>NC_044035.1:306908476-307508476 GCF_901765095.1 Microcaecilia unicolor | reverse complement strand
TCTAGTTTCTGTGTTTGCTTCTGAGCATCATCAGCCCCTGAGACTGCACTTGATAGAATATAAGCTTGCCTTTAATTTGCACTGTGTATAGATAACATAACTGCAAATAAAGACATGTTACTATTTGTTCTTTCAGTGATATTGATCTTGTTGTGTTTGGAAAATGGGAGACTTTACCTCTCTGGACATTGGAAGAGGCTCTAAGAAAGCATAACGTAGCAGATGAAAATTCAGTAAAAGTGCTTGACAAAGCAACAGTAAGTGTTTGTTTCTGATTGACAAAATAAAGATCTTTCCCATGCTGACTCAGTATTAAAATTTTTTTTAGCCTGTTTAGGTCTTGTGAATAAAATTTTGTTGTATTGTGGTGTTTTGAAATTAGATTAGAGCTTTTGGAACCTGATTTACTAAGCTGCCCCAAGAGAAAAAGGATTGTAACAAAAGCCTTAAAGTTGAGGCTGTTATATACTCTTTCACTTTCACATATTTAAGAAATTCCTGAATTAATCAGGATGCTTTCTAGTTGTGTTTGAAGTTAGTTTTTTTTTTTACTAATATATTGTAAAATAGTGTTGTAGGTAAGGGCCACTTAACCCATTCAGTCTGTATGATGATGTTCTCATGAAACAGCTTTGTGAACTTAAATTGTGAAAATTACTTAATGATGATGCCAAGTTCATAAAAAGAGGTGGACAGGTTGATTTAATAGATTATTGTAATTCAGTATGTACTACATTGGGAAAGGTATGTTTACAAGGGAGTATGTGGTCTATCAGTTCTTAACACTGATTTGCATTCAATAGTAAGGTCTGTTGTAGCTCACTCTGAAGTTGTACCGTGGTGTTTAGAATTCTCATTTCTGGGTTAGTGACCATGAAATAATTTGGATTGCATCAGGTCTGGCTTTAATAGTGAATTGGAAACCGAAGACATAAACTGCCTTCAGTTGTCTTACCTTTGATATAGCAAACTGAGGAGCTGAAGGCAGTACCAGCCCTATAAGGGACTTGAAGTCGGCTCTGAGCCAGTGGTGTAACTACAGGTGGGCCAGGGTGGGCACACTCATCTGGTCTGCCCCTCCCCCCACCAAACAGTTCAGTGGCAGCTGTCTGGAGATCCAGCTTTTACCCCACCCCCTTTCTCAGTGTACCTCATCACCTTCGCAGGCTGCAGCAGTGAGGCATATCCGTTGCTTGCGCTGGCCCCACAGATGTCCCTCTGCTGTGTCCCACCAGAGAAGAAACAGGAAGTGATGTCTCTAAGAGTGGGACTTGGCAGAGAAATCAGCAGGGCCAGCGTAGGCAGCTGATGTTTGTTGCTATTGCAGCCTGCGAAGGTGGTGAGGTACACCGAGAAGGTGGGGGGTGGTTCAGAGAGAGGGAGTTTCTGGGCTGGGGGTGTTCAGAGAAAGAGAGTTGCTGGGCGAGGAATTCCAGATCCAAAGACTAAAGAGAGGGAGAGATGCAGGGCAAAAGGAGGTGAGGGGAGGGGTTTTTGGAAAGCTCACCCATCTTAACTGTGGGCCCGCCCAAAATGGCAGGTCTGGCTCCGCCACTGCTCTGAGTGGTTTATATCTGGCTCCATCTGTTAGCAGGGGGGACATAACCCACTCATCTGGACTGGTCTGGCAGGGCTCAAGAAAAGGAGATTAACAGGTAAATCCAGATTTTCCTTTCTTTGCCATCTTCCATTTCCCAAATTCCAGCCTGACTTGCAAGTCACCTGAGGGAATGTAAAAAAGGATTGCAGTTGAGTTACTATGTTCAAATCGCACCCCATATGTAAAAGTTGAGACACATAACAGGTGACTTGTAGATATATATCCATATAAATTTCCTGGGTGTAGAGGCAAAACACTCGCAACACGTCATAAGGTTTGAGGGTGCCTGTTTCACTCAGCAGATCCGCAGCACAGAGATATCCCCCTCTACCCCAGCCCTGAAAAACAGAAGAATAAATTCCTGGAGTGTGGGTAACTAATTTTAGACCAGTTTTTTTTCCCCAAATGTATTGTAGTTTACTGATATAGACAAGGTAAAGAAAACCAGGAGGAAGTGAACAACACTTTTTGGTAGGAAATTACAAACACAATAATACAGATCAAATAACAACCCAAAACCAAAGTGCAAGACTACCAAAACATATGCCCCAAGTGAGCTCTAGAACGGGTACACTTGGGCCATCATCCATAGGTCGCAAGGTAGCACAAAATGCTCTATGGGGAAAGATTTAGTCGCATAATAAATTGTACTTCCCACAATGCAGCACTCACAGTAAATTTATAGACATTAAGCAGACAAGCTTTTACCTGGGGGCCCTGTAGAGAAATATTCAGGTTCCACCAACCATTTCTGTGCTAGTACACCGTAGTCAAATGCAAGAAGATGTCTGTAAATCTCCATGATAATATTTAAGTGGTATAGACAGTTAAGCATCTACACCAAGCATTTCTGACAGTGTCTTCCACACTACTGATATCAAAGATACTCTAGGGAAAGAGGCAATATAGTGGTGCAATTGTATGTAAGCAAATTGGTCAGTGATGGGCAGCTCATGGCCAGCCCACAGGTAAGCAAAAGGCTTAAGAGTACCTTCGTCGGACAATACCTGAAAAAGATATAGAATTCCCAAGCTTTTTCATCAAAGATGGGGATCAACTCCCCAACTCCCCACTGGAAATGTCAGATTCCCCGACAAGAGCAGCATGGGAGAAAACACAAGGAGTTAAATTGTGAAATGTATTTAGCCATCTCCAAGCTCTATGGAGAGGCAAGAAAGGGGGGGGCAAAACAGGAGGGAGTTTGAGCCACAGTGGGCGGAGCATGTAGCCAAAAACTAAAATGTAGCAGCTCTAAAGGCTACACTCAAGTCTGTGCAAAAAAAAAAAAAAGAAGCTATGGTACCAATCTGCCAAGTGCTGCATAGAGCCAGCTACAGAAAATAATTTAGATTCAATTCCTCAAGACCCCCTAGCAGGCGGGGTAGGTAGGTTTGAGCTACTAGGATGCGAGGGCAATGGCCCCTCCAAATGGTCAAGTAGACGATGCGAGTTCAATTCCTCATAGAACAAAAACAATGGTAAAACTTGCAGAACGTACATCCATTTAGGTACCACAATCATATTGTAGAGGGCAATGCGGCACAATAAAGAAAGGGGGAGAGACTGCCACATCCGAAGCATTGATCTTGTGGAAATCCACAATGGGGCCAAGTTGATAGAGTGTAACTGGGCGAGACCAGTGGGAATATAGATACCCAAGTATTTGAGCTTGTGAGTTGCTCACTGTAATGAAAAGTCCCCATCCCACCGCTCTCGTATAGAAGATTGGGAGCGGGAGGGCCACTGATTTTTGTAGATTAAGATGGAAACCAGAATAAAAGCTCCAGGCGATGGTGTAAGGAATGTTGGACTCCTGTAAGAGTGAGATGAAGGTTGTCAGCAAACACTACCTTAACTGATGAGTACAGAAGAGCTATACATGACACATCGGGTTCCTTAATAATGGTATTCAGCAGGGGTTCCAGGTAGAAGAGAAATAATAAAGGAGAAAGCAGGCACCCCTTCCTCGTACCCTTAGCAACCAAAATGTTTGCAGAGTACACACTATTGACTATAATGGCAGCTGTGGAGGAAGACTAAAGAGCCAACACTAAAAACCAGCCATTTATCCCTATGTAATGCAATACCTGAAAAAGATAATCCCAACGTACATGGTCGAATGCCTTTTCGGTGTCCAGACTGACTAGCAGCAAGGGATCCTTGGCAGCCAGGCTCTGGGCCACAGTAAGAAGTGTCCACCGAACATTAACTACAGAGTGTCGGCCTCGAAGGAAGCCCACCTGGTGGTCACCCACCATGTGGGGGATAAAGGTAGCCAGACGGTCTACCAAGATTCATGCCAAAATTTTTACATCAACATTTAATAAAGAGATGGGTTGAAAAGGCTAGGGACGATCCAATATCTTCCCAAGTTTAGGGATCAAGGTGATAAACACTTGATTGGATCAGAGGGGAAAGGCTCCCTGAGAAACAACATAGTCATAGTAGGTAGTAAGAGGTACACAAAGCTGCGGTAGAAGCAGCTTATAATATTCTGATGCCAGAAGAAAGAAGTTTTATCGTTTGCTGGTGTGTGAAGAGATCACACGATCGAGTTCGCATTTCGGTGGTAAGGACAGGGAGGCCCGAGTCTTCCAGGTTGTCTTGTACTGATGGACCAGATGGTCTCGAATCAAAGGTATACATATGTGAGAGATTGCAGATTTTAAAAAAAATTTAATCTCAGCGGGGCGAAATACACGTTAGCTGTTTGGGGACAAACTTGAAGGGGGGACCAAGCTTTAGCAATCCTGCCCAACAATTTGCCAGGTTTGTTCCCACATCAATAATAACAGAACCGATGGGAAAACAAAACATTTTTCAAATGTTCATGAATGGCAAGGTTGCCATCATGTGCTCATAGTTAATAGCCGGAGGGTGTAAGCCTGCTTGGCTGCTCAATAACGCCAATCTAAATGCAAAATGCCCTGACTGAGCCTCTTGGTACGAGCACACATATAACTAATAATGTCCCCATGAAGAACTGCCTTGGAAGTTTATGAAAATAAAATTGGTGTGTCAAGATGATTGCTATTTGACTCGAAGAATAATGTCCATTTCTGAGCCAAGAAGGTACGGAAGTCAGAGTCTGAAGCTAGATAAGATGGAAATTCCAAAAGCTTGGAGTATTGGAGCAAGGGCCTTAACGCTACATCAATCCAGATGAGGGAGTGATCAGAGACCTCCACTGGGCCTATGACCGTATTAATCATGCAGGGAAAAAGAGAGATAAAGAGGAGAATTTAATCTATGCGTGACCAAGACTGATGGAGAAAGGTGGGTATAATAGTTCAGAGAGGGATTCAACAGGTGCCAGGGATCCACCAGATCAAGAGTTTTGCAAAAATATGGAAGTCCCTTGCCTCTCCCAAAGGCTTTATAGGAACAAGGGTAAGAGCGATCCAGCTGGGGATCATACACTTGGTTAAAGGCTCCAAGGATATCCAAGGGGCGTCGTCATAGTGTAAGCCCAAGTCCACTATAGTCTCAAAAAAAAAAAAAAAAAAAACCTGCATCATAAGCGTTAGGGCCATAGACTGCACATACATAATTTGCCTGTCCTAGGTAATTTAAGCGAATTAAAAGATATCAGCCCTCCAAGCCTTTCATTACCAGCCGTGGGGTGGCAGGCAATCCTCTCTTTAGCAAAATGGTCACTCCCCCTCTGTATCCCGAGGAGGAGCTTGCTATGTTCCTCGTCCGAGAGCATGGTTTCTTGTAAACAAGCAATTGGGGCATTGTGATGTTTTAAAAGAGCTAGGATCTTGGATCGCTTGATGGGGGAAGAGATCCCAGAAACCTTCCAAGAAATATGTGGCACTGAGGAGCTAGCCAGAAAACTCGTTACAAAAAATGAGACCTGCGAGTTCACCCTTAATCACAACCTCCAGCTGCCCAGCCGCAGCCAAGGTTGATAGTGCATATAAGGGACTCAGATACCAAAGGACAAAAATTCTTGTAGAGCGTGAAAAGAGGAATAGGTTGCAACAGGTAAACACTGCACTCTAGCATTAAGAACGAGGGATGATTCCCTCTCCAATTATTACTCAGTTTCCCTACCTCCCCCTCATTCATATGTAACTGCACCTCACTAATCTAAGATGGGCAAGGCAGTATGTCACTGTTATGCTGGGTATACCCCATCCCGACAAAGAACAAATGCTAAATATGATAAAGAAGGCTGTGTCCCCTTCACAAATTAAGAGACAAAAACTTAATGTAACCAGAGATTTGGAACCAATGTCAGAAACTGCAGGGCTTGCAGGCAATAAACGAGACCCAAATACAATACTGAAAGCTACCAGATATGTAAACATCAGTAGGGGGACTGGAACTGATCAGGTTGTAGAGGGGCGGTTAAGCCGCTCCCGAACTGGCTCTGAAGTGGAGTAAGAGTTCCATTGGCCATTGCTATATATTTTCAATGTGGCCGGGTATTGTAGCATAAAAAGTTGTTGTTTTTTCACCAAAATAATGCAGACAGAGGAAAAAGCGTGTTCTCACTGTTAACGCTGCAGAGTAATCCTGAAACAGTTTCACTGCATCTCCGTCGTATTTTATTTCATCCCTGCGATTTTTTTAAAGTCGGAGCACCATAGCTTTCTGGGCATAGTGATGGAATTTTGCAGTCATGATGTGGAGCTGCATATCCTGGGTGTACCTGGTGCCAACGCCATGGCCCGCTCCATGTGAATGGCGCCGCCCTCTCCCGCCTCAAGGAAATTAGATAGAAACCATGTTTCCAGGATTTGTTGTAATTTGTGGTCAGGTATGGACTCAGCTAGGCCCACAAACCGAAGGTTGTCTCTTCTGGAGTGATTCTGCAGATCATCAGTCTTTTGTTGTTCTGCTTGGATGAGTTGTTCCAATCTGGACATGGTCGTGGCCTGCTCTTGGTGAAGGTCCTCCTCCTCAGAAACCCATGCTTCCAGCTGTCCATTGTGGCGGGTAAGCTCAGATGTGAGCGCTGTAAAGACCTGAAAAGCTGCTTTGAGAGCTGGGAGAAGCAAGAATCAAGAGCGCGCACAACCGATCCTTTGAGCTCCATGAATAAGGAGTCATAGAAGGGCTGCAGGTGTGTGGGGATGAGGACTGGGGGCCATGTTGGGTTTAGATGTGTGGCTCCGCTCCTCTTTCCTCCGCGGCAGTTTCAAAGTAGTTGCCATCACAGATCTGGTAAGGTACTTGCCCATATACCAGGGAAAAAGCCAGATTCAATAGAGGGCCCAAACATTTGTAGGGGGCACAGAAAAAAATCAAAATAGGGTTTTGGATCTGAGCAACTCGCTGAAAACGCGTCCGGAGCTGCTCACATCATCACGTGACATTGATTTTAGACCAATTTCAAATGTTTCATATCTGTTGACCTTGGATCAACTGGAGGACTTTCTTGAAAAGAATAATATTTTACATCCCTATCAGACCAGGTTTAGAAATGGTCATAACACTGAAATGGCTCTCATAGGGCTTGTAAATTTCAGCCAGCAACATTGTGATCAGAATAAATCAGTAGTCTTCACTTCACTTGACTTGTTGGCGGCCTTTGATACCATTAATCCTGAGTTACTTCTTGGCCACCTACGGAAAATAGGAATTTCTGGCACAATTTATGCTTGGTTTGTCTCTTATTTCTCCGGACGTACCAATATTGTCCAATGGAACAACTCTTGATCTTCTTATTCTTTGCCCTGTGGGGTGCCTCAAGGCTCATTGTTGGCCCCTATATTTAATATCTTTATGGCCCCTCTGCTCTGGTTGGCTCAATCTCTAGGTCTTACTTTGTACATCTATGTAGATGATATTCAGTTGGTATTAGGGCTGCACGTTAATCACGATTAACATCACGATTAACGCGTTAATCTTAATTAATGATTAACTGCCCTTGTCTCCCTCTCCTGTCCACACGCCCGGTCCAGCATCTCTTCCTCCCCTTCCTTCCTGTTTACCTTATTTGCAGTAAATCTTTGCCCTGCAGCAGCAGCAGCATATTGAAACGCTGCCTCGGCCTGCACTGGGCCTTTCCTTCTGACTCATCCTGCCACTTCTGATACAGTGCAGGCCCAGGCAGTGTTTTCAATATGCTGCCACTGCAGGGCAAAGATTTATCCAAAATAACAAGGTAAGTGGGGAGGGGAGAGCCGCCTGCGGTCTGGGAGGGAGGGGAATTGAGAGAGAACGCAGGTAGGTAGGCTCATTTAAGAGAGAGAATGGGTGAAGGCACAGGGGGACCCATGAGAGAATGGGTGAAGGACCATTCCAAAGCTACAGTATCTATTCAATGGCTGGTGGGAAGAAATTGTCTGCCTGAGTCACCCCCCTTCCTTCTCGTACTGCCTCAGGATCGAGGAAGTCAGCGGGGTGCCTCCAGCCACCAACACTTGCACTCTGCAAACATGCTCAAGTTCGTACATGAACTGAGCATGCTCAGGGGAGTGCTAGCACTGGGGGTTGGAGGCAGTTCGTTGGTCCTGAGGCAGCATAAGGAGGAAGGGGGATTCTTTGAATTGGATTTCTTCAACTGGTTTCGGTATCCCCAACAGCCAAGGTATGATATTTAATAAGGGGGGGAGAGGAAATGCATATGCCCCATCCCCCCATGAACAGCTGGCTATGTCCCAACTTTAATCTTGCAATTAATCGCAATTAAAATTTGTAATCTAACCGCAGGCGTAGTTACTATACCCCACTGATTATATCTGTTTACAGGAAATTCAAGATCTTCAAAATTGGACAAACTGTGGCTTAGTTCACATAATTTGAAATTGAACCCTGAAAAGTTATGTGGATCCCTGAATTGAACCCCCCCCTGTTTATAGTGGGTAATGGAATTACCTTCAGTCCAACTGCCAAGATTTTGGGAGTGATATTTGATCAAAATCCTAAGCTTTCATGCAAAGATCTCCAGTAACATAGTAGATGACGGCAGAAAAAGACCTGCACGGTCCATCCAGTCTGCCCAATTAGAAGTTTGTTGGATTCTCAGGTTTTTCAACTAATGGTCCCGAGTTTACTGGTCTCCCAATTGGATTACTGCAACATGATTTAGGTTGGTAGCCATAAGATTGCAAATGGTACAAGATTTTTCCAGTCCACCATTTTGATAGAGTTACGCCTGAGGTGTTTACATTGGCTTCCAATCATGGCACGAATAGAGTTTAAGATCTGTACTTTGGTTTATAGAATACTATTTGGCCTAGCTCCATCTTACTTAAGCTGTAATATATGTTCCTCAGAGAAGGAAATCTGTCGATCTCCTAGAAACGCTTTAAATTTGCTTTTTTTCCTAATCTGAAACCAACCCTATTGTTCAAACATAGCTTCTTATTCTACTCGCCATTATCAAGTTGTACATATCTGGAATTCTGCACCGATTGCTATAAGGAAATTGGTTCCTATCCTGTGTTTAAGAAAATGTTTAAAGACCTATCTTTTTTTTAGGAAAGACACTTAAATTTTATACAGTTCTGGTTTGTTACCCGCATGTTTTCCCGATGACTGATCGGATTCTTCTACACTGTTATCCACATTGAACATAGTAACATAGTAGATGACGGCAGAAAAAGACCTGCACGGTCCATCCAGTCTGCCCAACAAGATAACCTTACAGTATATGTGGACTAGAAGACTATTTTGTATTTGTAATTTTTTTCTAAAACAATTAATCATGATTTTAAAATCTAATCACATTCTAGTGTCTCCTGTCCCAATCCCTGTCCTGGGTGCAATCTGACATCTTTCCCATCATTTGCAATTCAACATCACCCACCCCCCCACGCCAGTCCACCTCAAAGGTGGTCTTGTGCTGATCCCTGCCAGTGGCAGCCTTGCACATCCGCTGCCTGATCTGAAGCTTTCCCTCTGACCTGTCCCACCCAAGTAGCAGGGGCGTAGCCAGACACTTTCAGATTTTGTTTATAATGTGGTGTTTCTATTTGGGGGGCTTGCAATGTATTATTATTTTATGTGTTTTCTTTGTTTATAACGCAATGTTTTTTTTGACTGCGTCTTTTCTTTTTTAATTGTTGTTGAAATTGTGGTATTTCCTACGTGCCTTTGTAAGGTGTCTTGAGTTTTACGAACCCAGTGTAGTCCATCGTAGTTTCTATAAATTAAGGATGATATATTCTATCAGGAATCTCTTCTCTACAGCTCTACCAGTTTAATACATTCTCTCATGATTACCCAATTTTGATTACCGCAATGCCCTTTTATAATTGCATAAAATTAGCAGAGATTAAACGGCTACAGATACATAGTAGACATAGTAGATGATGACGGCAGAAAAAGACCTGCACGGTCCATCTAGTCTGCCCAACAAGATAAACTCGTATGTGCTACTTCTTGTGTATACCTTACCTTGATTTGTATCTGCCATTTTCAGGACACAGACCGTAGAAGTCTTCTTGCCCAGAACTAGCCCCACCACCCAAACACCAGCCCCGCCTCCCAATCTCGGCTAAGCTTCTGAGGATCCATTCCTTCTGCACAGGATTCCTTTATGTTTATCCCACGCATGCTTGAATTCCGCTACCGTTTTCATCACCACCTCCCGCGGGAGGGCATTCCAAGTATCTACCACTCTCTCCGTGAAAAAATGCTTCCTGACATTTTTCTTGAGTCTGCCCCCCTTCACTCTCATATCATGTCCTCTCGTTCTACCGCCCTCCCATCTGATGTAAAGAGAGGTGACAAGACCTTTTTCAGATATATTGGGGAAAGGAGAAAAGCTAGGAAAGGAATTTTAAGGCTGAAAAATGCTGAAAATGGCTATGTGGAGAGCGACGAGGATAAAACAAACACCCTATACTACATCTCTTCAGTGTTCACAGAAAACAAAATCCTGGAGAAGGACCGTGATTGGCTGCTAGAGTATATCTGGGCATGGAGTAGATATTACACCGTTCACAGAAGAATTTATATAAACAGCTTGAAAATCTGAAAATGGACAAATCTCTGGGGCCGAATGGGATACATCCCAGGATATTAAGGGATTCATTTATCAGGATTTTCCTTGGTAAAGCCATGTTGCTTTGGATCCTGGAACCTGTTGGATTATATAAAGTTAATTATCTTTTCCTTCAGCAGTGATTCCATTATTTTTCCTGTCACTGATATGAGGCTTACAGGCCTGTAGTTTCTCACTTCTTCCTGTCCCTGCTTTTGTGAAGAGGGATCACATTAGCTCATCTCCAATCCTGTGGAACCTCTCCTTTCTCTAAAGATCTATTAAATAAATCCTTAAGAGATCCCGCCAGGACTTATGTATGTCCTGGAAGAAAGGAGAGACAGGGGTGATAAAGACACAGAGGGCTGAAAGTTCAAATTGGTAAACTGGATTGGAAACTGATTGACTGACAGGTGATAGAGGGTGGGGGTAAATGAGATCTGCTCTGAGGAAAGGAAGGTGATCAGTGGAGTGCCTCAGGGGTCAATGCTGGGGCTGATTCTGTTTAATATATTTGTGAAAGACACTGCTGAAGAGTTAGTCCAAAACATAGCAGTGAAACTATTGACCAATTCCCAAAAGTTATGATCATGTTACTCCTTTTTTACAATCTGAGGACTGGCTCCATATTAACCCTAGGATTTCTTTTAAAATCTTAATTCATAGTGCATCATACATTTTGTCTTATTTATCTGTCCTGCTAATTCCTTAAATTCGTACACGATCACTCGGATCAGTTTCACAAAACGGGTTGGTAGTCTCATCACTTCAGGTTATTAGTAGGGCTGTTCATCGATTAAAGGTTTTAACCGCACGGCTAGTCAGGATTAAAATTTTTAATCA
Source organism: Microcaecilia unicolor (assembly GCF_901765095.1). Classification (NCBI taxonomy): domain Eukaryota; kingdom Metazoa; phylum Chordata; class Amphibia; order Gymnophiona; family Siphonopidae; genus Microcaecilia; species Microcaecilia unicolor. The sequence continues at coordinate 307,497,089 of NC_044035.1, read as the reverse complement.
CGTGGTTGATCACCTGGTCCAAGTGTAAAATAAATGTTCTATCTACACACAGTTTACATTTTTTATTGATCCTAAACTTTCAACCAATAACTTTGATTCCAGTTTCCTTAAAAGAACACAATTTCTTCAAGCATGTGAAAGGCAGTTCTATAAACTTGTGCATTAAGAGATGTGCATCAGTTAAGTACCAAAAGTGGCAGCCTTGAATAATGTTTTTTCTGGATTTAGCTGGCATCTTTCTCAGTAGTAGATGTAGGTATTTCCCCGTTCCCTGGTGAATTAGAATCGAGTTTTGTTTGTTTTTTTTCCACAATAATTTTTATTGGGATACGATTGGGAACAGTGAACACCACAACCAATGAAACATAAGACATAAGAGCCATACTGGGTCAGACCAGTGATCCATCTAGCCCAGTATCCTGTTTTCAACAGTGGCCAAGCCAGGTCACAAGTACCTGGCAGAAACCCAAATCGTGGCAACATTCCATGTTACCAATCCCAGGGCAAGAAGTTGCTTCCCCATGTCTGTCTCATAAGTACATAAGTACATAAGTAGTGCCATACTGGGAAAGACCAAAGGTCCATCTAGCCCAGCATCCTGTCACCGACAGTGGCCAATCCAGGTCAAGGGCACCTGGCACGCTCCCCAAACGTAAAAACATTCCAGACAAGTTATACCTAAAAATGCGGAATTTTTCCAAGTCCATTTAATAGCGGTCTATGGACTTGTCCTTTAGGAATCTATCTAACCCCTTTTTAAACTCCGTCAAGCTAACCGCCCGTACCACGTTCTCCGGCAACGAATTCCAGAGTCTAATTACACGTTGGGTGAAGAAAAATTTTCTCCGATTCGTTTTAAATTTACCACACTGTAGCTTCAACTCATGCCCTCTAGTCCTAGTATTTTTGGATAGCGTGAACAGTCGCTTCACATCCACCCGATCCATTCCACTCATTATTTTATACACTTCTATCATATCTCCCCTCAGCCGTCTCTTCTCCAAGCTGAAAAGCCCTAGCCTTCTCAGCCTCTCTTCATAGGAAAGTCGTCCCATCCCCACTATCATTTTCGTCGCCCTTCGCTGTACCTTTTCCAATTCTACTATATCTTTTTTGAGATACGGAGACCAGTACTGAACACAATACTCCAGGTGCGGTCGCACCATGGAACGATACAACGGCATTATAACATCCGCACACCTGGACTCCATACCCTTCCTAATAACACCCAACATTCTATTCGCTTTCCTAGCCGCAGCAGCACACTGAGCAGAAGGTTTCAGCGTATCATCGACGACGACACCCAGATCCCTTTCTTGATCCGTAACTCCTAACGCGGAACCTTGCAAGACGTAGCTATAATTCGGGTTCCTCTTACCCACATGCATCACTTTGCACTTGTCAACATTGAACTTCATCTGCCACTTGCACGCCCATTCTCCCAGTCTCGCAAGGTCCTCCTGTAATCGTTCACATTCCTCCTGCGACTTGACGACCCTGAATAATTTTGTGTCATCGGCGAATTTAATTACCTCACTAGTTATTCCCATCTCTAGGTCATTTATAAATACATTAAAAAGCAACGGACCCAGCACAGACCCCTGCGGGACCCCACTAACTACCCTCCTCCACTGAGAATACTGGCCACGCAATCCTACTCTCTGCTTCCTATCTTTCAACCAGTTCTTAATCCATAATAATACCCTACCTCCGATTCCATGACTCTGCAATTTCTTCAGGAGTCTTTCGTGCGGCACTTTGTCAAACGCCTTCTGAAAATCCAGATATACAATATCAACCGGCTCCCCATTGTCCACATGTTTGCTTACCCCCTCAAAAAAATGCATTAGATTGGTGAGGCAAGACTTCCCTTCACTAAATCCGTGCTGACTTTGTCTCATCAGTCCATGTTTTTGTATATGCTCTGCAATTTTATTCTTAATAATAGCCTCCACCATCTTGCCCGGCACCGACGTCAGACTCACCGGTCTATAATTTCCCGGATCTCCTCTGGAACCCTTCTTAAAAATCGGAGTAACATTGGCTACCCTCCAGTCTTCCGGTACTACACTCGATTTTAGGGACAGATTGCATATTTCTAACAGTAGCTCCGCAAGTTCATTTTTTAGTTCTATTAATACTCTGGGATGAATACCATCAGGTCCCGGTGATTTACTACTCTTCAGCTTGCTGAACTGACCCATTACATCCTCCAAGGTTACAGAGAATTTGTTTAGTTTCTCCGACTCCCCCGCTTCAAATATTCTTTCCGGCACCGGTGTCCCCCCCCCCCAAATCCTCCTCGGTGAAGACCGAAGCAAAGAATTCATTTAATTTCTCCGCTACGGCTTTGTCCTCCTTGATCGCCCCTTTAACACCATTTTCGTCCAGCGGCCCAACCGACTCTTTGGCCGGTTTCCTGCTTTTAATGTATCTAAAAAAATTTTTACTATGTATTTTTGCTTCCAACGCTAATTTCTTCTCAAAGTCCTTTTTTGCCCTCCTTATCTCCGCTTTGCATTTGGCTTGGCATTCCTTATGATCTATCCTGTTACTTTCAGTTGGTTCTCTTCTCCACTTTCTGAAGGATTGTTTTTTGGCTCTAATGATTTCCTTTATCTTACTGTTTAGCCACGCCGGCTGACGTTTAGTCTTTTTTCCCTTTTTTCTAATACGTGGAATATATTTGTCCTGAACCTCCAGGATGGTGTTTTTAAACAGCATCCACGCCTGATGCAAGTTTTTTACTCTGCGAGCTGCTCCTTTCAGTCTTTTTTTCACCATTTTTCTCATTTTGTCGTAATCACCTTTTCTATAGTTAAACGCTCAATAGCAGACTGTGGACTTTTCCACCAGCATACAGTGGGGGAAATAAGTATTTGATCCCTTGCTGATTTTGTAAGTTTGCCCACTGACAAAGACATGAGCAGCCCATAATTGAAGGGTAGGTTATTGGTAACAGTGAGAGATAGCACATCACAAATTAAATCCGGAAAATCACATTGTGGAAAGTATATGAATTTATTTGCATTCTGCAGAGGGAAATAAGTATTTGATCCCCCACCAACCAGTAAGAGATCTGGCCCCTACAGACCAGGTAGATGCTCCAAATCAACTCGTTACCTGCATGACAGACAGCTGTCGGCAATGGTCACCTGTATGAAAGACACCTGTCCACAGACTCAGTGAATCAGTCAGACTCTAACCTCTACAAAATGGCCAAGAGCAAGGAGCTGTCTAAGGATGTCAGGGACAAGATCATACACCTGCACAAGGCTGGAATGGGCTACAAAACCATCAGTAAGACGCTGGGCGAGAAGGAGACAACTGTTGGTGCCATAGTAAGAAAATGGAAGAAGTACAAAATGACTGTCAATCGACAAAGATCTGGGGCTCCACGCAAAATCTCACCTCGTGGGGTATCCTTGATCATGAGGAAGGTTAGAAATCAGCCTACAACTACAAGGGGGGAACTTGTCAATGATCTCAAGGCAGCTGGGACCACTGTCACCACGAAAACCATTGGTAACACATTACGACATAACGGATTGCAATCCTGCAGTGCCCGCAAGGTCCCCCTGCTCCGGAAGGCACATGTGACGGCCCGTCTGAAGTTTGCCAGTGAACACCTGGATGATGCCGAGAGTGATTGGGAGAAGGTGCTGTGGTCAGATGAGACAAAAATTGAGCTCTTTGGCATGAACTCAACTCGCCGTGTTTGGAGGAAGAGAAATGCTGCCTATGACCCAAAGAACACCGTCCCCACTGTCAAGCATGGAGGTGGAAATGTTATGTTTTGGGGGTGTTTCTCTGCTAAGGGCACAGGACTACTTCACCGCATCAATGGGAGAATGGATGGGGCCATGTACCGTACAATTCTGAGTGACAACCTCCTTCCCTCCGCCAGGGCCTTAAAAATGGGTCGTGGCTGGGTCTTCCAGCACGACAATGACCCAAAACATACAGCCAAGGCAACAAAGGAGTGGCTCAGGAAGAAGCACATTAGGGTCATGGAGTGGCCTAGCCAGTCACCAGACCTTAATCCCATTGAAAACTTATGGAGGGAGCTGAAGCTGCGAGTTGCCAAGCGACAGCCCAGAACTCTTAATGATTTAGAGATGATCTGCAAAGAGGAGTGGACCAAAATTCCTCCTGACATGTGTGCAAACCTCATCATCAACTACAGAAGACGTCTGACCGCTGTGCTTGCCAACAAGGGTTTTGCCACCAAGTATTAGGTCTTGTTTGCCAGAGGGATTAAATACTTATTTCCCTCTGCAGAATGCAAATAAATTCATATACTTTCCACAATGTGATTTTCCGGATTTAATTTGTGATGTGCTATCTCTCACTGTTACCAATAACCTACCCTTCAATTATGGGCTGCTCATGTCTTTGTCAGTGGGCAAACTTACAAAATCAGCAAGGGATCAAATACTTATTTCCCCCACTGTATGTGCCAGCGTACCACACACGTTACTCTTAGTCTTCACACATTCAGAATCTAATTTTGTACTTATGGCAAAGGAAAGTTAAGTGACTTGCCAAAGATCACAGGGACCAATAGCAAGATTTGATCCTGGCTTTTCTAGTTGTCAGCCTAGTACTGTAACCTCTAGTCTACTCCTTCACAAAGCTGTAGAAACTTCCTGCTAGAGAGGTTTGGGGCCAGGTGAGACGCAGCGTGCTTTTCACTGCAGTGGTCACCTCCATGGGCACCATTCCCTTTTTTAATTCTTACATTCCTCCCTCTCTCTCCTGCTGAGGCCCCCCCTCCCCTGCCCATATCTTTTTCCTCTTTCCCCTGCTGTGGCCGCCCCCCCCCCCCCCCCCCCCCTCCGCATCTCTCTCCTTTTTCCTCTTTCTCCCGCTGCGGTGCCCTCCATCACTCTATTGCTGGGTCTCACTTGGCAGTTTCTCACGGTGCAGGCTCCTTCTCCCTGCCTAACCCAAAGCCTCTACGCCCCATCTCTCTTCTTTTTTTTTTTTTTTTTCCCCTCTTTCTCCTGCCACGGTCAGCGGTCAAGTTAGAAGTTAGCTGTCGGTTGGGTAAGCCCCCCACCCCTTTCTCAGTAGCTCCTCACAGCACTGGCACGGATTCAGCAGCTCTTCCTCGTGCTTGCTCGCAGCGGCTCCTTCTCCCTTACCTCACCCAAAGCCTCTGTAACAGGAAGTTCCAGCCCCTCTAACAGAACTTCCTGTTAGAGAGAGCGGCTTGGAGCATGCAAAAGACAGGGGGTCTACCGGAGGGGTAAGGTCCCGGAAGAAATCAAAATGGGAGAGAGACTTGGCAAAGTTATCTTTTAACTTGCGTTAAAAAGTTTAACGTGGGTTAAACATTTAACGCGACTACCCAAAATGGCATCCGCCTTTACAGCAAATGTAAGCCACATTGAGCCTGCAAATTGGTGGGAAAATGTGGGATACAAATGCTATAAATAATGATGTGATTATTATTATTATTAACAGGTTAAATGTTCAGCTCTAGTTATTAGTCTTGAAATTCTATATATAAGGATATTTAGTGTGGCTGAGTTCTTCCTTTGGAATGCAATGCCTTTGTATCTATGGTTGGAAGAGTCATTGCAAACATTAAACGAGCAGCTTAAAACTTTTTCTGTTTCGAGACACTTTTGGCACTTTTTCTTTGCTTTTCTCCTTATAGCCCTTTGGCCCATTGGTTGGGGCCAGATTGACTAGCATTGGGCATATATATATTTATATAGATATGTTGTTGCCTGTGTTAACTGTTTGCTGTTCTGTTTCTAGATTTTTTTTTCCCCCTCTGCCCTATTACATTTGGCATTCTTTTAATTTTTCTTTTAAATTAGATTGTAAACCGCCTAGAAGGTCATCCAAATGGATAGTATAGCACATTTTTAAAAAACTTTTGTGCTAGTTCCGGGGATTCAGCCCTGAGGGACTGGCACGTGATGAGTGGTTCAGCAGCTTAAGATGGAGTTTCTTCTTTGTAGTGTCTATCATCTAGGCAGCTATGTGTGGGGACTGTGTGGCTAGGGTTCTCCGAGGACAAGCAGGCTGCTTGTTCTCACTGATGGATCGGTGTCCATGGCGGCCCAGGAACGGAGGATTTTTCCAGCAAAAATCAAAAAAGCTTTGACAGGTTCTGGAGCGCGAGGGACTCGCACCGCACATGCGCGGCCATCTTCCCACCCACGCGCATCCGTTCCCGCTTCAGTTTTTTTTCCGTGGAGGAGAGTGGCTGCGTGTTGGTCTCTCTCCCTCAGGCCCAGAGAAAGACTTCGGCGTTTTTCGCGCTCTTGTTTGCGCTTTCTTTTTGTTTTACGTCGCCTCTTTGTCTTTTTCCTTTTTTCCAGTTAAAAAAAAAAAAAAAGTTTCCTTATTTTCTAGTTTTCCCCCTTTTTAAGTTTCCTTTCGTTTTCATTGCGGCCTTCATTTTTGTGCCCCTCTGTTGGCACAATCAAGCCTTGATTTTTCCGCTCATGTCATCGAAGCCTCCCAGCGGCTTCAAGAAGTGTGCTCGGTGCCAGCAGTCAATCTCGGGCACTGACCCACACACGTGGTGCATCCAGTGCCTTCAGCCCAATCATCGCCCAGATGCCTGTAAGTTGTGTCTGAGCTTGAAAAAGCGGACACAGGTGTCGAGAAGAGCTCTTCAGGGACTGTCTTTTCAGAGCTCCGACTGATTCCTCGGTGTCAACATCAGGAGCGCAGGTGATGGCTGTCCGGACTTCACCACTAGCTGGGAGTAGTGAGCCGTCGAGTGGGTCTCCACCTGTGCAGGCCCATTGGGACCAACCGCTGTCAGACCCGACCCCGAGGAGGTGTGTGGATTCCACGTCCTCCTTGTCGGTACCGAGGAGTGCCAGTGACGTGCTTTGAGTGAAGAAGCATCGTCATTGGTCTCCTTCGAGACGCAGTACCGGGAGTTCCAGGGCGTCGAAGGATTTGGCACCCGAGAAGCGTTGACACCGGGAAGAGTGCTCACCCTCCATACAAGAGGTGTCGGTGCGTAGATTTTCGGACAGCCCGGTACCACCTCCCAGGCCTGCACAGATTCTGATGCCGACTTCTGCACCGGCCCCACAGCCTTCCTTGACAGCGGCTCTAGACGAGTGCATCCGAGCCCTTCTTCCAGGTCTCCTGGAAGGGCTGCTGCATCAGTCTGTCTCGGTACCGGGGGTGCTTGCGCCCTCGGCACCGTCAATGGAAGCGACAGCTGGCTCTGTGCCTGTGGTGCGGTCCCCGACGCCGGTACCGCTTGTGGCATCGGCCTCGGCTGCTACCCAGGTTGACTCCCCGTCGATGTCGCTGGAGGGAGCTTCATCGCCGCCAGTATGGGAGTCGGCTTTATCATTTTCGTTGCGCTTCTTTGAACCTTTTCTAATTCTTTTTTTTTTTTTTGAGATACTATGACCAGAACTGAACGTGGCACTCAAGGTGATGTTGTACCATCGAGCGATACAGAGACATTATAGTATTTTTGGTCTTATTCACCATCCCTTTCCTAATAATTCCTAGCATCCTGTTTTTCTTTTTTGGCCGCCGCCACTGCCACACGCTGAGCAGATTTCAGCGTATTATCTACAACAACACCTAGATCTTTTTCTTTGCTGCTGACCCCCAAGGAGGACCCTAACATCAGCTAACTATGATTCAGATTATTCTTTCCAACGTGTATCATCTTGTATTTGTCCACATTAAATTTCACCTGCCATTTAGATGCCTAGTCTTCCAATTTCCTAAGGTCTTCCAGCAATATTTCACAGTTCGCATGTGTTTTAACAACGTTGAATATTTTTGTCATTTGCAAATTTAATCACCTCACTTGTCATTCCGATTTCCTTATCATTTATAAATATGTTAAACTGTACTGGTCCCAGTACTGATCCCTGCGGCAATCCACTGGTCACCTTCCTCCATCGAGAGAAATACCTTCCTCCATCGAGAGAAATGACAATTTAAGCCTATCCGCTGTTTTCTGTCCAATAACCAATTCCTAATCCACACCAGAACATTGCCTCCTATCCCATGACTGTTTAATTTTCTCAGGAGTCTCTCACGAGGAATTTGGTCAAAAGCTTTCTGAAAATCTAGCTAGACTACATCAACATGCTTACGTTATCCACATGTTTATTCACACCTTCAAAGAAATGAAGCAAATTGGTGAGGCAAAACTTCACTTAACTGAACCCATGCTGACTCTGTCCCATTAAACCATGTTCGTCTATGTGTTTCATAATTTTATTCTTTATAGTAGTTTCCACTATTTTGCCTGGCACTGACGTCAGGTTTTACTGGTCTGTAATTTCCTGGATTACCCCTGGAATTCTTTTTAAAAATTGACGTCGCATCGGCCACACTGCAATCTTCAGGTACTATGGACGATTTTATCAACAGGTTTATTAGTAACAGTAGATCAGCAATTTCATACTTGAGTTCTTTGAGTACCCTTGGATGTATTCTAATCGATTTACTACTCTTTAATTTGTTTATTTGGCTCAGTACATCTTCCAGGTTCACAGAGATTTGTTCGAGTTCCTCCGCATCATCGCCTTAGAAAATCATTTCTGTTACAGGCAGATCTCTTACATCATCTTCCGTAAAGACCGTACCAAAGAATTCATTCAGTTTCTCCGCTATGGCCTTGTCCTCCCTGAGTGCCCCTTTTGCTCCTTTGTGATATGGTCTCACGGATTCCTTTGCAGGCTTTCTACTTCTAATGTACCTGAAAAAATTGTTGCTGTGAGTTTTAGCCTGTGTGTGGTAAGTGTCCCGTTCCGGGCCCTTACCTGGCGGTCCGCGGGCCGGAGCGAGAGGCTGGGGCGCCCTTGGGATGGGGGGCGGCGGGGGAAGGCTGCCACGGGGATCGCCGCGACTGCAGGCTGCTCCGAGGCCGGCGATCCAGAAGAGCAAGCGCCGGCCTCGGAGAAGGAGATCCGCCGGCCAAGATGGCGGCGCCGGCGTCATCGTCCTCCTCGCTACAGCGGGACTAGCGAGGAGGCTCCGCCCACTTGCGCCGGATTGGCGCATCCGCGTAGGAACTCCGCCCATCGGACGGGAGGACCAATCCGGGCCCCCGCTGCCGGCCTGGGCGAAGAGGATTGGTTCCAGCGGTTCCCCAGCCAGGACGAGCGGGGGATTTAAACGGAAACACGGAAGGGGTCCAGTGCTTCCGTTTTGTTGTTTGAAGCCACATTCCAAGCCTGTGTTTGTTCCTCGTGCCAGCTAGCCATCCTGCTAGCTATTTCCAGTAAAGACTGTGTTTGTTCCTCGTGTCAGCTAGCCATCCTGCTAGCTCTTTCCAGTGAAGACGGTGTTTGTTCCTCGTGCCAGCTAGCCGTCCGGCTAGCTATTTCCAGTGAAGACTGTGTTTGTTCCTCGTGTCAACTAGCCGCCCTGCTAGCTATTTCCAGTGATGACTGTGTTTGTTCCTCGTGCCAGCTAGCCGTCCTGCTAGCTATTTCCAGTAAAGACTGTGTTTGTTCCTCGTGCCAGCTAGCCGTCCTGCTAGCTATTTCCAGTGAAGACTGTGTTTGTTCCTCGTGTCAACTAGCCGTCCTGCTAGCTATTTCCAGTGATGACTGTGTTTGTTCCTCGTGCCAGCTAGCCATCCTGCTGGCTATTGCCAATAAAGACTGTGTCCGTTCCCCGTGCTCAGCTAGCCGCCCGGCTAAGCCACGCTCCCCAAGGACTCTGTACCCACATCCAGCCAGGCCAGCCGTCACCCCGCGGTTCCAGCAGTCCTGCTGGCCGCCCGCAGCTGAGGGCTCAACCCTCGGTGAACGGCGGTCGCCGCGGGTGAAGATTCGGGGTGCTCGGTGATTTCCTGGCCCTAGTGGGGCTCGGGAAGACTCGAGAGCTCACCAACACCGGAGTGACATCAGAGCCGCGACAGTAAGTTTCTCTTCATATTCTCTTTTAGCCTTCTTTATTAATGCTTTGTATCTGACTTGCTAGTGCTTATGTTGCTTCTTATTTTCTTCATTTGGGTTCCATTTTCCATTCTTTAAAGGACATTCTTTTGGCTGTAATAGCCTCTATTATGTCACCTTTCAACCATGCTAACTGTCGTTTTCTCTTCTTTCCACCTTTGCAAATACATGGAGTGCATCTGGTCTGGGCTTCCAAGATGGTATGCCTGATTTAGTGTCCTAACCTTTGCAGCCGATCTTTTTAGCTTCATTTTAACCATTTTCTCATCCTATATATTAAAAAGCACCTCCAATGTTCTGAAGCCGACTCCGTGGAAATGAAGCCTTGAAGCATTCGTGCTCCTGCTGTATCCATCTCCTGAATTGACGTCACGTACTTCCGGGTACGTCACAAACAGCAGTGATCAATCACTGGAAGGGAACGCTGCAGAGTTGCCAGGCCATGGAACCCGACGTCACACGCATGAGGGTGTCATCGTTTCTCCCTCCCTTCCAGTTCCAGGCCCCCTCACTCCAAATTTTAAAAATCATCTTCACTTACCAAGTCGGTTTACGGCGGCCGGCAGCAGCGGTAAAAGGCATGCAGGCTCGGCCCTTCTCTCTCTCTCAGCTCTGGTCCCGCCCTTGTGGAAACAGGAAATAAGGACGGGAACAGAGCTGAGAGAGAAGGGCCGACCTTGCACGCCTTTTACCGCTGCTGACGGCCGCCGTAACCCCGACTTGATAAGTGAAGATGACTTTTAAAATTCGGAGTGAGGGGGTCTGGAACTGGAAGGGAGGGAGGGGGGAACCTGAAACTTGGTCCCATGGAACTCTGAGGGAGGGGACGACCCTGGAACTCAGAGGGGGGGGGGAATGACCCTGGAACTCGGAGGGAAGGAGGGGGAGGACGACCCTGGAACTCGGAGGGAGGGGATGACCCTGGAACTGGGAGGGAGGGGGGATCCTGGAACTGGGAGGGAGGGAGGGGGGAACCTGAAACTTGGTCCCATGGAACTCTGAGGGAGGGGACGACCCTGGAACTCAGAGGGGGGGGGAATGACCCTGGAACTCGGAGGGAAGGAGGGGGAGGACGACCCTGGAACTCGGAGGGAGGGGATGACCCTGGAGCTCTGAGGGAGGGAGGGGGAGGGTGACCCTGGAGCTCGGAGGGAGGGGAGGGGACGACTCTGGGACTCGGAGGGAGGGAGGGAACGACCCTGGAACTCGGAGGGAGGGAGGGGGGGATGACCCTGGAACTCGGAGGGAGGGGGGTCCCATGGCGCACACTCTCATTCTCACACACATAGTCTCTCTCTCACAGACACACTCGCACCCAGTCTCTCTCTCACTCTCTCACACAGACACTCGCACATTCACTCTCTCTCACACGGTCACTCTCACACACACTCTCTCAAACATACACACTCCGAGGAAAACCTTGCTAGCGCCCGTTTCATTTGTGTCAGAAACGGGCCTTTTTTACTAGTTTTATTATAGTCGTCCTTGTGACTCAGATCTAAAGTGGCAGGCTGTCGCTCATACTTAGAACATAATCTGGTGCAGGGGGCAGTATAACCTGTTCTAGAAGTGGAACAAGGTCTGGGCCTTTATTCCGAGGCGCTCTTTGTCCTATTCTGGATCTCAAGTGGGTCAGTGTCTGTGTTCAGGTACATCATTTTCGCATAGGGGTCCTCCAGTCCGTGTTCACCTCAGTGTGCCAAGGCAACTTCTTGACAAACATCTGTGTTTTGGGGTGCCTTTCAATTTTGGACCCTTCTGTTTGGGCTAGCACCCCAAACCTTTTCTATGGTAGTGGTGGTTGAGGTCCATTTATCTAGGGCACCTAAGTATATGGGTCCATCCTTCCTTAGATGACTAGTTGGTTCGAGCTGCTCGGAGGCGGAATCCAGGTTGGTCAACTCAGCCCTTTTGAGAATCCAGGCTGGGTGGTAAATCTTGTAAAGCCATCTGTTTTCTCCAGGTCCTTGAGTGCCTGGGGGTCCACTTTGATATAGCATGGGGACTAGTTTCCTGCTTTGAGGTCTGGGCTTCCAAACTGCAGATACTCCAGCACAGTTTGTGTGAGCAGTTCCAAAGGTTTGGGACTTTTTACAGCTATTGGACTCTTTGGTAACATTGGAAGTGGTGCCTTGGGCCTTCTGTGCCTTGGGCACAAGCACACATGTGGCTTCTTTAGTCAGCCCTTCTGTCTTGCTGGAGCCCAGTCTCTCATGACTTCGAGTGCCAGTTGCTGTTCTTGGCCAAGGTAAGAGCCAGTCTGGTTTGGTGGGACAATTGTCTTCACCTTCTGTAACAGACTCTGCTGGATTTTCCAGAATAGATCATTGTACCCATAGTAGCAAGTCTCCATGGCTGGAGAACCCATTACAGAGGAAGAGTGACTTGGGGAAAGTGGTCTCTGCAATAAGCCTCTTGGTCCATTGGAACCGAGTGATAGTGTTCCTCCCTGTGATTCAGGGGAAGGCAGTCCAAGCGATGTCAGGTGATGATATGACAGCCTATATCAACAAGCAGGGTGGCACCAGTGGTGGCATTGGAGGCAGAACTCCTTTGCTGTGGGGCATAGAAGCATCTGCAAACTCTCTCAGCAGCCCTCAATGAGGGCTAGGACACTGTCCAGGTGGACTTCCTTAGCTGGTCTCTCATGGATCCAGGGGAGCGGGAGCTAAAGGGGGGGGGATTGGTGACAGCTTCCAGCCCGTTCCAAACTGGTGGGTCCTCCAGTGTTTGACCTAATAGCGACTCACTCCAAGGTAAGGTGGGGCACTTTTTCAGCTGCAGGTGAGAGGTAGGTTCACATGAGGTAGATGTTCTAGTTCAGCTGTGGAAGAACCCCATTAGGTCTTCCTTCCTTGGCCTCTGGTAGGGGAGTATGCGGGATCTTGTGCAGGATTGTGCGGGATCTTGTGCAGGATTGTGCGGCATCCTCGCCTTATTCTTTTCGTGGTTTGTCAGGGATTAGCGAATCTGGTGTGTCTGTTGGTACCCGAGCCACTGTCACTGACAAGATGCCATGTTCTTCCCTTGCAAAGGCTGATGGAAATGGGATATCTGGTTTTCTTTTGGGCTTATGGTTTTGCCCTTGAGAGGCAGTGGTTTGAGAAACCTGGGTTCCTGGTTATATCTGTTTCGCTCAAGTATCGAAGGATTTCCATATCTCTGTGTTATGTGAGGGTTTGGAAATTGTTCGTACCTTGGTGTGCTGGGTGGGCGCTGTCCTCCTTGCTTTACTGCAGCAGAGCCTGGATCAATTTTTTGTTTGAATAAGTTTTTATTGGAAAATGTCAGAGATAACAAACAGCACAAAAAAACACCATATGAATTGGCATTCTAGATCCAAACCCTGCTACCATCTCCCTTCCTCCCACCCACCTTATAGTAAAGCCATTAACATGAAATTAACCCTCCCCCCCCCCCCCCCCCCCCCCCAAAAAAAAAAAATCCTGGAGCATCTACTGCAGATGAGACTACTCCAGCTTCAAGCGTCATTTCCTACAGTATGTTTATCAAAATCAGAAACCAGCTGGAGTTGATAAAACCAGTCCAAAAAAGAAAAGCTTACAGCCTGTTTCCAGTGAGCGGCGATCTTGCAACAGGCAGTCGAAAGGGCCATGGGTATGACCTGGTGCTGCCATTTAGGCCTTCTGGAGGTGCCAAGAATCTGCAAACAACTTTGGATATAATGGAAGAGCATGTCCCAGCCTCACCGCAGTCCTATGTAATACTTGTCGCCAAAAACTTTGACTCAAAACACAAGTCCTACCACAACACCAGCAGAGTTCTGAGACTGTGGCAGGATACATATGCTTCAAGTGATCAGGAGTGAGATAGCAGCGAAGATACCTTATATGCATTTTCCTTAATCAAGACATAAATGGAAGGCCACTGGACTTCCCGAAAAACCTGCTTTCAACCCCCCCCCCCCCCCCACTTTAAAGGTTCCCCCAAATCCTGTTCCTACTGAGTCATAAACTTAAAAATATAGGTTCAGTACTCAACAATTTGTAAAGTAAAGATAAACATAGAAACATGATGGCACATAAGGGCCAAAAGGCCCATCCAGTCTGTCCATCCTCGGTAATCACTAACTTTCTTTTGTAAGGGATCCCACATTCCTGTCCCACACTTTCTTAGACTCTGACACAGGCCCCGTCTCCATGACCTCCACTGGGAGGCCATTCCATGCATCCTCCACCCTTTCTGTGAAAGAGTATTGTCTTAGATTCATTCCAAGCTTATTCCTCTTTATCGTATGCCCCCTCATTCCAGAGTTTTCCCTCATTTGGAAAGGCTCATCTGCTGTACATTAACGCCACTGAGGTATTTAAACGTCTCTATCATATTCTCTCTCTCCGCCTCTTTTTCCATTGTATACATGTTAAGGTCTCTAAGCATGTTCCTATATGTTTTATGAGACCTCTTACTAGTTTCATAGCTGCACTCTGGACTGACTCCATCCTGTTTATATCCTTCTGTAGGTGTGGTCTCCAGAATTGCACACACTACTCTAATGAGGCCTCATCAGAGACTTATACAATGGCACTATCGCCTCTTTTCTTCCTGCTGGTCATCCCTTTCCTTATGCAGCCAAGCATCTTTCTGGCTTTAACCATCGTTTTTTTTTCTACCTGTTTGGAGACCTAAGATCATCAGGCACAATCACCCCCAAGTTCCGCTCTTCTTTCTTACATAGAAGCACTTCACCCCCTATATTGTATCGTTCCGCTGGATTCTTATAACCCAAGTGCATGACCCTGTATTTCTGAGCATTAAATCTTAGTTGCCAATTATGGACCATTCTTCAAGCTTTGCTAGATCCTTCATCATGCTATCCACCCTATTAGAGTTTGATGATATCCGCAATGAGACAAATTCATGATGTATTGTAAGCCACATTGAGCCTGCAAATAGGTGGGAAAATGTGGGATACAAATGCAACAAACAACAAATAAATAAAAACCTTACCAGAAAGCCCTTCTGCAGTGTCACTCACAAAGATGTTAAAGAGAGCCGGCCTGAGGACCAACCCTTGTGGTATACCAGTGATAATACCCCTTTCCTTAGAGCAAGCTCCATTTACCACTACCCCCTGTCCCCTTCCATTAACCAATTTTTAACCCCAGTCGGTCACTTTAGGTTCCATACCAAGGGCACTCAGTTTATAATCAGTCACCTGTGCTAAAGACTGCCTAAATCCAAGTACACCACTTCTAGCGCACCTTCCAAGTCCAACTGTTTGGTCACCCAGTCAAAGAAGTCAATCAGATTTGTCTGACATGACCTGTCTCTATTGAAGCCATGCTGCTTTGGATCCTGCAGGCCATTCAATTTGAGAAGGATGGGGTATCTTGCCTAATGTAAGCCACAAATTTTCAAAATGCTCTGTGTGTCTCGGTCATTCTGTAACCATCCCTGAGCTCCTATAAAATGTTTAATTGGAGATAAGGGAATTGATCCTGAACCTCAAGATCGAATTTCTTTCAGATGTTCAAAACCTCCATAATTCCCCGACATCCAAAAGCCGCCTAAAACGTTGTAGGCCTAAGCGATGCCACCGAAGAAATATAGACAGCCCCCCCCCCCCCCCCCCCCCCAACCTCTCCCAGGATTGCTGGTTCCAAGTATGTAGGAGCCAATGAAGATACCTTAGACCACCTACCCAACTTAGATTTAACCAGGTTCCAAATATGAAGGAGATGGGTTACTAGAGAGACAGCATAACACTCAGGGAGTACAGCGATCTGTTGCAAATGTCAAGGGCAAACAAGGGAAAATTACTTGTTCCAGTTCCGCCCCCATCTTATGGGCATGCTTTCCAATTCACCAATAGGTGAAGCTGAGAAGCCTAATATACCAAATCACATTGGTGCTCTCCTTCTTGTCCCAAGGTTCATAAAAATTTCTCTAACCCTCCTGCAAGACCAATTGCAGGATTAAATGATACACGTTGGAACTATTAAATACATTTTTGGATTATTTTTTGGCTCCGCCGGCCAAACAAGTAACATCTTATTTACAAGACACTACACATTTATTGTGTAAACTTGAAATGAGAGATTCTGTGTTTGTTTCATTGGACATTGTTTCTCTCTATACTCAAATACCACAAGATGAATTACTTCAAGTTATAAAAGAAGTGCTGAATAAGCATAGTTTTCCGCAAAGAATAATCTACAGAATTTTTGTTGGAGCTTGCAGCATTGGTCATTGAAAAGAATTATGTTTTCTTTAATAATGACTTTATTCAGCAATAGAAGGGAGTAGCCATAGGGACATATTTGGTCCCCTCGGCAGACACATTGTTTGTGGCCAGTTTTGAAGAGAAGTTCGTTTATCCTTAACTGGTTTACAAACATTAAGTTATGGTGCCGGTTTCTAGATGATATCTTTTTTATTTGGGAAGATTCTATTGAACATCTTCATGATTTTATGAATTGGTTAAATTCTGTGACCACATCATAACAATTTACTATGCATTATGATACACAACATATACTCTGGGCAAGTCACTTAACCCTCCATTGCCTGCCGCATTGAGCCTGCCATGAGTGGGAAAGCGCAGGGTACAAATGTAACAAAATAAATAATAGAATTTTTGGATGTATGCATTTATAGAGATGAAACATTGGTACAAACAACTTATATTGCAAGTCAGTTATGTGCAATACTTTTTTTGCATTTTTCTAGTTGTCACCCTCAAAGTCTTAAAAGGGGCTTACCTGTTAGCCAATTTTTGAAAATTTGACGGAAATTGTTCTACTGTTCAGTTTGAATTTCATGCTGTGCAATTGAAAGAACGTTTGAGGGCCCGGGGTTACCCACATTCAGTGATTTTTTTACAAAACGCATATTTACGGGCTAAATTTTCTAATCAGGATTTATTACTTCAATATAAATCTACAGAATCTGAGCACAGATTGGTTGCAGTTTTGCCATATAATGTATCCAATTTTGTTACATCTTTACAAATATTGGAATGTGTTATCTGTTCATAGTTGGGGATTGTTTGTCTTATAGACACTTGGATTACGAGTCACCACCTGTATTATCTTGTCATACTGCTTGTACTGGTTGCCAGTGGTGGTCATCTACGATTGAAGGTATATCTTGGAAAGTACCTGATAAAACAGGGCCATCATTTCCCGTACTAATTCCACATGTGATACTGGCAATGTTATATATGCAATAATCTGCCCTTGTGATTTGATTTATATAGGATGCTCAGCGCGTCCCATTAAATGTAGGTTGGTTGAACATAAATCCTGTATTAACACCAAAACTGTGTCAGCCCCTATTCAACACTGGATTGATAAAGCATGTGATATAACAGAGATTCATTGGAGAGTTATTGATGCTGTTATTATGAGGAGGAAGAGTGGTGATATTCAAAAATTGTTAAACTACTAGGAGCAATGTTGGATATTTACTTGGACACATTATACCCTAAGGGTTTGAACAACCAGTTAGATTGGAGTTCTTCTGTGATGTGTAAGCCTGTGATTGGCTGGAGTACTCTTATTGAGGGATCGTATTATAAGCATGATGAGAGCAAGCCGGCGTTGTCGCCATGTTAGGAATATTGTAGCTATGGCGTTCAATGCGGTAAGTGCAATGTGTTTTATGTTATGCTTTCTTTTTAAGAAACGTTCATGTAAAGTAATTGGAATTTTATTATGGTTTGCTTGCTTTTATAAGGGACCGAACCTGATGCTGTTGGCCAATGGTGCTTACATAAAGTAATCAAGTTGAGTTTATTAAACTGTATCTATGAAGCTTATTTAATGAGAATTTTGCATATTCAATGAGAAAATTGTTTTATGCTTAAGATTCTTCAAGCAACTTCAAAATAAAGAATTTCTTATAAATTATAAGATGCTGGGCCAATCTTTTTTTGATTAAGCTGAATGTCTGGCATATGTTGCTCCATTATTTGAAGAGGACGAATGAATGTTCTCTCTATCCACCATTCTTTCCATGGCCCTAGGAAGGGTCAGGTGGCTTCCAAGGCCTCTATAATGAGGTGAATCAAGACAGCTATGTAGTCCACTTGCGGAACTATTGTTAGTAATATGTAATTTATCTTTAAAATCGAGTGTGATACCGGGGAGATTGGAGGGTGGCCAATGTAATGCTGATTTTTAAAAAAGGTTCCAGAGGAGATCTGGGAAATTATAGACCGGTGAGCCTGACATTGGTGCCAGGCAAAATGGTAGAGACTATTATAAAGAACAAAATTAGAGCATATTCAAAAGCATGGATTAATGAGACAAAGCCAACAAGGATTTAGTGAAGGGAAATCTTGCCTCGCCAATCTTTTACATTTCTTTGAAGTGGTGAACAAACATGGATAAGGTGAGCCAGTTGATATTGTGTATCTGGATTTTCAAAAAGCGTTTTTGACAAACGTCATTAAAAACTCCAGAGGAAATTGGAGTGTCATGAGATAGGAGGTAGTGTCCTAGCTGTAGTTGTCGAATATTCCAGCAGTGGGGGACCCCAGTGATAAACCTCTTCACTTCTCCACAGAACAAGCTTCCCCGCTTTTTTTTTTCCCAGGATATACGCTAATAACTGTATAGTCCTAGATGCCTTCTTGCTCCACTGGGGAACGAACTTTCTATACACCTTTTCCCTACTACCTCTTATGGGGAGAACTTTTCTCAATCTGTGTTGAGACCACATGATTCTAATTGCTCTCTACTGGCCACATCAAATTTGGTTTATTTATTATTACATTTGTAACCCCGCGCTTTCCCACACATGGCAGGCTCAATGCGGCTTACATAGTAACATTATAAAGAATGGTTCCCTATCCTCCTAGAGTTAATGTCCAGAGAACTGTTGAGGTAAGTTCCTTTTCCAACCCTAATAACATAGAACGGGGGGCCCATCCTCCATCCATACCCTTGCTCTCTAGACCTGATGGCTTGGTTACCTACAACATAGATTTATATTCCTTAAACTTTCCTGACATAGTTTCTAGGATACTCCTAGCCTCTAGGAGTTTAAGTGGAAAAGATTTTCTATCTGGTGTGCAGCCAGAGCACTTAACCCGTCTAGATTCTCTCTTCATACCTTTATGGAGTACCTCCTCCGTCTTCGAATTCTGGCTTCAAAGCTGAGTGCTCTTGCATGCCATTAGCATTTTTCATTCTAGAGTTGATAATCCAGTTTCCGTTCAACCCTTGATAGATTCATAAAAGATTTATTTCATACCAATCCTATCAAACAACCTCCAGTGGTGTGAGATCTCAGTGTCATCCTAACAGCTCTCATGAAACCTCCATTGAACCATTTCATTCTTATTCTCTGAAGTTCCTCACATTCAAGCCCTCTGTGGCAGACCCATCTTACACCAGGTTCTACCATGACAAGGTTGTCCTCCCAAACCCACCTCAGATTCCTCCCTAAAGTGGTATCGGAGTTCAACTTGAATCAGTCCATTGTACTTCCTGTCGTCTTCCCTAAGCCACATTCTCATCCTGGAGAATTATACCTTAGACTGCTCTAGCATACTATCTAGAATGTACAAAACTTCATAGGAAATCCTCCCAGCTTTTTATGTTTGACCCGAACAGATTAGGGATTCCCATCACCAAATGTACTATCTCTACTTGGTTGGCTGATTGTATCTCCTACACATATGCCCAGGCTGGGCTTGATCCTTCATGACTGGGTCACTTCTCACAATATAAGAGCCATGGCAGCTTCTGCCTCCATTAATGAAATTTGCAAGGCAGGTATGTGTTCTTCTAGCCACACCTTCACTGCTCACTACTGTCTGGAGCAGCATTCTGGGTAGGATAGCTGGTTTGGATAGGCAGTCCTGCAGATTCTTTTTAACTCTGCCCTTTGGCCCTTATTTTCCACCAGACTCACTTAACTACTTAGTTGCCAAAAATTCATTTATGTTGTGAGCCTGGTAGCTAGTGAATCCCACATATAAGAATATTATGCCTGCCTGTCTTTGGAGAATTCTAATTTACATACCTGTAGCAGGTGTTCTCCAAGGACAGCAGATGCATATTCTTACATCCTTTCTGCCTCCCCTTGGAGGAGTTGTGTTCACATTAGTACTGTACTACTGGTCCTGTGCTCAAGCGTCTGCCAGGAAGGCAACTGCATATACGCTGTGGGGGCACTGCCTCAAAGATTTTAAAGTGACAGTGCACTTGGCAGTTTCTGCACTGGGCTCTGTGGATGACATCACCCACAGGTGAGAATATATGTCTGCTGTCCTTGAATAACACCTGCTTGTTTGATGATAATTGCAACTGCAGTGGTTGATAGGGCACAGGTGTGCATTACGAAAGGACCTTCTGCTGCTTTGGCAGAGATTTTCTCCTCAGCACCAGGCCTTATACTGGTGAGGTCACTGGAAAGAGAGCATTTTTTCTCTGCATCCATCTGCTGTTAGGATGTGATAACACCCACTTGTTAAAAAAAGGTGTGGCTGACTAAAGGAAAGCAAATGTATTCACCATTTATTAATTACCTATTGAGGTATTTGACTCTCTTCTTGTATCCCCCCCCCCCCCTTTTTGTTTAATTTGAGCATATTCATAGTTTGATCCTCAAGTTTAATTTGGTGCAGATACATCACTATTCTAGTAGCCCTGTTCTGGTCTGCTCCAAAAAATGTTTGTATTTGGAAATAAAATGTCCAGAATTGTATATAATGTTGCAGGTAGGATATCACCCATGATTTGTTCAGGGACATTTAAGTCCATTAAAAATATTTAAATAAATTGTTAAATTAAAGTGATACTGTGAGCAAGGGTTGAAGGTGGGCCTTAAGAAAATAAGAATAGGTATACTGGGTCAGATCAACGGTCCATCTACCCAGTATCTTGTTTCCAGCAGTGGCCAATCCAGGTCACAAGTACCTGGCAGAAACCCAATTAAATGGCACCATTCCATGCTACCAATCCCAGGGCAAGCAGTGACTTACCCCATGTCCATCTCGATAACAGACTATGGAATTTTCCTCCAGGAACTTGTCCAAACCTTTTTTAAACCCAGATACACTATCGCTGTTACCACATCCTCTTAGAATGAGTTCCAGAGCTTAACTATTCTTTGAGTGAAAAATGTTTCCTCTTGTTTGTTTTAAAAGTATTTCCATGCAATTTCATTGAGTGTCCCGGTCTTTGTACTTTTTGAATGAGTGAAAAATCGATTCACTTCCACCCACTCCACACCACTCAGGATTTTGAAGACCTCAATCATATCCCCCTCAGCCATCTCTTTTCCAAGCTGAAAAGCCCTAACCTCTTTAGCCTTTCCTCATATGAGAGCAGTTCCATCTCCTCAATCATTTTGGTTGCTCTTCTTTGAACCTTTTCTGATTTCTGGTATATCTTTTTTGAGATATGGCCAATCAAGGTTACAAAAGTAAAGTAAACTTTGTTTTTATTAACTCAAAAGCTGAGGCCTGTTACTTCACAGATACATAAACTGAGGGGTAAAGTCTCTTGCAATCAGAGGACATCTTTATATAGACCTGCGACCGACAGGCCCAAAATATAGCTTATACAGTCTCTCTCTCTCAGGTTGCACCAGTGTTGGTCTGGCGCTAGCCAGGTCTCAAGAAACAGTATTCTCACAATGATTCAAGGTAAAGTTTGACCTACCTGAGCCGTGTTATGGTAGTTACATGTAGGTAGTGAAGGCATATGATACGGGCCCGCTTCTCCCTTCCCTGGGTCTCCTTAACCCAACTCTGGCCCTGCCTTTTGTCCTCCTTAACCCAACTCTGGCCCTGCCTTTTGTCCTCCTGAGTCCACCCCTCCCATTTCACTTCCTCTTTAGGTGGGACTATGGGGCTTAAGGTGTCCCGGACTCTGGGAGGAGGGAGTATTCTTAAAGGATAGGGACAGCGTTCTATAGACTCTCTCACAGTGTGTTTGAGACATATGTCAGGCTTCAGCTTTTCTCCTCTGCAAGTAAACCTTATGTGAAAAATATCATTTCTGAATGTTTGCGTTAAACTCTCCATAATGCAATTAATATATAGTATATGGTCTTAAGACAATGTAGGTTCTAATAGCTAAAGAATGAATGTTTTAGGAATACTAGTGAAGGATTTTTTTTCCTGCCAGCTGCTTAAAATAATATTGTACCATTTTTGGTTAGGGGAATGAATATACTTTTAAGGAAAACATTTTTTGTGTGTCATGAAGGAAGTATTTACCTCTTTCAGGAAAGCAATTTGAGCTCTAATTTAATAGACCTTGATATGGTTTGTCTAAAGAAATTATTCTTTTACCCCCTTGTTCCTAATGAAGGATTGATCTGCCTTGGTACTTTTCAAATGATTTGCTAGGATAAAGTAACAGTTTGAGCCACTCATATTTTGTCCTAGAATCATAGAATGGATTCAGCAGCGATGGACTGGTTCACTAGAGCTATCACTTTCTCACTGCTCTTTACAGATGGATTTTCATTGACTCGTGCTATGTCTGGCATCCTTTTAGGTCAATGAATTTTTTGAGCCAGGAATAGACACACATTCAGATAAATGGCTTTTCCAGTGCTGGGTAGTGATGTGTGTGGTAGCATTTGCTCTACAGTGTCAGGCTAATAATGCATATCCTAACATAAATGAAGCAGGTCTTGTCAGAAGAATAAAAATATCCATGTTTTACTGAGAAAATATCAGTCTTCTAAATGTTTAACATGTTGGATTTCTAAAATACTTTTCAGCCTCTATATAAATAATACAAAAATTATAGATGGATCCAGACATATACAGGACAATTCTTTAAGTTGGCACCTCAGTTTAGGTGCCCCAATACTGTATGCTTAGTGTCAATTCTTTAATGACATCTTGATAGTGCCACTACACAAGAATACTAGTGTAATTACATCATTGGTGCACCCATGTTCAGGTGTGCTCTTATGCCGTGTTAGCTGCAGGCTTGTTAGTGCATGTCATTTATAGTAGTCTATAAACTTATGCATATAACTGAGACGTGCCTATGGCTTTGTCCATGCTATACCCATATGTATGCCTCCCTTGCAGTTAGGTGCTGATTTACAAAATAGCTCCCAGTGCACAAGGTAGCTCTTCAATTAATGGTGCCTTAGACACTCATGAAAGGTGTGTACCTCTGGGCACCAGTTTATAGAATTGCCCTGATAGCCTATTGAAACTGACTTTGATCCATTGTAAGGTCATTTTAATTGGGTCAGTGTGGGAAAAGTGCCTCAAAATCCATGCATAAGTATGGTTTTAAATTCTTTGAGGTTTTAAAATTTGTTTTCCCTGCTGGTTTCAGCTTCATGTTCAGTCAGAGCCAGCCTCTTTTGGGCCACAGTTCTATAATCTGTGACCTATGACTGGGCTTTGCCCGTAGCTAGTGATTGCAATGACAGTCCTTGCTAAGGACCACAGACTGACCTTCCCTACACAGCCCAGTAAATATTGCCTTTGAAAGATGACGGTCTCTACCCCAGGGACTATTCATGCTGCTCAGACAGCAAGCCCAACTAGCCTGGGTAACTTAAGACCTGACCTGGGAAATAAACCCAGATCTTCCACTTTACAGTGCACAGCACTGCCACTGGGTGAGCCTTAGCTGTATAGGTATAGTTTCTTGCTTTGGGGAATTGGGGGTGGGTGCAAAGAGTGAGCACTTCATATTGGGGTAGGGGGTCATCAGAATGGCATTAGCTTCTACACCATTGGGGGCAGGTATGCTGCTCCATGCCTACTCCAAACTATTTCTATGCTTGAATTTCTGTCAAGTACGTTATGTAGATGAGTGATGAATACTCTTCATAAACCAGATTAATATTCACTGTGATCATAATGCTGACTTGAATTAAACTATATGCCGTTGAATGTGTTATAAATGCTTTATGTGACTGTAAACTATACTACTTTTTTCCATAGGTACCTATTATTAAATTGACAGATTCTTTCACTGAAGTAAAAGTTGACATTAGCTTTAATGTACAAAATGGAGTTAAAGCAGCCCAGCTTATTCGAGATTTTATCAAGGTTGGTCAGTCTGTTTACTTTAAAACATTACATATTTAGCATAAAGTATATTCCGTACCATGTAAAAGTAAAAATATAATACTGATGATTTGAAGGTATTTAATGTATTTTTTGTTAGATATTGAATGGCAGCATACACAATTCCCTTTTTTTGTTTTCTTAAGGTAGCACATAAGTTAATATGTTTCCTATTTGCAGTGGAATTTTTTTATTGGGATTTATTTATCGCCTTTTTGAAGGAATTCATTCAAGGCGGTGTACAGTAAGAATAGATCAAACATGAGCAATAGGCAGGTACAGCAGTAGAAATATTAAACTGACAGTACAAAGTATGGCATGGTATACTACTTGCAATGTCAACACAATACATAATAGAACATTATAATGATAGTGAAGGGTAAGGCAGAGTTGTAACTTAGAGATGGGTAAGAAAGTAGGAAGAGTAGTATATGAGGTCAGAGAGATGGTTAAATATTATCTCAGCTAGGGTAGGAGTGGATAAACATGCCCCTGCAGTATTTGCAGCCCGAGTCAATCCTTGTGTGTGTGAGTGAACCTAACAAGTTAGTTACTTCTTCCATTAAAGGCCTGGATGAAGAGCCAAGCTTTTACCTGCTTCCTGAAGTAGAGATAGTCTTGTGTTAAGCGGAGCCTTTCGGGCAATGCATTCCAGAGTGTGGGGGCTACTCCGGAGAAGGATCGCTTGGAATGATCTCCAGAAGACAGTTGAAGGATAATGCTATGGACAATCTCTTTTTTCTCTTATTACTGATAAACCTAGGTGGAAAGGCTATAGGGAAACTGTTTTTTAATTAACGTTTTAATCTTCAAATTCCAAGAGAACCGATACTGTATGCAGCTAAGATGTTCAGAGTAAGTTTGATAATATTGCCAGAATCAGGGCAGCCTTTAAAGGAAACTTGAAACATATTTTAAATATATTGCATACACGTCCTTGGATTTGTGAGGTTTTAAATGATGGAATGGGATAAAAGATGCAAATGCTTACTAGATGAAATAGCACCATTATGAACAAGAACTTCACGTTAGCATAACTCGATACCATGGTTCAATGATGAACTGAAAAAAGCTAAAACACAATCCAGGAACCTCGAATGAGCATGGAGAAAAACAAAAGACGAACACACTCTCAACACATGGAAACAATCACAAAGAAAATACAAATACGCAATAAGACAGACCAAAAGAGAACTAAAATAGGGACAGATTACAAAGACACAAAGAAATTATACCAACTCGTGAACAAACTCCTAGACACCAACTTGGTCACTACATCGAATACAGACATCCCATCTGCAGACAAACTTGCTAAGTATTTCAATGAACAAATTGCAAACCTATGCAACACGCTACCTCAGGACAACACTGACATCGAAATCTTCCTTAATGAGTTGGCCCCAACCACTCCGAGAATACCCGACTGACCGAACCTGGTTAAATTTGCCCTCCTTACCATCGATGCAGTTCCACAGGCGATCAGCAGGTTCTCCAACACTCACTGTAAACTAGGTACCTGTCCCAACTACCTAATGAAATCCACTCCTGACCGCTTCATAGCAGACCTACATCCCACCTAAACTACATGCTTCAGCAAGGTCTCTTCCCTAAGGAAATGGCAATATCCTACTCAATCTGATACCAAAAGACACCAAGAAAAACCCCAAATGAAATCATTAACTACCGTCCAGTATCATTCCATTCCATTGTCAGTCAAACTGATAGAAAGCATGGTAGCCAAACAACTTACAGATTATATAAACAAATTCTCAATATACACAAATCACAGTCAGGTTTTTGCCCCCTCCACAGCACAGAAAAAGTACTACTCACTCTCCTAGCCAAATTCAAGCAGGAAATAGCAATAGGCAAAAACATCCTCCTCCTCCAGTTTGGCATATCTAGTGCATTCGACATGGTAAACCATAATATATTAATAAGATTACTAGATAAGTTTGGGATTGGTGGAAACATACTTAGCTGGATCAAGGGTTTCCTAACCACAAGAACATATCAAGTGAAATCAAACTCAAACATATCATCACCGTGGAAAGCAGACTGTGGAGTACCACAAGGATTACTGCTATCACCGATCCTCTTAAACCTAATGATGACCCCCCATAGCCAAGTCCTTATCCAACCAAGGCCTTAACCCTTTCATCTATGCAGACGATGTCACAATATTCATTCCTTACAAATCTAAACTGACAGAAATCACCAACAAAATCAAGATCAGCTTGAACATCATGGACTCTTGGGCAAATGCATTCAACTAAAACTAAACAAAGAAAAAAACACACTGTCTCATCCTCTCATCCCTACACAGCGCGGACAACTCTACAAGTATCAACACCCCAGACTACACCCTCCGTATCTCAGACAGCCTGAAAATCCTCGGCGTCACAATGGACCGCAACTTAATACTAGAGAGCCAAGTGACATCCACAACAAAGAAACATTTCGCAACCTGATACAATCAATGGTACTAAGCCATGTGGACTACTGCAATGGAATTTATGCGGGATGCAAAGAACAAACCTTAAAGAAACTTTAGACCTCTCAAAACACGGCAGCTAAGCTTATCTTCGGAAAAACGTGATTTGAAAGTGCAAAACCCCTTCGCAAAAAAACTATACTGGCTCCCAATCAAAGAACGCATTGCTTTCAAAATCTGCACTCTGGTTCACAAAATTATCTACGGTGAAGTTCTGGGATACATGACAGACTTGATCAACCTACCAACTAGAAACACATCCGAATCAACACGAACGTACTCTAAATCTGCACTACCCAAGCTGGAAAGGACTCAAATACAAATTAACTTACGTGTCCAGTTTTTCCTACATAAGCACATAACTGTGGAACGCATTACCAAAAGCCTTGAAAACTACAAACGACCACCTAAACTTCCAGAAACCACTAAAAACTAACCTGTTTAAAAAGGCATACCCTACCGATCCAACATAAATGCCTGATCTCTGCAACATAACAAAACTAAAGTACGTAATGGACATAACACAACTCTTCTGTTGTATGATTCCCTAGTGTGGCTGTGCCACATGAGCTTTATCTTACCACAGCATCACTTTGTATTTGTTTATACCAGAGTCTGTAACGCCTCTCCAGTACTGTGTAAGCCACATTGAGCCTACAAATAGGTGGGAAAATGTGGGATATAAATGTAACAAATAAAAATGTGGAAACATTAATTCATATAGACCTGTGAGAATGAACTGATATGCCCTCTGGTTATTCTGGTGCATGTTGGTGTGATGATTCACAGTAATACTTCATCTGCTGGTAGGAGGGGATAACACCCACTTGTGCAGAATGGTACGTCTGACTAAAGGAAAGGAAATTACAAGCAGGAGTGAGGCACACAGGTGATCCAGAGCTGGAAGGAGATCATTTCTACCCCACTTCTCTCCATGCTCTGATATTACACACATCATCGGGATTGAGCAGCTCTCCAAGAGTTCAGAATTTAATGTAAAGTTCTAAGCATGTGTGGCCTTTACTGCATGTAGCAGCTTTTATCAGTTTTGTGTTTTCCACTCTGCCAAATGGATACAAAAACAAAGCTGTCCAGACTATTGTTAAGAGGTTAAAACCTTTGTTCTTTGTTGTCCTTTCCCTATATATATATATATATATATATATATATATATATATATACACACACACACACACACACACACACGCACTAGAAAAAAAGGCCCATTTCTGAAACCAATGAAATGGGCGCTAGCAAGGTTTTTCCTCTGAGAGTGTGTGTGTGAGAGTGACTGTGTGAATGTTCGAGTGTGTGTGTGACAGAGAGTGAGACTGTGTGTGTGACAGGGAGAGAGAGTGAGACTGTGTGCGAGTGTGTGTGCCAGGGTGCCTCCCTCCCTGCCAGTTCCAGGGTCCCCCCTTCCTCCCTCCCAGTTCCAGTGCCCTACCAGCTCCAGGGTTCCCCTTCCTTCCCTCCCTGCAAGTTTCAGATTTGTCCCCCCTCTCCCTCCCAGTTCCAGGGTCCCCCTCTCAGTTTGAGGGTACCCCTCCTTCCCTCGAAGTTCCAGGGTCGTCCCCCTCCCTTCCAGGGTACCCCCTCCTCCCTCTTCATCTGTAACAGCTGTCCCTTGTTTTTTTTTTTGTAAATAGGGGGGGGGGGGGTTTGGTGGGTTTCCGGGCTTGCCAAATGGGAGGGAGTGGCAAGGAGCATTGAATGTGGTAATTGTTGCTGGCTTCTTATAGAGAGCGATGTGAGGCTACAGCAAGCAACTGCTGTTCTTTTCCCTTCCGTCCTTCCTCCTTCCCTCCCTGTCCCATCCTCTTTTCTTCTACATTATGTGAGTGCGGGACACAGGGAGGGAAGGAGGAAGGGAAACAATCAGCTGTTGCTTGCTTCAGCTTGGTTTTGTGTGTGTGTTGGAATGTTTGGGAGGGGAGGGGGGGTGTTTGGCGGTGTTCTGCAAACTGTGAGGGAGTGGCGGGTGTCTTGATTTGTGTGTGTGTGAATGTTGTTGAGGGAGAAGGTTTGGCGAGGTTTTGCAAACTGTGAAGGAGTGGCTGGCGACTTGGAGGGGAGGGGGGTGAGCGTTGCTGGGTTCCATGCCCCCCTTCCCCCCCTCCGAGTTCCGTTCTTGTTTTCGTCCCCCGATCACAACAGCATGACCGAACGACACCAATATAGAAAACAATGCCTGAAATAGTGCAATCCCTACTAACAACCCACACTGCTTACAGCCATATTAATAACAAATATGTCTCAATGTCGCCGCTATAGCCCCTTTGCCGCTCTTCACTATCGGCAGCAGGCAGGAAAAAACCCTCAAGCCACACAAGTAACCCCTCGTCTGTTATCCCACATTCCCACACCAGCAACATCCGAAAAGAACACATAACATCAAAAAAGGACAACATAAGTCCCCTTAATCTCGATCCTCCGTTTTCGTTTTTTTTTTTTTTTGTAGACTTTGATACGAATAACTCCTTCATATGTTTCCAAAACATACAACACATACGAACGGCTATAATCTTACCACACTGCAAATACAGGAAAATATGACTGGCAGGAAAATAAACCAGCCAATGTTGTTGTCGTTCCAGCGAAGTGCTGGACACAAAATGACCCCTTCTCCTGACGCTCCTCCCTTCTTCCCATACACTTCCTTCTGATAGGTCCCTCGATGTCGCGTACCGTTGCCTGGCAACTGTGCAGCGTTACCTTCACTCTCATTGTTCTGCCCTCGACGTCATCACATTTTGACACGAGGGTGGGGCAGAGAGAGATGTGACAGACTTACGAATGTTACGAACCCTTCACTGAAGCTACGGAGTCAGCTTCAGAACATTGGAGATGCTTTTTATTATAGTAGATATATTTCCATATCATCAAGCAGATCAATCCATAGACTGGTGGGTTGTGTCCATCTACCAGCAGGTAGAGATAGAGAGCAATCTTTTGCCTCTCTGTGGTCATGTGCTACCAGGAAATCCTCAGTATTCTCTCTATCTAGCAGGTGTGTGGTCACACGCAGCAGCTCTGGCTTGGTCTCCACTCCTATTTATTTAGGCTTTGTTGAGTACCTGGGGTTGAGGGCTCTTCATGAGCAAGTGCAAACCTGGTGGTGCCAGGTCCCTCCTTTTCTCCCCCTCCCGCTGGCTCCGTTAAAAAAAACATAACAATCTTGAAGCAGAAAAGATTTTACTGCAGCTGCTCACTGGGGCACAATTCGTTGCAGCTCGGAGCAAGAAGCAGGTAATTTTACCTTTTCCTAGCGGGCAGGGGGTTCCCCGAACGTTTCCCTCGTGGATCATGGCGTCGGATGGTAAGGGCGCGAAAAAGCGCTCCCTAGACCGCGATCGCGCGGCTAGTGGGGAGGCGCAGGGATTGGAGGCAGAAAAGCCCTTTTTGGGCGTCCTTCCGGACTTTGCTGATTTAGCCGGTTTTTCCTCCGCTGGGGCGTCGGCGGCCTTTCCCGCCTTAGGCGCCCATTGCTCGATGTCCGCCCTTCCTGACGTCGGCCGCTCATGCAGCTCGGACGGTCTCTGGTATGGCCGCCTTTGAGTTGGGCGGCGGTAAGAAGATGGCGAAGTTTAAGTGCCATGCTTCCTGCGCGGCTCCTTCATGGAGTGACGCGCCGGACGCCATTTTGGATGCGCAGCGCACCTCTCCCCTGCTCTATGGAGTGGAGGTTGAGAGTTCCTCTAGGGCTGTGGCCCAGGTTGCAGAGGTGCACAAACGGGGGTTTCTCTCCTGAGTTTTTGTTGCTGCATCAGGCCTTTCAACTGCATAACGCTGCTCCTGCTCCCCTGTCAGATATGGGGGAAGAGGCTTCCCTGATCAAGCGCCCTCGAGTGGATCTTCAGGTCTTGGGGGACTCTGTCTCCTCTGATGTACATGAGGGCAGCGTTTCTGAGTTCTCCCAAAGGTCCCTTGGAGATTCTTTGGAGGAGGCCGATCCTCGCCCTGATGGGGGAGATGACCCCTCTGCAGCACGGCTTTTTCGCTCAGAGGAATTGCCTAACCTGTTAGTTCAGGCTATGAGCATCTTGAGTATTTCCTTTCCGGAGGAGGGCCCTCCTTCAGCCTCGGCGGGTTCCGCTATTATGTTGGGAACCAAGCGCCCTTCCAAGATCTTCCACATCCATGAAGCCATGAAAACTCTAATTTCGGCTCAATGGGATTCTCCTGAGGCGAGCCTCAAGGTAGCCAGGACCATGAATCGTCTGTACCCTCTGCCAGAGGGTGAACAGGAGGCCTTGTGCTGGCCGGCAGTGGACTCTCTAATCACTGCTGTGACAAAAAAAGACAGCTTTGCCGGTGGAAGGTGGCTCTGCCCTTAAGGATTCACAGGACAGGAAATTGGAAGCGGCCTTAAAGTTAGCCTTTGAAGCGGCCGCCTTGAGTTTGCAGGCCTCGGTTTGCGGCTCCTATGTATCCAGGGCATGCCTGACCATGGTGCAGCGGGCCTCCCCCTCGGATCCTTCCTTGAGGGCGGATTGGCCGGTCCTGGAGTCGGGCTTGGCTTACTTGGCAGACTTGCTGTATGATGTTTTGAGAGCCTCAGCTAAAGGTATGTCTCGGACAGTCTCTGTCTGTCGATGGCTATGGCTTAAGCATTGGTCAGCTGACCATACCTCCAAATCCCGCTTAGACAAGTTGCCCTTTAAGGGCAAGCTGCTCTTCGGGGATGAGCTGGACAAGATCGTGATGGATCTCGGTAGTTCTATAGGCAAGAGGTTGCCAGAGGTCAAGGCAAGGGCCAGCAGTGCTCGCCCTGGTTCCTCTAAGGGCCGTTTTCAAGAAGCCCGTCGGTATCGCCTGGGCAAGTCGGGCTCCTCCTCCTCCTTCAAGCAGAGGTTCTCCCCAAAGCAGCATTCCTTTCGCAGAGACCGCCGCTCAGGAGGTTCTTCCTCCGGTCCTCCCCAAGGGTCTCGTACCCAATGACGGGGCCCTGGTCCATGGCCCAGAGCAGATAGGAGGAAGGCTGTCCTCTTTTCTGGGCGAGTGGACCAGGGTAACTTCAGACGCTTGGGTTCTAGAAGTTATCAGAGACGGCTACAAGTTGGAGTTCTGCCGGCCCCTGAGAGACGGGTTCGTGAACTCTCCCTGCAAGTCTCCCTTCAAAGTGGCAGCAGTTCAGCAGACTCTGGACAACTTGCTCCACCTTGGGGCGGTGGTCCCAGTGCCCATAGAGCAGCGTGGCACAGGACGTTACTCCATTTACTTTGTGGTGCCAAAGAAAGGAGGCTCTTCTTGGCCTATTCTTGACCTCAAGGGAGTCAATCGGGCCTTGCGAATATGGCATTTCCTTATGGAGACTCTCCGCTCCGTGATTGCTGCGGTATAAGAAGGAGAATTCCTGGCATCCTTGGACATCAAGGAAGCTTATCTGCACATTCCCATCTGGCCGCCTCATCAGCGCTTCCTGCGCTTTGCAGTGCTGGGCCGGCACTTCCAGTTCAGAGCCCTCCCGTTCGGATTGGCTATGGCTCCGCGGACCTTCTCCAAAGTGATGATGGTCATTGCGGCTTATCTCCGCAAGGAAGGAGTGCAAGTCCATCCCTGCCTGGACGACTGGCTGATTCGAGCTCCTTCCTTTGCGGAGTGTGGGAGAGTGACAGACAGGGTCATTGCTCTTCTGAGCTCCCTGGGATGGATCATCAACCGGGAGAAAAGTCAGCTGTGCCCGACTCAATCCCTGGAGTATCTGGGTGTTCGGTTCGACACCCAAGTGGGCAGAGTGTTCCTGCCGGACAACCGGAGCCTCAAGCTTCAGGCCCAGGTGGGCCGGTTCCTAGCCTCTTCAACTCCTCGGGCTTGGGATTAAGTGCAACTGTTGGGCTCCATGACGGCCACGATGGAGGTAGTGCCCTGGGCCAGGGCCCATATGAGGCCACTACAGCACTCTCTTTTGCAGCGCTGGACTCCGGTTTCGAAGGATTATGCAGTTCGCCTTCCCCTGGACCTGGCGCTGAGAAGGGTGCTAAGTTGGTGGCTGATGTCAGACAAGTTGTCAGCCGGTATGCCTCTCATGTCCCCGGAGTGGATTGTCGTTACGACGGACGCCTGCTTGACGGGCTGGGGAGCCCACTGCCTGGGAAGGACAGCGCAGGTGATATGGTTGCCGGCGGAGACGAAGTGGTCCATCAACCGCTTGGAACTTCGGGCCATTCGGTTGGCGCTTCAAGCGTTTCTTCAGGTACTGATACTGAGGCCAGTTCGAATCCAGTCAGACAATACCACGCCGTGGCCTATGTCAATTGCCAGGGAGGCCATGTAGTTATGCCAGTGGGCAGAGGTGAATCTGGACCAACTGTCGGCGGCTCACATTGCGGGAGTTCTGAATGTCGAGGCAGACTTTCTCAGTTGCCATACCTTGGATCCCGGAGAGTGGCAACTGTCTGCTCGGGTGTTCTTGGAGATCACGAAGCGCTGGGGCATGCCGACCTTGGATCTGATGGCGACCTTGGCCAATTGCCGCAGTTCTTCAGCAGAGGACGGGACCCTCGATCTCTGGGGGTCGATGCTCTTCTCCAGCAGTGGCTGGTACAGGAGCTTCTCTACGTGTTCCCGCCTTGGCCTGTGCTGGGCAGAATTCTCGACCGGGGGCGAATCACCCAGGCCGGGTGGTCCTGGTGGGTCCAGACTGGCCCAGATGCCCTTGGTATGCGGACCTGATCCGGCTTTCTGTAGACAGTCCTCTGCAGCTTCCAGCGGAGCGGGGCCTCTTACATCAGGGTCCCTTGGTGATGGAGGATCCCTCCCCCTTTGGTCTTACGGCCTGGCTCTTGAGCAGAAGTGGCTGAAGAAGAAGGGCTTCTTGGACAAGGTCATCGCCACTATGCTGAGAGCACGGAAGCGCTCTACTTCTACTGCGTACGCCAGGGTATGGCGTACCTTTGTATCATGGTGTGAGGCAGGATCCCTGTCGCTCTTCACGGCGCCAATTGCTTCAGTGTTGGCGTTCCTGTAAGAAGGTCTGGAGAAAGGCCTGTCGCTCAGCTCTAAGGTCTAGGTAGCAGCTCTAGCTTGCTTCTGGAGTCGCCTGAAGGGTGCTTCCCTGGCTTCTCAGCCAGATGTGGTGCGTTTTCTCAAAGGGGTTAATCACCTACGCCCTCCTCTGCACTCGATAGTGCCTATGTGGAATCTCAATCTGGTGCTGCGGGCCTTGCAGAAGCCGCCCTTTGAGCCATTATCGCGGCTGTCTCTGAAGGACCTGACGTTGAAAGCGGTCTTTTTGGTGGCAGTCGCTTCAGCCAGGAGGGTTTCCGAGCTCCAGGCGCTCTCGTGTAGAGAGCCGTTCCTGCGGTTCACGGAGGCAGGAGTGTCTTTTCGCCCAGTGCCTTCCTTCCTGCCCAAGATTGTTTCTTGCTTCCCTGTGAATCAGCAGCTTTGTCTACCCTCCTTCCGTAGGGAGGATTATCCAGAGGAGTATCGTGCTCTCAGATGCCTGGATGTTAGACAAGTTATCATCAGATACTTGGAAGTGACCAACAATTTCCGGAAGTCGGATCACCTGTTCGTGCTGTTCGCGGGCCCCCGTAGGGGTCTGCAGGCATCTAAACCTACCGTGGCACATTGGGTCAAGGAAACGATTGCGGCGGCTTATGTGGCCGCAGGGAAGGTGCCGCCTATCCAGCTGAAGGCTCATTCTACTAGAGCACAGGCGGCTTCGATGGCAGAGTCCAGGTCCATTTCCTTGGAGAAGATTTGCAGGTCGGCGACTTGGGCGTCAGCTCATACCTTCTCACGGCATTATCGCTTGGACGTGGCAACAAGGGCCAAGGCCCAGTTTGGAGCTTCAGTGTTGCGTTCTGGGATTTCCATGTCCCGCCCTGGGTGAGTACTGCTTGGGTATATCCTACCAGTCTATGGCTTGATCTGCTTGATGATATGGAAGGTAAAATTATGTATCATACCTGATAATTTTCTTTCCATTAATCATAGCAGATCAATCCATAGTCCCTCCCAGATATCTGTACTGTTTGTTCTAGTTCAGTTATATTTCAGGTTCAAGTTTAGTCTTCAGTTCCTGTTCAGGAGGACTTCGAGTTCAAGTTCTTCCACTTGGATTTCCCTGGAGTTGGGACGACTTTGTGTTACAGTGAGCTGCTGCTGCTTTCCCCCCGTTTCGACGGTGGTTGGATTCATAACTAAATTATGCCAGTGCTCCCTCCCGCTTCGTGTGGTAATAAGGTAGCTTTGTTTCCCTCTCGCTTTGGCGGTGATGGGTTAAGCCAGCTCCTCCCGCGGTTGCGGTAGCAAGACATGCCAGTTCCCCCGCGTCGGCGGGTGTGGGTGCCCCCCCCCCCCACTTCGGCGGTGGTTGGGTGGCGGAGTGTCCCTTTGTGGGTGTAATTCTCTGTTTGGTGATTCCTGCGGATGGAGCTTTGATATCGACTATACTGAGGATTTCCTGGTAGCACATGACCACATATAGAGAGACAAAAGATTGCTCTCTATCTCCACCTGCTGGCAGATGGACACAACCCACCAGTCTATGGATTGATCTGCTATGATTAATGGAAAGAAAATTATCAGGTATGATACATAATTTTACCATATATTCTAGTAAAAAAGGCCCGTTTCTGACACAAATGAAACGGGCGCTAGCAAGGTTTTCCTCGGAGTGTGTATGTTTGAGAGAGAGAGAGAGAGAGTGTGTGTGTGACAGAGAGTGAGACTGGGTGCGAGTGTGTGTGTGACAGAGAGAGAGTGAGACTGGGTGCGAGTGTGTGTGTGAGAATGAGAGTGTGCCAGGGGCCCCCCTCCCTCCCAGTCCCAGGGTCGTCCCCCTCCCAGTTCCGGGGTCGTCCCTCCCTCCCTCCCACCCTCTATCCCAGTTCCGGGGTCATCCCTCCCTCCCTCCCAGTTCCGGGGTCGTCCCACCCTCCCTCCCAGTTCCGGGGTTGTCTCTCCCTCCCACCCTCCCTCCCAGTTCCGGGGTCATCTCTCCCTCCCACCCTCCCTCCCAGTTCTGGGGTCGTCTCTCCCACCCTCCCAGTTCCGGGGTTGTCGTCGCCCTCCCTCCCTCCCAGTTCCGGGGTTGTCATCCCCCCCGCCCAGTTCCGGGGTCGTCGTAGTCCCCCTCCGAATTCCGGGGTTGCCCCCCCCCTTCCGAGTTCCGGGGTCTTCCTCCCTCCCTCCCTTCCAGTTGCAGCCCCCCTCCCTCTGAATTGTAGAAGTCATATTCACTTACCAAGTCGGGGTTACGGCGGCTGGCAGCAGCAGCGGTAAAAGTCGTGCAGGCTCGACCCTTCTCTCTCTCTCTCAGTTCTGCTCCTGCCCATTACAAGCCCTTCACTGCAGTCTGCCATGGAGTCAGCTTCAGAACGTTGGAGGTGCCTCGTGCTGCTATCGTGTGATTGGTCACTGCTGCTTCTGACGAACCTGGAAGTACGTGACATCAATTCAAGAGATGAATACAGCCTTACAGAATGCTTCAATGCTTCACTGCCACGGAGTCATCTTCAGAACGTTGGAGGTGCTTTTTATTATATAGGATATATACATATACTGAAGTCCCATCTGTTTCCCTGTGTAGAAATTTGTTTGAAATACTGAAAAGCTACTTGTAGGTTGCCAGACCAAGAGTGCAGTTATCTATTGGAAGCTTGCAAAGGTCTGAAGTAGAGGCATGCAAGTATAGGAGCACTGAGGAGTTGCAAGGCATATGCCCTGAGCGCAGCCTGTGCCTCTACCTTCAGTTTGGTGTATTCTCTTGGTCTTCATTTTCAGCCCTTGGGGGCTGCTAATGGGCCAGGTTTTTATGATATCCCTAATGAATAAGCATGAGTGAGTGGGCAGCCCTTGAGGAGTTGCAGTGAAGACCAAGGGTTTTATTCCATCAAAAAAAAAAAAAAGCGCTCCAGGACAGCACTGACGTGTTCCCACATCCGTCAGTACAATCTTTTCGGCAGAATCCCATGGTAAATCATCTGTAGTTAGATTAGTATAGGAGCTCTTTCCTCTGCATCTACAATAATGTCTCAAATCGTGCTATCTTCATAGAAACAGAGAAAATCATGGCAGATGAAGACCATTATGGCCTTTCCAGTCTGCCCATCCATACTATCTACTGTCCCTTCATGTCCCTTAGAGATCCTCTTGTGCTTGTCCTATGCTTTCTTGAATTCAGATAGTCTTTATTTCCACCAGGAGGCTATTCATACATCCACCACCCTTTCTGTAAACTAACTACTACTACTAACTAACTAACATTTCTAAAGCGCTACTAGGGTTACGCAGCGCTGTACAATTTAAACATAGAAGGACAGTCCCTGCTCAAAGAGCTTACAAGAAGCATTTCCTTAGACTCGGGGTAATCTATCTTTCACCTTCATCCAATGCCCCTTTGATCCAGAGTTTCCTTTCAATTGTAGGTGACTTACAACTTTTTAATTTGTGTCTCTGAGGTATTTGCATGTTTCTATAATATCTGCTTTTCTTTGAAAGCATACATATGCAAAAAACTAACCTGTTTAAAAAGGCATACCCTATCGTTTCAAATTAAATGCCTGATCTCTGTAGCACAACAAAACTAAAGTACGGAATGGACATAACACAACTCTTCTGCTGTACGATTCCCTAATGTGGCTATGCCACATGAACTTTATCTTATCACAACATCACTTTATATTTGTTCACACCGGAGTCAGCAAACGCCTCTCTGGTACTATGTAAGCCACATTGAGCCTACAAATAGGTGGGAAAATGTGGGATACAAATGTAATAAATAAATAAATATTGAGAGTCTGTCTTCATGTTCTTAATGATGACCACTGAGTATTTTAGTAGCCATCCTGTGGATTAAACATAAGAATAGCCATACTGGGTTAGATCAATGGCCAATCCAGGTTATACAAGTACCTGGCAAAAACCCAATTATCAGCAACATTCCATGCTACCAGTCCCGGGGCAAGCAGTGGGTTCCCTTATGTTCATCTCAAAAACAGACTACGGACTTTTCCTCCAGGAACTTGTCCAAACCTTTTTTTTAAACGCAGATATGCTAACCGCTGTTACCACATCCTCTAGCAGCAAGTTCCAGAGCTTAACTATTCTTTGAGTGAAAAAATATTTCCTCCTATTCTTTGAGTGAAAAAATATTTCTTCCTATTTGTTATAAAAGTATTTCCATGTACCTTTGTACCTTTTGAAAGACTGAAAAATCTATTCACTTTTACCTGTTCTATACCACTTAGGATTTTGTAGACCTCAACCCTCCTCAGCTATCTCTTTTCCAAACTGAAGAGACCGGGGGGGGGGGGGGGGGGGGGATGATCTAAAGGGGATCTCACTAGAGATTTATACAGAGACGAGTTATTACATGGACTATATGTGAGGGCGATGTTTACATGAGTATATATATATCAAGTACCTCATTTTCCTGCAAATTGTTGTATTTAGAATATTTGTGAGAAACACTGTACAACTGTGTAAATTTATATATTTATTTGGATTTTGCTCTCACCTTTTTCAGTAGTAGCTCAAGGTGAATTACAGGTACACCGGATACCCTAAGTTTGTACCTAAGGTAATGGAGGGTTGGGTGACTTGCTTAAGATCAGAAGGACCTGCAGTGAGAATTGAACCGAGCACATCTGGATGCCAAGACCGGTGCTCTAACCACTAGGCCACTCCTCCACTCCATGTCTTCAAATGACTTGTGAAACTTTCTCCCAGTAGATTGATGTGAGCAAGACATGTTAAATGTATGTAATGTTATCTATGGGATAGGAGGTAGTGTTCTATTGTGGATTAAAAACTGGTTAAAAGATAGAAAACAGAGAGTAGGGTTAAATGGTCAGTATTCTCAATGGAGAAGGGTGGTTAGTGGGGTTCCCCAGGGCTCTGTGCTGGGACCGCTGCTTTTTAACATTTATAAATGACCTAGAGATGGGAGTAACTAGTGAAGTAATTAAATTTGCTGATGACACAAAGTTATTCAAAGTCATTAAATCACGGGAGGATTGTGAAAAATTACAAGCGGACCTTACGAGACTGGGAGACTGGGTGTTTAAATGGCAGATGACGTTTAATGTGAGCAAGTGCAAAGTGATGCATGTGGGAAAGAGGAACCCGAATTATAGCTATGTCATGCAAGATTCCACGTTAGGAGTCACGGACCAAGAAAGGGATCTAGGTGTCGTCGTTGATGATACGTTGAAACCTTCTGCTCAGTGTGCTGCTGCGGCTAAGAAAGCAAATAGAATGTTAGGTATTATTAAGAAAGGAATGGAAAACAAAAATGAGGATGTTATAATGCCTTTGTATCGCTCCATGGTGCAATCGCACCTTGTATAGTGTGTTCAATTCTGGTCGCCGCATCTCAAAAAAGATATAGTGGAATTAGAAAAGGTGCAGAGAAGGGCGACAAAAATGATAAAGGGGATGGGACGACTTCCTTAAGAGGAAAGGCTAAAGTGGCTAGGGCTGTTCAGCTTGGAGAAAAGGCGGCTGAGGGGAGATATAATAGAGGTCTATAAAATAATGAGTGGAATTGAAAGGGTAGTTGTGAGGAAGCTACAGTGTAGTAAATTTAAAACAAATCGGAGAAAAGTTTTCTTCATTCAACGTGTAATTAAACTCTGGAATTCGTTGCCAGAGAATGTGGTAAAGGCGGGTAGCTTAGCGGAGTTTAAAAAAGGTTTGGACGGCTTCCTAAAGTCCATAGACCGTTATTAAATGGACTTGGGGAAAATCCACTATTTCTGGGATAAGCAGTATAAAATGTTTTTTACATTTTTGGGATCTTGCTGGGTATCAGTGACCTGGATAGGCCACTGTTGGAAACAGAATGCTGGGCTCGATGGACCTTTGGTCTTTCCCAGTATGGCAATACTTATGTACTTATGAGATATTTTAGGACTCATTTTCACAGCACTTAGACTTGCAAAGTTCCATAGGTTACTATGAGGCATATTTTCAAAGCACTTTGGGAGGCTAAGTTCCATAGGTTTCTATGGAACTTTGGGAGGCTAAGTGCTTTGAAAATAAGCCTCTATGGCACCTTTGCATGTCTAAGTGCATTGAAAATATGCATCTTTGTAATTTACACAATCTCTGAATATTTAAGGATTAAGTACATCTCCGTTATATTTGATGAAATCTTGACAAAAAAGACTACTGTGTATTCAACATTTTACTCAAACTACTAGACAACACAGATACTACTGGAAGTTGCCCACCTATTTTGCTGATGCACACTTCAGCAAAATAGGTGGGCAACTTCCAGTAGTCTTTTTTTTTGCTGTGATTTCATCAAATATAACGGAGATGTACTTAATCCTTAAATATGCCCTTAGGTTTAGTTCTGTCAGTACTGTAGATATCTAAGATAACTTCATCTTTGAAGTTGGTAATCTTGATATTTCACCACTATTCTTGACTTGAGGTTCAGAAGCCAATGTACAAGAACAGTAGACTGTTAACATGCACATGCTATGTGATGCAAGGTTCCACATTAGGAGTCACTGACCGGGAAAGGGATCTAGGTGTCATCATTGATGCGTCGATACGTGGAAACCTTCTACTTAGTGTGCAGCGGTGGCTAAGAAAGCAAATAGAATGTTAGGTATGAAAGGAATGGAAAACAAAAATGAGGACATTATAATGCCTTTGTATCGCTCCATGGTGCGACCACAGTTTGAATACTGTGTGCAATACTGGTCACTGCATCTCAAAGATATAGTGGAATTAGAAAAGGTACAGAGAAGGGCAACAAAAATGATAAAGGGGATGGGACAAATTCCCTATGAGGAAGGGCTAAAGCGATTAGGGCTCTTCAACTTGGAGAAATGACGACTGAGGGGAGATATGATAGAGGTCTATAAAATAATGAGTGGAACGGAATGGGTAGACTTGAATCACTTGTTTACTCTTTCCAAAGATACTAGGACAAGGGGGCATGCAATGAAGCTACAAAGTAGTAAATTTAAAGCAAATAGGAGAAAATATTTCTTCACTCAACGTGTAATTAAACTCTGGAATGTGTTGCCAGAGAATGTGGTAAAAACAGTTAGCGGGGTTTAAAAGAGGTTTGGATAACTTCCTAAAAGAAAAGTCCATAAGTCATAAGATAGACTTGGGAAAAATCCACTCCTTATTTCTAAGATAAGCAGCATAAAATGTATTGTACTGTTGTGGGATCTTGCCAGGCACTTGGGGCCTGGATTGGCAACTGTTGGAGACTGTATCTAGGCTTGATGGACCTTCGGTCTGTCCCAGTATGGCAACCCTTATGTTCTTATGTAAAGCAATATCCATTCATTCATGTTGTGCTGCTGTGACTTGTTTGAAGCATGTTGACATTAACTTTTGCATGTTTGTGATTATTGGAATTTTCATCTTCATATAAAAGACTTTTCCATGTAACAGTCATATGATCCACTTAAGTGACTAAAATGAACTGCTTAACTTCAGTGAATGTAAAAATACACTGAGTAGATATGTAGTAGCTGCTATCTACATTTGGAATTCTGTTTTAATTTATAGTAATTATTTTTGATTTCAATATATCTAGTACTAGAAAAATGTTTGAGGATTATGTGACCTTTTTGAATTGGTGTTTTCTGACATGTATACACATTCTTTGTAACTTGTGTGCTTATTAGGACTATACATTGATTAAAATTTTTATTAGATTTGGTTATCGCATGCAATAGGCTGCCTTGGGGTCCTCTGCCAGGGTTGGAGGATGGGGGGGGGGAGGGGGAAGGTTAGGGAATCTTGGACATGCTCAACTCAAGATGGCCTGGAGTCATAAGAATCCAGGCAATGGGCCATCATAATTGTATTCTCAAAGGATCATGAGGATGGGTGATGGGCTGTTACAAAAATTGAGGTCAGAGGTTTCTTTTGTCTCATGCTCTACGGTGCTTTGTTCATTGTTATATATTTATGGTTCTATGTTGTCAAGTACTTGACTGTTGACTTTGCTTTGTATTATTGTTCAGCAGTATGCTGTATGGTTCTTTTGATCCTGAATAAAAACTGTTAAAACCTAATCGCTCGATTACATGATTAATCTTGCAATTAAAAATGTTAATCATATAAACTGCCCTCTTCTCATTTCCTCCTGTACAGTGCAAAATATAAAGACAGCGGATGTAAATTCTCAAAACTGACATATTTCAATCACTAAATTGAAAATAAAATTTTTCTTACCTTTTTCTTTTTTTTTTTTTTTTAATTCTTTATTTATATTTTCCAAATATTTGCATTACAAGAAAATCTTGCTTAAGAAAAGCAGACCAAATTAAACTTAGGAATTTAGCATCCATAATGAACATTATAACAAATTTAAATGTCTTCTTTAAATCACAATAAATAAAAATAAAAAAGAGGAAGGGGGTGTGTATTTTTCTTACCTTTTTCTGATTGCATTTTTCTAATCATCTTGTTCTCAGTCTGTTTCTGCTTCCCTATCTGTGCTCTGAACTCTGTTTCTGGGGCCTCCTGTCCATTTGCTGTTTGTTTGTTTTATTTACTCCTGATCTTTGACACTGATCTTTCGCATTCAGCTTTCTTCTATTTTTCTACCTTCTAAAATCTATATAGGTTTATTTTAATTTTTATTTAAACGTTTCTAGCCCACCTATTACTAGGAGGGTTACCGTAAAACATAAAATTACAAACGTAAGACAGTACAGGCTCAGGAGTATACTAATGTGCATGATACAGTAGTCTTCCATTCCTTCCTTTCCTCTTGACCATGTACAGCAGCTCCTCCTTTCTTCTGTTCCCTATTTCCACCATATCTCCTTCTTTCCCTCTGTGGATCCAGTCTCTCCCACCACTCCCCCCCCCCTTCCTCTCCAGTCTGGTTGTTCTGTCTCTATCTCCTCCCCTCCCCCAGGGGGGAGAGTGTCTGCTCCATCAAACTTGCATAACTTTGCCAGCAGTGGCAGGGATTAAACTAGGTTCCCATCAGGCAACTTAAGGGCCACCTCTTGCCCACATGGTAACAGGAAATTGTGACAGAGGGAATGGCCCCCAAAGCTGGCCAGAAGCAACCTGGCTTAATTGCTGCTGGCAAAGACAAGTTTGGAAGACCCAGGAAGCCTGCAGGAGGAAAAGGGAAGGCTACATGGGTATCAATTTTATTTTAATGTGATGACAGGAGGAAAAGGGAAGGCTACATGGGTATCAATTTTATTTTAATGTGATGACATGCACTACATTAATTGTGAGGTTAATGAATTAAATGTGCAGCCCTAATTTATTCTTTCCGACCCAGTAGAATGTTGTAAAGAAATTATACGTAAGAGGTTGATAAGATTTCTGGAAAGTACTGCTTCCAGGCAAATATTTAATCTGACCAAATTTGACATGATAGAGAAACTAGGTGAAAAGAAACTTGGAGTTAGAAAATGGGTCACATTGGTCTGGAAATAGTCCTCCATGTTAATGGCCCATTGCATTTCTCTAGGAGAGGAAATTTCAGCACCTGCAGTATAGTGTAGTTAAAGGAATTGTTCTCTTCTTCCAGTTATACTAGAGGAGTTGGAAATTATTCCATTAGACAAGCTCTGCATGCTTTCCTGATTGCCGAGCTCTCTCTCTCTCTCTCTCTCCCCCTCCCCCCTCCCATGTCCAGCTCTTAGTAGTTCAAATGTCGTTTTCTTAGTTATTAATTCTACTGTGAAACCTAGTGAATGAATTAATGGTTGCTATGTATGGTGACACCTAGTGACTGAGCCAAGAAGTCTGTTACTGGTTACCTGCACAGTCTCCTACCGGTAGTAGTGGAGAAAGCATGGTTTGAATATAAAATGCATTCTTTTAAATCTGATAATGGCATCTAATGATTAGATATGTTTGTCACATTTGGGTTTGTTTTATTATTTTTTCCAAATCAATAGTATGTTTGGGAATCACTCCATTTAAACTGTCTTTTCTCTAAGAGAACACAGATACAAGCATGTCACACAGAAGGGTTTGAAAGAATTCCATGAGGTGTTGTATTCTGTATGCTTTCCCTACTTGTTAATCTAAATTAATTGATATACAGCAACTTTTCTAATTTGTCTTTTTGTTTTCTATCTTAGAAATATCCTGTGC
This sequence comes from Microcaecilia unicolor, assembly GCF_901765095.1. Classification (NCBI taxonomy): domain Eukaryota; kingdom Metazoa; phylum Chordata; class Amphibia; order Gymnophiona; family Siphonopidae; genus Microcaecilia; species Microcaecilia unicolor. The sequence goes on along the minus strand of NC_044035.1, from coordinate 307,453,591 downwards.
TCCCATATTTGGTTTTAGTATTGAAACAGTTCCTATTGCAGAGAGACCTTAATGAAGTATTTACAGGTGGAATTGGCTCCTATAGTCTTTTTTTAATGGCTGTTAGTTTTCTACAGGTAAGTTAACTGTCGTTTTTTTAATTGGTGAGGGAAAAACAAATTGTAAGACTTTTTTTTTTTTTTTTAATTCAGTGCTTACATTTAGCTTGTCCTTTCTAGCAGAATGTTGGAGTTTGAGGAAGAAATATCAATCCTTGTTTTAAAGAGTTGGGACAGCTCACATTTGATGATAATTCTTAAATTATGAAATAAGCATATTTTATGCAGATAGGTTTAGGCAGCTCCAGGAGGGAAGTCTGAAGGGAGGCGATCAGCTGTTGCCTGCTGCAGCGCCTTCACACGGAGGTGAGAGGCGCTGTGAGGGCCCGGCCTGGTGGCAGACGGAGAGGGGCGGGTGGAGGGGGGAACGGCGGGGGCAGGGCCAAGGGGGTACGGAGGATGGGGAGGCCGGGGCTGTGGGACGCTGTCATTTCAATGCAGGGGGGGAGCGGTGGCAGCGACCTCGGGGGGGGGGGGGGGTGAGCTTAAATGTGCTGTGAGAGACTTCCAGGTCTCTCAGCTGAGTGAAGCATGTCCATAAAGGACGTCCCTGACGAGCACTTTAATTCCCTGGTTTTTTTTTTTTTTTTTGTAACATTTATAGATGTTTTTCAATCCCGCGCAGCCCCAATGACAGGTACAGAGACCTCTTGTTAGATTTTCCAGCGTTAAGGCAATCGGAAAAGGTTAGTTCATCTCATTACAATAGGGTTTCTACACAATTTGCTCATTTGCATTCTGTTTTCGTTAGCTGCTACCATCGTCGGAAAATGGCTCGGAGAAGTCTTTAGTTCATGCCAGGGTTTACTACTTGCTCGTTAATGGCTCGTTAAGTTTAGTGCATCGGCCCTTGGTTCCCTCTACAGTTGTTGGAATACCTAAGTCCTGTTTGACATAGGCCAGGAGACAGAGTTCCTTACCAAAAAATTGATGCACTAGCTTGTCTTATTGTGCAGTCTCTGCAGATGTTAAGCTAACTTCAGATCCTTGGTTCTATAACGGTGACCGTGAAGGTGGTCCTATTGTTATGTGTGCATATGAGGCCCCTTCGGGTGTTTTACTGTCTCAGTGGTCCCTTAGGTCTCAGGATTTTGAGGCCAGACTGCCTCTCCCACTAGTAGCGCTTGAAGATTCCTCGCCTTCTAGACTTGCATGGCTCATATGTTGGAAGGGAATTCCTCTGGAGTGGATTGTGGTGACCACGTATGCCAGCCTCAGGGGCTAGGGGTTCAGGGCTCACTGGCCTTTGATTAGCACAGGGCTGATGACTGGTTGGTCGATCATCTCGAGAACAAGGCCTTCAGGCTTGTGCTCCTAGAGTTCCTCCCCATTCTGCATGGAAGAACAGTGGCAGTGATGTCCAGAAATGCTATGGTGGTAGTGTATGTCAAAAAGCAGGGGGGGCATGAGGAGCCAGGCCGTAGAATAGGAGGCAGCTGTTGGGTAGAAAGCTATCTTTTGACGCTGTCAGCGGTCCCCATTGCAGGCCAGGTTAATATCCAAGCTGACTTCCTCAACTGGTCCACGCTAGATCTGGAGAAGTGGGGACTTGAGCCCAGTGGCCTTCCAACTGATAGTGAACAGGTGGGGGAAGTTGGTGTTTGATCTGATGACCTTGATCCATGACACCAAGGCAGCTCAGTTCTTCAGTTGCAGAAGAGATTGGTTCTGATGGTATCAGTGCCCTGGTACTGGAATTTCCTGGCAGGAGCTGCTCTGTTTTTTTCTCCTTGGCCCTTAATTAGGAGAGTGCTGTGCAGAGTGGCCTGGCATCCGTTTGATTGTTCCAGCAGGCTTTAGAGGCCCTAGTTCATGGACTTGGTGTGTCTACTAGCAGGCACCCCCTGGCCCTTCCCAGGGATGAAGCTCTCCTCCAGCAGGGGCCAGTGGAGATGGAGGATCCAGATCCCTTCTGGCTTATAGTTTGACCCTAGAGAAGCAGTGCTTCTGTGAAGTGAGGGCTCTTGGCCTTGGTGATTTCCACCCTTCTAAAGGCCTGTAATATGTACACTTTTCTAGCCTGTATTTGGGTGTGGAAAGTTTTGAACGCTGGTGTACTAAGTCAGACGTTTTCAACCCAGTCCTCGGTGTACACGTGATATTCTGAAAACCCTGACTGGCTGGGTGTACCCTGAGGACTGGGTTGAAACCTCTGTGCTAAGTGTTCCCTCTCTTCATGGTGAGTGCAGATCCTGGCTGTGCTTCCTGCAGGAGAAATTGGAGCAGGGGTTGGATCTTAGCTTCCTGAAGGTTTGGGTGTCTGTGCTTGCCTGTTTCAGAGGGAAAATTGGCAGTTTTTCCCTGGTGGCACAGCTAGATGTCTCGCAGTTCTTAAGTTATGGATCGTATCTGTGATGTAACTCCCCATCCAAAAAAAAAAATGTCGTCCTCTGTCTTCATTGTACTTGAACTTTGTGCTGAATGTTGTTGGGGGTCCACCCTTTGAACCAGTGCGGGCAGCCTCCTTGAATGATCTTTAATGATCTTGAATGAACTCCGCTCATTGGACAAATCTCTCTTGTCGTCCCCCTTCTCCTCTACTGCTAACTCCAGGCTTCGTCCCTTTTCTCTCGTGGCACCTTATGCCTGGAATCGACTTCCTGGACCTATACGTCTAGCTCCATCGCTACCTGTTTTCAAATCCATGCTGAAAACCCACCTTTTCACTGCTGCTTTTGGCTCCTAGCCTCTACTCCTTTGCCCTCCCTTGTTCCTTCCTTCCTTCTCACCCAGTACTTCCCTCATCCATAACTGTCTTGTCTGTATTATTTAGATTGTAAGCTCGTTTGAGCATGGACTGTCTCTTTGTGTCAGGTGTTCAGCGCTGCATGTGTCTGGTAGCGCTATACAAATGCTAATAATAATATGCTGAAGAGTGTTTTCCTGGCTGTCATTGTGTCAGCACTCGGCTTGAGTTACAGGCTCTGTTGTCAGGACCTATACTTGGTTTTTGTTTTTTTTTATATGTCTCATCTCCATCCACAGCATTCCATCCTTTCTGGTATTGTGATTTCCCCAGTACCATGTTAACCAGGTGGTTTGCCTTACTGTGTTCAGGGAAGGGATACACAGCCCAGAAAACTTTGCAAGCTGCATGTGTGGAGAGTATTTCTCTGCTACTTGAAGGAAACAATTGATTTCTCTCTCTAACCATTCGTTTGTACTGTTTTATGAGCCACACAAGGGTCTGGCGACTTCTGAGGTAACAATAGTGCACTGGATCAAAGCAGTTATCGAGGCAAAGCACATTTGTTGGAACATACTGATTCCAGTGGGCTTCAGGACCAACTCTACCCATGTGCAGGCAGTCTCATGGGTGGAGACCTGTTCTTTTTTAACCGATGATTTGGTCATCTCTTCATTCTTTTGTGAAACACTAAAGACCTAATCAGGGCCAGCTTAACCATTGGACCAGCTGAGGCTCTGGCACAGGGCACCGACGATTAAGGTTGACAAAATACCCAGCATCTTACCTCACCTGGTGAACAGGTTAAGTTTCTCCTTTCCCCCTTTCCTGGTCTGGTCTCTCCCCTTCTCTCTTTCCCCCCTCCCTGTGGATCTGGCACTGCTCCCTCTCTTCTCTTACTCCCCCGCAGTCCTCTAAAGTTTACATCACTCACTTGTGGCAGCAGCATGACAGGCTGGTCTCTGAGTCTTTCCTTTTCCATATCCTGCCTTCTCTGTTGCAATTTTCTGTTGGCTGGATATGGCAGAGGGCAGATCCAAGGACTGTCTGAAGGCAGCCTATCTTAATGCCACTGTTGAGCGATGTAAAATGTACAGGACCATGGGGACTGAGCAAGGTGTGAGGGAGCAGTACCGGACCTGCAAAGGGGGGGGGGGGGGTGAGAGAGATGCTGAACCTGTAGGGGTGGAACGAGGGAATAGGAACTGGGAATGATGTGATGGAGGAAGGGGGCACCGCGAAATCAGATTCCTTGAGCCGACCCCGCCAAATCAGATTCCTTGAGCCGACCCTGGAGTTAATGCTCTAGCTAGAGACAGCTCTGCCTTTGGCATGGAGGTGATCCAGTGGGCCTTGTCTTCACCCTCCCAGTGTGATTCTGTTTAGGTACGTCTCACCTGTTCCAACTGGTGTGGCTGTGACACTAAGGAAGCTGACATTTAGTCATATCTGTTAATTTCATAAGAATAGCCATACTGGGTCAAACAAATGGTCCATTTCGCCCAGTATCCTTCCAACAGGGACCAATCCAGGTCACAAGTACCTGGCAAGAAGTAGCAACATTCCATGCTACCAATCCGAAGGCAAGCAGCGGCTTCCCCCATGTCCACCTCAATATCAGACTATGGACTTTTCTTCTAGGAACTTGTCCAAACCTTTTTTTAAACCCAGATACACTAACCGCTTTTACTACATCCTCCAGTAGCGAGTTCCGGAGATTAACTATTCTTTGAGTGAAATAATATTTCCTCCATCTATTTTTAAAGTATTTCCATGTAATTTCATTGAGTGTCCCCTGTTGAAAGAGTGAAAAATAGATTCACTTCTACCCGTTCTACACCACTCAGGATTTTGTAGTCCTCAATCATATCCCCCCTCAGCCATCTCTTTTGCAAGCTGAAGAGCCTTAACCTCTTTAACATTTCCTCATATGAGAGGAGTTCCATCCCCTTTATCATTTTGGTTACTCTTCTTTAAATCGTTTCTAATTCTGCTATATATTTTTTGAGCTATGGCGACCAGAATTGAACGCAGTACTCAAGGTGAGGTCGCACCATGGAGCGACACAGAGGCATTATAATATTGGTCTTATTTTGCATTCCTTTCCTAATAATTCCTAGCATCCTGTTCGCTTTTTTGGCCACCGCCACATACTGTTCTAAAAATTTCATCTTTTTGTGTACAATGACATGTAGATCTTTTTCTTGAGTGCTGACTCCTAAGGTGGACCTTAGCATCAAGTAACTGTGATTTGGATTATTGTTCCCAATGTTTATCACTTTGCATTTGTCTACATTAAATTTCATCTGCCATTTGGATGCCTAGTCTTCCAGTTTGCTTAAGTCTTCTTGCAATTTTTCATGTGTTTTGACAACTTAGAATAGTTTTGTCATCTGCAACGTTAATCACCTCACTCATTCTGTTTTCCAGATCATTTATAAATATGTTAAATAGCACTGATCCCTTTCCTTTAATCCACCCACACCTGTTTGAAACCTGCTCTGGAAGACTGTGGCCTGGGGACTCCATGGGCTCCTTGCTTTTCTCTGTGTGTACATTTCAGGTATAGGTTAATTTGATTATGCTGCAGTGGCAGGTGGGCTTTGGTGTGGCTCATAGGATACTGCTTTGGTAGTGACATACTACAGAGTTCCAATAGAGCTCTAGCCTGTATCCATGATGTCACTGGAAGTCTTGGTCCTCTACCTCCATTTGCTGGTAGTAAAGGGAACACAATCCCACTTGTTCAGACTGGTGTGGCTGCACTAAAGGAAAGAAAATTCTTTGAGTACCCTTGGATGTATGCCTGGACTCTTTGGGGGGGGGGGGGAGGGGGAGTGAGGGTGATGCTGTTTCTTCCCTAATGAGGAATACAGTTTATTTACAAAAAAAAAAAAAAACCTGGGGGAAGAATGGCAGGCTGAGGTACAGCAGTCTTGCTCTACCTTGTTCAGGCAGGTAGCAGGCCTGTTGTAGTTGACCTGAGGCAGCTGATTCTGCCTCTTCAGGGGTTAGAGGAGTACCATGTGTCAGCAGCTGTGCCAGTATGACACTATCTGGAGCTTCTGTTTTGCCGGCCAGCACTTTGAGGCTACAAAAACATGATGGTTGCTTCATTATGCACCATGTGCAATGGAAATGGTGTCGCATTATTTATTTTATTTATTTATCAAAGTATTTATACCCCACATTACCCCCACAAATGTGCAGGCTCAATGTGGCTTACAAAACCAGAGAGAGAGAGATCTCTGGGTGATATCAAAGACAAATTAGAATTGAAGAGCAAGAGTGCAAGAAAGAAAGAAAAGACACTTTACATAGAGCATTACAGAAGAATGGGACCAGCTAGATTCCACGTTTGTATATTTGCAGGGGTAGTAGTCCTACATAGTTCTTGTAGAAAATGATTTTGTAAACAGATGCGTTTTTAAAGCCCTGCGGAAGAGAAGGTAGTCACTCAGACTGGTTATGGCTCTGGGAATTGCATTCCAGTTTTGCGCACTGATGAATGAAAAGCTTGACGCCCGAATAGAGCCATGCTTACATCCTTTCCTGCTTGGATAATGCAAGGTGAGATATAATTGCGATGTTGGGTCAGCATTTCTGGCAGGCAAGTCGATCATGTTCAGCATGTAATTTGGTACAATCCCGTGGATGATTTTGTGTACCACGTTGCAAACCTTGAATACAGTTCGCTCCTTGATTGGAAGCCAGTGAAGTTTAGCAAGAAGAGGCTTTGCGCTTTCGAACCGGGCTTTATTGAAGATAAGTCTTGCCGCTGTATTTTGGGCAGTCTGTAATTTCCTCAAAACAAAGTCTTTACACCCTGCTAACGTACCATTACAGTAGTCTGTATGACAAAGCACTAATGATTGTACCATATTTCTAAAGAGATGCCTCGCGAAAAGGTGGCGTACCCGTTTCAGTTTCCACATCATGAAGAACATCTTCTTTGCTTGCGCTGTTGCTTGTCCTTCAAATGTTAAAAAACGGTCAAAGGTAAAACCCAAAATCTTCAAGTGATCAGAGATGGGAAGGATGAGATTGTTAACAACAATAGAAGTTGGGTGAATTAACTTGCGCTGAGAAGACAGGATAAGGCAGTGTGTTTTATCTGTATTACATGGGGAAGGTGCATGAAGGTCTCAGTACTCCCCCTGGTTGGGGAGGGGTCATTTGGGGTCCTTTCCCTCAGAGTTGTGGCCATGGTAAGCCCAGGGACCCAGTAGCCCTTTAGAGTCCCAGTTTTCAGACCTTTTGACTAAGTGTATTAGGCACTCTTGGGGGAACTGCTGCAGGGATTCAGTTGCAGGGCCACCCCCCCCCCCCCCCCCCCCCCGGGACCTCTAGACTAAAGTGGCCATGCTCTCCAGAGGTGGCAGGAGCTGCTGACCTGTTCAGGTTTCTCCTCTTTTCCTCTAGGGGTTCCTTTCACTGGAGTCTGGAGAGGCCTCTCTTTATGAGGTCTCTAGGTGATATCTTCCCTCATAGACAAGGTGTTTATTCAGAACTTGTTATACCACCTTAGTCTGTTTGCAGTAATTTTACCTATACAGTGAATGGAGCACCATTATTGTAGACAAAAGAAGGAGAGCACTGATTAACAGAGGTTGAGACAAAGCTAAGAAGCAGTATAGCACACATACCTTAGGAAGCAAACAGGGAAAACTGTGCTCAACCAGCAAAGGCCAAACCGAAAAGGTGGGTTATCAAAACTGCTTTAAACTTCTTAAACATTCAGCATGGAACTTAATGGGAAGGGAGTTCCATAAAGTCGGGGCCAGATAGCAAAATTCAGAATTGTGTGTGGAATCCAAATGTGTTCAGGCTTGTATGGGACAAGGAGGGAAGACAGGCTAGGATGTTGCTATATGGAACCCTCTGGGTAAATGTAAATAATTTAAACAGAACCTGGAAAAGTGGAAGCCATTGATGGTAACATAACAGGGTCATTTGGTCAAATTTACAAGCCCTAGAGAAAACTCTAACTGCAGTATTTTGGCCAGATTGGAGTCTTTTTAAAGAATGGATAGGTTGAAACAGCAAAGAAACAATTACAGCGATATAATTGTGAGATCACCAAAGCACAGAGGAGGAACATTTTGGCCAGTTAATCTAGTAACTTGCAGATTGATGGAAACTGATGCAGTACAAAGAAACAACTTTTCACTCATGATGCAATGTAAGTTTCAAATGTAAATTCTTGATTCAGAGTTGCCAGTAAATACTTAAATGACCTTACTGGGGACCTAGACAGAGTCCAGGAAAGAGGTGGACAGAGTCTCTGTCCAATAAGCCATGTTTCAGTTGTCTTTGGATTAAAAACTCTCTTACTAGACCTTGTTTTAGGGTTGTAGGAATCCGTGTAATAAGAATGTCATCCACATAGAAATACTAACGCCCATTTCTTGAACTAGAATTGTCAGCGAACTAAGAAAAATGTTAAATGGGGCTAGAATCAAACTGTATGGAACTCCGTGTGGTGAGACATGATATAGAAGTGGAAATATTGAAGCTGATTTCCATGCTGCAAGGAGGACTTGAAGCACTGTATAACGGTGCCTGAGATGTTGAATGAAGTAAGACTGAAAATCGATTGTGTCAATCATAAGATCCTAAAGACGGTGGATAGATGCAAAGCTGCATTGCCACAGGCAAAAACTGAATGAAGCTCACTAAGGAAGGAAGCAAAATGTTTTTCATGCTATGACCAGGCTTAAAGCCAGATTGGGCTGGAGAATATTAGACTGCTCAGCATGATATAAAAATCATTGGAAGGCCCATTTTCCCTCAGCTTTAGGGATGAAAGGCAAGGTTAGGACAAGTTTATAGTTGACCTTGATCCGCCTGCTTTTCCATGAGTTGGGAAATAATCCTGACTTGAAGACTGTGGTTAATGATTTGGAGAGTCACAGGAAGGAAGTTGAGTCTGGGAACATTCAGCAGGTGGCGAGAAGAGGACAAGTTGTGTACTTGAAGGAAGTCATAATCTTAGATAAGGAAGATGATGGTTGCCGGATTGAAGGCAGACCAAGAGTTCAGTAATGTGTAATAGGTTAAAGGTAGGATTAGAAATAGCTGGAGTAGAGGAGGAAAAAATAGAGGCTGTCTGTCAGGTAAATAAACGAGGTGGCAGGATGTCCACAATGAATATGTGTGAAAGAGATTTGTATACAATGGAGGCAGTGTATATAAATCAATTTCATACCAACTTGGGAAACACTGGTCTAGCAGGACTCAAGGAAAGGAAATAATAGGTAAGAATGAATTTTATCTTAATTGATATTAATAACTTTTTGAAGTTTGCTTTAATTTATTTATTGCAGTTTTATTAATACACAAGAATAGTGTATGAGAGAGAATACTAGATCTGATGTTTCTATCTAATTGGTCACAAAATAAGACAAAATATCAGTGTGTTCTTCCATGCCTATGAAGCCGCAAGGCATTTAGCAAATGGTTTGGGCTTACTACATTTCTACTTAATCAACACCATTTAAAGGAGTTTACTAGTAAGCAAACGTTTCTACAAGCATAGGTTTTCTGCTTTTTAAACCAAACCATACAATATCATAGCAGTATTAACTCCCAGGACTAAAGTAGCAGAAACTTTACCTTTTAAAAAGACAACACTACAAACAGTGCTTTTTTTGTGCCGGTACACACCGGTACGGCGTATCGGCACCTTTCCCCCCCCCCCCCCGGCGAGTCCTGCACCCTTCCTCTCACTCTCCTACTTACTACTACGTCGGACTCGGCAGCGCGAGCGGTGCAGCGATTGAGAGAGTCTGGCAGCGTCGGAGCTTCCCTCTGCAAGTCCTGCCTACGTTGTTTCAACTTCCTGTTTCCGCATAGACGGGACTCGCTGAGGGAAGCTCCAAAGCTGCCAGCCTCTCTCAATCGCTGCGCTGATGAGTCCGACACCAGCAGCCTTTCTATCTCTTTGCTGGCAGGCAGTGCAGAAGGAGGACGGGCTGGGGGAAGAAGAATCGCTGGACATGGGAGAGGGGAGGGCTGGGGTGAGAGGAGAATTGATGGGAGGGCAGGGGATAGAGGAGAATTGCTGGACATCATGGGAGGGGGGGAGGGCAGGGAAGAGAGAATTGCTGGACGGGGAGGGCAGGGAAGAGAGAATTTCTGGACATGGAGGGGGAGAGAGGAGAATCGCTGGACATGAATGGGAGGGGAGGGCAGGGAAGAGAATCTGGATTTGGATGGGAGGGGAGGGCAGGGCAGGGAAGAGAGAATTGCTGGACATGGATGGCAGGGGAGGACAGGGGGCAGAGAAGACTCGCTGGACATGGATGGCAGGGGAGGACGGGGCAGAGAAGAATCGCTGGACATGGATGGCAGGGGAGGACAGGGGGCAGAGAAGAATTGCTGGACATGGTTGGCAGGGGAGGACAGGGCAGAGAAGAATTGCTGGACATGGATGGCAGGTGAGGACAGGGCAGAGAAGAATCGCTGGACATGGATGGCAGGAGAGGTCAGGGAAGAGATTCGCTGGACATGGATGGAAGGGGAGGGCAGGAGAGAGAGGAGAATCACTGGACATGGGAGGGCAGGGGAGAGAGGAGACATGCTGGATATGGATGGAGGGAAGTGAAGAGAGGAATGAGATGCACATGGATGGGATGGTAGAGAAGAAATGCTGGAAATGGATGGAGAGGAGAGCAGGAGATAGAGGAGAATTGCTAGACATGGATGGATGGAGGGGTTGGCAGGGAGAGAGGAGAAATGCTGGACTTGGATGGTGGAGAGGGGAGAGAGAATTATTGCTTTATATGGACATGGGAGGGAAGAGAGGAGAAATGCTGAACATAGATGGAGGGGAGGAGAGAGGAGAAGTGCTGGACATGGATGGAGGGGTGGAAAGAAAAAAGAAGATGCACATGGATGGAGATGAGGGAAAGGGAAGAGAGGAGAAAAACTGCACATGGATGGAGAATATAGGCAAAAGCTGGATCCACAGTCAATTCCATGGAGGAGGACCCAGCTTTTACTTATGGATGTATGGCAAGAAATGAAGAAGAAAGGAGGAAAGTAAAGAAATAAATGGAAAGCAAGCCCTGGAAACGGAGTTAAGGGAACAGAGAGAGAGCAGCAGAATCAGAGACTGGGACCAATATAGATAGAAAAAACAGTCACCAGACAAAGGTAGAAAAAAATCATTTTATTTTCATTTTAGTGTTTGGAATATGTCCAATTTGAGAATTTACATCTCCTGTCTTATTTTGCACTGGGTATACTGGAGCTGTAACAGCTTACAGAAATTATTTATAATGAAAAAAAATCACGTTATTTTTTTCTCCTATACTAGTATAATATTTTCAATGATGTCTGTTTATATGCGCCATGGCTGGTTATAAGGAGTGTGGCTGTCAATAGGGGTAGAGCCATATGTGGTGACCCCTGCCCATAATGAGTACCAGCACCCTTTTTTCTACAAAAAAAGCACTGACTGCAAATATTACACCAGGCTCTTAAACTATCAGAACAGATACCTACACAGAAACTATATACTTGCAAAAAACACTGCACCTTGATCTCATATGAGAACAACTCTTAACAGAATAAGACTACAAATTAAAAACAAAAAATATGCAGGCAAAAACTTATAGACATCTCAAGACACTAGACTGATCAGTGGAGCATCGAAGAAAAAAAACAAATGTATTTTCTCTTTTGAGCAAATTCAAAACTGTACAATTGGCACATACCCATCACTCAAAACACAAAATAAAATTAATTTTTAGTTTTGTATAAATGTTTTTATTCTAACTGGGTTGTTCTGTCTTCTTTTAGTCTCCTTTTCATTTCTCAGCTACCAACCTGCTTTCCCTTTTACTTTCCAAGTTCTCTCTCTTGTTCATAGTCCCTATGCATTCCTTTTATCTGCTCTCTAGTCCAGTGCTTACCAAACTTTCTGTGGCTGTGATCCCATTATTGTGGCCGCAGAAAGCCCATAACTCCCTTAGGTATACCTTTTTCATCAGAGATTGTCAACCCAGTCCCTCTAGCATCTACCTCCTGGGTCTTCCTTTTTACCTCTCTATTTGCTGTCTTATCTCTTCACTGTATACAACATCTGATCCTGGCCTCTTGTTTTCACCTCTTATATCTGCCCAGTTTTCATTCCTTCCATATAATTTGTCCCAGGAATCTCTCTCCCCCCCCCCCCCCCCCCCCCCCCAAAATAGCATTTCTCTTGCCTTTCCCTTTTGATGTCTCCATCGGCTCTCTCTCATCTCCCTCCATAGAATCAGTCCTCGCCTCTAAAGGTAGCAGCAGGAGCCTGTTCCTCTGTTTCTTGCTGCTGCCTATGCTGCCGTCTAGTTGGTACCATGTACACACTGAAACTTCATAGATAAGCACATCCTGTTCATGGTCTCACAGTTTCATGAACAGGAAATGCTGACATAGGTTTTGATGCACTTGCAGTGCCAACTGGACATTGGGGAAGGCTGAGAATCCTTGATCTTTCACTGTAGCTTGAGGATTCTTGCCAGCCATTGTAATCCTTGTGCAGTGTGATTGGGCTTGAATCATTGGAGGGGCCTGTTGTCTGCACTGTAGTTGTGAATAAATTTAACTACAAAAACAGTAATTTAGAGTTGAGATAGGATATGGGCCATCATTCCTAGCTTGTAATTTTTATACCACTTTTTCTATATTGACTGTCAGCTTTAAGATGGAATGTAATATATGATTCCTAATGGAATGTTTTTATATTGTACATAGAATACTGCTTGCTGTGAGTATTTGTACTTGAGTCCTAGCCTGTATTAATGCTTTATTAGCAAGAATAATTACCATGCTGTTAAGATTTTGTGTTGCCACAGCAATTCACTTAGACCAGTGGAAATGCAGCTTTTTTTTTTTTAATGTTCATGTTTGGATATCCATAAGGGTGAATAGATCTTGGGATACAATTCACTAAATGATCAAGCTGTTTTATTTTCTATCATATCTAGCTTCATCCCAGGGAAGATGCCTGTAGTCCTGAGGCCAACTATGGTGTTCTTCTAATAGAATTTTTTGAGTTGTATGGGCGACACTTCAACTACCTTAAGACTGGTATCAGAATAAAGGATGGTGGGTCATATGTGGCAAAAGATGAGGTTCAGAAGAATATGCTAGATGGATATAGACCATCCATGTTGTACATTGAAGATCCATTACAACCAGGTAATGAACATCCTTGGTGTGCTGGTAAGCTAGTTTAAATGAGTTAATTGGGCAGCCAGGTTTGCAGAGGGCCAGCAAGTGAGATTGATTCTGTGAAAGTCAGAACACAACATGCGTAATAGTTCAGAGTTGTGGGCTAATAAGTAATTTTGTTGCAAATGAGAGGGTGAATAACAGTTAAAGTTTTGGTGACCCAGATGTATCCAAGAGAGAATGTTCTGTAGTGTATATTTTGCTGTTCTCTGTGCTCATTGATAAAGAAACAGCAAGGCATGCTTGGTGAGCTTCATTTCCTTGATATGTGAATCCAAGCTTGTTTCATGTTAAGTAAAATTGTGTTCCTTTCATTTATGGTAGGAGTAGTATGGATTCTAGTTCTGTAGTATTCCTTTGCTTGAAAAGCCTCATAGTAGTCCTTCTAAAGTAATAGCACTAGCACTTTTCATTGTGGTATGAACCACAATTGGTGGTTGATATAAGGAAGAGATGTAAAATGGCATATGATAAATTTACAAAGGTAGTTTTGCATAATTTTGAAAGTGCATCCTTCCAAAATACTTTCACTAACTTATGACCTAGTGAATAGAGAAGCTGTCAAGATACTGCCTCAGGTGGGGAGGAGCAGATTGTAATGCAGCCTCAGCAATATCAAAACATTCTATATTTGTTAAATGTTTGACTAAATCAGTTTAATGCAGATGCTAACAAAAATCAGAGGAATATTTCTCAGTTATCAAAATTTGTTCATCATTGTTTTTACTGTAAGAGTAAGCTTTCCTTGTCTTAATTTATATGTTTTAAAGGTAATGATGTTGGTCGGAGTTCCTATGGTGCCATGCAGGTGAAGCAGGCTTTTGATTATGCATATGTTGTCTTGAGCCATGCAGTGTCACCAATAGCTAAATACTACCCCAACAATGAAACTGAAAGGTAAAAATTCACCTACATATTTAACATCCAGTAATCCACTGTAAGCTGACCTACTTCCTAGAACTAATAATTTTTTCCCATTTTTGCAGTATATTGGGTCGAATAATTAGAGTGACGCAAGAGGTAGTAACTTATCGAGAGTGGATATCAAAGCACTGGAGTCAAAGTAAAACTGAACCTTCATATAATGGTGAGATTTACTTTCTGATGCATTTATCCCATCCACTGCTAGCAAAAAAAAAATTTTTTTTTTTTTTTTTTTTTTTACATTTACAATTCACAACTCGGTCAGTATTTAGGATAATTACATGCTCAACTTAACATACACATTGGTCTGGAATTAAGACTGATGGGCGGATAATTTGGACGCTTGAGACTGATTGTACAAGTTCATTTTACATCTTATAAATCATAATTTGCTCTTTTAATTTGCTGTGCCAAATACATTTATTGTGGATTCAAATTATCTTGGGGTATTCCTTTAACATTTAATAATGTACTTCAGTGTTTGGTTTTGAGAAGTATTATATCAACTCTCATATAAGCAAAGGCTAAAGATGCTAGAGCTCTTCAGCTTAGAGAAGAGATTCCTGAGGGGGGAATATGATAGAGGTCTATAAAACCCTGAGTGGAGTGGAATGGGTAAATATAAATTGATTTGTTTACTCATTCAGAAAGTACAAAGATCCATGAAGTTATATAATAGTTAAAAACAAATAGAAGAAAATAATTTTTTTCACTCTGTTTATAGTTAATACCTGGAGCTCATTGGTTTGAGAATGTGGTAAAAGCTAAGCAGTTAGCAAAGACGAGTTTAAAAAAAGGTTTGGAGAAAATCCTAGAGGTAAAGCCCATAAACCGTTAAGGTAGACCAAAGGAAAACCTCTGCTTATTCCTGGAATAGGTAGCATAGAATCTTACCTCTTTGTGTTTCTGCCAGATGCTTGTGACCTGGCTCTACCCACTGTTAAGAGCAGGATACTGGATTTAGGTGGACCTTTGGCCTGACCCAGTATAGCAATTCTTATGTCTTTTCTCTTGACTATTACTGTTGTTCGTTGGCATCTTACTATATTTAAAAAGTTATTCATGACCTACTAATTTTTGTAATGTTAAGTCCATCTTATTGTTAGATGTACTCTCCCCATAGTCCAAGGCCAGCAGTTAACTTTTTTTTTTTGGGGGGGGGGGGGGGGAGAGGGGGCAAGCCCCACACCAGCTTCTTCTGTATAGAGCTATCGGTTTGCTTTAGTATTTAGTTTTATTGTAAAAATAGATTCGGTGGTGATGATAGAACTGTCCTTTTCTTTCAGGAAATGATGTAACTTTGATAGTAGATAATCAGCAACTAGACAAATGTAACAATAATGTGTCAGAACAAAATTCTGCTTTGGGACAGCCTAAAAGTAAAGCTTCTGAAGCTCTCAGTAAACATTCAAACTCTTCATCAGGGCCACTGTCGTCGTCATCATCCACTCTATCCAGTTCTAGTGATGTGGTAAGTGTTTGTTAGCTTTCATTTATCAGAGGCATCTTTCTGCAAAATGCACAAAGCATATAGGGAGTAATTCTATAACACGGTACCTATGTGGCACCTATTCTATATAGAATAGTAGGCACCTACTTTCTTTTCTAGAATACGAGTGGGATGGGTATGTGCACGCTTATAACTTAGGGCATGCATATATATGAGTCATAGAACTGGTGTGAGTGTTTCTGCTTAAATGCCAGAGATGTTCACATACTCATTGCAGTAGTATTCTGTAAGTTGTGTGTGAGTCCTTTCTTTGCTCAACCCAGACTCCACCCATATATATAATGGCTTGTCAGACACATGCTATGTGAGATGTGTGTGTATTTACAGAATAGTGCTTAGGCAGACGTTTGGCATTTGCATGAATATGTGCACACGTCTGTTCATGTGCATTATTTTAAACATTTACTTGCATAATCGGCACGTAAATGTTAGTGCCTGCTTTATAGAATTACACCCTTATTGTCATCCTTTACCCACTTTCTTTTTTAATATAAGAAAGTGAGAGGAAGAACGGTTACTTGGAGTTCTGTGGCTTTGCATGTTGTAGAGAAGAACTGAGGTAATTAAATTTTAAGGTACTAACTTGCTAGTGACACACACAAGGAAACTGGCTGCACATACTGTAGCAGGACATGTTTATCCACTCCTACCCTAGCTAAGATAATATTCGAGAATCTTTCCGACCTCGTGTGCAACTTTCTTACATTAATATTTATTTTCCAAACTTCTATTTCACTTAAAGTAAGTGGTTTACAAAATACAAACAAAGCAAAAAATAGAACAAACATCAAAGAATCAAATCTTCATAAATATCACAATAAAAAGTGAAACGTCTTAGACATTTCACAGGTAACAGAAATGCTTCTTTTACTGCATCAGAATGTTTCTCATATAAAAGCTTCTACAAAGAAGGAAGTTTTTAAGAGCCACTTAAATTGCACTACGTTGGTGCACAGACACAATTGTCCCACCAATGCGTTCCACGTCAATATCCCAGCTATCGAAAAGGCAGCAGTTTTTATAACATATCGTATGTTAGCAGTCCCATCCAAAGATAGGCGCATTGCAGTCTCTGACCTTAGACATCTATTGGATTGATACAAAGTGAAACATTCTTTCAAATACTTTGGGACAGCCTGATGAACAAGTCAGAGAACCTTGAACTGTACCTTATATTGAACAGGGAGCCAGTACAACTGTTTCAAAACTGGTGTGATATGGGTTACTCTTGACACACCAGCAACCAACCTGGCAGAAAGTGCAATGCCCGCATTCTTGTCTTAGCCGTGCCAACATAAAGGGCATTGCAGTAATCTAACTGAGATACAACCATACTCTGAATTATCCTACAAAAATCATATAGTGGCAGCGTAAGTCTCAACCTATGTAGCAAACAAAGATATGCAAAACATAAGTACATAAGTAATGCCACACTGGGAAAAGACCAAGGGTCCATCGAGCCCAGCATCCTGTCCACGACAGCGGCCAATCCAGGCCAAGGGCACCTGGCAAGCTTCCCAAACGTACAAACATTCTTATACATGTTATTCCCGGAATTGTAGATTTTTCCCAAGTCCATTTAGTAGCGGTTTATGGACTTATCCTTTAGGAAACCGTCTAACCCTAACCCCCTTTTAAACTCTGCCAAGCTAACCGCCTTCACCACGTTCTCCGGCAACGAATTCCAGAGTTTAATTACGCGTTGGGTGAAGAAATATTTTCTCCGATTTGTTTTAAATTTACTACACTGTAGTTTCATCGCATGCCCCCCTACTCCTAGTATCAGTGTCACTTACCACCCTAGTAAGGCCTGAATCCTGATAGACACCTAATAGTTTTACTTATTTTCTTACTCCTGTTAATTTTATTTTACCTATCTATATGTTCCATCTTTGTTTATACCTCATGCTGTCTATTAAAATGTTTTATTATGCATTGTGTTGACATTGTAAGTAGTATACTATGCCATACTTTGTAATGCTGTTTGATTATTTTTACTGTTATAATTGTCTATTTCTTGTGTTTAACTTGCTATATACCATCTGGAAGAAGTTGCTTCAAAAAGGCAGTAAATAAATAATCAAAAGAAGCCCTTGTGTTAAGTATGTTTAACATATGCAGTATAAGTACTGCATAACTGCATTGTAGTAAACACACCTGTCTGTATTCATTATATATATCTGAGAAACTGTATAAATGATTGAAAAAAATAACACACTTCATTTTGTTTGGTTACCGTTTTTAAATAAATTTGATATTTTGACACCTACTGAGTAATGTACTTCTCTGTGTTAAGGACTCAGATGGAGCACCTTGCAAAACATCAAAACCACTTAACTGTCGACAGTCCAGCATGAATAGGGTGATGTCACAAGAAGCTTCAGCAGGATCTTCCCAGTCAAGTGGAAAAATGCAAAGCAGCCAGACTAATACACCCAGCAGCATAAACAAACCCCAGGTGCGCAGAATTGAAATAGACTATATTACATCTTATTTTCCTTCAGAGCCTGACTAGACAAATTCTAGCATGAATATAGCATAGAAAACCTGAGATCAGCTAGAAGTTTGCAAATTAGACCTGTAAATTAAGTTGGGCTCCAGTGTTATCGGTGCTTTTATGTAACTACCAGGAGCCTTTAGTTTAATTCTATAAAATATGTACCTTTAGTGTCCCAAAAAAATCTAGGAACTGTAACCATAATTTGTAAGTACAGACAGAGTATGCAAAAAGAAAAACAGAGGGAAACTCCACTCAAAAATCACCTCAATGGTAAAACAAGATGAGCGAGTCCAAATTCTAGATGTGTTGAACACCCCTCAAATCACAATGTGAAAGAAAAGAAAACAGGGGGAAAAGACCTCATAACTTGCTGCTGCAAGTCCAGAGCAATCCGACCATCTCGGTCATATATATGCAATTCTTAATCATTGGTCAAAAAAACCCCAACCAACCAAAGAGGTTGTCAGAATAACTCTGTTCTTTTCTTAATTTTATTGTACAGACAGACCAATTCTGCTGTTGGTTTAGCTCTTTTGACAAGATATGGTAAATATTTGTTTTTACATTAACAAAAATGATTTTACATATCTAAAATTTGTTTTCAGGGTTAAATATGTTCTGATGGAAATGTCTTCCACTGTGGAAAAAAAAATTAAATGGCTTTTGTTTTCAGGCTCCCCAGTTATAATTCAAAGCCCTTTTAGTCAATAGGATGTCTATCACATTCTTAATCTCTGGCAAGCCCGGGTGAATTTGTCAGATTTTTAATGCACATGTAGTTCTGTAGACAAGCTACCAACAAATAAAACAGTTTAAGATAACATCACAAAATTAGACATATTTCTGTGATTTGGCTATATATTTTTATATATTATACACTTCAATGGCATCAAAACCAACTGTTAACAGGCTAACGAGAACAAAATAATAAGGTTAAATTTTATATGGCGCACAGTACTAAAAATATATTCTCAGTTCCGTGGTATTTGAAAAGATGGCTTCTTCCTTCCTGTGGAACCCTATGGCCATCACTAATGAGAAAAAAAGGGAGGGGATCTGGTCTTAATTCTAAAATAATCCAAAATAATCAGGTAACATACACTTCCTTTATAATAGCCAAAGCTTATGTTTAATTATCATAAAGATCAGGTTAGTGAGGAAACAAAAATTTTTTTAAAATTCTAAATGTCATAAGATTTGTTTCCTGCCTCAAATCTATAGGAAGTTTATTCCATAACTCGGGCCCACTGAGTGGAGGAGTAGCCTATTTGTTAGTGCAGTGGCCTGAGAACCAGGCTCAAATCCTACTGCAAGTCACTTAACTCCTGTTGTTCCAAGTACAAAATAAGTACCAGTGTATATGTAAAGCACATTGATTGTAATCACACAAAGGCGATATATCAAATCCCTTTCTAATTATTTGAAAAGCTTTCGACCTCCATCATTTTTTTTCTTTTTTTAACAATGTCTGTACCTGGAACTTGAAGTAGATTGATTGCCTTGGCCTTTATCGCTTCATACCCAAGTGCACTAAAACAGCAACCATAATTGTTTGTGCAAGATGATTAGCACAAAAGTGATCTGTGCATTTAGAGTCCTGAAATTTTTTTTTTTCAGTAGAACTTTAAGTTAGTGTTGGTGGTGGCTGCCGTTACTATTATGAGTGGAGAATACTACCCTATGACATTTATTAGAATCATTTTTGTTTGATTGAGCATTTCCAGTTTAATGTCACAGCTGTTTGTTAGTTTTGCAGAATCTTCAGCTCTGTTTTATTGACCTGTTAAATTGATATACCTCTTTTCTTTTTTTTAGCATGGTTCAGTGAGATTGTTTCGATCTTCTAATAAAGGCTTCCAAAACCAGTCAAACACAAGCCACAGCACACTAGTGACGAACAAACCTCATCAAGGAAGCAAATCACACCAACAGTATTTTCACGGCAAAAAAAGAAAACACAAGAGGGACCCTGCACTCTCAGACCTTTGTAGATAGTTGCCTGTGTTATGGCTAACTGTTCTTGTGTGTGCAGTGATTTTGTGCTGCAGGATGGTTTGAAACCAACTTCTGGGATCTTTGGAAGCTTCAAACTGTTCAGACATTAACAATTGCATTTTTCCTAGCTCGCCACGGAATGGATCATGAAGAATTTTGACTGAAAAGAAAAAAAAAAGCGCACACAAAATGGCTGCTCATTTGATGTCATATGCTACAACAGGATCATTTAGGATGTAAAAGCTTAAATATAAAATAAGTATGTCTCCTCAGCTTTAATGCTGAATTATAGGGTTAGTGTTCAGTGTGTGTAAGGGGGTGGTACACAAAACAAGAAAAAAAATAAAAAATGAAGAAAAACAAAAAGTACTTTGAGGCAAACACAGACAAGGCAAAATATTTGTGCATGTTTTTTTTTTTTTTTTTTTTTTAATTTTTTTCATATATTTTATTGTGTATATAGATGACCATATTATAGAAAAAATTATTGGCAATTGTATTAGTGGATTTGTTAATGTTTTCTACCTTACATTACTGTTTAAATTATAGTTTCTTAATTTTCTCAGGATTAGTTTGTAAGATAAAGCCCAAGTTGTCACCTTGATCAGTGGGCAGCGAAGATACTTAGTTCTTCCATAGCTAGAAATAAATTATTTCCTTGAGCAAAAAAAAAAAAAATTCATACTGATTACTAAAAATCTGCTGCAAAGATGGTTATTGGAAAAAGAAATCAATCTATGGTGATATTTTTACATTTTTGTTATAAAATTCGTATATGTCCCTATTGCATGTTGAAAGCTAATTTCAATAGATTTCCCTAGAGATATGAAATGGAAGGACCTGTTAGAGGGTCCTAGTCCTTTAGCCATTTCTGACACCATCTCCATGGTGGTGCCATTACCACTAAGGCAATATTTAACATCTGACTTAGCAGTTTTATGGAGGCCAAAGTTGATTCTGCATTCCTCCTTTCAGTCAAAGGGTTGACACAAGCCTTGGAAGTTTAACGTTTCAGTGCTGACTTGGTGACTAAGCTTACTTGTTTTCCTGTGTGTTTTCCCATCTGCCTTTTAGATTTTAACTCTGTTGTACAGTAGAATTTAAAGAACAAGCTACATCTTAGAAAAGGGGCAGTTTTATTTTTCTCTTTCTTTTGGAACCAATTGCTTGGAATCTTCATCATTTGCAGTGAAAACTACAAAAAAAAATTTTTTTTTGAGATTCTGTCCCTGCGTCTTTTTTAGCCTTATTTTTTGTCCAGCTTAAGAGTTTATTAGATGGCCTGCTGGAGCAATTTTATAAAGGTTAGGATTATAATTTGTATGCATTGAATCTTGTATTTAGGGCTCCCTTTAGTATCTCTTTCTGCTGTTTCTGGTGTATACACAGATATTCAGAGACTTGGAGGCGTATTTTCAAAGCACTTAGACTTAAAAAGTTACATAGTAATGTGTGGATCTTTGTAAGTCTAAGTGCTTTGAAAATGAGCCCCTTGGTGTTAGAGAAGTCTTGCTGGATAGAGACCACTGAACAATGTTTGCTACTAGTATTGTGCAGAACTATTTAGTAATGATGTGTAATATATGTTTTGTTTTGTTTTTTACATTTTCTGCTCACTACCAAATTCCATCTTATTTGTTGTAATTCTCTTCTCCAACCCTGCAACAAGAGCGAATCAGAAACCAGGGCCCTCCAAAAGCTGATATCCAGTCGAGACTAGGGTGCATTTCTGATGAGAAGCAAGAACTGGCACAGGATAGCAGTTTCCTTTGATATGAATGACCAGCTGCTAAGAAACTTATAGCTTTATTTTAAGCAGTAACAGTTTTTTCTTTAGATGCAGCCTGGGAGAACAATCCTAGTGAGTTAGGAGCTTCACATAACCAGAAATCCCAAACTGTCTTAACCAGTTTATTTGATTTGCGTTTTCTAGCAACAACAAGGGCTATATGCATCAAAATATTTCTAGAGTTGGAGATCTGTGTCATATTAGGGTAGTTAACTGCATTTAATTTCCCAAGGTGATTCTGTTGTTTTTATGGGACTGTATACAGCTAGGTACTATGTGCTTGATAGGCATTCCTCTACCTGTTTTCAGCAGCCAAGTATAATAATAGACTGTTAATAGTCCCATAAAGAGGCCATTTTGTAGGAAGGTAGGCATCTAGTTGCAAAAGTCATTCAGTGCAAGTTTTTGGAAGCTTTGGACTCAAATACCCAGTTCACCAAAGAGCCTGCCACTTTTTGTGAGAGTGGGCACAAGTTGATGTTGGGTATACTTAATGTGCCTTTTGGGATTACCCTCGTGCAAATATACAGTAGCAGCAGTTTTAGAAATGGGTAGTATAGCCATGTAGCTGCACAATCCAGCTATGAACTACTGCCATGGGCATGTGGTAGACATTTGGGCTCTAGCTTAAGAGAGATGCAAGTAATGCTTGCTTTAATCTTTTTTTTTTTTTTTCTTCTTTTTAATGAACATGTGGTGTATCAGTAAGGTAGCTTTTGTTCCTCTAAGGTGTTGCCTGCTGTGTTAATGTTTGGGTTCTTCTGACTGGTTTCTCATGGTTTTAGAAATGTGGAAAATATTCCTTCTATCGGAACAGAACATTCAGCTTTAGTGTGGTGTACTGTTGAGGGAAAAGGAGGAGATATGGGGCCTTAGTCTGTGTTTTCAAATCTTAATATACATTGTCACCAATTTAAATTAATCCCAAGGAATATGAAGGCAGATATAACCTTCAGCAAGGCTCAGATTAGTATAAGTTTGCTAATTAAATATTGTATGTCAAAACTTGTCATCACTGAAATTATTAAACTCAATTTTTTTAATGTTTTACTTCAAAGAAGAAGAAAATTATATTCCAAAAATGACTTTGTAAAACTACTAACTTGCATATAACATTGCATAAATTCTAACATTTAAAAAAATGATGTCCATTTGATATTTTAAATTTTTATTCAGGTTGTTTAAATTTTATCAGCAAGGTATTGAGCCTCTTATCAGAAACTCATACAATTCAGACAGCATAATGCATAATCACAGTATTATCATTTGCTATTTTCATTGTGGAATTGTTATGAATTACCCAGATTTTGTGTTTAACTACTTAGGGAACAATTATTTATAAACTGAGATTAAATTCAGTATTTGCTGCTATAAATTAACTGTTCCAGACACTTAATCCCTACAGAGATCTGTGTTCCATTTACCGCACTGAAGTGTTAGAAAGACTTTCCCTCATTGTTGAAAACAGATGTACTATTTGGGTGCTGATATTAGTGTTCCAGTAAGCATGTGATTTTTTTAAGGTGGTGGTAGCGGGAAGATAATCTTGATTCCATTTGGAATCTTAGGTTTGCTTCAATTTATGGTTTTTCATAAATTTAATGGAAAAAATAGCTTTTTTTTTTCCTGGACTGCTTAAGTTTCTTTTTGGTAAACAGTATCTTTCTAAAAGAAAAAGCATGAAGGAAAAATTGAGGTACTTTTTTTTAAAGTTTGCCTCAAGTGACCAGCACTGTATTCATAAAATACTGTATATCTTGCAAATCTTTATTTAAATGGAACAGTTGAACTGTTCATTTTTCAATCTGAAGTAAAATACTTTTAAGATTTTTAGTTGGCCTGCTCATTTGTCTTGTAAATTTCATCTATGTATTTGACTCTGTCTAAAACATTTTGTGACACTGAATAAATGTTTTAATTTAAACATTGCAGTTTATTAATATTTTTGAAATGTATAAAGTTTGAATGCTAAATTATTGTGGGGGGGGGGTGGTATTATGTAGGATTCTGCATTTGTAAAGTGTGCTCATAGTGATTGGAGAAGCATCCTTGTGAGTAGAGAAATAAAGTGCTGCAGAGTGAAAGTTAAAACAATGTTATATGATCCATTAATAGGGCTTATGTATGAAAACTGTGCTATGAAAAGTGAACTAAACATAGGGCCCTTTTACTAAAGTGTGGTAAGTCTTAGCACATACTTGGGGTCCTTTTACTAAGCTGCAGTAAGTGCTAGTGCACACTTACCGCAGCTTAAAAGGGCTTTCTGTGGGACGCACTGAGACATCTTGTGGTAAGTTCTAATATGTGGGGGAGGGGGAATGGGTGTTCCTGTGCTAATCAGCTCATCTACATTACAACGCATTAACGGATTAGCACATGAGCCCTTACAATCTACAAAATGGATGGCAGTAAGTGCTCTTGCACTAATTTCTGCTAATGGCAACATTAGTTCATTTGGCCATCTTACTACTGCACTATAAATAGTTTTAGCACATAGGAAACACCCATGTAATGGTGCGCTGTGGCCACTTTTTAATGCAGCTTTGTAAAAGGACCCCACTCTGCATTAACTGGAAATTTAACGCATGGTAAACGCAAAGCCTGTGTGGTAAATGCAGAGTGTGCGCACAGCATACTTCAAAGGACAGACCCATACCATAGAGCACCACATTACATGCAGTACCAGATAGCTTGTGGTATGTGGCCCTTGCAGAAATTAAATTTGGAAGAGAGATGCCAGTGGCTGTGTCCTTGCCCACATACTCCACCTCCCCCACCCCAACCCCTGATTCATAAAAGGTGATATGTCACACCTACATGTTCACATTCAAACTCCCCTCCATGACCCCTGGGACTTAACCAGATGTGATCGTTGATGTTGTAGTGAGGAGGGAGCAGTCCCTCTCTTCTCCAATCTGGTTCTTGCTCTGAATATGGCCACCGTGACCCCCTAGCAGTAGACTTTACAGTACTACCAGTAGGGATCTGCCTTGTATACAGGGGGATTGTCTCCTTATATGGAAGGCTGACCTCCAGCAGTAGTTCTGTGAGATGGATAGGCGAGAGCAGAGGTGTACTGCTCCCATCCCAGCCCACTATTGGGAGTCCTTGCTGGAAGGGGCCATGTGCTGGTAATGCAGCTGCATTTACTGTCTTCTCGAGGTGGTGGGAAGTGCAGCTGCACTATAGGCGGTCATGACAGCATGTGGTACATAGTACATGATGGCAGATAAAGACCTGTACGGTCCATCCAGTCTGCCCAACAAGATAAATGCGTTTTACGTGTGATACTTTATATATATACCCGAGTTTGATTTGCCTTTCTCACGGCACAGACCGTAGAAGTCTGCCCAGTACTGTTCTTGTACTAAGTTCTGAAGCTAACATCGAAGCCCCTTAAAATTTACACTCCAGCCCATCCCTATCCAGTCACGATCAGGGTGTAGACTGTAGAAGTCTGCCCAGCTCCTGTTTTGTTTCCCAATTACCGGCGTCGCCACCCAATCTCCACTAAGATTCCACGGAACCATTCCTTCTAAACAGGATTCCTTTGTGTTTATCCCACGCATGTTTGAATTCCATTACCGTTTTCATCTCCACCACCTCCCGCAGGAGGGCATTCCACATATCCACCACCCTCTCCGTGAAAAAATACTTCCTGACATTAGTCCTGAGTCTGCCTCCCTTCAACCTCAATACATGTCCTCTAATTCTACCGCCTTCCTGTCTCCGGAAAAGGTTCATTTGCAGAGTAGTATCTTTCAAATATTTGAACGTCTTTATCATATCTCCCCTGTTTCTCTTTTCCTCCAAGGTATACATGTTCAGGTCGGCAAGTCTCTCATACGGTTTGCAACGCAAATCCCATACCATTTTCATAGCTTTTTTTTGCACAGCTTCCAGTCTTTTTACATCTTTAGCAAGTTACGGCCTCCAAAACTGAACACAATACTCTAAGTGGGGCCTCTCCAATGACTTGTAGAAGGTTATCAACACCTCCTTTCTTCTGCTGGTTATGCCCCTCTCTATGCAGCCTAGCATCCTTCTGGCCACGGCCGTCACCTTGTCGCATTGTTCTTCACCTTCAGATCCTCCAACACCCCAAGGTCTCTCTCCTGAGACGAGCTTACTAATCTCTCCCCTCCTATCCGGTATCTCTCTTTTGGGTTTCCGCACCCCAAGTGCATCACTCTACACTTCTTGGCATTAAATTTTAACTAATGCAATACTTAGGGTTCAATACAGTTCAAGCTGGTATGATAAATTAATGATATCTACAATTTCACCAGTGTTACCCGTATGTAAAAGTTAACCTTATTTGTATATATATTTTTTAATGTTTTTAATTTTTTTAATATGCAGTTCTTAGAATTTGCTTGTGTGCCTTTATACCATACAAAATGGAGTTGGCCCATAGCAACCAAACATCATAGCACCGATCCTGCCTGCCTCCGAATATGTTAGAGAAATGTGATAAGAGTTACTTATCTATAGGTGATCAGCTGATCCCGGTGCTGGATCTCATGTGGTTGCTGCTGAATCTTCACCCGATTATTTTTAACTCGCGTCACTAGACCACAACGGGTGAAGGTTCAGCAGCAACCACATGAGACCCAGCACTGGGACCAGCTGATCACCTGTAGATAAGTAACTCTTACCACATTTAAGCATATTGTTGCAGTGGTCTCTAACATATTCGGAGGCAGGCAGGATCGGTGCTATGATGTTTGGTTTCTACGGGCCCACTCCATTTTGTATGGTATAAAAGCACACGAGCAAATTCTGAGCATTGCATATTAAAAAAAAAATTTAAAACATTAAAATATATATATACAAATAAGGTTAACTTATTACATACGGATAACACTGGTGAAATTGTAGATATCATTACATTTTAACTGCCAGACCCTCGACCATTCTTCTAACGTTCGGAGATCCCTTCTCATCGTTTCTACTCCCTCCAGGGTATCCACTCTATTGGCTATTTTCATGTCATCCGCAAAAAGGCACACCTTTCCTTCCAACCCTTCAGCAATATCTCCCACAAATATATTAAACAGAATAGGCCCCAGCACCAACCACTGAGGAACTCCACTGCTCACCTTCCTTTCCTCCGAGCGGATTCCATTTACCACCACCCTCTGCCACCTGTCAGTCAACCAGTTTCTTATCCAGTTCACCACTTTTGGTCCTAAGTTCAACCCTTTCAGCTTATTCACGAGTCTTCTGTGGGGGACCGTATCAAAGGCTTTGCTGAAGTCCAAGTAGATTACATCTAGTGCACATCCCTCATCCAGTTCTTTGGTCACCCAGTCAAAAAAAGTCAAGATTTGTTTGGCAGGATTTTCCTTTGGTAAAGCCATGTTACCTCGGGTCCTGTAACCCGTCGGCTTCTAGAAAGTTAACTATCCTTTCTTTCAGCAGCGACTCCATTATTTTTCCTACCACCGACGTGAGATTTACCGGTCTGTAGTTTCCCACTTCTTCCCTGTCTCCACTTTTGTGAAGAGGGACCACATCTGCTCGTCTCCAATCTTGCGGAACCTCTCCCATCTCTAAAGATCTATTAAATAAATCTTTAAGAGGTCCCGCCAGGACCTCTCTGAGCTCCTTCAGTATCCTGGGATGTATCCCATCCGGCCCCATAGCATTGTCCACCTTCAGATTCTCCAGCTGTTTATAAACTCTTTCCTAAACGGCACAGTATCCACGCCATTCCCAGATGTTCCCTTGGCAGCCAGCCTTGGTCCTTCGCCAGGATTTTCCTCCATGAACACCGAAGAGAAATAATTGTTTAGCACGTTTGCTTTATCTTCATCACTCTCATAGCCATTCTCATTATCCTTCAGTCTCGCAATTCCATTCCTATCTCTTCTCCTTTCTCCAATATATCTGAAAAAAGTCTTGTCACCTCTCTTTACATCTTTAGCTATTTTTTCTTCCACTCGCACTTTCGCTAGCTGTATTTCCCTCTTTGCTTCTTTGAGTTTATCCGATAATCTTTTCCGTGATCCTCTCATTGCGTTCTTTTGTATTTCTTGAACAAAGCCTCTTTTGCTGTTATTTTTTTCAGCTACTTGTTTGGAGAACCATACAGGCTTCCTGCTTCTCTTGTTTTTGTTTACTTTCCACACAAAAAGATCAGTGTCTGTTTTTATAGCAGCCTTTAACTTTGACCGCAGTTTTTCCACTTCTCCTATGCCTTCCCACGCCAACAGCTCCTTCTTCAGGTATTCCTCCATTTTATCAAAATCAGTACGTCTGAAATCCAGTACTTTGAGCTTTGTGCGTCCACACTCTATCTTCGCCCTTATATCAAATCATACGGTGTGATGATCACTATTACATAGGTGGGCACCCACCCGGATATCGGAAACACTACCTCCATTTGTGAGCACTAGATCCAGCATCGACCCTTCCCTCGTGGGTTCCGTCACCATTTGTCTGAGCAAGGCACTTTGACAGGCATCCGCAATCTCCCTACTTCTTTCCGATTCCGCAGACGTGACGTTCCAATCCACGTCAAACAGAAATCTCCCAACAGTAGCACCTCCCCTTTCATACCAATCTTTTGAATATCTTTTATCAGATCCTTGTCTAACTTCTCTGTTTGCGCAGGAGGTCTGTAGATAAACCCCCGTGTGAATACAGATTCTGTCTTCTCTTTCCAGGACGATCCATAAAGCTTCTTCTTTTCTCCAGGTTTCCCGCATTTCACTCGCTCTGATATTATCTCTCACATACAGAGCCATTCCTCCACCTCTTCGGCCCTCTCTATCCTTCCTAAAAAGATTATAGCCCGGTACGGTCACATTCCATTCATGAGCATCGTTGAACCACGTCTCTGTAATAGCTACAATATCCAAGTTTTCTTCAAACATCAGGGCTTGCAAGTCTTGAACCTTTTTTTACTTAGACTACGAGCATTTGTGCACATAGCTTTCCATGTTCTTAGTGAGTTTGGGTGGTTTTTTAATATTTAAATGTCTAGAAACATACTGTCTGAATTTCTCCCCAAGGATCCTTTTTCTCATCACAGAAAGATGTAGCCCATCATTACAGTACAGCCTGTTATTTTTCCACGTATTACCCCATTCTCCTATGTATCTAAAACCTTCTTCTTTACACCAAGACTCAAGCCACAGTCTGAACCAAAGATTTCAGTCCCTCCCCAAGGTTCTGGAACACTCTCTGTGCTGTAAACTTGCTATTGTGTGCCAGGTCATTTGTCCCCTGGTGAATTACAACATCAGCGTTTGAAGCCTCGCTCTCTTCTTGGATCACTTTCAGTATTTGGTCTGTATATCTTGTAGCTGAAGACCTGGAAGACATTTCACTACATTGGAACCCCTGAACTGTGTTCCTAAGTTAATGCCTCTGATAATGGAGTCTCCGAGCAGTAATCATTTTCTGCTTTTCACAATTCTGTCATTAGTTGGGGGATGTTTCTGTGGTTGTGCTACTTTCATTGCCTCTGGTTCTACCACAGTACTTCTTTTTTCGCCATCATGATGCAACGCTGCAGAAGAATTTGACAGGGGCAAAGCTTGGAAGGGCGAGTGTTTCTGTGTCACAGATCTTAGTCTACCAGAGCCTACTGTGACCCACCTATTCCTCTGATGTTTCATTCTCTGAGGCAGTGGTGGTGGTAAATTAGCTAGGAAATGAGTAATCCTGGATGCTTCTTTAATTGTAGTTAATTCCTTCTTGAGTTTGTTGATCTCTTCTTTCAAGGCTGATATTTGGAGACAGATAGATCAAGCTCTAAGGTTCCAGATAGTTTGCCTTAGGATTAAAGCAGAACATATATTGCACTGAATGAAGGTCATAATGATGTGATTCACAAGTGTAACATGAGAATAGCCACACTGGGTCAGGCCAATGGTCCTTTTGGAGTGGAGTAGCCTAGTGGTTAGTGCAGTGGATTTTGATCCTGGATAACTGGGTTTGATTCCCACGGCAACTCCTTGTGACTCTGGGCAAGTCACTTAACCCTCCATTGCCCCAGCTACAAACAAGTATCTGAATATACTATGTAAACCGCTTCGAATGCAAAACCACAGAAAGGCGGTATATCAAGTCCCATTCCCTTCCATTTAGCCCAGTATCCTGTTTCCAACAGTGGCCAATCCAGGTCACAGGTACCTGGCAGAAACCCAAATAGAAACATTCCATGCTACCAATCTCAGGTAAGCCGTGGCTTTCCCCATGTTTATCTCAATAGCAGACTATGGACTTTTTCTCCAGGAACTTTTCCATACCTTTTTTAAATGCAGGTACATTGTGTTACCACATCCTTCGGCAATGAGTTCCAGAGCTTAACTATCCATTGAGTGAAAAAAATGTTCCTCCTATTTCTTTTGAAATATTTCCATGTATCTTCATTGAGTGTACCCTAGTCTTTGTACTTTCTTTTTTTTTTTTTTTTGTTAATAATCTTTATTGGCAAGAGAAATTTGTACTTTCTGAAAGAGTTTAAAAAACATTTTTCACCACTCAGGATTTTGTAGACTTCAATCATATCTCCATCTCTTTTCCTTTTCTCATATGAGAGGAGTTCTATCCCATTTTATCATTTTGGGTGCCCTTCTTTGAACCTTTTCTAATTCCACTGTATCTCTTTTGAGATGCAGCAACCAGAATTGAATGCAATACTCAAGGTCAGATTGCACTATGGAGTGATGGTATTGGTCTTATTTTACTATACTTTTCCTAATAATTCCTAGCATTCTGTTTGCTTTTTTGGCTGCCACTGCCCACTGGGCAGAAGGTTTCAGGGTATTGTCTACAATGACACCTAGATCTTTTTCTTGACTCCCAAAGTGGACCCTAGCATCAGGTAACTGATTCAGATTAGTCTTCCCAATGTGCATCACTTTGCATTTGTCCACATTAAATTTCATGTGCCATTTGGATGCCCAGTCTTCCAATTCCTAAGGTCTTCCTGCAATTTTACACAGTCCACGTGCACCTCGCTTGTTATGATTTCCAGATCATTTATAAATGTTACATAGCACCTGTCCCAGTACAGATCCCTGCGGCACTCCACTATTCATCCTCCTTCGTTGAGAAAAACGGTCATTTAACCCTACCCTCTGTTTTGTGTTCAACAAGCAATTCGGAGTGGCCTAGTGGTTAGGGTGGTGGACTCTGGTCCTGGAGAACTGAGGAACTGAGTTCGATTCCCACTTCAGGCACAGGCAGCTCCTTGTGACTCTGGGCAAGTCACTTAACCCTCCATTGCCCGAGGTACAAATAAGTACCTGTATACAATATGTAAGCCGCATTGAGCCTGCCATGAGTGGGAAAGCGCGGGGTACAAACAACATAGTAACATACATAGTAGATGACGGCAGAAAAAGACCTGCACGGTCCATCTAGTCTGCCCAACAAGATAAACTCATATGTGCTACTTGTGTATACCTTACCTTGATTTGTATCTGCCATTTTCAGGATAGAAGTCTTGCCCAGAACTAGCCCCATTTTCAGGACACCGACCGTAGAAGTCTTGCCCAGAACTAGCCCCGCCTCCCAATCTCAGCTAAGCTTCTGAGGATCCATTCCTTCTGCACAGGATTCCTTTATGTTTATCCCACGCATGCTTGAATTCCGCTACCGTTTTCATCACCACCTCCCGCGGGAGGGCATTCCAAGTATCTACCACTCTCTCCGTGAAAAAATACTTCCTGACATTTTTCTTGAGTCTGCCCCCCCTTCGCTCTCATATCATGTCCTCTCGTTCTACCGCCCTCCCATCTCTGGAAAAGGTTCGTTTGGGGATTAATACCTTTCAAATATTTGAACGTCTGTATCATATCACCCTTGTTTCTCCTTTCCTCCAGGGTATACATGTTCAGGTCTGCAAGTCTCTCCTCATACATCTTGTAACGCAAATCCCATAGCATTCTCGTAGCTTTTCTTTGCACCGCTTCCATTTTTTTTACATCCTTAGCAAGGTATGGCCTCCAGAACTGAACACAATACTCCAGGTGGGGCCTCACCAATGACTTATACAGGGGCATCAACACCTCTTCTGCTGGTCACACCTCTCTCTATACAGCCTAGCAACCTTCTAGCTACGGCCACCGCCTTGTCACACTGTTTCATCGCCTTCAGATCCTCAGATACTATCACCCCAAGATCCCTTTCCTCATCCATAACTATCAGACTCTCCCCGCCTAACACATATGTCTCCCGTGGATTTCTATTCCCTAAGTGCATCACTTTGCATTTCTTCGCATTGAATTTTAATTGCCAAACCTTAGACCATTCTTGTTTCCACAGATCCTTTTTCATGTTTTCCACTCCCTCCCCGGTGTCCACTCTGTTACAAATCTTAGTATCATCCGTCAAAAGGCAAACTATACCTTCTAACCCTTC
Organism: Microcaecilia unicolor; assembly: GCF_901765095.1. Lineage (NCBI taxonomy): Eukaryota > Metazoa > Chordata > Amphibia > Gymnophiona > Siphonopidae > Microcaecilia > Microcaecilia unicolor. Next base: position 307,421,488 of record NC_044035.1, on the reverse strand, counting down.
GGTAATGTCACTCACAAATATATTGAACAGAATCGGTCCCAGCACCGATCCCTGAGGCACTCCACTTCTCACCTTCCCCTCCTCCGAGCGAATTCCATTCACCACCACCCTCTGGTTTCTGTCCGTCAACCAGTTCCTAATCCAGTTCACCACTTCAGGTCCTATCTTCAGCCTGACCAGTTTATTCAAGAGCCTCCTGTGGGGAACCGTGTCAAAAGCGTTGCTGAAATCTAAGTAGATTACGTCCATAGCACGTCCTTGATTCAATTCTCCAGTCACCCAGTCAAAGAATTCAATGAGATTCGTTTGACACGATTTCCGTTTGGTAAAACCATGTTGTTTCGGATCTTGCAACTTATTGGCTTCCAGGAAATTCACTATCCTGTCCTTTAGCATTGCTTCCATTACTTTTCCAATAACCGAAGTGAGGCTTACCGACTTGTAGTTTCCAGCTTCTTCCCTATCACCACTTTTGTGAAGAGGGACCACCTCTGCCGTTCTCCAATCGCATGGAACCTCTCCCGTCTCCAAGGATTTATTAGACATCTTTAAGAGGACCAGCCAGAACCTCTCTGAGCTCCCTCAATATCCTGGGGTGGATCCCGTCCGGTCCCATGGCTTTGTCCACCTTTAGGTTTCCTAGTTGTTCATACACACACTCTTCTGTGAACGGTGCTAAATCCACTCCACTCTCACATGTACTTTTGTCAGTCCATCTCAGTCCTTCTCCAGGATTTTCTTCTGTGAAAACAGAACAAAAGTATCTATTTAGTAAATTTGCCTTTTCTTCATCATTTTCTACATAACGGTTCGCAGCATCTTTCAGTCTCACAATTCCCTTTTTAGTCTTTTTCCTTTCACTAATATACCTGAAGAAATTTTTGTCACCCCTCTTTCCCTTTCTAGCCATTTGTTCTTCCGCAAATGTAACTAAAAATAGAAAAAAAAAATAATCCACAACAGAACATTGCCTCCCATCCCACGACAACTTTATCAAAAGCTTTATGAAAATCTAGTTGCATTATGTCAACCGGCTCACCTTTATTGACATGTTTATTCACACCTTCAAAGTAATGAAGTAAATTGATGAGGCACGACTTCCCTTGGCTGAATCCATTGCTGACTGTCCCATTAAACCATGTTTGTATTTGTGTTCTGTAATTTTATTCTTGATAATAGTTTCCACTATTTTGCCTGACACTGATGTCAGGCTTACTGGTCTGTAACTCCTGGATCACCCCTGGAACCCCTTTTAAAAATTGGCATTATTTTGGCCATCCTCTAATCTTCAGGTACTATGGATGATTTTAATGACAGGTTACAGATCACTAACAGCAGATCAGCAATCTCTCATGACTGGCTAGGGTGCCTCCAGGACCAGGTTTGGGAACCACTGGTTTAGGTGACTTCTGGCATTCAATGCACTATGCTTACTTAACGCTAGTGTATGCTAAAAGCATTGTGCTAACTGCCACTGTGCTTCAGGGGCGTAGCCAGACAGCAGATTTTGGGTGGGCCTAGGCAAGAAGTGGGTGGGCACCAAGTGTTCTCCCCACCAGCAACAAAAAAATATCTTAGCTGGCAAGAAAATGTTTCTTTCCATCTTGGCTTACCATCAGAGGGAAGTCTTCAGCTGATAGAGCTTGCGATCTCCACCAGCTACCACTAAACATGTGCTACTGTTGGGTGGGCCTGAACTCTAAGTGGGTGGGCCCTGGCCCACCTGTGGCTACGCCACTGCTGTGCTTATATGCCTATAAGCACACACTCATGAGAGATAGTCCAGCTTATTTTCGAAAGAGAAAAACGCCCATATTTCGACCCAAATCGGGAGATGGGTGTCTTTCTCCCGTGGGCGTCCAAATCGGTATAATTGAAAGCTGATTTTGGGCGTCTTCAACTGCAATCTGTTGCAGAAACGGACAAAGTTGACGGGCATGTCGGAGGCGTGGTGAAGGCGGGACTGGGGCGTGTTTATCGGCCGTGGAGAGATGGGCGTCCTCGGCCGATAATCGAAAAATGAATGGCGTTTTTAGTGCAAATTTGGGTCACTTTTTTGGACCCTTTTTTTTTCACGAACAAGTCCCAAAAAAGTGCCCTAAATGACCAGATGACCACTGGAGGGAATCAGGAATGACCACCTCTGACTCCCCCAGTGGTCACTAACTCCCTCCCACCCAAAAAAAAAAGAACTTTCAAAACTTTTTTTTTCCAGCCTGTATGCCTGCCTCAAATGTCATACCCAGCTCCATCACAGCAGTATGCAGGTCCCTGGAGCAGTTGTTAGTGGGTGCAGTGGACTTCAGCCAGGTGGACCCAGGCCCATCCCCCCCACCTGTCACACTTGTGGTGGTAAATGGGAGCCCTCCAAACCGCCCCCAAAACCCACTGTACCCACATGTAGGTGCCCCCCTTCAGCCATAAGGGCTATAGTAATGGTGTAGAGTTGTGGGCAGTGGGTTTTGGGGGCTCAGCACCCAAAGTAAGGGAACTATGGACTTCAGAGGTAGTTAACTGTTTATTTTAAACTAGCCGTTGAGCCCGTAAAAATGGGCTAGTATAGGAAAGGGGGGGGGTTGAAAACCCCTTCCCGTCACCGCTGCAAGGCCCCCCCCCGCCGCTGAGCTCGCCCCCCCGAGTCGCCGGCAACCCGTCCATCCGGCCCGGGCCCTCGCTCCGCTATTGAAACAGCGAGGGAACGCAGCACACAGCTCTGCTGAGCTGCCGTCAGCCTTCCTTCTTCTCTGCCTGTGTCCCACCCTTGTGTGATGTAACGTCATCGAGGGCGGGACACAGGCAGAGAAGAAGAAGGAAGGACGGCAGCTCAGCAAAGTTGTGTGCTGCGTTCCCTCGCTGTTTCAATAGCGGAGTGAGGGCCGGGTGGAGGGGTGGGGGGAGCGTTAGCGACGGCAGTTTTGTCCCTCGCAAATGCGCAGTAGAGACCCTCTCTGTTCCGCCCCCATCATAACGTATTGATGCGGGGTGGGGCAGAGAGGGTCTCTACTGCGCATTTGCGAGTGAGTACGACACTCGCCATTTATATGTTTGATTGTTACAAGTGCCCCCTAGGGTGCCCGGTTGGTGTCCTGGTATGTGATGGGGACCAGTGCACTACGAATCCTGGCCCCTCCCACGAACCAATGCCTTGGATTTGGTCATTTTTGAGCTGGGCGCCTTCCGTTTCCATTATCGCTGAAAAACGAAACCGCCCAGCTCAAATCTGCACAAATCCGATGCATTTGCCAGGCACAAACCGTATTATCAGAAAAAAGATGGACGCCCATTTTTTTCGAAACTACGGTTTGTCCCGCCCCTTCACGTACCCATTCTCAGAGATATACGCCCATGGAGATGGGCGTTCACATTCGATTATGCCCCTCCACGTGCACTAACATCGCAAACATAGTCATATGTGCTGGTCCCAACAATATCATTTATCTTTTATTTAAAAGTTTAATATACTGACATCTATCTTCTGAGAAGAAGGTTACAGCAGTTTACAATAATAAAAAGTCAAAACACATAAAAGGGAATAGAAGATAATCACACACACACACTCCTAAATAGATAAATCTTATAACACTAATTGCTGTTGTTCAATAAGCTCCAAGGCCAGTTTAGGAAAGGAATGGAGAACAAACCTGAGAATTCTATTGCCTTTTTATTGCTCTGTGGTGAGACCTCACCTCGAATATGCAATTTTAGTCACTGCATCTCAAAAACAGATATAACAGAATTAGAAAAGGTACAGAGAAAGGTGGTGAAAATGATAAAGGGACTGAGAGATTTTCTCTGTGAGGAAGGGCTGAAGAGGAGACAGCTGAGGAGAGATTTGATAGTCTATAAAATCTTGAGTGGTGTGGACAGGTAGATATGAATTGCTTGTTTACTCTTTCCAAAAATACAAGGACTAGGGGGCACACAATGAAGCTACTAAGTAGTAAATTTTAAAACAAATTGGAGAAAATATTTCTTCACTCAATGTGAAATTAAACTCTGCAATTCATTGCCAGAGAATGTGGTAAAAATAGTTTAGCAGGTTTAAAAAAAAAAAAAGGTTTGGATTGAATACTGGTTTTGTTGTGAACCACTTTCAAACCTTGCGGTATCAAGTTAATAAATTAGATCAAATAAGCCCTTTAGATGGATTTGGGAGAATTCGCTGCTTTATTTTTTCCTAAGATAACCAGCATCAAATCTGTTTTACTCTTTCGGTATATTGCCAGTAGTGTTGTGTTTTATTGTTACTAGTAATGTATTACAGTAAATTACTTTTTCCTAGTAATTAATTTACCAGTTAACTACAGTAACAGTGTTATACACTCCTGTTCAGCAGTCTTCCTCTGTTGCTTCCCTTCTGCCACATCTTTCACTTCCTCCACGCCCCTGATTCTGGCACCGTTTCTTCTGCTCTGCTCTGCCCTCCCTCTCCAGTCTCTGATTGCATGATGTGAACCCCTGCCCTCCAAACCTGCCTGTGATTGCCAGTAAACTTAAGGAAAGTCAGGAAACGTCTGGAGCAAGCAGTGGCAAAACCTTTCTTCTGCCAGATACCATAAATCAAACACACTTCAATCTAATCCATCTTAATCTTGAACTCTACATAGATCCAAGTTTTGCCTTAAAATGGCATCATTAGGAATGAAGACTTATAAATTTCTTCAAACCATTTTCAACCTCATTGAGGTGAAGTGCAAATTAGCAGCCAGAGCAAACCCTTCCTTCTTGCTGCCAGAAATCTGCATGTTCATTGGGGAAATCCTGAAAACCTGACTGGTTTGTAGCCTCGAGGACCAAGGATGGCCACCCTTGAGCTAAATGAAAGCATACTGATCCCTCAACAATAAGAAAGTAGTATAGGAAAGATTATGGAGCAAGAACAATTTGTGGTATAGGAATTATGCACCTGTTTAGAAAACAGTGGGCATCACTGAGAATGGGATTGAAGTACACTGGACAAGATGGAGGAAGAGGCTATAGTTGATAATAATTTAAAATTTGTTACCTCAAAAATAGCTCAGTGAAAATTTGTACTGATTGCTCTCAATACTAGAAAGCATTTCAGAGGGAAATACAGATAGTTCAACCCCCAAAACCTGGAAGAGAAGATTCCACATAACTTCTTATGAATTTTGAGATGTATATTCTATTGAATAAAAGGCAAGGATGTACTAGTGTGCTTAAATGCTTTGATATGAAAATTGAATAAAAAGAGTTAAAAAAAAAATAAAAAGTCATACAGAAGGATGGTAAAGTGGAACAGAGGCCTCCACTGATAACCAGCTAAGGCAGAAAAGCAAGGAGTTTACCTGTCCTGTTGTAAATATGCAGTCAAAGAAGGAAATGCAGGGCTGTCATAGAGGAGTAAAAGGAAGCAGTTACAAGTGCATTCACTCTGCAGCTCCTCAGTATCTCTCCACTCTTATCTCTCCCTATTCCAGGGGTTCTCAAATCCAGTCCTCGAGATCCACAACCCAGCCTAGTTTTCAGGATTTCCACAATAAATATGTATGAAATCCATTTGCATTCAATTCACTGCTTCCATTGCAGGCAAATAGATCTCATACATATTCATTGTGGAAATCCTGAAAATTAGGCTGCGTTGTGGACTTCAAGGACTGAATTTGAGGAACCCTGCCCTATACTTTCCCCCAGGAACTCTGTTCATTGGGTAAGCCTCTCTTATCTGCACTCTTCTCCTCCCCTGCCAACTCCAGACTCTGTTCCTTTTATGTTCCTGCACTGTATGCCTGGAATAGACTTCCCGAGTTGGTACTGAAGCTCAATCTCTGGCCGTATTCAAATCTAGACTAAAAGCCTACCTTTTTGAGGCTTCTTTTAACTCCTAACTCCTTATTCATCTGTTTAGTACCCATGTCTGTTTTAATCATTCCCTCAATAACTAAGGGGTCCTTTTACTAAGCGGCCCAATGCGGGTGCTGCTGGTAGTTCCACCCCCAGTGCGCAGCATTTCCAGTTCTAGCAGAAATATTCAAAAAATATTTCCACAGGGGTTGCCTGGTGGTAATTGGACAGCGCCACTTCAATGGTTGGCAGTAAATGCTCCCTCTGCATGGCCATGCGGTAAGAGCCATCTTACCACAAGGCCATGTCTTTTTTTCAGCCTTTTTACCCGCTGCAGTAAAAAGGGCCTCAGCATGTGGCAAAAACGGCCTCCACCACTAGTGCTTAGTAGAAGGGTCCCTTATTCACTAATCCCTTATTTGTTCTGTTTGTCTGTCTTGAATAGATTGTAAGCTGTGTAGAGCAGGGACTGTATCATATGGATTCTATATATGATGCCAATGCATGTGCAATTTAATGAGCCATCAACTATCAATAGCTGGCTGCTAACAACCAATTACTGATGTTTATTATAAACAATTAGGTTTTGTGCACGTATCTGGCTGCATGCTATTCTATAATGTTGGGTACCCAAATCCTCTAGCGCATAACCCAAAAGGGAGCGATGCCATGGAAAGGGCATGGGCATGTTGGCATTCTGAAAAATTGCACCTGTTGTTACAGAATATTGGCTGTGGGCCCAACTGCATTTACATCTGGTTTCAGTAGGTGTAAGTCTGTTGCCCAGAGTTAGGGCACAGGAATCGGCACTAAGCATGATTCTATAAAGGACATAAGCCCTTTATAGAATCATGTTTAGCACTGATCTTTTCTGGCGTCCATTTCTGAGTGCAACTTGTAGAATTTCTCCCTTAGTGTTCAGCGCTGCATACGCCTAGTAGCAATGTTTATGTTTATTAAAATTTGCTATACCATTCTTTCGGATCAAACAGGTCAGGTCGGTTTACAAAAAAAGTAAAAAAAAAATACAGAAATAAAAAGAAACAGAGAAAAGAATTGCATTATGACAGGGGTGGACTGACAGTGGTTGGGGCCCTCCCCCCACTGCCCACTCCCCACCATTGCATACCTGCCCCCTTCCCGTGCCGCCAGCGCCCTCCCCAGTCCTACCTTGAAGGGCCTGTTGGTCTAGTGGCTTCTTCGCACTCAGGAAAGAATCCCACTCTTTCCTGCTGCTGCCACTACTCTGCATGGCAGCGGTGCTGCTGCCTCCGTGTTTTTCAAAATTGCTGCCGAGACTTACCGAGCTAGTCTCACGGGTCTCGGCAGCCATTTTTAAAATATGGTGGTGCCAGCAGAGTAGCAGTAGCAAACAGGAGAGAGTGGGATTCTTTCCTGCCCCTGCAGAGGCCACTAGACCACCAGGCCCTTTAGGACCGGGGAGGGCTGCAATGTGCTGTGGGGATGGCGGGCAACCAAGCAGAGCCTCTGGGTCCTCGGGCACTGCCTTGTTGCCCAAATGATCAGTCTGCCCCTGCATTATGACTGGAAAGACAATAAACAAACCAAGAGCACTCAGTCTTTAATATGAAATAACAGTTGAATCCTAGTCAAGAGAAAACCACTAGTGAGATGTTCCAAAAGCAACAGAACAATAAGATTTGAGTAGAGATTTAGATTTCTTAAATGATGATTCAGAGTGGATAGAAGGGGGTAAGGTTTGGGCCAAGAAAATAAAAAGCAGTATGGGCCAATTTAGGTAGTAGTAGGATGAGGGTTGAAGGGGAAAAAAAACCCCATACGAAATAATTGCTTTGGTGCTGCATTCATAAAAGAAGAAAGTAACCTGCAGATAAGTGACAGAAGTACCAGGGTCAAAGAAGGAGGGTGAATCAGCAAATAAAGATATGAATAAGATGGGGGGGAGGGGAATGAAATGCATCCCAGGTTATTAAGAGACTATAGAAAGTCAGAGCAGCAGGAGCAACCTTTTTCAGTGACTCACTGGCCACAAAAGTAGTTCCAGAGGACTGGAAGGAGGCAGAAGTAATAAAAACAGAGAAAATGAGTTGCCCTCTGGACAGGGAAGATTGGCAACTATGGGAGAATCAATTGAGGTGATGGAAAAACTCATGTAATTACTAATTGAGAGGTGTTGAACAGCAGATAGCATGATCAGAGGCAGATTGAATTCACTAGAGGGAGCTGATGTCAAACTAATCTGATCTTGGCTGGCAACTCAGGAAATTAGGTCAGACTAGAGTACTGAATAAACTTCTAGTCTTTCAATAAGGCTTTTGACTCTTTTTCAGATGCAATGTCTAAAAAAAAATAAAATGAAAAATCTGGCCAGCATATAATGGGGTCTTAATGCGGTAAACCCCTGGATTCTATATAGTGCGACCAGAGTTGCACGTGCAAATCAGGTCATATTCTGATTTGAGTGCACAACTTAATTACCTTAACAAGCCGATCAGTGCCAATAATTGCTAGTTAACAAGCATTTATTGACACTAATTGGCATTAATTAGAACTTATGAGCAGAACTTGCTAAGCATATTCTGTAAAGTGATGCACATAAATTCTAAGATGCAGAACCGAAAAGGGGGCATGGCCATAGGCGCAGAATGGACAGGTTGTGGGCATTTCTAAAATCTATGCATGTTGCTATAGAACACACCCACTCCACACCTAACTTAGTCGCCGGTACTTGGCGTAAATACCCACTACTAAATTTAATCATGCATATGGGCACTAGGTGTATTCTATAAATCACACCTAACCTTAGGCATAGTTTGAATATGCTTAGGTGTATTTTTTTCAGCACTGATTTTTATGGCGCCGCATATAGAATCTAGTCCTTAGTGCATTGTGGAGCACAACTCTTATCTGAAGGCTGCAAACAGAACTGTTTTTCAGGAGATATGCAATTAATATTCACCAGGCATATTTGAGATCCAGGCTCTTAAGGATCTGATTTATGTACCTCTGTATAGTGAGTTCCCTTCAAGTAGTGGAACATGACCAGATGAGTGCTGGAGGCATCAGTAGTGTGGTTAGAAAGCTGTGCTTTCTTTCAGTTAACTAGAAGATCTGCCAGATGGTTGATACCAGATGAAATGGAAAAGTGACAAGGAATTTAAGAAAGTCTGAGGTGTGCTGAAGAGCGTGACAGGTAAGATTCAATGCATAAAAGTGCAGTTCTGAATCTGAGATACAGAAACCCAGAAGAGAAGAACAAGTGGATGATCACACCAATTTCACAGTTCGCAAACAGTATGACTAGGTGGGAAGAGACTCCAGTGAAATGCTAGGTGCATGTGCAGTGACATAACAGCTCTGTACCATTGGTAGACCATGTCTGGATTACTGTGTCATGTTTTGGAGGTTACATTTTCATTGTGATTATACAAAGTCACTTCTGTCTATGCTGGCATTTCTCTCAAAATGGCTACCGTGACCCCTTGTGGCAATTTCTTGAGACTGCTGCAAGAGGTCACAGCAGTCATTTTGAGAGTAGAGCTGACATGGGTAAGAGTGACTGGGGATCACTCCTGTCCTGACTACATCACTAGACCACAAGGTAGTCTGGGGGGGCTACTCTTTGCAGTCTTTTCTTTTTTTTGTGTGTGTGTGTGTGTGTAATCGATGGTGTTCCTTGGTCAGCTACAATCTGGGGCAGATCACCACTGCGCAGCCCCCCCCCAGGTGCAGTGTCCTCCCCCCCCCCAGGCGCAATATCGACACCGCCCTGGCGTCCCCCCCCCCCCCCGGTGCATCACCTCCAACCCCCCTCCATGTGCATTGTTGTTACCTCTTGGGGTGCTGGTATCAGCCATGTGGCTGTCGGCTCTGCTGGTTCCCTGCTCCTTCTGCCCTGGAACAGGAAGTAATATCAGAGGAAGTAGGGAACCAGCGGAGCCGACAGCCGAGCTGCTGCTCCCTGCACCCCTCCTATAGTGTGCACCCGGGATGGACTGCACCCACTGCCCCGCCCTCGGTATGCCACTGTGTGTAATGCAATTGCAAGTAACACAGTTATGATCTTGCAGTTTGATTTGTTTAACTTTTGGTTTCAGTTTGATTTGTTTAACTTTTAACACATTGCATGATGACAGTGCACTATATCTGATGGAAATTTTGAAAAGTTATGAACCCAGTAGGAATTTAAGATTTTCTTAATTGGGGTTATCAAACATATAAATGGCAAGTGACTGACTCACCTGCAAATGCGCAGTACTACTACTACTACTTAGCATTTCTATAGCGCTGCCAGGGTTACGCAGCGCTGTACAAGTTTAAACATGGGAAGGACAGCAGTAGAGACTTCTCTCTCTTTCCTGCCCTCGCGTCTAGACGTGATGACGTCAGAGGGCAGAACAGAGAGGGAAACGGAGTCGGACTGTCGGGCGCTGCCGCTGGAGCCTGGAAATGAACATCGCGCGCACCAACCTCCACCCTCCCCCCCCATCCCAGCCACCGCTCCCGCCCCCCTCCGTATCGGGCCCCCTGCACTGACCTGACAGCTGTCAGTGCAGGGGTCCGCCATGGAGGGGGGAGGAGGCGGCGGCGGCGAGGAGAGTAGCTGGAAATCTCGCCCGTTTTAACGGGCTTAATGGCTAGTTAGAAATATCAGGCAGGGTGAAATTGCAGAGGACATCTCTTCAAGCCTTTCTGGTCACTAGTCCAGCATTATTAATTTACCACAGCAGTTAGCAACCTGAAGAACTGTTATACTACAGGTTGCTGACTCCCGTGGTAAATCAAGGTGTGGTAAAGCTCACCTTTAACTGCACCTTGATAACTTTTCCCCTAAAAGTTTTAAAATAACCAAGTTTTGCACTATTTCTAGAATAAATGATCAAGGTAAAAAATTGAGGATCACCAGCTGAAAGTAGTGCATGCATAGGAGCTTTAATCTTCAGTTTCAGTCTCAAATAGCCCGGTCCAACCCAACCAAACACTTAATAATAACACATGAAACTTTAAAGGCATTCCTTGTAGCAATGGAGAGACAGGGAAGCTCTGAAACACAGCTGATATTTGGTCAGATACCTGAGCTGCAGCATTCTGAACATACTGCTATCATACCATTTGCATATATGTATGTATTTTTTTTTAATCATTTATTTATAATTTTTCATTTTACAAGGGTCACTTGCAAACAGTAATACAGAGATGACTGTACAATAATACAATATTAGAAGAAAACAATCTCAACTAGATAAATGGATTATATACAATCTTTCTCTTTCTTAGACCACAAAATAAATAGGGAGAGTGAAACAAGACAAGGAGATCAATTAAACAACAGTAAACCAAGAAAACGTGGTATTAACCTGATTATCCCCAGTTATTATTTATCTAAATCACTAGTAAAAAAAAGCCCCGTTTCTGATGCAAATGAAATGGGGGCTAGCAAGGTTTTCTTCTGTGTGCATGTGGGAGTGTGTGTGTGTCCCTGCCCTCTGCCCTTTCTCCCTTCCCCTGTGCTGTCTGTCCCCTCTGCTCTCTGTCCCCTCCCCCCTCAGAGTCCTTCAGTATTAAGTTTCCTGCTGTTTGTTTGTGTTACAGAGAGAGTGAGGGCATCTGCCCTCTCTCCCCTCCCTCCTCAGAGTCCTTCACTGTTACAGAGAGAGCGATTTCGTGCTGTGCTGTGTTTTCCTTCACTGTTTGTGTTACAGAGAGAGCGAGGGCGGGGCAGACACTCATGGGGAAACCGGATATCTCTACCGCTTCACACTTCGGGCTGGAGGCTTCATGTAGAACGTTGGTGGTGCCTTTTATATAGAGAGATTATTCCACGTTGATCATCTGGTTGGCTTCTTCAAACCCAAGACGGTGTATAATCAATTAATTTCGTTGGAAACATACTTATTGTCCAATATTAGTGGAAATAATACACCTGATTATATTTTTTTCTCTTTTAAAACCAGAAATTATTTAACAATACAAACACTTGAATCTCTAAACCAATTCCCACTGATTAAGGTAATCCCAGTTTCACAGGCTTCACTCCTTTTGAATTAATATACTAAGAGGAATCATTTCAGAGGAAAAAAACTTTAGGAGTCATACTCGGTACTCTGGGAAAACAACAATCTCAATATTAATCATCTGTAATAATATTCATTTTGTGCAAATTTTTCTGGTCTATTAACATTTTCAAAATCTTAACCATTTCCTATTCCTGTAGAACTTCATTTGCTGTATCAATTTTTCATTCTCCAAGGATTCGATTAGATTATCCATGTGGCTCACTAAGAAGATTATATCTGAAGCAAAATTATTTACTACCACCATTAGGTCTTGGTGCGCCTTCCAGATGATATTCAATGTAACCTCCACGGGAGCCAAAAACTCCAAGCTGATAGCTCTTACGGGTTTAGGAGTGGCACCGCCAACACGGGTTCAGCTGTAAACAACTTCCGTTTCAGCATACACTCCTAACTCACTCCTCCACTCCTTTGGGCATGGTGGTTAAATGATTTGAGAGCGATGAAGTTGTTTCCAGGTCCAAGAGCATCGACACTCCTTCGCCGGTGCTAATCAAAGGACTCATCAACCCAGTCATCTGTGGGCAGCTCGTCACGCAGCGGTCCCACACTTGCTGCACAGGGGACAAAACGCTGGCCATCGGTGGCTGACCTCCCATTGTCCCCTTCCTCTTAGTTAAGGCAACTGCAAATGCAAAGAGGAAACTTCAAGTAAACAAAGACAGAACTTCAGAGGACAGCTGGGCTGTTGAGCGTACGAGCCTCAGGTCACCATCTTTCCACTCTCCCTAGTTTGGGACACTCTTTGTCTGGTTTCTCCTCAGAGGCCTGTCTGATATGGGTAACCCTTCAGCATAGCCCCCTGAGTCATTGAAACACGGAAGCCCCTCCACCACTACAAGGTAGTGTCCCTTCGGACGGGATGTATGTATTTTTTAACCCCTGAAATTAACTACCCTGTAATCAAGTGAATTACTGTTGCCAAATTTGACTGAGAAATATAAGGCCTCAGATTTTGCATTAGTTGAAGCTGCTAAAAATTGTCACCATATGACATGTGCATACATATTTAAATCTGAATCTAAAGGTGGTCAAATTTAGCCAACCCTAATATACAAGGCCTTTAATAGCTTCCTCCAAAATCCCGCAAGGCTCATTCTGTTTGCATCATCTTAGCACAGGTCACGTAGCAGCAGGGACGCCAGAATTCTCCTGTGAAGATAGACAATTTTGAGGTCTTGCTACACATACATTTGAAAAATCCATACATCTAACATTGAAAGTCTCTTTTCAACCTATGAAAGCCCACGTGTAGTATGAAGATGATAATACCCTGCTTGATTTTACTTGGGATGCATTTCATTAAATAAGCTCATTTTTCCATAGACAAACAAAATTGAGTAAGGCATATGAGAGGGTGATGTCATTGCACATTGCTGGGCCAAAACAATTCTCCCAGAATCCAGAACATAGGGGCCCTTTAACTAAGCTGTGGTAGGCCTACCGCGGGCCTACCATACACTAAAAACACTACCGCAGGACATGCTGAGGCATCCCGCAGTAGTGTTCCTCCTACGCTGGAATATATTTTTTATTTTCCAGCACGGAAGGTGTGTTTGGGGGCAGAGTGTAAGCATGCCTGAGCTAATCGGGTAATATGGGCACATTACTACGTGATACCCGATTAGTACAGGAGTAGCGCAGGAGCCCTTACCGCCAGCTAAGTAGGTGTCAGTAAGAGTTCCCGGCGGTAATGGCCTCATGCTTATAGGGAAATTAGCATGTAGCCATTAAAAAAAAAAAGCTGACCATGGCCATTTTTCAGCTATGCTAGAAAGTGGCTGGAGCGGGCGGCAAACCCACGTGCTAATCACAGCACTGGCCACTTTCTAGCGTGCTGTAGTAAAAGGACCCCTTAGTGTAAAATTCTTCCTGCCAGTCTCCTCAGCCTTTTGTTTTTTTCTGCTCAGCTGAATGGATGCTAAACAAAGCTCTTACAATAATATTTCTTTAAATTGGGTTGTTTTTACCAATGACATTTTCCTTTATTTTTTTTTTTTTCATTCTATGTATTTTGTATATTTTTTTTCTAGTTGTGTCACCAAAGTCAGGGTCCAGACCCTGCCCAAAGTGTGGCAGAAAGATCTGGAATTTTAACACACATTCTAGGTGTCTAATCTGCTTGGAGGTAGGCCATGAACAGGGTGAATGCAAGCATTGTACTCGCATGTCTCCTTCAGCCCACAAGGATCGTCTGAATCATCTTTATAACCACCTCAAAGCTGAGAAAAGGCTGATTTGGATTCAGAAGGATCAGAAGAAGGCCTCATCTGCACAGAAGTCAGTTGACTCAGTGCATAAAGGTTGAGAATTTGCCATGAAACCACCCTCAACCTTTCAGCGCAACAGCTTTAAAAATCCAGCTGCTCAAGATGACTGCCAGACAACACCACCTAAACTGGCTTGTTCATCCTTAGAGGTCTCCATATCATTGCCACCTTCTGAGCACTCACACAGGCCTGAAAGGAAGGCATCAGCTTTGACCCCTTTCAAAGCGCTTGCAAAAAGAAAGCAAACTCCAGCACAGGATGGCAGAGACTGCACAGGCATCACAAACACCGAGCAGGGATTTTTCACTGCACATAGCATTGTCCCAACTGTTGCTCTGCATAGTAGCCTTTCTCATCAACTCTGGTATTAGTGACGGCAGCAAAGGAATCCTCGTTTGTTTCACTACCTCTTCTGAAGCAACTGCATTTGTTCCTGCAAAAGATGCTTAAATGAATTCTTATAAGCCTACTTCAAAAACTTGCCAAGTGTACAGTACCAACAGTTCAGCATGATGCCATGTCATTTAACAGGCTCAGAGAGATATACATTCTTCTCAGGACCCTATAGCAGGGGTAGGCAACTCCGGTCCTCGAGAGCCGCAGGCAGGTCAGGTTTTCAGGATATCCACAATGAATATGCAGGAGATAGATTTGCAAGCACTGCCTCCATGGTATGCAAATCTATCTCCTGCATATCCATTGTGGATATCCTGAAAACCTGACCTGCCTGCAGCTCTCGAGGACTGGAGTTGCCTACCCCTGCCCTATAGTGTCCTAGTCCTCATTTACTTCAGAGTCGGAGCCAGAGCTGGCACGTTCGTTACTGCTCTCCTCTCCAGAAAGTGATCTTTTCCAAACAGGCATAGAGGAATTCTTGGATCCGTACTTTATTTTTCTGCAATCTCTCAAGGATGCCGAGGTATAATCCAGTGAGAAACCAAGATATTTTCTTACCCTAAATTTGTCCAGCAAAGGGCAAGAGATATACCATTTCTGCTGTAGCAATAAGCTAATCCTCCTGCAGCTATTTTTAGCCCTAAATGCCCATAGAGGTTCCAAAAGCTACAATGGCATTACCTAATCATAGGCTCCTACAAGAACAGAAGTTTGGAATGTAGCAAAATTCTCCCACTGTGCAACCTGTCTCTGAAAAATTGGATGTAAAATATAAGGTTCAATCATTCTCAGGTTTCAACAATATCCAGCTCTCATACTCCTCCAATGTGATTGAAGCAGTTATGAAAAAAAGCCAAAAAGTGCAGGGAGCTCTATAATACCTCTCCTGGTAAAAATCTATGGCTTTTAGACCATTTGGGCAAGAAAATACAGAATTTCTAGGTGCCACGCTTTGTGTTCACATAGGAAGTCATCAGCTTTACGTGGTCCAATACATGCCATAGCATCTTCCAAAAAGTACAGACAGACATTCTCATCCGTCTTTTCACACACACTCAGACTCAGACCAGTGGCATAGCCAGACCTGACATTTTGGGTGGGCTTTGAGCTAATATGGGTGGGCACTTTGGGGCTGATATTCATCTGGCAGCAGGCAGCGTAGTTAAAGCCCGCTCCTGGCACTGAACCCAGAAATTCAATGCTATGCTGTATCCGGCAATCAGCATTGAATTTCTGGTTTCATTTTTGGCCACTGGAACTTAACCGGTTAAGCTGATATTCAACTCAAACAGTTAAATTCCTAGCAGTTAGAGATTTATTTATTTGTTACATTTGTATCCCACATTTTCTTACCTATTTGCAGGCTCAATGTGGCTTACATAGTACCGTGGTGGCGTTCGCCAGTTCCGGGATGAACAAATACAGGTGTTATTGTAGTAGAATAGGTTCATATAAGGTAGGTGTATTAGGGGAACTTAGGAAGAAAGAGGGAAGTTGGGAGTGTCCATTACGATTATTGGTTTTGTGGTGTTGCAGGTGCTCAGGCTTTTATGTTGGGTCAGTGGGATATGCCTTTCTGAACAGGATTGTTTTTAGTTCTTTCTGGAAATTTAGGTGGTCATACGTTGTTTTTACTATTTTTGGCAGTGCGTTCCATGGTTGTGCACTTAAATAGGAAAACCTGGATACATATGTTGATTTGTATTTGAGTCCTTTGCTGCTTGGGTAGTGAAGATTTAGGTATGTTCGTGCTGATCTTGTTACGTTTCTAGTTGGCAGGTCTATGAGGTCTGTCATGTATCCCGGGGCTGCGCCGTAGATAATTTTATGAACCAGGGTGCAGATTTTAAAAGCGATACGTTCTTTGATTGGGTGCCAGTGCAGTTTTTCTCGGAGGGGTTTGGCGCTTTCAAAATGTGATTTTCCAAATGTAAGGCTGGCTGCTATGTTTTGAGCTATCTGAAGTTTCTTTATAATTTCTTCTTTGCAGCCCGCATAGATTCCATTGCAGTAGTCTACATGGCTCAGAACCATTGATTGTATCAAGTTGCGGAATATTTCCCTCGGAAAGAATGGTTTCATACGTGTGAGTTTCCACATTGAGTGAAACATTTTCTTTATGGTACATTTCACTTGGTTCTCTAGTGAGAGGTTCCGGTTGATTATTACTCCGAGAATTTTCAGGCTGTTAGCAATAGGAAGGGTATAACCTGGGGTGTTTATGTTTGTGGGCTTGTATGTGTTGTATGGGGATGAGATAGTGTGTTTTTTCTGTGTTGCGTTTTAATTGGAATACGTTTGCCCATGAGTTCATGATGTTCAGGCTAAGCTTGATTTCGTTGGTGATTTCTGCCAGATAGGACTACTATTTCTGTGGTACTGTTTAACTGCTAAACCCAGTGCTGAATATCAATGCTAACTGGCTATGAGGGGCATAATTGAACGGGGCCGGCTCCGCAAAGGCCGGCCATCTTTTCTTTCGATAATACGGTTGGGGCCAGCTAAATCTCAACATTTAAGTCAAATGCGCTGTCATTGGCTGAGAGAGACCTGAAGGGGCATAATCAAAAGGGAGGGACATCCAAGTAAGTGGAGCTGTGGCCAAGTGGTTAGAGCACCCGGCCGGTTCAAATCCCACTGGTACTACTGAAAAGCTGAGCAAAAATACTTTTGATTTAGGACGTCCCTGACAAGCACTTTGATTTTTTTTTTGGTGGGAGGGGATTGGTGACCACTGGGGGAGTAAGGGGAGGTCATCCCCGATTCCCTCCGGTGGTCATTTGGTCAGTTGGGGCTCCTTTTTGAAGCTTGGACGTGAAAAAAAGGGACCAAGTAAAGCCGGCGAAATGCTCGTCAAGCCTGGCTTTTTTCCCCATTATCAGGCGAAGCCAGCCATCTCGTGAGCACGCCCCCGTCCTGCCCCCACTACCCTACCGACACACTGCCTTGAAATTTCGCCGGCTCTGCGACGGAAAGCAGTTGAAGCCAGCCAAAATCGGCTTCCGATTATACCGATTTGGCCGGTTTCAGGAGATCACCGGCGATCTCCCGATTTGTGTCGGAAGATCGCCGGCGATCTCTTTCGAAAATAAGCCTGTATATCATACAATATAACCAGTTAGCCACTATGTGCTAACTGTAAATATTCAGGAGAGATAACTGGTTAGCTCCCACTGAATATTCACAGTTAGCCGGTTAAATGCAATTTAAGCAGCCCTTCCTTCCCTGCCCCCCACTGTTCCCTTGTAGCCCAGAATCAGCCCTGCTTTACCCCCTCCCCCATAGTCTGGCATCAGCCCTGCCCTTTGCAATCCCCCACCTCCATCCAGAAGCACACCAGCATTAAACATAAAACTTTTTTTTTAACCTGGGCACTGCAGAGCCCATCCACCCCCACCACCCAGAAGCCTACCACCATGAATTATAAAACTTTATTTTTTTTTTTACCTGGCTAGTACGGCACCCACCCCCACCAGCAATCCAGCATTACATAGAAACTTTTTTTTAACCTTGGCAGAAGTCTACTTCAGTGCCCCACCAGATTTATTCGTCATTCAGCTCCAACTCTTGTAATGATGCTTTCCCTTAGTCTTCATTATTCCCAGGATACATCTATATACATTATTTAATATCTCCCTTATAAATAGTAGTAATAAACAATATTAAGTGCATTTTTATAATATACCACTGTATTACACAAAACAAAAGAAGCAAGTTGCCACAAACCATCTTTCTCTTTTGATCTGGGCACAAGAAAAAAAATGCTTCCAGGTTTCAACCTAATTCATGTTTAATGTGGGAAATAAATGTCATAAATAAGTAAATAAATAAATAAATATAAACTCTAAATGTTGAGCACCTGATTCTCAGAAATATGATGTCTGTTTTAGTGGCCCTTTACAAAGAGAAAAATATGTCTGCATGAATACAACACTTGCAAGGGAGTCCCTATAACCAGCCCCTCAAATGGGACACTGATTATGATTTATAACAAATTACTACTCTACCTATGAAAAGTTGTTCCATTATTATATTTCCTCTGTGTACATCTGTATGCTGCACAAGCCGGCATGTTTGAAAATATAAGTAAGATTAAATAAAAATGCTACCAACAATAAAGAACGACAACAAGGAGGCAGCAGCCCATAGGTTTGCTTGCTTCGTTTTGAATGTCCTAGATCAGTGATGGGCAACCTTTTGAGCTTGGTGTGTCAAAATTCGCCAAAAACCGAGTATAACTTGGGTGGTGTGTCACTTCGAGAAAAAAACCATAATTTCATGATATTTATAGTTTAAATAACAAAAATGTATAATTGTAATATATAACTGTATTTAATAAACCAAAAACTAATTATTTAACTTACCTGCTTAGTGACTTCTTTGTTCATCGGTTTCTTTTGTTGGTCTTGATATTATTTAACTTGTGTGGGGTGCCGTGAACTAAGATAAGTGAGGGGGAGGGGGAATTCTTTAACTAACCTGTTATCAATAGAAATCAAACAAAATAAAACATGATACCTTTTTTATTGGACATAACTTAATACATTTCTTGATTAGCTTTCAAAGGTTGCCCTTCTTCGTCAGCTAATCAAGAAATGTATTGTTATGTCCAATAAAAAAGGTATCATCTTATTTTCTTTTCCATGTTTTATTTTGTTTGATTTCTATTGATAACCTTAAGAGTGGACTAACACAGCTACCACACTCCTTAACTAACCTGGAAAGGAAAGAAAGAAGAACAGCAGCAGCAGGGTGAGACTTAGAAAATGAAAATCAGCTCACACTGCACATAATTCTCTGGAAGGTTTTCAGTAGATTGTCTTTCTTTCAGAGAACTATGCACCCCTCCCCCCCAGACTGAGAAATGCCTGCCCTGTTAAATCATGGCATAACCTGCTGTTATATTACTTATATTTATCCCAAACAATTTAAGATTCTTAAGAATCTTACCTCACTGTTATGGCGGCGGCTAAGCAAGGGGCAGGCAGGGCACAAGAGAAGAGTCAGAAGACAGAGACCAGACCGTCCCGCTGCAGCCTTGTGCTCTCGTCGACTCGCGATTATTATGGCAGCGGCTGAAGAGAAGGCGGCAGGCTGCAGACAGTAAGCCGCTGCGCCTGCGTGAAGCGTGCAGTACGTGCAGGATTATCACCAGCTGATGCTGAGCATGCAGGCGCTGGCTGGCACGCGCACGAGCACAGACGCTGCCTCTAGCCTGCCTGCGTCGCCATCGCGCGTGCATCAGAGCAGAGGAGTTAAGAAGGTGAGGTGGTCGCGTGCTCATCGGAGGATTCTGTCGGGGAGTGCGGGGTGGATTTCAGCATTCCCTTGATTTGTCGAGAAACCTGGACAAATCAAGGAAATGCTGAAATCCACCACGTGTCAGCGAAAATGGTACGTGTGTCAGTGCTGACACGCGTGTCATAGGTTCGCCATCAGGGTCCTAGATGATGGCTGTGCCAGGGAAGGGGAAATATAGACTAAACAAATTGGCTTCAACTTTTTGACGTCATCCCGTCTCCTGTTTTCTTCAACCTCCTTGGTATTAATAGAAGTATGATGTAAACTTTCCATCCAACTCACATAAATAGAGTGGTGCAATACCATGAATAATCTAGAATGGAATAGTGCACAGTTTAAACTGTGCCCTGGCCTCGACCGCTAGCCAGTGCAACCTCATCAACAGCAAAGTGGCTGATGCAAATCTGCCAGTTGAGAAAATCAATGGTGCTGCTGTGTTCTAAATGAGCTGCAATGCATACACTTAACCAAGGTTAATGTACTTGCTATTTGTGCTGACAAATGTCAGGTCTTGGTCTTTTTCTGAGACTCACCTATAACATTTGCCACTTTGTTTTGGCTTCTGTGTTGATGTGAAGAAACGGACGTTTTGTATCACCCCCCACCTTTCTGAAATCTCCTTCAGAGTTATACAGAGACTGATATTATGTGGTGCAAAACTGCAGATTCCATGTAAAAATACTGAGAGCAATGCAGACTTTCTGTGATATTCTGAGACTGAAGCAGCAAGTTGTCGTGCACCCACAAACAAGACAGACACAACAGTAGAGAGCAGCAGACACATTATTATTATTAACATTTGTATAGCGCTACCAGACGCACGCAGCGCTGAACACCTGACACAAAGAGACAGTCCCTGCTCAAAAGAGCTTACAATCTAAATAAATGACCTCCAGGGTGCATGGAAAATAAAATAAAAATAAGCTTTGCCTTGTCACCCATATTTTCTTCAGAGCATACTCAAATAGGAGCAACAGTAGACAAAGCAAAGTCATTGTCACTTTGGGCCAAACCAATGGCACAGCTGCCTGAAACATTCATGAAAATTTCCTTAACACTGGAAACAGATCCAGTTAACAAGACTGCAAATGCTGTGTCACCCCCAGAGGAACAGCAAGAGGGACTCAGCGGCCCCAATGTATCACCTCTCACTCACAAACAGCAAGAGGGGCTTGGCGGCCTCATCACATCATCTCTCAGTGGGAGGTAATAGGTTGGGACCAGTGGCATAGCCAGAAGGCAATTTTTGGGCGGGCCAACAGGTTGGATGGGTGGGCACTACAACTTTTTTGAAAGAGAAGAAACAGCAACCTGATGCACCCATGCTCTGTCCCTACCATGCTCCCCATAACTTCAATGAGGGTAGAAGTGCAGGCTTCAGTGGCTGCAGGCCAATTGAGAGCTAAGGGCAGTACAATAGACTGCACGTCAGCCCCATTACGCCATGGTCCTCCAACACACATATGGTATTGAAGCCAAACACATTCTCCATCCAGAGAACTTCCTGGCTCTCCACCAACAATGGATACAGAGCACAGCAAGGACATTTCCCCACCGATATCGAAAACTTCCTTAATGAGTTGGACCCAACCTTTGGAGAATACCCAGCTGATTGAACCTGGTCAAACTTTGCTCTCCTCACCATCGAAACAGTCACCCAGGTGATTAGAAGGTTCACCAACACTCATTGTAAACTAGATACCTGTCCCAGCTACCTAATAAAATCCACCCCTGACCACTTCATAGCAGACCTCACATCCCACCTAAATTACATGCTTCAACAAGGCCTCTTCCCTAAGGAAAATGGCAATATCCTACTCATCCCAATACCAAAAGATACCAAGAAAAAAACAAATGAAATCACTAACTATCGTCCAGTAGCATCTATCCCGCTGGTAATCAAACTGATGGAAAGCATGATAACCAAACAACTTACTGATTATATAAACAAATTCTCAATATTACACAAATCACAATCAGGATTCCGCCCCCTCCACAGCACTGAAACAGTACTAATTACTCTCCTAGCCAAATTGAAGCAGGAAATAGCAACAGGCAAAAGTATCCCTCTCCTCCAATTCGACGTCTAGTGCATTTGACATGGTAAACCATAATATACTACTAAGACTACTAGATTACTTCGGGATTGGTGGAAATATACTTAGCTGGATCAAAAGTTTCCTAACCACAAGAACATATCAAGTGAAATCAAACTCAAACATATCATCACCGTGGAAAGCAGACTGCGGAGTATCTCAAGGATCACCACTATCACCGATCCTCTTCAACCTAATGATGACCCCACTAGCCAAGTCATTATCCAACCAAGGCCTGAACTCTTTCATCTATGCAGACGATGTCACAATATACATTCCTTATAAACATGAACTGACAGAAATCACCAACGAAATCAAGCTCAGCTTGAACATCATGGACTCATGGACAAATGCATTTCAACTAAAACTCAATAAAGAAAAAACACACTGTCTCATCCTCTCATCCCAATACAGCATGGACAACCCCACAAGTATCAACACCCCAGACTACACCCTCCCTATCTCAGACAACCTGAAAATCCTCGGCGTTACATTGGACCGCAACTTAATACTAGAGAGCCAAGTGACATCCACAACAAAGAAAATGTTCCACTCAATATGGAAACTCAAACGCGTGAAACCATTCTTCCTGAGGGAAACATTTTGCAACCTGATACAATCAATGGTACTAAGCCACGTAGACTATTGCAATGGAATGTATGCGGGATGCAAAGAACAAACCTTAAAGAAACTTCAGACCACCCAAAACACAACAGCCAGGCTTATATTTGGAAAAACACAATTTGAAAGCGCAAAACCCCTCTATGCAAAACTACACTGGCTT
Source organism: Microcaecilia unicolor (assembly GCF_901765095.1). Lineage (NCBI taxonomy): Eukaryota > Metazoa > Chordata > Amphibia > Gymnophiona > Siphonopidae > Microcaecilia > Microcaecilia unicolor. The sequence continues at coordinate 307,398,780 of NC_044035.1, read as the reverse complement.
CCAATCAAAGAACGCATTGCCTTCAAAATCTGTACCTTGGTTCATAAAATTATCTACGGTGAAGCCCAAAGATACATGACAGACCTCATCGACATACCAACCAGAAATACATCCAAATCAACATGAACATATCTAAATCTGCACTACCCAAGCTGCAAAGGACTTAAATACAAATCAACTTACGCATCCAGTTTTTCCTACATAAGCACACAACTGTGGAACGCATTACCAAAAGCCTTGAAAACAACGTACGACCACCTAAACTTCCGGAAATCAATAAAAGACTAACCTGTTTAAAAAGGCATACTCTACCAATCCAACCTAAATGCCTGATCTTTGCAACACAACAAAAGTAAAGTACGTAATGGACATAACACAACTCTCCCGCTGACTGTTCCACATGAACTTATCTTACCACAACACTTTGTATTTGTTCACACCGGAGCCTGCGAACGCCTCTCCGGTACTATGTAAGCCACATTGAGCCTGCAAATAGGTGGGAAAATGTGGAATACAAATGTAACAAATAAATAAATAAAACTCATCATACAAAGACATTTTGGTTTCTAGTGTAATCTCAATAACAGACATTATAAATTATTTTTTTTTTTAAATCTATAAAACAAAAGTCACTCAGAACCCAGAGCAAATCTACAATGCCAACACTAACTTCCAAAAACAAGGATCCTACCTATGAAAAGGAAGTGCCTTAATTATTATAGTGGGGCCCTAAAATACAAATACATTTATCCGGAAAGCTGAACAAGCCAAATTACTACAGAATGCTACAACGAAACTTCATGCTAACAGAATACCTCACTCACACACAGAGAACACAAATGTCAAATACAGAATAAGTGACCACAAACTCTAGAAATATAAATTAAACAGAAACCCCAAGAAACTAGACCTTGCATGTAGTACAACGCCAGAGAAACATGAAAGAAAGGCATTTCTTCCTGTGCGAAATAAGACAGCACATGCCAGGGATGGTGTTGGGGGTTGCAACTAGGGCAATTGTGCCTGGTTCCCTGGCCAGAGAAAGCCAGCCTGCTGGAAGCTGAAGGCGAAGCCTGGTAATGGACTTTGGGGTCCTTTCCTAGATTTCTGTCCTGGACCCCAGCCATGTATAAAATCAACTCTGGCAAGATGTACATTCCAAATCCAACATATTATATTCACAACATTAAAAATAAAATAATTTTTGTACCTTTTTGTTGTCTGGTCATTTTATTTTCCAAAGCATATTGGTCCCAGTCTCTGATTCCCTCTGTCTTCTCTTAACTCACTTGCCAGGGTCTCCTGTCTATTTGACATTTCTTCTTTATCCATCATCCATCTCCCATCTCTGTTTTCCTATATTTCCTTGTCCAGTATCTCCCCTGTGTTCATATCCCCTCATCCATCATCATTCCTCTGTGCACCCATGCCCAGCATATCCCTTCTGTGTTCCTATTCTCCCCTTGTCTGGTATCTCTCCCCCCTCTCTGTGTCCATATACCCCCCTCTCCTGTGTCCAGCATTGTATCTCTACTCCAGAGTCCATGGTGGGACTGCGGCTCATGAGGCCCCCACCTGCAGGGATCAACTGAAGTCTCCTCACCTCCCAGGACCCCCCAGAGGTAAAAAAATAAAAAAGATTTAACCTTGGGTTACAGTTCTGAAGGTTCCTCTGTGTCCATCCATATACTGATAGCTTGTTTAGGGTACAATATGGTGGCTGCGTGGGGGGAGACAGTTTCACCTTTTGAAGTCATGCCATCTCCTGTCATAAAACCTCCTTGGGCCTTCAGTGGAATTACTGAATCTCTAGCTGCTTTTTCTTGTTGTTGTTGTTGTTATCACTTTTTAAAAATCTGTGCAGTTGTCTGAGATGGTGGAGGGAATTTTTTCCCATATATATATATTTCCATTGTAAAATAGGCAAATGTATGTAGATTTTTTACCTGCCCAAGCCACAGCCAAACCATACCCCTACTATGCATCCATAATCTCTGTGAGCTATGGATCTCCACATGTAAAAAGTGACTTTCTGAAAACGGCCATTTATACTTGTATGTGACCTACCCATGTAAATGCTGCTATTTACATGTGAATATGCCTCTATATAACCTCCATGACTCAATTTTATTGTTCTTTCCAATCTAAAGGCCTCTTTTACAAAGCCGTGCTAGCAAATGAGATGAAGCCCATAGGAACTAATTGGAGTAGCCTACTGGTTAGTGCAATGGGCTTTGATTCTGGTGAACTGGGTTCAATTCCCACTGCACCTCCTTGTGACTCTGGGCAAGCCACTTAACCCTCCAATGTCCCAGGTGCAAAATAAGCACCTGTATATAATATGTAAACTGCTTTGAATGTAACCACAGAAAGGTGGTATATCAAGTCCCATTCCCCTTCCCCTTTGTAAAAGAGGCCCTAAAACAACGTTGCTGAACCACTCCATCACACTACCTCTCCCCACTCCCCTTCAGGGAATAAATGTAATAGAAAGTTAGAGACATACATGGAGACAGCAAAGATGCACACAAACGTGAACGGTTGGAATGAATTCCATGAGCCATGCTCTGTATGCTTTTCCCACTTGTTTACTGAAGGCAGCAGCACCTGGTTGACTTTGGTGGATTGTTTGAATTCAGAGACAACAATGTTCTGGAACTGAAGAAAGTAGTTCATCAGTTGCATAAATACTCATACCTTCCCATGAACAGGTTATCCCCCAGTTATATCAGAACTGAGGGTAGCAGAGGGGCTACATCAGCATGTTCGCAAAGCTCTTTATGTTGTCTTCTGTAAAATCTTTGGCTTGACTTCTAAGGGTGCAAAATGCAGCCCCAATTCTTGTTGTCCTTCACAGGGGTGTAGCCAGAAACCCAATTTTGGGTGGGCCTGGGCCCAAGATGGGTGGGCAGAAGAACCCCACCCCATCCCATAGGTGATTTGGTCTCTCCTCTCGCCTGCATGCCATATGGTCTCTCAAATATCCCTCCTCTCCTGCACACCTTTTAAATTTCAGATTTTCACCAGCAGTGGAGCAACTAATACACACTACTCATGTAGGCCCCACATCCTTCCCACTGATGCAGCTTCCTGTTTCCGCATAGGCGGGAATACATCAGAGGGAAGTCTGTGGGGCCGGTGTAAGCAGTATGTATCAGTCGCTGCTTCCTGCAGGCGAAGATCTGCTATTTATAAGGTATGCAGGAGGGACAGTTGTTGGGAATCTCTGCCGGCCACATCATAGGTGTGCTGCTACTGGTGGGCCTGAGCTCAAAGTGGGTGGGCCTGGGCCCACCCAAGCCCACCCTTGGCTACACCACTGGTCCTTCATTGGCTTCCAATCCACTTGGGGGACTGAGTTTAAATTAGCCTGTTTGACTTTAAAGCCTTTTTATAATATAGGTCTGTAAAGACTTCAGAATGGTCTTTCCAAAAAGTCCTGGAATAGATGTCCATTCAGCACCAAGTGCAGCCACGTGACCCACTTGTGTGACTGAGGGACTGCTGTCTCCAGAGAACACTTGTTACAGGTAAATAACTGCTTTCATTGATCAGTAATGGATGATATAATTAACCAGTTTAAACAGCAAACAATATATAAATGGAAAGCCATAGAATACGCAACACAAATGTTTCAGATTTGCTATTCACGGAAACATGTACTTTAGTTTGCTTATTTAGTGGATTAAGTAATCATAGGCTCATTCAGTATTTGTGGGAACTTTATCCACCATTTGTTAGATGTGGGTTTGCAATTAAACTCTGAAGAGAATATTCAGGAATCCTGTAGCAGGTTGGATATTGCAGTGATGTCTCATCTTATTGCAGAAGCAAACATGTTGAGAAATGCAGGGTGGAAAATGGCTTTTCCACAAATGTAAACTTTGTCTGAAAGTTTCAGCAGCTGCTGCAGTTCCTAAGAATGAAGTAGCCTGATGGTTTGTGTAATGGGCTGAAAACTGGGTTCAATTCCTACTGCAGCTCCTTGAGACTCCTAGGCAAGTCACTTAACTCTCCATTGCCCCAGGTTCAAAAACTTAGGTCCCCTTTTATCAAGCTGCAGCAAAAGGGGGCCGGTGCTGGCGGCGCATATTTTACACGTGTGCTTAGGCCCCCTTTTACTGCAGCTGGTAAAATGGAAGTCTCCCTTTCCTGCAGGAAATGGCTGTGCGACAAGTAAAGTACTTGCCGCGTGGCCATTTTGTGTGGGGGGGAGCACTTACTGCCACCCATTGAGGTGGCGGTAAGGGCTCCCACATTAACCTGGCAGTAACTGGGCAGCGAGCGGCACTGCTTGATTACTGCCAGGTACACTCCGGCACTACAAAAATAAATACATTTTTGTAGCGCCGGCATAGGCGGTCGGTGGCCCAACTGTTTGGGGAGGCTAAAGGGGGCGGGGTTAGGGGTGGGGCCAGGGGTGGAGCTTAAATGCATAATTGTCTGATAACACACAGAAAAAATAAATAAATAAAAAGTCACAATTAATATCTTTTATTAAATTTAGATATTAGATATGTATCATATGTCAAAGAATAAAGTGGTTGCTCAAATCATATACTAACCACAATCACTCAACTGCAAAACACTATGCACAAACTTGTGCAAAAACACACTCAGAACCTTACTGTACCATAAATATTACACTGGGCAGAACCTAATACACCAATATACCACCCATATGGAAAATGCAGACCATCAACAATATGAAACAAGGAATCATATCACAATTCTCATGTACAGCCACAAAACATAATTTTAGGGTGGATGGTATTCACAATGAGCTCCTTTTATTAACGACCAGTTTTCAGATTTCTATTTTGGCACAGTATAAGTCATCAAAAACACATAGAACACAGATACATCCTCACCAAGTATAGAATAAGTAACCACAAACTAAAATAGAACTATATAGACAAAATTTAAACAACCCCCAAGAGGCCAGATTCCACATACAATGCAACGCCAGAGAAACAGTGATGCATATCCCTAGTACTGTGCAAAATATAAAGATAGCAGACGTAAATTTGAAAAAACTGACAAATATTAATCACCACTTTACAAATTAAAAAAACAGAAATAAAACAAAACAAAACAAAACAGAGAAAATAAGATAATACCATTTTATTGGACTAATACTTTTTCAATTAGCATTCAGAGGCCAAAACCTCCTTCCTTAGGTCAGTACTGCTGTTACGGTCCTGTCCTGACCTAAAGATGGAGGTTTTGGTCTCTGAAAGTTGGTCAAAACTGTATTAAAATTAGTCCAACAAAAAGATCACCTTATTTTCATTTCTATTTATCACCACAGCTACAATACTAAGGAAATAAATAAATCTTTTTTTCTACCTTTGTTGTCTCTGGTTTCTGCATTCCTCATCTTCTCTTCACTCTCTCCCTTTCATCCAGCGTCTGTCTGCTTTCTCTGCCCCTGTCCACTGTCTGCCCTTTTCCCCTTTTCATATGGTGTCTGGCAGCTTTCTCTGCCCCTTCCATCCACTGCCTGCCTTTTCTTTCCCTTCTGCCTGTGTCTTCCTCTTTTCTTTTTACATATGCATTCCAGTATCTCCCCCCTCCATCTTTATTTCTCCTCTCTCTGTTCCCCATCCATATCCATCTTCTGCTTACCTCCTATTTGACTTTTTTTCTCTCCATGTCTACTGTCATTCCCTCTAACTCACTATCTCTCCTATCCATAACCTCCCCTGCCCCCTCTGTGTCCCTGTCCCTACTCCACCCATATTCAGCATTTGCTCTCTGTGCTCCCATCCCTGTTACCCCCAAGTTCAGCATCTGCCCTTTGTCCCCTTCCCATGATGTTCCTCACCCTTCTTTCTCCCTCTCTTTGCATTCCCACCCCCTTTTCCCTCCTCTATACAACTTCCCGCGTAGGTGGGACACTGAACAGAGAATGCTTCTGGGGCTGGCTGAAGGCAGCACTCACATTGCTGATGCTGCCAGAGGCTTCAAAATTTAAAAACTAGTAGAGTGGGGTGAGTGAGGAGGAGGGAGAGCGATGCCACACTAGTCGGGGGGGGGGGGGGGGGGGAGATGCTGGGACACACCATGCAGGACCGCACCAGTTGGGGGAGGGAGAAGACGTCAATGGATGGCATCACCGGATCACCCCCCTAACGAGTTACACTCGGGGCGGACTGCCCCGCCCTCGGTACGCTACTGCCCATAGTTCCCACCCCCCGCGTGCACAGTGATGGCGCCGATCAGCAGGAGGACTCGAACTCGATGCAGCCACCCAGCCTGAAGACAAGTGAGAGTCGCGTGGGGGAGGGAAACAGGAGAAACCGCGGGGCGCTGCTGCTGCTGATCTTGCTGTTAACTTCTGGCTGGGGAGGCTTAGCCTCCCCAAGCCTCTTATACCGGGCGCCTATGAGCGCTGGTAATGACGGTGCACTAGGGGTGGGAAGTATCGCCGGGCTGCTGCGGTAGCCCGGCGATACTTGCTGTATAGTGAGCGGTAAGCACGCATTGGGCTTACCACCGCTTAGTAAAAGGAGCCCTTAGATTGCACACAATACAATCCCACTACAGAGTACCTGTATGTAATGTGTAAACTGCTTTGGGTGTACCGTAGAAAGATGGTACAGTGGAACCCTGATATAACGCGCCCTGCAGTAACACAAATCCGCATATAGCACGATCAAGTCTTGGCTCCCTTTTTATTTACACACAACTCCTTTTGCAACAGATCAATTTTCGGTTCAATTGTGTTTATGTTCCCCGCTATAACGTGACCCCTCGTTTAACACAATGATATTTTATGGTTCCTAATTATATGTTATATATTGCCTCTCTTACAAACACACAATATGTTATATCTGTCTCTAATGACAATACTCATACAGCCAACCAATTGGCTGCCAATTTTCAGTCTAAAATCCAAGCTATTAGATCTCATTTTCCCAGATATTATAACTGGGATAATTTTCCTTTAAGTTGTTATAATAATGACATTATTCCTGCAGATCAAATCTGGGCAGATTTTAGCCAGCCAGATTGGAATGACTTTACTATGTTATTGAGTAAATATGCAGATTCTTACTGTCAATTAAACAGCTGTTCTTCGCATTTAATAAAACAGCTCATTAGAATTTAAACAAATTTATCTTTGAATGTTTATATAAAACATTAAGGGGCCGGCCCATTTACTAAGGCTTGTAGGGACCTATGCGTGTCCAACGTGCGCCAATTAAGAATTACCTCCCGGCTGCCGCATGCCCCAGGCGGTAATTCCATTTTTTACGCACATCTGATACATGTGGCAGAAACTATTTTTTATTTTCTACCATATGGCACTAACCGGGCGATAATTGCCCGGTTAATGTGTGAGACCTTACCACTATGTCAATGGGTGGTGGTAAGGTCTCAGGTCCAAAATGGATGCGCGCCAATTTTTATGTTGCCACATATCCATTTTCAGCAAAAAAAAGGTCTTTTTTGCACGCGCATCCAATACACGCACCTACAACAGCGCTGGCCATTTTTCGGCGTACCTTAGTAAAAGGACCCCTAACTTTTGGAAATTTTCTATCACATTTAAAAGAAACGATTCTTACACCTATTATAAAGGATCCTAAGGAAGCACAACATATTGTTTCAAATTATAGACTGGTGGCTTCTATATCATTTTTTGTGAAAATAATGGAGGGTTTGGTGGCTAAACAGCTATCACATTATTTAGATTTGTCTGACATTTTACATTTTTCCCAGTCTGGATTTCGATCTCTATATAGTACAGAGGCAGTAGTAGGAATTTTATCAGATAAGAACAAAACAATAATTATTGAAGGGAAAAAATACTGATTTTTGCAATTCGATCTTTGCAGTGCATTTGCAACTTTTAGATAGTTAGGCATAACAGGAAGAGCGGCTGTTTGGTTTAAGGGTTTCTTACATAGAACTTACAAGGTTAGAATGCACAGTACCTTTTCAGAGTGTTGGAATATGTCCTGTGGTGTGCCACAAGACTCCCCGCTGTCTCCAATATTATTTAATAACTTTTTACATTCATTTGGTGTTGTTCTAGCAAATGCTAATTTTCAATCATTCATTTCCACAGATGATATTACAGTACTGATTTCTACTTCAACTTCCTTGAATCATCTAAAGGTGACAATGCAAACTGTGTTGGTTTAATTGAAAATTGGATGATTTAATATAAATTAAAATTAAATAAAGAACAAAACAAAATTCTATTTGTGGGAGAACCTGGCACTGTGGATTATGATCGTATCCTGAACACAAGGGGCATTGATTACACTATAAATTTGTCATCTGTAATCAGAATTTTAGGGGTTTTATTTGATTGCAAGCTATCGCTGGAGCCTCAAATCAATTTATTGATAAATAATACTTTACATACATTTTTAAAAGAACATGATTTCTGTCTTCTGCACAAATGTTATTGCTAACCAAATGGACCACTGAATACTATCGATTTAGATTGTTTTAGGTTCTTATTGTATAAATTGCAAAACTATACAGAACACAGCAGTACATCTAATTTTCTCTCTGACAAAAGGTGACAGAATCACTCCATTTCTGCTTAAACTACACTAGCTTCCAATAGAGGCAAGAATAATTTTAAAATGTTATTTTATATTGCTTAAAATGTTAAGCTGAAATGCACTTTGATATATGTATCCTTTATTCCAATTGTGTCCAGCAAAGCATGTTTATTCGTTATGAGATAGATCTCCATTTAATTTTACGTAAGTACATAAGTATTGCCATACTGGGACAGACCAAAGGTCCAACAAGCCCAGCATCCTGTTTCCGACAGTGGCCAATCCTGATCCTAGAGGAAAAAAATATGGAAGATTGTTTAATGTCACTTTTGCTTATCAAGCTGCACAAATTGGAAAACTCTACCATCTTACATTACATCAATAACCAACTATAGGTTGTTTAGGAGGTCTTTGAAAATATATCTATTTCAGAAATATGCGTTAAACAACTAAAAAAGTTTGCATTTTAAACATCATGATTTTAATTTCATGTATGATCTAATTTTAATGATGCTGTAATTCTGGATGACCATTCCATCACTTGTTAATGTAAACTGCAGTGAGCCACACTTTGCGAGGTATTTGCGGTATATAAATACCAAGGGCCCTGTTTACTAGGGTGCGCTAAGATTTTTATTGCATGCTAAAAATTAGCATGTGATAACCGTGTAGATGCCTAAAGGAATATTATGGGCATTTATATGGTTAGCACACGCTAAAAATGCCAGCGCCTCTAGTGTACCTAAGTAAACAGGGCCCCAAGTGTAATGCATTATCTGCTGGTTGGCCCTTGACATGTAGGAGATCCAGGCTCAGTTCTTGGACTGGGCCCTTGTTCTCAGGGACTAGGAATGCTGCAGGATTCATATTTCCGAAAAGGAAGTCCAGTCATTTTGAGAATAAAACCAACTAGCTGGCTTCAGAGCTAGGTTCTGGAGAGATATACAGTCTGTCACTCAGTGAAAAGCTAGTTCTAGGCTGGATTAATTGGATATTGGAGAAGGAGGGGGAAAATGGACAACCCTAATTTCCTTCCCAAACCCTCCATTAGGGTAGGTAAGAATGAAGGCTTATAGACCTATAGGTTCCCTTGGATCATGTTTTGCCCTCTCACTGGGTGATTGGCATGTGGTTTAAATTATAGAAAATCACTATGAGAAGACTCAGAACTCTTGAACTAAATTCTTCTTTAATATAGAGTAGAGGAGTGTGGTTTTATTATATTATTAATATAATAATCAAACAAGGAAAAATAACTTACAGTTCAGATGTGCTAGATGAGAGTTTTTGCTTTGCAAACTGGGAGTCTGTTCTCCACTAGCTCTTTCTCCATGCAAGAAAGAAGCTGGGAGGAATTCAACAACACACTAAGAGTAATGCTGTTTATTCTTTTACATTATTAAGATCTTGATAGCGTCACAATAACTTGGAGGGAGTCATACAGCAAAATATAGCAAAATAAACAGAGGAGATATGCTGCAGGCTAACTCTTACAGACCTGATAGAGAGATAAAGGGGGAGGGGGCAATTAGCCCAGCATGCACAGAGAACAATGCAAGTCAATAGAAAAAGTCCCATAAGACACAGGAAGCTGGACATGTGCTCTGAAAGAGCCTATTACAGGGAAGTACAAGATTACAGGAATTTGTAGTTTAGGGACATTACCCAATTACCTGCCTCCATGCAAATAGGGGCAGAACAGATCAGGTTTTGCTTGAACTGGAAGCTCAAAAAAGGAGCTGCAGGAAAATACCAGACATAAAATATATGAGTCATTGGCTGTTGACCCCTGCAACTGCCAAATTTATGGTGATAGAAGATGTAGAAGCAGACACGGTGGAAGATATTAAAAACCTTTATTGTAGAATCATAAATAAAGGAGTGCCCGATGTGGCTGTGTTTCACCCAGCAAGGGCTGCTTCAAGGGCAATACATGTACTGGCAAAATAACAGATAAAGGGGTCCTTTTACTAAGTTGCGGTAAAAAAGTGGCCCACACTAGTTTTGGCGCATGAAAGTGCAGCACGCTATGCCACTTTTTACCGCGGTGGGAAAAAAGCCTTTTATCAATGTAACATTAACAGGCTATGCACTAACATTAAAATTAGTGTGCTTCCATTTACAGCCTGAGCCCTTACCACCAACTATTTAGTAGAAGGTAAGAGCTCATGCGCTAACCCAGCGGTAATTGAGCAGTATGCCAATTTCTACTGCGGGAAATGGTGCATGCCAAAAGCAGAACTACGGCTGGGTGCCTCAGAGCACCCAGTGGTAGTGCTGTTTTGGTGCATATTACCCATGTGGTAGCCCTACAGAAGGACCTTATGAGACTGGGAGACTGGCAGTGGCGTTCCTAGGGGGGCTGACACCCGGTGTGGATCGCCGATGCGCCCCGCCCCCTGGGTGCAGTGCCCCCCCCCGGTGCAGCACGACCCCCCCCTGGTGAAAGAACCCTCCGGGTGCACGCCGCTGGGGGGGTGCCGCGCACCAGTCAGCTTCGTTCGTTTCCATGCTCCCTCTGCCCTAGAACAGGTTACTTCCTGTTCCGGGGCAGAGGGAGCATGGAAACGAATGAAGCTGACCGGCGCGTGGCAGCCCCCCCCCCCAGCGGCGTGCACCCGGGGCGAACCGCCCCCACTGCCCTCCCCTTGGTACACCACGGCAGACTGGGCAGCTAAATGGCACATGACGTTTAATGTGAGCAAGTGCAAGTGATGCATGTAGGAAAAAAGAACCCAAATTATAGCTACGTCATGCAAGGTTCCATATTAGGAGTTACGGACCAAGAAAGGGATCTGGGTGTTGTCGTCGTCGTCGATAATACACTGAAACCTTCTTCTCAGTGTGCTGCAGCGGCTAGGAAAGCTAACAGAATGTTGGGTATTATTAGGAAAGGTATGGAAAACAGGTGTGAGGATGTTATAATGCCCTTGTATCGCTCCATGGTGCGACCGTACCTCGAGTATTGTGTTCAATTCTGGTCGCCACATCTCAAGAAAGATATAGTAGAATTGGAAAAGGTGCAGCGAAGGGCGACTAAAATGATAGTGGGGATGGGACGACTTCCCTATGAAGAAAGACTAAGGAGGCTAGGGCTTTTCAGCTTGGAGAAGAGACGGCTGAGGGAAGACATGATAGAGGTATATAAAATAATGAGTGGAATGGAACAGGTAGATGTGAAGCATCTGCTCACGCTTTCCAAAAATACTATGACTAGGGGGCATGCAATGAAACTACAGTGTAGTAAATTTAAAACAAATCGGAGAAAAATTTTCTTCACCCAAAGCATAATTAAACTCTGGAATACGTTGCCGGAGAACGTGGTGAAGGCGGTTAGCTTGGCAGAGTTTAAAAAGGGGTTAGACGGTTTCCTAAAGAACAAGTCCATAAACCACTACTAAATGGACTTGGGAAAAATCCACAATTGCAGGAATGACATGTATAGAATGTTTGTACGTTTGGGAAGCTTGCCAGGTGCCCTTGGCCTGGATTGGCCGCTGTCGTGGACAGGAAGCTGGGCTTGATGGAGCCTTGGTCTTTTCCCAGTGTGGCATTACTTATGTACTTATTTGGGGCTCTTTATAAAAGAGCCCCAAAGTTAGTATAATAAATAAATCATAAAATAATAATAGAAATGGACACAGATATCATACTCAGATCAAATATATGCAAATAAAAACTCATAAAAACTCATACAAAACACATAAAACCACATACTACAACTAAATCCCCAATATCACATACAGTAAGTGAAAACATAAAAGCAAACATCAAAATGTGTACAGAGACCAGGCAAGGTATACTACCTACCCTTGTAGTGTTAGACATTTACTTCATCCAAGATAATACTGCAATAATTAGAAAAGGGGGGAGGGAAAGAAAAAGTCAGAGCTATGTATAAGTATAAAGCTTAAAAGCCACTCAGTTGTCAAACTTGTGAGTTCTTGTACCAAGTGGAGCACTGCTGAGCGCGATGACATGCCCCCGGACTCTGCTTGGTGGCTGGGCAACCCTGAGGTTCACCTGCGGTGACCGCCGTTCCCCGGAGGTTGAGCCCCCAGGTGCGGGCGGCCGGCAGGAATTGCGCAGGAAGTTGAGGGGGCACTGAGGAACCAGCCGGAGGGGAACAGAAGGGAATGGTCCCGGTACAAGCAATGTCCAACAGGGAGGCAGCAGGCAAGAGAGTATCCAGGTACAAGCAATGTTCAACAGGCAGGCAGCAGGCAAGAGAGTATCCAGGTACAAGCAATGTTCAACAGGCAGGCAGCAGGCAAGAGAGGAATCCAGGTATAAGCAAGGTCTCACAGGCAGGCAGCAGACGAGAGAGGAATCCAGGCATAAGCAAGGTCTAGCACCAGAAATACAAGCAAGAACGCAGTAAAGAGAACACTTACCGAGTCGAAGCCGAAGCAATGAGGGAGAGGGAAGGCTCCTAGTATAAGCGTCTGACGTCAGCAGGACCTCGCTGGGAAGGAGAGCAGTTTTGTGCAGGGGTGTTAGCAATGGGGTGTCCTCAGGCAAGCATCTGACATCAGCAGACCGCGGGGGAGCACCAAATCGCTATGGCGGCGCACGTCCCCGCACCGCCGGAAGGCCCGACCTGGACCAAGATGGGGGAAGTGACATCAGTAGAAACTATGAAAGTCAGGGCAGCATAGACTAAAGGGAATGTACTCACCAGGACCTTCTATCACCAGGGGGTCTCGGCCTCAGTTTCAATAGGTGTGTGTGTGGAGGACAACTCCTTTTAACAACTGCTGGGTCACATGACTTGCCCCCAGCATGATAATATAATAAGAGTGCATTCTCCCTAATATTCTATGCTGCCCTGACTTTCATCATTTCTACTGAGCAGCTTTTAAGCTTTATACTTATACATAGCTCTGACTTTTTCTTTTTTCTTTTTCTAATCATTGCAGTATTATCCTGGGTGAAGTGAATGTCTACCACCACAAGGGTAGGTAGTGTACCTTGCCTGATCTCTGTACACATTTTGATGTTTACTTTTATGTTTTCACTTACTGTATGTGATATTGACATTTCGTCCTGTAGATTGTAAGCTCTTCTGAGCAGGGACCGTCCTTAGTTATTAATTTGTACAGCGCTGCGTAACCCTAGTAGCGCTCTAGAAATGTTAAGTAGTAGTAGTAGTAATATTGGGGATTTAGTTGTAGTATGCAGTTTTATGTACTCCATATATGAGTTTTCATTTGTGTATATTATATTTGATTTGAGTATGATATCTATGTCCATTTATATTATTTATGTTTTATGATTTATTTTTTATGCTAACTTTGGGCAATTTTACAAAGGCATGGTAGGACAATCACATGGGTTAGCACCCACCAAAACAGTACAAGCACTACCGCTGGGCATTCTGAGGTGCCATTTATATTATTTATATTTTTATTTATTATGCTAACTTTGTTTTATTTGTTGTTTTACCAGCACATATATTGCCCTTGAAGAAGCCCTTGTTGGGCAGATCATGGTTGTTTCGGGCACTCTTTTATTTATGATTCTACAACAAAGGTTCTTAATATCTTCCACCATGCCTGCTTCTATGTCTTCTATCCTCTTAGGCCTAGTGGGCTGCTTGCCTATCTGTTTTCTAGAACTGCTAAATTTACGCCTCATTTTGAATTCTCCTTTTCTACCGTCCACGGTAAGAAAAAAAGCTTTTCTCTTTATTTTTGAATGAGATTACCCACAGCGCTATGTAAAGCTGACTAGACCTGTATGGTCATTAAAAGTACATTGTCTGCGAGTAAGATTAATGAGTTGGTTGACTGTGCCTTTATCAGTCCGACACACTGCAGACCTTTGGTGTATGAGCCAACTGATCTGCCCTTGTGTTCCACTCAGTTTATCAGTGCATTTCAAACCTTGCCTAAACCCCCAGATTCCAATAAATTTTTGAAAAGATCTGTTTTATGCAGACGTGTCAGGTGTGCAGCACTCAGATTGCACTGCATATGAAGGCATAGCTTGTCTAACAAGCAGCTCTGGTTATTCACACTCAGATAATAAGCTCTATGCTCCACTCCTGTTCAGAGTTCACATTCCAGAAGAGATTATGGTTTCCTCTTGACAGTGCTATAAAACATTCTTGTTGATTAGTTATATAACACAGTTCATTTTTCAGGTAAGTAACTGCGTAATGTATGTACTCTTAACTCATTCTTTGCTAGGACTGACAACCGACATAGCCATGGAAGATTATCCCAGTGACAGAAATATTTTCCATTCTGTAACTTACCTTAATATACGTATAAGTTACGTAAGCGTTACTGTGCGTGTCATGCTAGAAAAAGTGTATTTGCTGTGACTCTTGGGAAGATATGGTGATTGATTTGATTGAAGGGGGGTCAGACTCAGGAGTAATGTCAGGAAATACTTTTTCACAGAAAGGGTGGTAGATACGTGGAATGCCCTCCCGCGGGAGGTGGTGGAGATGAAAACTGTAATGGAATTCAAACATGCGTGGGATAAACACAAAGGAATCCTGTTTAGAAGGAATGGATCCATGGAATCTTAGCAGAGATTGGGTGGCGACGCTGGTAATTGGGAAGCAAAACCAGTGCTGGGCACACTTCTATGGTTTATGCCCTGATCATAACTGAATAGATATGGATAGGCTGGAGTGTAAGTTTTAATGGGCTTCGACGTTAGCTTCAGAACTTTTAGTGCAAGAACTTTGCTGGGCAGACTTCTACGGTCTGTGCCCTGAGAATGGAAAGGACAAATCAAACTCGGGTAGTCATATAAAGTATCAAATACCATGTAAAATGAGTTTATCTTGTTGGGCAGATTGGATGGACTGTTTAGGTCTTTATCTATCGTCATTTACTATAGTACTATATGTTACTATGATTTGGGTTCTCTACCCCATGCTTTTAGTATCTATTGGCTACTTGTGCTTGAAGGATATTTCCTCAGGATAAAAATCTAAGGGAAATTAATTTTTTTAATGAAAAAAAAATGAAGACCTCTGGCTACACAGTCAGGCAAAACACTGATGGGTCGATATTCAAGGTGATTTACTGGGCTGGAGAAGCTCCTGCCTAGTTATATCGCTTGTGCAGCGCTATTCACAGATATTCAGAGGCACTTCACTGGTTAGTATTGGTAAAGCCATAACCAGCAATTTTGTGGGTGGTCCGGGGTGGAGTCAGCATTTATGCGATTAAATGACGATATTCAGCACTTAAGTACCTAAGTTAACCAGACAAATCATATAACTCAGTCCTATCATTGTCTGATTTCACTTAGGGCCCAATGCACAAAACCTACTGGCCCAGCAATGTGCTTTTTAGACCAGTTCCAACCGGTTTAGCAACCATGTTATTCAGCGGAAGATATACAAAGGGTCTCTGCAGGTTTTTACCATGTGGGACAGCAGACAATGGGAGTCCTATGGTAATCTATTTAAATGAGATGTTTAACATTCAAATATGCATTGTGAGCAATGCACAGAAACAGCCCCTACCTTTACCTTGGAAATTTTAACAGGAGGTCTGGAGCTGTTGGTCTTCAATATTGCAGGTATTCCCCAGCTCAGCCGTTCCAGGGTCCTCTGTCGCTCCTGCCTGCTTCACTCTTCTTCCTCAATCATGGCTCCGTCTCCCCCTCTGGAGAGCTGTGGGGCAGCTTCATGTGTACTGGGAGGAGACCAAGGACAGGAGGAGGAGATGCGCCGGAGCTGGGAGATTTCAGTGACTACGACAGTGAAGTGTAGGAGTGGGAGTCAGTACTGCTGCTTCCCTTGCACCCCCTCTCCCTCTGCACCTGGCCTGGAGCCTCAGGATCTGCTGGCAGCCCTGGAACACATCTCCCCACAGCATATTTGAAAAAAAAAAAAAGGGAAATAGAAAAAAACATAGAAAAGAAAATAAGATAATACCTTTTTTTTATTGGACTAACATACATTTTATGATTAGCTTTCAAAGGCATCCCTTGAGCTCAAGGCATTTGGAGTGATATTAATCCTCTCACAGCTCATGGACATGCCATATCCAGGTTTATGAAATTACTCAGCACTTCACATTTTCTGACCAATGGAGTGTTCCAGAATAGTGGATATTGTTGGCAGAATGAACTGGTCCTCCTTTTCCTTAGCCAGGTACAGCAGGCCATGACAAAATGTGTTTTGAGAATCCGGGGGGACCGGACGGAGGTCACGGATGTTGAGGGCCGGGGTGGTTTGTTGGGACCCAGCGTGGTCCGTGTTTCGGCCGAGGGGGCCTTCTTCGGGGGTCTTTGGGTTCGGCGGATGTGGATGGACCTTCCAGGGGTGCCTGGTGGGCAGGACGATCTGGACGGTGCCGGGGGGGCCAACGTAGCCGTGTTTCGCCCTCGGGCTGCGTCGGGGGTGCGGCTATTGAAGGTGTATATAAATATATTATACACACTTATGGTGAAACAAAAAATTGTTCAAAAACCAAGTTCCAATTAGTACCTTTCCAATTCGTCCTTTAGATTGTAAGCTCCTTCGAGCAGGGACTGTCCTTCTTTGTTAAACTGTACAGCGCTGCGTAACCCTAGTAGCGCTCTAGAAATGTTAAGTAGTAGTAGTAGTAGTAATACATACAGTATCCGAAACAACTGGCACAATGGCAGAAGCTAAATCATTGGGGGGTGGGGGAAGTTTGTTTTTCTGGTATGCCAAATGTGATGGGTGCAGTTGATTGAACCCATGTTGTTCTTACAAACGCTGTCTATTGGAGAAAAAAGGCCATATCCGGCTTTCATATATGCAGCTTGTTTGCATGCCTGAAAGTTGTATGCTAGCTGTTCTGAGCAAGCGAAGAGCAGCCGGGCTTAGCAATTGGCTGTTCTGCCAATGCACTGCATAGCGACTGGTCGAACTGCTCGCTGTTTTTGTGAGCAGCTCATTTGTATGCGATTTTTATTGTGAATCACTCACTATTTTCACCTCAGTAATTTTTACTGAGGTGGAAATAGTGATCAGTGCTTTATGGGGGCTTTTGTGCATCTGTCCCTTAGGCAGTTAAGTGCTGAATATCACACTTAACCAGATAAAGGATAGCCAGATATTCAATACCAGTGCCTGGACATGGTCTGGCATTGAATATCCAGCCATTACACCAGCAGCAGCCAAAAAAATGCTGACCATTGCCAGCTGAATATTTTTCCCTTGAGGCTTTTTGTACAGGGATCTCCCTGAGGACGAGACAGAATACTCTGTTGGGTCTCCCAATAACACCAGATAGCTCTTAATCACTCCAATCTAACTAAGGTCACTTATTTATTTATTTAGTTAGTTGAATTTTGCTCACATCTTTTTCAAGTTGTTCACAAACACTTTCTTCCATGAACGATGCTATATCCACTCCATTCTCATATGTACCTTTGCCAGTCAGTCATGGTCCTTCTCCAGGATTTTCTTCCATGAACACAGAACAGAAGTATTTGTTTAGCACTTTTGCTTTTTATTTATCATTATCCACATAGCAGTTCACAGCGTCTTTCAGTCTCACAATTCCATTTTTAGTCTTCCTCCTTTCACTAATATATCTGAAAAAATTATTGTCGTCCCTCCTTGTATTTCTAGCCATTAAGGTGCCATATATAGAACTTAAGGCGCCATATAGATAGAATTTGGGGGATAGTGTAATGCAGGAGATGGTAATGAACAATCTAGATGATTGCAAAGCTCTTTATATTGGCCTCTACAAAGTCTTTGGCTAGGCTTGTAAGAGTGCAAAATGCCGCAGCTAGGGTGGCAGTTAAAAGTTCCAAATGGAAACATGTGTCCCCAATTCTTGTTGCCCTTCATCGGCTTCCAATCCACTTGAGGGTTGAGGTTGAACTAGCTTATTTGTTTTTTAAAGCCTTTAGAGGGAATAGAGGCGAACAGTTAAAAGCAAACCGGATGATATTTAGCCTGCAGGGTCAGTGTTTTTTTTAAATGCTGACCACCACAGGCAGAATTAGCCCAGGACATTTGGTGCCGGGCTACGTTTAGTCACCAGCACTGAATATCTGGGAATAATTGAGATGGAAATGGTTTGCTGAAGCTTATGTGGGTCCCAGTCAATTTTCAGCTGGGGCCTACATTAGTTATGCTGGCCCCGGCTGAATATTGACCGGGGCCCCCATAACACTAAAAAGGTGCCTTTGTCCCTCCAATCCCCTCTCCTTGATGTGGCAAGAGATCCCCTTCCACCCCACCTCAGGTGAGATCCATACTCCCCTCCCAACTCCCCCATTCAGGATAGGCCCCCTAGGCCTACCTGAAGTCCCTGGTGGTTCAGTGGGGTGATGGGGGCAGGTGTGAAGTTGGGAGGTACTAGGTCACACAGTCTAGAAAAAGATCTTAGTTCCAAGAGAGGCAAAACAAATTAAGGCTTCACTGGCTTATAAACCCTTGTTACAATTGTATCCTGGTGATTATTTGTAGCAACAATGTTCTCAGAATTATCACTCTGTTAAGTCTACCTTCCTCATAATGAAGTACATGGGTGCAAACCCAAGAGGCAGTCTGAGTCAAGTCCTTGGCATGTTGATGCAGGATATTCAGGAAAATGCTGTTCTGGTAGCAGATCCTTATCATGGTCTGAAGCATAATGAAAATAGTCCTAAATATGCCTGCTCATCTATGCCAGCACCTGCAAAACTGCCAGCAACTCCCTAATTCTGCCCCTGTAATGCCCCTCTTCTGGAAATCCTTTGAATTAATCAAGCCTTCTCACTGAGCATAGGACCAGGCTTGTAGGAGATGATAAGGATTTCTTTCCCTACCTCATTTTGATCTGTAACAGTAAAGAGATGAAATGGCTCAGGCTGGTGATCTTGGGTGGCAAATTAAGCTATGACATCATTCAGTTCTCTCTTCATGAATTTGTGACTTCAATACAGCCTCTTTATGGCTGTAATTGCAGATAAATCATTGCAGGTAGAAGCATGGCTTAGAACTCCTGAGCTTGCCTGTACCTGGATTACTCTTGTGTCTGCTGCCTGCCTACTGACTCTGCCTGTACCTGGATCACTCTCTTGCCTGCTGCCTGTCTGGCCATCATGTTCATCACCCCGCTTCCTGCTCCATCTCATAAGCCCTGCAGGCCGCCCGCACCTAGGGACTCAACCTTTGGGGAACGGCGGTCAGCACAGGTGAAACCCGGGGTTGTCTGGCCGCCAAGCAGAACCTGGTCCGAGTACTGGGCTCGGCAGCGCTCTACTTGGTACAAGAACTCACAGGTCTGACAATTGTTTTTGTCCTCATATCTTTTGCCCTATGTTCCATCTTCAGTTTTTTGACTGTTCCTTCTGTCCGGGAAGTTCCATAAGTTACCTTCCAGAAATCAGTGTTCTGTGTTTTCAGGCCAACACAGTGGAATGCCCTCCCGCTATCTTTGCATTCGGAGGGCTCTCTTTCTGTGTTTAAAACTAAGTTGAAGACAAATTTTTGGGTAGGAAGGAAAAGCCTCAGTTTTATCACAGGCAAATGATGTATTCTACCTGTTAAACTTACATCACTGGTTGAAAAACATTCCACCATCCATAATTCATATATTATATAGCTCCTCAATCTTGAACACTTCAAAACATTTTTTATTTTTCCCTTTTCTCTTTGTGCATAAAAAACTTATAAAGCAAAACTTGGCGGTTGAGCAGGTTAACTGTCCCCGACATCAGCCAGCATTTTTGCAGTTTTATACTGCTGCCTCAGGGGGAACACAGCTTTCTGCTATTGTGCTCTTCTGGTTCATTCCTGACTCACTGAACACATGTTGATTTTTAAGCAGCCTAAAGTGGGTGTTGGAGTGATCACTGTGTGCTCTTCATTGGCTGCTATTTCAGGCTTAGATTAGGTTTACATTGTTATATATAGCTTCTCAGACTCTGCTTGTGGAACATTTTGCCAGATGAGCTGCATATGAAAACCAGTTGTGGGTGATGTCATAAAAGTTTGAAAATATAGCTGTCCCTAATAGGGGATGATTGGTATGTGGGAGGACATTAGCTGCTGCTTTGTGGGTACTGGAGGCTAATGTGGGTGGGGTTGATGTCATTTGTTTTTATAAGTTTTATGTTTTGCACATTGCTTTGATTGCTGCTATTGAAGCCTATCAGTGGTATTAAAAAAAGTCATAAATGCATTAGGGTAGTGCGATAAAAGAGTATTTGCCTTTGCCTACAGCAGAGCTTCCCAAACCTGGTCCTGGAGGCACCCCAGTCAGTCAGGTTTTCAGGCTATCCAAAATGAATATTCATGAGAGAGATTTGCATGCACTGCCTTCACTGCATGCAAATCCCTCTCATGAATATTCATTGTGGATATCCTGAAAACCTGACTGATTGAGGTACCTCCAGGACCAGGTTTGGGAACCGCTGGCCTACAGCTTGTTTTGTTGGACTTTATCTATGTAATCTAGATGACTGAAAGGGCCAAGAATAGTAAGGGCCTAAAAATAAAGAGCAAATTACCTTTCAAAAAATAACTGTGGTTATGTTAGTCGTTGGGCCCTTTTACTAAGGCATTGTAGCACATGCCTACCACACGGCAAAAACACTGCTGCAGCATGTGTTGAGGAGTCCCGAGGTAGCGTGCCCATCAGTGCATGCCAATTCCATGCTGAAAAATATTTTTTATTTTTCAGCACAAGAGATGTGGCTCTGGGCAGACAGGAGGTGTGCCTGCACTTTGCCACATGCTGCCTAATTAGCATGGGGTTAGCACGGGAGCACTTAGCGCCAACAAAATACATAGTAACATAGTAGATGACAGCAGAAAAAGACCTGCTTGGTCCATCCAGTCTGCCCAACAAGATAAACTCATATGTGCTACTTTTTGTGTATACCCTACCTTGATTTGTACCTGTCCTCTTCAGGGCACAGACCGTAAAAGTCTGTCCAGCACTCAGTGGCGTACCAAGGGGGGGCAGTGGGGGCGGTCCGCCCCGGGTGCATGCCGCTGGGGGGGTGCCGTGGTGCACGCCTGGCTCCGAGTTTGCTATCTTCGCTCGTTCGCTACAGCTCCCTTTGCCCCGGAACAGGATACTTCCTGTTCCGGGGCAGAGGGAGCTGCAGTGAACAAGCGAAGTTAGCAAACTTTTCAGAGCCGACAGGCGCACGCCGTGGCACCCCCCTCAGCGGTGTGCACCCAGGGGGGTGTCATTTCGCCGGGGGGGGGGGTGCACTGCACCCGGGGGGGGGGGGGGCGCATCGGCGATCCGCCCCGGGTGCCATCCAGGCTAGGAACGCCACTGCCAGCACTATCCCCGCCTCCCAACCACCAGCCCCGCCTCCCACCACCAGCTCTGGCATAGACCGTATAAATCTGCCCAGCACTATCCCTGCCTCCCAACCACCAGCCCCACCTGCCACCACCGGCTCTGTCACTCAGGTATCAGTAAGGGCTCCCGCGGTAATGGGCATGCGCTAACTGGGAAATTAGCAAATGGCCATTAAAGAAACATATGGAAATGCAGCCATTTTACCATCATGCTAAAAGTGGCCGCAGCATGCAGAAAACCCAGCACTGGCCACTTTTTAGCATGGCTTGCTAAAAGGGGCCCTGTGTCTGAATAATCAGAGCTTTATTGAAAAGATAACTGTACTATTCATGGGGAAGCACTCTTTCATGGCCCTCGGTCAGCCTGGTTTAAATGTGTGAGTTTTTAAGAACCTTAGAGGGATATATGGTTCCATAAACACACATGTAGAGCTGTACTTTTTACAATGGATGATGTTTTTTTAAGTTAGTTGAAATACTACGTTATTTTTTTTTCAGCACTTTTTGACACATGGAGGGTAATTCTATAAATTGATGCCTCACTTTAGGTGCCCCAATGTCATGTCATGTGCTTACTGCCAATTCTATAATGGTATTTTGGCGCCAAAATTCCATTATAGAATATTAGCGTATGTCTAAGTGCACCAAGTGACACACTTAATCTATAGTATTCTATGAACTTTGTATGCAACTGGGAGACATGCCCATGGCCCCCATGCTCTGCCCACATGTACACCCCTTGCAATTAGGCACTATGAGGTCCTTTTACTAAGGCATGCAGGCGCCTATGTGTGACCAATGTGTGTCAATTTGGAACTACCGCCTGGCTACCACGTGCCCCAGGTGGTACTTTCATTTTTTACATGTGTCCAATACGCGTATCCGAAAATATATATATTTTTTCTACTGTGTGGCACTAACCGGGCAGCAGTGTATGTGCACTGATGATTACCGCCCAGTTAATGCATGAGACCTTACCGCTAAGTCAATGGGTCTCAGGCCCAAAATGGACGTCCATTTTCAGCAAAAAAAAAAAGGCCTTTTTTGCAGGCGTGCTGAAAAATGGACCTGCGCGTGTGTCCAATACACGTGCCTACAACAGCACAGGCCAATTTTCGCACAGCTTAGTAAAAGGACTTCTTTCCATTTATAGAATAGCACCTAGTGCACGTGGAGGGGCATTTTTGAAAGGGATGTCCAAGTTTTGATGAGGACGTCCTTGCAAAACGTCCCCATCCAGGGGCGGGGAACCCCATATTTTCAAAACAAGATGGACATCAATCTTTTGTTTCGATAATACAGTCAGGGACACCCAAATCCTGAAATTTGGTCATCCTTAGAGATAGTCATCCCTAGACTTGGTTGTTTCTGATTTTTGGCGATAATCGAAACCAAGGACGTCCATCACAGAAACAACCAAATGCAAGCCATTTGGTCATAGGAGGAGCCAGCATTTGTAGTGCACTGGTCCCCCTGACATGCCAGGAGACCAACCGGGCACCCTAGGGGGCACTGCAGTGGACTTCATAAATTGCTCCCAGGAACATAGCTCCCTTACCTTGGCTGCTGAGCCCCCCCCCCCCCAAACACCCCTAAAACCCACTACCCACAACTGTACACCACTACCATAGCCCTTACAGGTAAAGGGGGGCACCTAGATGTGGGTACAGTGGGTTTGTGGTGGGTTTTGGAGGGCTCACTGTTTCCTCCACAAACGTAACTGCACCCACTAAAACTGCTCCAGGGCCCTGCATACTGCTGTGATGGGCCTGAGTATGACATCTGAGACTGGCAATCAATATTTTTAAAGATGTTTTTTGAGGGTAGGAACTCATATGTCAGTGTGCTATCAATTGGATGGGGGAAGCAGAGGAAGTCAGCACTAACCGACCAATATTAATACATAGCTCTATTGAACAGTGAGCATTTAGCACACTTTTCTGCCTTTCTAAAATAATTTTCAAAGTAACTGTGGATTTTAGTGCAAAAGAGAGTGCCAAGCTCCAGTGCCAGAATAGCGCATCTCTGTTGATGAAGATATTAATGAGGTTTAATGCAAAAATAGCTGATACTTTCTATGTTAAAAACAATTGAATATGTTAATTCTTACCAGCGTTTCAAGTCTATGTGGACTTTTCAGCTGTGCAGGGTTAAAACATTGGTAAGGACATATATTCATCTCTTCTTCTCTCATTTTGGTTTGGTATCTCTTCTATTACATATATTTTGTTTAAATAAAATGCTTGTAATTTTTTTTTTGGGGGGTGGGGGGGAGAACAGCCTTGTGAAAAAAAATGATTTCTTAGTCATGCTTCTGAGTTTTATATTCCTAAGCCTGTCATTGCTTAAAATTCTCCTTTCAGACCTTCTCCCCTTTCTCCTGCAGAACCTTCTGGACAATGCCACAGTATAAAGAGAATTCAGCCTTTTCAATGCAGTGGGCTGGACTCTGAACCCGAGTTAACTCTGGTTGCCTAGCTATAACTAAGTAGCAGAAAACTGTGTCTATTGAAGGTGCAAATACTTTACTAGAAGAACTGTCATTTTGAAAGGTAAACTCTGCAGGCAGCACATAATCTTCACCCCTCAATGTGAATATTTAGAAGACATTTTTATTCAATGCATCTGTTGCAGTTTGTGTAAATAAATACAGCCTTGGAAGTTTATCACCAGCCAAACATCAAGGATTTTGTAGAAGTACATTAAAGGGAAAAGACACTTTCATGCACAGGGCATAATTATAATTAATTTCCTTAGCCTGTGTTTAAATTGACCTTCTTTCCTGATTTTGTATCTGATCTCAGCTCTTCAACACTTTCAACATTTTCAGCTAAGGGCCCTGTTTACTAAGCTGCGCTGAAGGAATGCTAACTTTTTAGTGAGTGCTAAAAATTAGTGCATGCTAATGATAGAGATACCCATTATATTCCTATAGGTGTTTCTATAATTAGCGTGTGCTAATTATTAGCACACACTAAAAAGTTTGCACGTCTACAGTGCGGCTTAGTAAACAGGGCCTAAAGTTTTGCTTTGTTGTAAGTTTTCTTGGGAGTCTCTGCACAGAGAGATCAATCTCTGCCTTACTCACTTTTTGCTGTATTTTTTTGTGATGACAACTTAATTTTTTAGATTCCTGGGAGATTTTTATCCATGGAATCTTGCATAGCTACCTAGGATGATGTGATGATTTTGCTGTATCTGCGCTTAAGTCCTTACCTTTGTTCACAGCTGTACTGTTGTTGGAAGCTTTGTTACTATGTGAACTCCCACCCACTCAATAGGGATTTTAAAGGGAAACATGGTGTCAGCAAACAGAAAGAAAATGAAAGCATTTAGCTTCAATCTATTTAACCTAGGTCACGATATACTCATCCATCTGCATATCCTTGGCAGCCTCCAGTTAACATTTAAGTCAGTGGTTCCCAAGCCTGTTCAATTGAAACCACTTGGCCAGTTGAATTTTCAGACTATTGACAATTAATATTCATTAGATGTGTTTGCATGCATTTGAGATCTACTACTACTTAACACTTCTAAAGCGCTACTAGGGTTACGCAGCGCTGTACAGTTTAACAAAGAAGGACAGTCCCTGCTCAAAGGAGCTTACAATCTAAAGGACAAAATGTGCAGTCAATCAAATTGGGGCAGTCTAGATATCCTGAATAGAGGTATAATGGTGGTTAGGTGCCGAAGGCGACATTGAAGAGGTGGGCTTTGAGCAAGGATTTGAAGATGGGCAGGGAGGGGCCTTGGCGTATGGGCTCAGGAAGTTTATTCCAAACAAAAGGAGAGGCCAGTGGTGTAGCGAGGGCGGCTGGCACCAGGGGCGGGTCGCCGCTGCGCACCCCCCCCCCCCCCGGTGCAGCACAGTGCACCCCCCCTCTCGGAGCACATTCTCACCAGTGGCGCTCCGCCCCAAGTGCACCTCGTTGCAGAGAACCAGTGGAGCCAACACCCCCCCAGTGGCGTGCTCCCGGGGCGGACCGCCCCACCGCCCCCCTTCCTACGCCACTGGGAGAGGTGAGGCAGAAAGGGCGGAGCCTGGAGTTGGCGGTGGTGGAGAAGGGTACTGAGAGGAGGGATTTGTCCTGTGAGCGGAGGTTTCGGGAAGGAGCGTAAGGGGAGATAAGGGTAGAGAGCTAATGAGGGGCTGCAGATTGAGTGCATTTGTAAGTTAGTAGGAAAAGCTTGAACTGTATGCGGTGCCTGATCGGAAGCCAGTGAAGTGACTTGAGGAGAGGGGTGATATGAGCATATCGGTCCAGGCGGAAGATAAGACGTGCAGCAGATTTCTGAACAGATTGAAGGGGGGATAGATGGCTAAGTGGGAGGCCAGTGAGGAGTAGGTTGCAGTAGTCAAGGCGAGAGGTAATGAGAGAGTGGACGAGAGTTCGGGTGGTGTGCTCAGAGAGGAAAGGGCGAATTTTGCTGATGTTATAGAGAAAGAAGCGACAGGTCTTGGCTATCTGCTGGATATGCGCAGAGAAGGAGAGGGAGGAGTCGAAGGTAACTCCGAGGTTATGGGCAGATGAGACGGGGAGGATGAGGGTGCCATCGACTGAGATAGAGAGTGGAGGGAGAGGAGAAGTGGGTTTGGGTGGAAAGACAATAAGCTCGGTCTTGGCCATGTTCAGTTTCAGGTGGCGGTTAGACATCCAGGCAGCAATGTCGGATAAGCAGGCCGGGGTTTCCGCAGTGATGTCTGGTGTGGAGAGATAAAGCTGGGTGTCGTCAGCATAAAGATGATATTGGAAACCATGAGATAAGATCAGCGAGCCCAGGGAAGAGGTGTAGGTTGAAAAGAGAAGGGGTCCAAGGACAGATCCCTGAGGAACTCAAACAGAGAGAGGGATAGGGGTGGAGGAAGATCCATGAGAATGTACTCTGAAGGTACGGTGGGAGAGATAAGAGGAGAACCAGGAGAGGACAGAGCCTTGGAACCCAAATGAGGACAGTGTGGCAAGAAGTAAATTATGATTGACAGTGACAAAAGCGGCGGATAGGTCAAGGAGGATGAGGATGGAGTAGTGACCTATGGATTTGGCAAGGAACAGGTCATTACAGACTTTAGTGAGTGCCGTTTCAGTCGAGTGTAGAGGGCAAAAACTGGATTGAAGCGGATCGAGGATGGCATTAGAGGAGAGAAAATCAAGGCAGCGGCTGTGAACGGCGCGTTCAAGTATCTTGGAGAGGAAGGGTAGGAGGGAGATGGGGCGGTAGTTGGAGGGACAGGTAGGGTCTAGTGATGGTTTTTTGAGGAGTGGTGTGACTACAGCATGCTTGAAGGTGTCAGGGACAGTTGCAGTGGAGAGAGAGAGGTTGAGGATATGACAGATGGAGGGGGTGACAGTAGGAGAGATGGTGTTAAGTAAGTTGGTGAAGATGGGATCAGAGGAACAGGTGGTGGAGATCTAGTATACTCAAACTCATCTTGTACATATTCATAGTGGATATCTTAAAAAAAAACTAACTGTGCAGGCAATAGGATAGGTTTGGTAAATAAATGAACCCCCCCCCCCCCCCCGTGGGTGGGTTTTAATAAGAAATAAGGGGAGAGAAGATATCCTGGTAAAGTGCTTTTAGAACATAAACAGGTTTATTCTTTCTAAGGTGAGCTATCAGTTTGCTTGCCTTAGTGCAGCTGCCCAGGAATGAGGCCGAACATCGTAACATTTGCAGAAGGAGGGATGGGTCTCTGCCTGTATACAAATGGTGGCAAACAGACAGGATGATGGGAGTTTTTTTTTTTTTTTTTACACATTATGAGGGAATAAAGCTTGTGGGATCCATGAGGCATATACACTGAATGGAAAGAGCTGGATCAGAAATAGGTAATTAAAAAAAACTTGCTCCCCATGAGTTTAGGAGAGAGGGAGATTAGTGGTCTGTTGAGAATTCACTGAGAGAAATCATGCATTAAAGGGAGTTTGCCTGCTCAACCATCTCTGATGGTTTTGGCTGAGATGGGAGACAAGCAAGGTGCAGTGCCCCCCCCCCCCCAGGTGCATGGAGCCACCACTAACATGGTGCCATGCCCTGATGGGCATGTGCAAAGATGCCAGTGGGGTGTGAGCTGGGTGCAGTGGGAATTTTTCTGCTGCGTGGCAGCATCCCACTGAGATGGGTGGGCAGCCCAAGGGGTTTATAACCCCAGGGCAGAGCCCGGATGTCCTCTTCTGGCGTCCGGGTATCGGCCTGCACCCAGCCCCCCCTCCTCCCAAATTAATGTGGATACGGTATTATGTCGCAGCTTTGGTGGGGTACCCAAGCCTGATGGAGTAAGCTAGGCAGCTGGGATAGCTGTGCTTACGGTTGAGCTCCCTTGCTGTGCGGCGGAGAGCTCTGGATATGATTGGTCAGTCTTGCTAATGGCGGTGAAATGGGTTGGCTAGTAAGCCAGAAGGTTTGATTGGCTTGGGTATTCCCAGGGTAATGGTGTTTGTATTTAAAATAAAGCTGCGGCCAAGTTGTGCCATGTTAAGAAATACTGTGAGTCCTGTTATTATTTCAATATAACGAATACCAGTAGGCCCGAGGGGTCTCGGCTGCCTATGTTAAACCCTCTAAAGGGGAAACACTGTTACTGGTGGTTGCAGAGTCCTGTTAAGGACTGGTAATTCCTGAACCGTAGCAGGTAGTGTATCTTTAGAGATTCTTCTGAAGAGCAGAAGCATTGCTCAAGGCAAAGAGGCCTTTCAGAACAGCTCAGGACAGAAGAAGGAGCAGCAGTAGCAGCCCTTGGGAGCATGGCTCAAGGCAAGGAAGCCTTTGGGAATGGCTCAGGGCAGAAGAAAATGGTATGTGGGGACACTATTGGTGCCTAGGGCAGAGAAGTGCAGATAGCCCCTGGAACTGGTGGTTGCAGAGCCCTGTTAAGGTCTGGTAAGCCTGAATCCCAGCAAACATCAAGCAAGAATGAAATCCCAGAGGCTCCTTTTGAAGACAGGACCGATGAGGGACAAGATCTCAGGGGTATGATCAGCACTAGGAGCCCAACAAGGGAGAAGGCTGCCTTTGTGTGGAGGTGGACAGCTCTTGGGATGACAGCTGGCCCTCAGAGCCCAAGGAAAGCTTCTAGGAAGCTGCACCAGGGAAAGGCATAGCCAGCCTGGAAGTCCAGCACAGCAACCACCAGCCCACGGAGTCTTCAGCAGAGGGGTGAGATCTGAGGGGACTGGGAGATGGTGGACTTGCAAGGAAAGGAGAGGAGAGACCTAGGCAACACAGTCATGCCCACCCACTGATTTTTAACTAAGTAGCAAGAAAGATCTTACAGCTTCTAGCATGGTAAACACGACTGAAAGTGTTTGAAAAGTGTAAAGGACTAAGTTACTGATCTAATATCTGAGCTAAGGACTAATGTTATTAGTAGAGTGCATAAATTAGGAAGTATTTGGTTTAAGAGGTTAAGTGGAAAGACTATTGGTGTTTGTTTATAATAACTGAATAATATATTGATCTGTGTAAATAGTTAAATAAAGCCTGTTTAATTTATTAGCCAGCCCTGTTCACAGCAGTTCTTCTTTTTTTGTAACTTGGGGGGAGAAGAGGGTAATCCCACCTGCTGCCCCAAACACCCTCAGACACCCATTGGATGTCCCTCCATCACATCCACGTACCACACCCTCACTGTAACTTTCACATACAACACCCTTTGTGCCTTCATCCCAAATATTCTACCTACTGCAGACACCCCTACTGATTAGATAACCCTTGCCCAACCCTTCACCACTCCACACTAGGGGTGTAGCCAGTACTCCATTTTTGGGAGGGCTCGGGTGGACTTAGGGGGTCACGCATATTCTCTCATTCTGCCCTGCTGCCCTCCGCCACTATATCATACCTTTGCTGGCGGGGGATGCCCAAGCCCCACCAGCCAGAGATTTGCTACCAGAGCCCCCACCCATGCTACCTGAGCAGCGAGGAAGTTGGCGGGGTGCTCCAGCTGCCAATGCCAGCACTTCCAAGCATGCTCAATTCAATCCATGAACTGAGCATACACATCAGTGCCTGCGTTGGCAGCTGGAGCACCATGCCAACTTTCTGCTGCTCAGTAGCATGGGCAGGTGCTTGGGTGGTGAATCTCCTTGGTTGGTAAGGCGTAGGCATCCCCACCAACCATGCATCTAGTGCAGCAATATTGGAGAGGGTTTGAGCCCAAAGTGTGTGTGTGGTGGGGAGGGAGGGTTCCTGTGGTTACACCATTGCCCCATGTACACTTTTCTGCCCAGAAATCCACCCATTCTCCCCCATACACCATACACTTCTCAGTCCCACAAACAACTCACTCCCCAACTACAGTTCTGAGGGGTAAATCCCACCACAGACCCCTCACCCCAGTGCCCTGGTGAGGAACCATCTTATCCCTTGGTTCAGGCAGCAGATTGTTTTGAGCCACCTCTGTTGCTGGGGGAACACTGTTCAGGACCACAGCACAGCATCAATGACCTCATGATCAAGATACTCCATAAATCTTATGCTCCTGTATTGTTTTAAACTTACAATGATTAGATAACTTTTAAGCTAATAAGAAAGGATTTAACCAAAATTTGAACCATATATTTTTTTGTATGTCACCTTTTGATCGTCTCTTTCAGACTATCATTGGAATGCTTCTTATAATTTGCATATATTTTCCAGTATTGCCCTCACCAAGGGTTCCTTTTACAAAGGCTTGCTGAAAAATGGCTTGCGGTAGTGTAGACGCGGGTTTTGAGCGCACACTGTTCCATTTTTTAGTGCGCCTGTATAAAAGGCCTTTTTTTTTTTTTTGCCAAAAATAGACGTGCCGCAAAATGAAAATTGCCACGCGTCCATTTTGGGTCTGAGACCTTACCACCAGCCATTGACCTGGTGGTAAAGACTCACACGGTAATGAGGCAGTAATGACCTACATGCTCTGGCGCGCGTCCGTTATGCATGCCCGAAAACATTTCAAACGCACGTATTGGATGCGCGCCAAAAATGAAATTACCGCAAGAGCCATGTGGTAGTCTCCATTTTGGCACACGTGGGGCTCGCGTAGATGCTTACGCAGCTTAGTAAAAGGGCCCCCTAATGAAATAGGTGTTAGCTCCTGAAAGCTATTTCCAAAATATAAGGGAATGCCTTTGAGTTTTGGGGTTAATTTTTATTTATTAACCTTTATTTCTGTGCAGACGAATAGACTAACCCAACTACCACACTATTTTAACTTGTGGCTAGTTTTACTTACGTGGGCTACCGTATTACCATGCTAATTTCCCATAGGTCCCATTTATACAGTGGAACCCATTTCCCAATAACACAAAGTTAACCGCATTAGTACATGTCAATGCAGTAATGCAAGTTAGTAAATCCAGCCCTTCGCTTTGTAAGATATACCACCATTGACACCATGCAAAAGGCTGGTGTAACAAACTATGCTGAGCTCATTGCGGCAGTGAGCGTAATAACACACACAACTCCAGGGCTAAACCGGCAATCTTAGTACAATAAGCATGGGCGTGCTTATTAATGAGCTGTATGTGGACTTTTTTCTGGTGCAGCAAACTGTGCTTTACTTCAGAGCAGTTTATTTATTTATTTTAACTTTTGTGATAGCACTTGATACAACGGTGTGGTAACTGTGTTAGTCCACTTTTAAAGGTATTAAATAGAAATAACACAGAACAAAAAAAAAAAGATTATACCTTTTTTTATTGGACTAACAAATCATTTTTGATTAGCTATTGAAGGCAATACCTTCTTCAGATCAGAAATGAGCAAATGATGACAAATGTCAGAAATATGAAAGCATTCCATTCCAGTTACAATCTCATAGGGAATGATTGGGGGGGGGGGGGGGGGGGGGGGCAGGGAGAAACAGAGAGCACTAAAACTTTGCTTCACTCCTGGAGGTGAAGTAAAACGTTTTATCTTTTTGTAGTCAATGGGAAGTTTAGAAAAGAAATCTCCATGGGATCACCAAGTTGGAGACCTAGAACCTCTGAAGCCTGGGACGAGGGACGTCCCCAAGCTACTTGCCTCTCCCAATGGACTAGCAATACTTTCTTTTTCCTGCAGAATCATTGTCCCCACTATCTTAGAAAATGGTGGATTGGCTGACAAGGAGGACAAATTATATTTCCCTAGAACCAGGTAAACATTGTGGTCCATGGGTGGGGTGGGGGGGGGGGGTGATTTGAAGGTTATCTGGTCTGAGGACCTGCCTGTGTAGGGGTTTCTGGGTCAGAAGTGTCCTCTCTCATAGGTCCAGAGCAGAGAGCTTCTAAAATAACAATAGAAGTAAAGTCTAGTTTGATGTTTACATAAGAACATAAGAGTAGCCATACAGGGTCAGACCAATGGTCAATCTAGCCCAATATCCTTTCCAACAGTGGCCAATCCAGGTCACAAGTACCTGGAAGAAACCCAAAGAGTAGCAACATTCCATGCTACCAATTTCAGGGCAACAGTGGCTTCTCCATGTCTATCTCAATAGAAGACTATGGACTTTTCCTCCAGGAACTTTAAACCCAGATACTCTAACCATGTTACCACATCCTCTGGCAATGAGATCCAGAGCGTAACTATTTGTTGAGTGAAAAAATATTTCCTTCTATTTACTTTAAAAGTATTTCCATGAACTTTCACTGAATGTCTCCTGGTCTTCGTTCTTTTTTAAAAAAGTGACATGGTAGCCATGTTAGCCCACTTTTAAAGGTAATAAATAGAAATAAAATAAAACATAGAAAAGAAAATAAGATGATACCTTTTTATTGGACTAATTTAATACATTTTTTGATTAGCTTTCGAAGGTAACTCTTCTTCTTCACATCAGAAATAGTTACCTTCGAAAGTTAATCAAAAAATGTATTTAGTCCAATAATAAAGTATCATCTTATTTTCTTTTCTCTGTTTTATTTCTATTTATTACTTTTTGAAAGAATGAAAAATCTATTCAGTTTTACCTGTTCTACACCACTGAGGATTTTGAGAACGTCAATCATATCACACCTCAGCCATTTCTTTTCCAAGCTGAAGAGTCCTAACCTCTTTACCCTTTCCTCATATGGGAGGAGTTTCATCCCTTTTATCATTTTGTTACTCTTCTTTGAACCTTTTCAAATTCTGCTATATATTTTTTGAGATAAGGTGACCAGAACTGAATGTAATGTTCAAGGTTAGGTTGAACTATGGAGCGATATAGAGGCATTATAGTATTCTTGGCCTTATGTACCATTCCTAGCATCCTGTTTGCTGCTTTGGCCACCGCCGCACATTGGGCAGAAGATTTGTATTGTCTACAATGACACCTTTTTCTTGGGTGCCGACCCCCACGGTGGACTCTAGCATCAGGTAACTATGATTTGGATTGTTCTTCTCAATGTGCATCACTTTGCATTTGTCCACATTAAATTTCATCTGCCATTTGGATGCCCAGTCTTCCAATTTCCTAAGGTCTTCCTGCAATTTTTCACAGTCCACATGTGTTTAAACAATTTTGAATAGTTTTGTGCCATTTACAAATTTAATTACCTAACTTGTTGTTCTGTTTCCAAATCATTTATAAATGTTACATTGCATTGGTCCCAGTTTAGATCCCTGTGGCACTTCACTATTCACCCTCCTCCATAAAGAAAAATGGCCGCTCAACCCCACCCTCTGTTTTCTGTCCAATAACCAATTCTTAATTCACAACAGAACATTGCCTCCTATCTGGTGACTTTTCAATTTTCTCAGGAGCCTAACATGAGGAACTTTGTCAAATGCATTCTGAAAATCTAAATATACTACATCAACCAGCTCACCTTTATCGAGATGATTATTTATGCCTTCAAAGATATGAAGCAGGTTGGTGAGGCAAGACTTCTCTTTGCTGAATCCATGCTGACTCTGTTCCATTAAACAATGTTTGTCTGTGTGTTCCGTAATTTTATTCTTTATAATGGTTTCCACTATTTTGCCCGGCACTGAAAGTTAGGCTTACCAGTCTGTAATTTTCTGGTTCACCCATGGAATCCTTTTTAAAAATCGGTGCTTCATTTGCCACCCTCCACTCTTGCAGGTATTATAGATGATTTTGATGACAGGTTATGGATCCCTAACAGCAGATCAGAAATTTCATGTTGGAGTTCCTTCAGTATCCTAGGGTGCATGCTATCTGGTCCAGGTGATTTCCTTCAGTTCCTCTGCATCATCGCCCTTGAAAACCATTTCTGGTACAAGTAGATCTCATATAACAGGAAGTCTTTTTTAATTTTATTTTTATTAGATTATACATATATAACCTAGTAATTAACAATCCTTTTAGCTTCTTTTTAACCATTTTCCTCATTTTATCATAGTCGCCTTTTTGAAAATTATATGGTCCTGCAAACAGGAAATTGCATAGGAGGGAAGAACTTGGGGCTGGCACAAGCAGCAGGTATCAGTCACTGCTCATTGCTGGTGAAGAACTGAAGGATTTAAAAGGTACTGTGGAGTTGGAGGAATGGAGTTAAAAGACCCCCCTGATCACCTTGGGGGGGAAGGGAGGGAGGGATGCTGGGATTTTTCAGCTGTTGGGGCTTGGGAAATGTCACCATCCACATAACAGCTGTGCTGCTGCTGCTGGATGGGCCTGAACCACTACTTTGTCAGTTGACATGTGCATGGGTGGCGTTTACACACATCATGGGTAGAGCATGTACAGTGGGGGAAATAAGTATTTGATCCCTTGCTGATTTTGTAAGTTTGCCCACTGACAAAGACATGAGCAGCCCATAATTGAAGGGTAGGTTATTGGTAACAGTGAGAGATAGCACATCACAAATTAAATCCGGAAAATCACATTGTGGAAAGTATATGAATTTATTTGCATTCTGCAGAGGGAAATAAGTATTTAATCCCTCTGGCAAACAAGACCTAATACTTGGTGGCAAAACCCTTGTTGGCAAGCATAGCGGTCAGACGTCTTCTGTAGTTGATGATGAGGTTTGCACACATGTCAGGAGGAATTTTGGTCCACTCCTCTTTGCAGATCATCTCTAAATCATTAAGAGTTCTGGGCTGTCGCTTGGCAACTCACAGCTTCAGCTCCCTCCATAAGTTTTCAATGGGATTAAGGTCTGGTGACTGGCTAGGCCACTCCATGACCCTAATGTGCTTCTTCCTGAGCCACTCCTTTGTTGCCTTGGCTGTATGTTTTGGGTCATTGTCGTGCTGGAAGACCCAGCCACGACCCATTTTTAAGGCCCTGGCGGAGGGAAGGAGGTTGTCACTCAGAATTGTACGGTACATGGCCCCATCCATTCTCCCATTGATGCGGTGAAGTAGTCCTGTGCCCTTAGCAGAGAAACACCCCCAAAACATAACATTTCCACCTCCATGCTTGACAGTGGGGACGGTGTTCTTTGGGTCATAGGCAGCATTTCTCTTCCTCCAAACACGGCGAGTTGAGTTCATGCCAAAGAGCTCAATTTTTGTCTCATCTGACCACAGCACCTTCTCCCAATCACTCTCGGCATCATCCAGGTGTTCACTGGCAAACTTCAGACGGGCCGTCACATGTGCCTTCCGGAGCAGGGGGACCTTGCGGGCACTGCAGGATTGCAATCCGTTATGTCGTAATGTGTTACCAATGGTTTTCGTGGTGACAGTGGTCCCAGCTGCCTTGAGATCATTGACAAGTTCCCCCCTTGTAGTTGTAGGCTGATTTCTAACCTTCCTCATGATCAAGGATACCCCACGAGGTGAGATTTTGCGTGGAGCCCCAGATCTTTGTCAATTGACAGTCATTTTGTACTTCTTCCATTTTCTTACTATGGCACCAACAGTTGTCTCCTTCTCGCCCAGCGTCTTACTGATGGTTTTGTAGCCCATTCCAGCCTTGTGCAGGTGTATGATCTTGTCCCTGACATCCTTAGACAGCTCCTTGCTCTTGGCCATTTTGTAGAGGTTAGAGTCTGACTGATTCACTGAGTCTGTGGACAGGTGTCTTTCATACAGGTGACCATTGCCGACAGCTGTCTGTCATGCAGGTAACGAGTTGATTTGGAGCATCTACCTGGTCTGTAGGGGCCAGATCTCTTACTGGTTGGTGGGGGATCAAATACTTATTTCCCTCTGCAGAATGCAAATAAATTCATATACTTTCCACAATGTGATTTTCCGGATTTAATTTGTGATGTGCTATCTCTCACTGTTACCAATAACCTACCCTTCAATTATGGGCTGCTCATGTCTTTGTCAGTGGGCAAACTTACAAAATCAGCAAGGGATCAAATACTTATTTCCCCCACTGTAAATACGCGTGTTAGTTATAGAATACTATAATTTACACACTTTCTAGCTAACACTGAGGTATGGGCATTTACACAAGCTATAGGACTTTTATAACTGATTACCCTTTGCATGTAAACCTGTGTTCTGCCTCTTGCTCTAGTGTTCTACAATGAAAAGTAGACATCTACTTTCCTTTGTAGAATAGGCTTGAAATAAGCAGCTACTTACCCTCTTATCTTAGGCACCCTGTTATAAAATTACCCTCTATAAGGCTGATGTAATAAGTTTTACTATGAAGTTTTATGGGTCTGGGACCTGCTGAGCCCATGGACAGTTTACAGACATAACAAGCCACACACACAATTGGAGATTATCACATGCGCACACATATAGACCATCTCCTCTCATGCATTCTGGAAGGCCAGATTGGGGGATGCCAAGCTGCTGTGGGGTCCACAGGCACCATGGTTGAAGAATACAGGAAGGAATCTGGAGCAGGGCTGTGGGGTTCCCCAGGCAAATTTGAAGAGCAGGCCTCTGTGCATTGCAGCAGGAGTCTGAAGAGAAAATGAAATTCAGGGGAAGGGGATAACGCTGCAAACAAAGTTGATTGAGGTGAAAGGTTAGACATTTGCTGCTGGGGTTTGGGGGGGGGGGGTAGCTGGTGATTGAGTGCAGAGGGAGAGTAGGTTGCTGGAAGGGATGAGAGTGATAGAGGTCTAGGGAGGCTTATTGGAGGAAAAGGTACAGAGGCCAAGAGGGGCAGCAGGAGGATGGACATTTATTAAGGCAAAAAGAAGAAATTGCTTGAGGCGAGGAGGAATGTGTATGTACATTTACACCTCTAAAATAACACAGGAAAAAAATCTCACTCATTGGCCTTAACTCACTTATTGAAGTGTTAACTCTCACTCTGAGATGGGCCACTTTTGGCATCCCTGGGTTTCAGACACCTATCCTTGCAGTAGTTGGGGCTTTGGATATTCAAAGGTTTTCTTGCTTTTAAAGAAGGCTAGCCTCCTGAGCTGTCCAGAGTGCAGAACAGCTGTCATTCACTACAGCAGCATAGGGTGTGATTCTTGGGTCAGCATGCTTCCAGGCAATGAGGTGGGAGGGGGGGGGGGGGGGGGGGGAGACCATAGCTCCAGCAGCCATGAACCTGTCGCCACAGTGGCGAGCTGCTGAGCTGATAAACTGTCCACTGCTTCAAGCCCAGTCAACAGTATATGGTGCTAAAGGGTAGGTGGGCCTGAAGAGGCTGAAAGGCTGGGAGAACCAGGTTGACATGAAAGACATCTAAGTGTGGAGCCAAATAAACAGCAGGACTGAGTAAATGATTTGTGGAAACTGCTCTTATTGTGTGATAAATATACACACACAAGAAAGTTTAAAATCATGTTGTACTATGGAGAAGCACTGTAGTGGCCTGAAAGTTAATGGGGAGGGGGGGAGTGCAAGGCTGAAGGTGTGCTAGGGTGTCCATTGCCCTTGCACTGGCCCTGGACAGAGGGGTGCTGAGATCAAACTCTGAGAAAGGTGGAGAAGAATAGGGCTGTGGCACTTTTGTCATCTCCCCCCCCCCCCCCCCAAAAAAAAAAAAAAAAAAATTGTGGTGCTGTAAGGGACAGTCTGGTTCACCTAATAGAAGAGCCAGCCCTGGTTGTGGCCAGTGGCAGGGATGCCAACTTACTCAGTTTCAGGCTTGAAATTTTAGGACACTTCTGGATTTCTGACCATTCCGTCGTGTTGCATTATGGGACTGGCAGTACTGATTTCAATGGCAGGATCAGGCACTAAAGATCCTTCACTGCTTTGGGATGTGAGTTCAAAACCAGGACTGTCCTCGAATCTCCAGCCTGGAACTGGGTAACTTGGCATTTGTGTTGGCCTCCACCCATGTTATAGTGTGGAAAAGGAAGACATTTGGTACAGTTCAGAAAGGTTTCAGATTGGTGAAATGGTAGAAAATCAGCAGTTTCTAGGCGAGGATAGTGCCCTCTGGATTTTACATTTGAAGCTCTGCCGAGCAGACTCCCTCTGCATGCCCTCAGGCTTTCTTTTCATCTCTCTTTGTCCCTTGGCCTGCCATAAATTCCTGGTTGTTGCAGCTGGGTTTCCTCCTCATTGGGTGTTACCCCTTTACACCTACATTCATGGGTCAGGAGAGTACAGCTGTAATGCATATTCAGGAGGAGCCAGAGAAATCAGGAAATGACTGAGCATAGAAAGCACTGCCCTTATTGTATCAGGTTCTGCACCATTAGAAACATCTCACTTGTCATTTTTCTGACTCAGCCTTTATGAAATACTTTCATTTCAAAAGAGTTGTGTAAATACTTCACCTTCGGGTGCATCAGCACTGCATTTTCAAGGAAAGGCTGTCCTCAATTTGCATTTTGCATGCTGTTATCCTTAAATAAAACTTGCTGATGGACACTATCAAGATTAAAGTTGATTCATTTGAGGAAATCCCTATATGACACAACTAGAATCTCTTTGGAAATTCAAAGGCTTGTGGTGTCTGTCGCAGCTGTTCAAAGATGATAAGTTACTTTTCCAAGATGATTTCTTTATACTGTTTGACTTGCCATTAACCCACTTTATTCCATGGTCACAGGTTACTTCATACATTTTTTTTCACTCCTTTCATTCCAACACCCCACAGTTCTCCTCACTTTGCCACCACATATTATTGGACAAAAAAGAAGGCATCATTCCTTTACAAGAAATTACATGATTCTCTTACTAATTGTACTTCCCTAGTTGAATTTGATTTACCTGCAAATGAAGTTGACTGGGCATCCTTCTGGTATAAAGTAATCAGACCCTACAAAATCTGCACCAATTACTCGGTCCTCCTTTTTCACTATCCATAATACTTACTGGACTCCTAAACTTACTAAAATCAGGAGGATGCCAACCTTGGATGTATGCTGGTCCTGTTACACTGTACAGGGCTCCTTATCCCACAAGATTTATTACAGTAAAAATGTTAGAGCTTATTGGAGCCTTATTTTGGAAGAGACTGTTTTCGACTTGTCTAATAATTTAGAAATCATTTAGTGGCCTTTTTACTAAGGTGTGTAGGTGACTACGCATGTACAGCGTGCATCAAATTAGAACTACCGCCCAGCTACCGCATGCCCCGGGCAGCAAGTCTAATTTTGACGCATGTCCAAAACGCATAGTGCTAACCGGGTGGTAATCGACTGTGTACATGCACGGACGATTACCGCCCAGTTAACGTAACAGACCTTACCACTAAGTCAATGGGTGGCGGTAAGGTCTCAGGCCCAAAATGGACGTGTGCCAATTTAAATTTTGCCAGACGTCCATTTTTGGCCAAAAAAAGGCCTTTTTTTGCAGGCGCTGAAAAATGGACCTGCACACATCCAATACAAGTGCCTACACCAGCGCAGGTCATTTTTCGGGGCGCCTTAGTAAAAGGGCCCCAAACAGAATAATTATTCTATGCTCATCTGATCCTAACAATCATATTTTTTCTTTATTTTATTTATTAGGCTTAGATATTGAATCTGACCACCGGATGGAGGAGTAGCCTAGTGGTTAGGGTGGTGGACTTTGGTCCTGAGGAACTGAGTTCGATTCCCACTTCAGGCACAGGCAGCTCCTTATGACTCTGGGCAAGTCACTTAACCCTCCATTGCCCCATGTAAGCCGCATTGAGCCTACCATGAGTGAGAAAGTGTGGAGAACAAATGTAACAAAAAAAAAAATTTGTTTAATATTATGCTTGCAACTGCTCTGCACCTCATCATATGTAAATGGAAGGCCAACTCACAGTTAAATTTCTAAGAATGGTGGAGCCACATTTGCATAATTGGAAAATATGAAGCTGTGCCGGCTCTCAAACAACACAACCTTCTGTCCTCCTTAAAGACTTGGGCACTACTAGATTCTTAGGGCCCTGTTTACTAAGGTGCAATAGCGTTTTTAGTGCGTTGCACAAAATTAACACATACTAACTGCGTAGGCGCCCATAGGCTAAAAATGCTAACGCACATCTAGCGTGGCTTAGTAAACAGGGCCCTTATTGGGCTAATAATAGTATCATTAATAACTAGATTGCTCAGTCCTTTACACCCATATAACGAGTACTGTATATTTCACATTATGTATGCAGCACTGTTTACTATTTCACTATTTGCTGTTATAATTACAGCATCTATATAATAATTGGTAACTCTGCTTCCCTGGATGGCTGGGTTCGTAACAGCACGGTGATGTCAGCTCGCCTCCAGCGTTCTCTTCCCTCTCAGTGTCCCGCCCTTGCAGAAAGACGAAATTACATCAGAGGAGGGCGGGACACTGAGAGGGAAGGGAATGGCTTAAAGGCAGGGCGGCATAAGGACAGAGTTACTGGCCATGGAGGGGAGGGCAAGGGAGGGAAGGATCGCTGGACATGGGATGGGAGGGCAGAGGAGAATCGCTGGACATGGAGGGGAGGGCAGGGCAGAGGAGAATCGCTGGCCATGGAGGGGAGGCCAGAATCGCGGGACACGGAGGGCGGACAGGGCAGAGGAGAATCGCTGGACATGGAGGGGAGGCAAGAATCGCTGGACATGGAGAGGAGGGCAGGGGAGAGAGGGGCAATCGCTTAGAGGAGAGCCTTCCTAGGGCCCGTTTCATTTTTCACAAAACGGGCTTTGTTGCTTGTTTTCAATAAAATTTTTGAAAAAAAACCTTGTTGATCAGCTTTAACAAATCATTTCTCAGTGAGAGATAGAGGGAAAACTACAAGCTCTTTGGGTTTCTCCTAGGGTAAGGCAACAGCCTTTGGTCTGGATGACCTGGGTTCAATTCCCGCTGCAGCTTCTTCTCTTTCAAAAAGTACAAAGACCAGAGGACACTTGATGAAATTACATGGAAATACTTTTAAAACAAATAGGAGGAAATATCACTCAATGAATAGTTAAGCTCTGGAACTTGCTGCCAGAGGATGTGGTAACAGTGGTTAGCGAATCTGGGTTTAAAGAAGGTTTAGACAAGTTCCTGGAGGAAAAGTCCATAGTCTGCTATGGAGATAGTCATGGGGGAAGCCACTGCTTGCCTCGGGTTTGGTAGCATGAAGTGTTGCTATTAATTGGGTTTCTGCCAGGTACATGTGACTAGGGGCATATCCAGACCTTGGCGGGAGGGGGGGGGCCAGAGCCCGAGGTGGGGGGGCACTGTTTAGCCGCCTCCCCCGCCGCTGACCCCCCCTCTCTGCCATGCCCCCACCACTTTGGACCTCCCCCCACAGTCGCAACTGCAAAAAACCCTGCCCCGCTGCTGCATCAGGTACCTTGTTTACTGGCAGGGGTCCCCAATCCCTGTCAGCCGAAGAGTCTTCTTCAGCGCCGGTCGACTCTGATGCCTTCATTGTGGGATCATCTGTTTCTGACGCCTTACGTCCTGCATGGGGCTACATGCACGATGCAGGACATAAGGCGTCAGAAACAGATGATCCCACAACGAAGGCGCCGGAGTCGACCGGCGCTGAAGAAAACTCTTCGGCTGGCAGGGTTTGGTGAACCCTGCCAGCAAACAAGGTACCTGATGTGGTGGCGGCGAGGCGGAGGGCGGGTGGCGATGGTGGGGGGGTTCAAATGTAGAGGGGGGCAGGGCGTAATCTGTGGGGGCCCATGCCCCCGTGGCCCCATGTAGCTACGCCCCTGCTTGTGACCTGGATTGGCCACTGTTGGAAACAGGATATTGGGCTAGATGGACCATTGGTCTGACCCAGTATGGCTATTCTTATGTTCTCATGTAAAAAGTGGCCAGCACTGTTGTCAGCACATGGGTTTTCCATGTGTTGTGGACACTTTTAGCATGGTGGTAAAATGGCTGCCTTGCCATATTTTTTGTAATGGTTACATGCTAATTTCCAAATAAGCGCGTGGGAATTACCACGGGAGCCCTTACTGCCACCTATTTAGGAGGCTGTAAGGGCTCCCATTCTACACCCATACTAATCAGGTTGTGCACGGTAATGTATCTGCACTATCCGATTAGTGTAGGTATGCCTACTCTCTGCCCATGGGCGCCTCTTCTGCTCTGAAAAATAAAAATATTTTCCAGTGTAAGATTAGTGCGTGCTAAACAGAAAACTACTGCGGGACGCCTCAGCGCATCCCACGGTAGTGATCTGTAAGTTTTCCTAAAAACGTGATGATGGATACTGGACAGTAACTTTCAATTTTGTCCTGGTCAAGGTTGTTCTTCTTTAGCAAAGGACGCACCACTGCTCTTTTTAATGCTGTTGGTAGTTGTCCATTAGAAAGAGAGGAGCTCACAATTTTTGTGGCACCTTTGATGAGGCCCCTGCTTGCCTGCAGCACTATCTTTGATGGGCAGGGGTCAAGGGAGCAGGTAGTTGGTCGAAGGTCTCTTAGGATTTTGTCAAGGCCGTCCTCTGTTATTGGGTTAAAAGAGTCCCATATGTCTGTGTCAGGAGGGGGCGAGTTTGTGTGCTCATGGTTAACTGACTGGAGACTAGGTGGGACTGCCTGTAAATCCTGGTGGAGCCTTTTCATTTTGTTGCAAATTATGCAGCAAAATCACTGCAGTTCATTTGTGACAGGGCAGACTGGTTCTGTTGTAGGGATTGCTGTAGGTTGTTTACTATGCTGAACAGGTGCTTCGTTGAATTGGCAGCCTATTCAATGCATTGAGAGAAATATTATTTTTTGGCCACTGTTAAGGCTTGGTGGTACTTTGTCATATGATTCCTACAGTTTTTCCTGTCCTTATCCAGGTAAGATTTATGCTATCTCCTTTCCAGTTTCCATCCTTCACGTTTAAGGATCCGAAGTTCTGGAGAAACCCAGGGTGAGCATTTGTGATTGGGGCATAAAACCTTTTTTTAGTGGTGCCGTTTTCTCCA
Source organism: Microcaecilia unicolor (assembly GCF_901765095.1). Lineage (NCBI taxonomy): Eukaryota > Metazoa > Chordata > Amphibia > Gymnophiona > Siphonopidae > Microcaecilia > Microcaecilia unicolor. The sequence goes on along the minus strand of NC_044035.1, from coordinate 307,355,885 downwards.
AGGTCTTAGCTAAATGTGTATTACAAATATCACCCGGTTCTGACACTATAGTTGTCTTTTCATCCACAAGGCCTCTAGGAAATTCTAGGCAGTCAGCCTTTTCTTGTCTCTGTTCTCCTTCCAAACTCTGGGAGGTGCCATTTGTTTCAGGTGGTCACTAAGGGAAACTTAATTAGAAAATGGTCTGTCCATGATAGGGGTTTATTTCAATACTGCTATCCTGGAATTCTGGAATATCAACCTCTTTGTAGAAAACCAAGTCTAGAAGGTGACTCTTTTCAAGGACACTTGATCACCTGTGTGAATCCTAGTGCCTTCATTATGTCCAGGAACACAGCTGTGGTAGTATCTGGGGTTTCAAAGTGTAGATTGAAATCTTCCATGATCACCATCCTTGGGTAATTCAGTCACTTGTGTAATCAGATCAAGGAGATTCTTCCACAGATAATGTGTTGTTAGGAGGTGCTCTGAGCAGCCAGATTGGTTGCTCTTCTAGCTGGATTAAAAGAGATTCTAATTAGCTGGAGAATGGTGATTCTGTGCAGTTTGATTGGTATGGCAATGAGGTGATGTTTTAAGTACTGTTATGTAGGTGTTTGACCTCTTGAACGTTTGTCTTCTTTTTAATTGGTGGGGATTATAGTTTCCTCTCTCACACATCACTGGGATCCCTGAGATCTCTTGTGCTGGGATTAGGCATATCACAGGTAGCCCATGTACACACATTCATAATGATTGGGAGCATAAACATTGCACAACACCAGTTCTTATCTGTCTAGCAGAAGTTTATAAATAACCCCACCCTTCTTTATTTTTAATATTATTTATAAGTTTCATTATTACATTCTGTAACATCTGTAACCCCGGTAGCAAACCTTCAGGGGTGGTAGGCTCCCTTCAGCAGTCCACAAACAAAGTCCTTCCAGACAACACAGCTTTTAGTTCCAAACAGTTTATTTCCCCTCCTCCACAAAATCTCAGTTCAAGGAGGTTAAAGTCCCATTCAGTTTCCAAAATAAAGCAACAAGAAAAAAAACTTCCCTTTAAATCCTAGTTCTCCCCCAGTTCAACAGCCTGGGTTTCAGTTTTAAAAGTCTTTCTGCTTGGGTGGTTGAAGAATGGCAGTACACCGCCCACAACACAGCTAATTGACTCCTGTGACCACCCACTACCTTCCGTCCCTGCAACTCTGCCCCAAAGTACAATTACAGTCCATGTCAACCGGCTCCTCCAAACCTGGTGTGTTGGTCTCTCCAGCCTCTCCTTCCTCCAAGCACTCCATTAACTCTGCTTCTCTGCTAGGCTGTTGGTGGGAGACCTCTTCCCCTTCCCAGGTGGAAGGAATCTTGTACTGATTTCTAACCCAAGGGTATTGAGCTTTGTCATCCCTGCTCCCCCTTCTGGCCCTCGCCTGCCATAGCAGCTGCTTTTTCCAGTCCTTTTCCCCCTCCCTTCCACGTGGGGGCCATACCGGGTTTTGGGACCTACCACCCCAATCCCTTCTCTCAGGGCCTTGTGGGGAATGTAGTCTGGCCCCATACCTCCTCCTGAGCTACTTAGACCCTCCAACCTCCTTACAATTCACATTACATAAATGCATTGAAATAAAGATAAGAATTAAATAAGATATTTTTTCCCCTTTAACCAAGGTGAGGAAAATAAACTTCTAAATTTGTCCACATTACTGAGACAAGATACAAGTAAAATTAAGGAACTTTTAACAGAATTCAATCAGAGAGGGGGAATGCTAAACACCTGCAAGTGATTTTCAGCATAGTTAACCTGTTTGAGCATTCAGGGTAAACCCACCACCTCCTTCTTTAGATATGAATTCCTGCATTTTCTTCAGATAAAAAAACCCCATAATTAATCAAATTTAAGGATACTAGACATCTACATGCAAATTTTAATACAAAAGTTCCACCCAAAGCGATGATTCTTGAGTTCAATCCCATGAATTCCTGTCTTCTTTTTTGCGTATCCTTGTTTAAATCAGGAAATATTTGTATCTTAGCGCCTACAAATTGTGCAGTCATATATCTAAAGTATAATCGAAATATATTATTTCTGTCTGTTTCAAATGCAAAAGTTAGTAGGAGGGTTGTTCGTTCAGTTATTACTTCTAAAGAACTTTCCAAAAATTCAGTTAGATTTAATTCTGACTGAGGTTCTGTGGGCAAGGTTCTAATTTCGGAAATATATTGAGCTTTTACAATAGGTGGAAACCTGTCCTTCGGAACTCCCAGTACTTCACCAAAATATTTTTTCAACATATCAACTGCAGGAATCAAAGGTGATTTTGGAAAACTGAGAAATCTTATTTCTCCTCGTTTATCTAGATATTCCAGTTTCCTAACCAGAATATCTCTCTCATGAATAACTGTTCCTATTGAACTTTGTAATTTTGTTATTTCTCCTCCCAGCAATTCAGTTTTTCCTTTTTGCTCTTGGACTCTCTCAGACAAAGATTGATAAGATTGCTTCAAATCAGAAATTTCTTCTTTAAATGAGTTAGTTACCTGGAGTAATGATGTATTCAATCCCTGAATAGTGTCCCACAGGACTTCCAGAGTTACCACAACTGGTCTTTGTTTCCCTCCAATTCCCATGGAAGCAGCTCCCATACTAGGGGAAAATGTAGAGTTGTAGCCCCTGTTTTGTATCTCCATCTTATATTGAAAAAGTTCCTTGCGCTTCCATAACGTTTCCAAAGTCCAGAAAAATCTGAACCTCCATTTGATCATAGGAACAAACTTTGAGCTGTCTCGTTCTCTGGAATACTAATTCTGTCTATTCATAGCACAGCAACTTTACCACAAAAGCATGTGGGGGCAATGTAGACTCTGGCCTGGGCCGCAGCTCCCTATGAGCTTTTACAATTTCATATGTCTGCGATGCCAAAGAATCAAGAAAACAGGCACAGAACATGTTTTGAACATATGTCAGGCGATCTTTACCTTCCCTGCCCTTGGGGACTGCAAGGATCCATAGGTTAGACCCCCCTGCTCCTATTTTCATGGTTTTCCATTTTGTCTAACAGGTAGTCCACCTGTTTTTGCAGAATGCCTCTAGAGGATTTCTCGTCCATCCAATCTTCTTCTAGCATAAGGACCCTGGTCTCAAGCAAGTCCAATTGAATGGTGAGGGCTTCAAACCTATTTTCTAAACTTGCCACCACTAAGTCCATGATTTCCATCTTGCCCCCCCCCCTAATTTTCTATAGAACCAGGTCCCATATGGCTTCAGATGTCTTAGAATGAGCGTCCTTGCTAGGAGCAGCGTCTTAGCCAGGCTACTAGGTCCCTGGTCAAAATGTCCATTTTTTGCAGCATACATGTCTTATGGAGACCGGATCTTTGGCCTCAGTTCTTTAGGCATGGCGTTGTAATAAAATACAGGATCCCCAGGGCTTTTAGAGAAGTCCTTGGAGCCAATGGCCTCAGACTGTCCCCAAATCCAGGGGCAAGAGCCTGCTTCCAATGCTCAAGTAGTAGTTCCACTCACTGGTTAGCCAAAACAGTTTAGGCAGAGCTCCTGTGTCTAGTGGTGCTCCGCACCTGGTAGCTGTGATCCCAGGATCAGGGGGCCTCTCAGAATGGTGGGTTAGGGGCTGCTCGACATCTTCCCAGCTGGGCCTGCACCTGGTGCTGTGTCTCATTAACATTCTGGCTACCATTGGCCTCTTGCCCTTCACACAGCTGGGCACAACGAGAGTGATGTTCACCCCACACACCTCTGCAAACAGTTGTCCCCAGTGCAGTCTGCGGCACACCGGAACTGGTCCTCACCGCCGCCTGTCACAGGAACTCTGGTTCAGTTCACCAATCGAGACCCCACGGTTCAGTGGGCTGCCTGCTCCTCGAAGTCCCGGGATATTCTCCTGTCCTGCACAGCATCCAGGGTCCCCAAACATGCACTGCCACTGGAACATCTCTGGAATAGGGACAGGCCAATTCTTTGAGAGAACCAATGTTGTCCGGGGTGGGAGTGGGGCAGCCAGGGGTGAAAGCAGAGAGGGAAGAGCTCTAACAACGTGTGGCCATCTTGACCTCAAGCTCTGACGGAAGTCCAATAGAAGCAGTTCAATAAAGCACAGAAAGCAATTGGTTAAGATTACAAATTGAATCTCTACTTCAGAAAAAAATCAATATGTAAAAAGGAAATGGCGAGGGGGGAGTGAATCTCCCAGGGAGACAAATGGCTTTCTTGGAGCCAGCATTAACTAGTACATCAATGCCTTTCAGAAAGATAAACAGCCTACTTTCTAATTTAAGTGCTAAGTTTGAAGTAACGCTCACCCCCCCCCCCCCAAAAAAAAAAAAAAACCTTCTGAAGAAAACTATACAAGACACTGAAACAGATCAGCATATACCGGGTACATGCAGTGCTGTGTGGGTCTTCTCCTTCCCAAGCCAATGCCCAGGCGGTAATGACCACAGCCTGAGAGGAGGAGTGTGGGGAAAGAGAGGGACGCATAATCATTGTGCAACAGTTACACCTAATGGAAGGGGCATAGCATAGCCATAAGGGAAGGGCTCATTGGACCATAGCCTCCCATTTTGGATTCAGGCCCACCCAGTCAGTAGCAGTGCCTAGAGAAGAACTGGAGGTGATGTCAACATCTGCACTGCCCATCTATGTCAACATTGGGGCCCCACCAAAAAATCTTGACTTACAGCCCATAATTGTAGGAGGAATGTTGTGTGATGACTAGGCTACAAGAATTGGGAGGAGAGATAAAATAGAGGAAAAAATCTACAGCTAATTTAAATCAAAGGCTCATAGCACCAAAATCCAACCTTGGTTCTGAAGAGCTGGAAATCTCAGGATCAGCCCTACCACAAAGAGTCTAGGATAGCAGAATTTAGGGATCAGTAGTGTAGCTTTAGCACACAAGAGCCTTTCCCTACTTCCTTTCCTTCTGCTGGGCCTGCCACTGTTGCCACCTTACATTCTCCTGGGCCAGCCCAAAGCTTAAGCAAGACTGCACAGGCCCTGTAAGCACAGGCCATGCCCACGCGCTGCCACATCCTGCTCCCCCCTCCAAGGCAGACCTTTTATTGGAGATGGTGGGACAAGGCCTAATTTCCAGCCAAACTGGGAGGAGGTAGGGTTGTGTTGACAGTGGCCTGGAAGTGCTGGCTGGGGGTAGGGAAGAGGACAAGAGATGCTAGCCATCTTGGGTGGGGGTAAAGAAGGAAAGGAGAAATGATTAACCCTCCATTGCCCCATGTAAGCCGCATTGAGCCTGCCATGAGTGGGAAAGCGCGGGGTACAAATGTAAAAAAAAAAAACAGGGATGGGGAAATGGGGAGGGAGGGCCTTGAGCTGCCCCTGGAGGGGCATATGGCTGAATGTTCACCTAGTGTGTCAGACCCTAGTGACAACCCTGGGAAGCCTGAAAGATTAGGAAGCAACTTCCAGGCTCAGAAAACAGACTGAACATATAGTTAATCAAGAATAGGAGAACTGAATAGAATTTCCTCTACTTATCTCTTACACAAATAATATTCTGTAATATGTAACAAGTGGGTTATCAGCAGTAGATTTATTAACAGGAAGGAAACTGTCTTACCAAAGGACAAGGGTCTTTATTACAGTTTTCCTATCCCTGGGATATTATGTTGGCTGATAAGCCACACTGAGAGTTTTGTACTGTTGAACCATTGTTTATTGTGATCTTATCTGATACGAGAGAGAACAAAGCACAAAATGCAAAGACCTTTGAAACCGTAATACCTGTGGCTTAATTTTCTTTATAAAATTTATATTCTGCCTAAAACTAAGGGGTCCTTTTACTAAGTGGCAGTAAGCACTAACATGTGCTTCCCACGCACTAAAATGCACTACAGCAGGGCGCACTCAGGCGTCCTGCAGTAGCTCTGGCATCTGCTAAAAAAATACCACACGCCAACTGATTAATGCATGGTTGGTGTGTCAGTCCTTTTTGCCTGGTAAGGGCTCATGCGCTAATTGGGAAATTAGCTAATTGGGAAATCTCTATGCTGATGACACCCAACTGTATCTCTCCACACCAGACATCACCGCAGAGACCCAGGCAAAGGTATCGGCCTGCTTATCCGACATTGCTGCCTGGATGTCCAACCGCCACCTGAAACTGAACATGTCCAAGACCGAGCTTATCGTCTTTCCACCAAAACCCACTTCTCCTCTTCCTCCACTTTCTATCTCAGTTGATAACACCCTCATCCTCCCCGTCTCATCTGCCCGCAACCTCGGAGTCATCTTTGACTCCTCTCTCTCCTTCTCTACGCATATCCAGCAGATAGACAAGACCTGTCGCTTCTTCCTCTTTAACATCAGCAAAATTCGCCCTTTCCTCTCTGAACACACCACCCGAACTCTCGTCCACGCTCTCATTACCTCTCGCCTGGACTACTGCAACTTACTCCTCACCGGCCTCCCACTTAGCCATCTATCCCCCCTTCAATCTGTTCAGAACTCTGCTGCACGTCTCATATTCCGCCAGAACCGATATACTCATATCACCCCTCTCTTCAGGTCACTTCACTGGCTTCCGATCAGATACCGCATTCAATTCAAGCTTCTCCTTCTTACCTACAAATGCACTCAGTCTGCTGCCCCTCACTATCTTTCTACCCTCATCTCCCCTTATGTTCCTGCCCGTAACCTCCATTCACAGGATAAATCCCTCCTCTCAGTACCCTTCTCCACCACCGCCAACTCCAGGCTCCGCTCATTCTGCCTCGCCTCACCCTATGCTTGGAACAACCTTCCTGAGCCCTTACACCAAGCCCCCTCCCTGCCCGTCTTCAAGTCTTTGCTTAAAGCCCACCTCTTCAATGCTGCGTTCGGCACCTAACCCTTACCGTTCAGTGAATCCGGACTGCCCCAATTTGACTGCCCCTATCGGACCGACCGTTCACTTGTCTATTAGATTGTAAGCTCTTTGAGCAGGGACTCTCTCTCTTTGTTAAATTGTACAGCGCTGCGTAACCCTAGTAGTGCTCTAGAAATGTTAAGTAGTAGTAGTAGTAGTAATAGGAAAAATGGAATTGCGGCTATTTTATGGCCACTTTAAAGTGGCCTCAGTACACGGGGAAACTCAAGCGCTAGTGATAGCACAGACTACCTTTTAGCACAGCTTAGTAAAAGGGCCCCTAAGTGACTTACAATAAAAACATACATAACAATATTCAACAAATAAACGTTAACTTTCTGAGGGAATGGCCTGAAACCCAGTTTCTCCTGAGCAGCACGGCTGTTCCAGGTAGCCTGCAGAGAATATGAGGGGAGGGGGGTGAGCCTGGAGTGCAGCAGAGAACAGTTACGCTGCTCATTAATCCAGCCTAGGGTCACCATATGTCCGGATTTACCCGGACATGCCCTCTTTTTGAGGACATGTCCGGGCAACCGGGCGGGTTTTGCCAATCTGCCTGTTTGTCCAGATTTCTGGACAAACGGTAGGCTGGTGGGTGGGCTGTCCTATAGGACGGCCTGCCCACCAGCCTGCCCGTTTGACCAGAAATCCGGACAAATGGGCAGATTGCTAGCCTCCCCTCCCCTTAGTTACTACTGCCCTGGTGGTCTAGTGACCTCTTCTGCCCTCGGAGCAGGACAGAGCACCCTCTTTCCTGCCCGGAGCACTGCCCTGCATGCATCATTCCTGTTGGTGATCTCGGTGCCGATTCAAAATGGCCACTGAGAGTTGACGTGACCTCTCGAGACTTCAACTCTCTGAGGCCATTTTGAATCGGCGCCAAGATCACCAACAGGATGGAAGGATGCATGCAGGGCAGCGCTCCGGGCAGGAAAGAGAGGGCTCTTTCCTGCCCCAAAGAGGTCACTAGACCACCAGGGCAGTAGTAAGGTAAGGGGAGAGGGGTGACGGGGAGGGGGGTGACGGGGTGTGTGACGGGGGAGGGGAAATGTGACAGGGGCGAAGCGAGGGCGTGAAAGGGGGCTGGGTGGGGTGTGTGGTGGGGGCAGAGCATGTGTCCTCCTTTTTGGGGGACAAAATATGGTAACCCTAATCCAGCCCCTCTTCTGTTGCTCTTGCTTATTGCTCTCTTCCCTGCCTCCCAGTTCCACTTCCTTTTCGTCTTCATATTAGCCCTGGTTATCAGATACTTCTGTTAAATGGCAACTTGGTTTCTTCTCTGCCAGTTTTGACTTCATACACAGTTCCACACGACATCAATTCTGCCAAAGTTGGTATATATAAAAAAAATAATGCCTAGATATTTAGTGTTACAACTGCATAAAACATTAGGGTGCTGTCAAGTTACCTATAGGTGTCTCCAACATCCTGCATTTGAACTGTGGGACTATGTATCTATGGAGCCCTGCATGGTTGAAATATCAGCTTTTCCAACTACAGGGTCATGTGTAGTTCAAACAGAATATCTGAATGACACAGGGCTCTGTGGATACAGAACTCTTCTGTTCAAACAGAGGACTTTTCAATCATGTGGTTGGAAGGAGGAGGTATGGTTAGAAGGAAGATGTACTATATTTTTGGTTGTTGGGGGAGGGGGCTGGGAAGAGGCTTATGTTGAGGGTGTAGGTGTGATGTAGTGAGCGGAATAAGAGCCAGCTCTGTGGGTGCTCCCTTGGTGCTTGAGCACCCCCAATATAGAACAAACTCCTTGATCATGTCCAGGTAGGGGTAATTTCCATTGGGTTCAGCACCCTCAATCATTTTGAGTAGTTGGCTCATATGGTGAGGGGTGCATGAGGTGTGTAATGTACGTAGTTTGAGTTATGAGACTGTGTCGCTCTGTGAGCTAAATGAGCATGATGGACACGATCTGATGACACTCGTCTAAAACTTCTTAAGACAGGAGTGGTTCTATAGGGCTGAACAAGGATGGAAGTGTTCTCACTTCACAAAAGTGGTATTAAGGAAGAAGAAAGTGACAGGTAACTAAACTAAAGGCCAGTTAGCCTGACCTCAGTTGTGAGAAAAATAAATGGAAATGTGCCTAAATAGTGAAGAAACCAATGAGTTCCAGGGCAGTGTGATTTTAGCAGTGGCACATGGTATCAAATAAACCTGATTGATTTCTTTGCTTAAGGGACCAGAGCATTAGGTCAGGGCATGTGCTGGATTTGGTATACAGTAGTTGGATTTCACGAAAACGTTTGACAGATTCCAAGCCATAAAACTCATGAATAACCTACAAGATAGGAGTGTGTCCCAAGCTCGTTCACTGGTTACCTAGCACAGAGATGAAGTTTGCTGTGAAAATAGCAGGGTGATTTTAGGGGTTAGTAGGAAAAGTTCGCTTCTTACAGATATCACAAAGATGTGCAACAGAGTGTGTTCTTCTGAGGCAGTAGACAGGATGGAGAATGATCTAGAAGTTTGAGGACTGGTCGATGTGTTATGTACCCTGCGTTCTTACAAAAAGAACCCTCAAAAGTTTATAGTATATTTGTTGGTTACATGCATAAATTTTTATTTTTGTCATGAAGCACAAGGTGTTTTTGTCAATAAAATAAGACTATGCTTATAAAAACTACAGTTTACAACATTGCAAGTTCCAGTGTTGCAGTCCGCTTCCTTCTGTGGCACTGCTATGTGAAAAGAGGATCAGAAATGTGTTTAGGGTGGGCTCCTCTGGGCTCTGAGACAGCACTGAAGGCTTGCAGAGTTTAAGTAGACCCTACAGTTCAGGGAGAAGGACTTTTTCTTCATGGCCTTAGCTAGGAGGTGAAAGTTCACTACCTCAACTCTTCTAGCACACCACTCACCTCCAGAAACAAACCATAACCACCATGGCTCTGGTTCAAAATATAAATTACTGGTTGACTAAAAAAATCTATTAATCTGTTAGTTCACAGATGTGGGAGACATAGGAGCCGACTCTGTGGGTGCTGCGGGTGCTTGAGCACCCCCAATATTGAGAAAATTCCTTGTCTGTGTCCAAGGAAGGGTTATCTCCACAGGGCTTACCACCCCCAATAATTTTGGAAAGTTGGCTCCTACTGGGAGACAAACATTAAAGAGAATTCAGGAACTCTTGTGCTTGAAGTTTAAACTTCTTTACAATTCTCCTCTCTCCAATGTTGATCTGCGTTCTGGACATTGGACACTTCCTCTTCTTCTGCAGTGTTTCCTCCAGCAATATTTTCTTTGTTTTTCTTCTCATTCTGTTAGGCCTTCAGTACTCTGCTTAATCACTTTCTCACGCGGGGTGGGTGCTATGCTAGTCTATCTCCATTTTCCTCTCACTGGCATGAATGTTTCTCTCTCACCTTCTATCTCTTTATCTCTAGTGTTGATCAAGGTGGTGGCCTTGACCAACACTAGAGTTGTCAACGTTTTGCCCAAGAAAAACCTGACACCTGCCCCGCTCCATGCCCCTCCCTTGTTCCGCCCTCATGCCATGCCCCAAGTCCCTTGCTTCACCTACTGTTCTACCTTTCTCCCGCCCCTCTACAACCAACTAACCACAGTAAGTATGGCACCTCAAAAGAAAAAACTGCCACATGTATATGTTCTATGATTATTTCACAAATTTTAAGTAACAGAAACCTCAGTTCCAAATTCTGTAAAAAAAAACAAAAAACAACCAAACACATTCTGGACTTATATATTGTAGAAAACCTGTCATAATAAAGCAGAACTAATGTCCAGGGCAGAGGAATAGCCTAATGGTTAGAGTAGAATACTGGGAATCAGAGGGCCTAAATTCATAATCCCACGATAGCCCCTTCTGGCCTTAGGCAAGCCACTTAACCCTCAATTGCCTTGGAATGGTGAGGGGTTGGCTCTGACAACCTCACTCCATTCAGGGTCTGCCATCAACCATCACATTTGCAGTGGCCCTATACCATTTCACAGCTTGCTCCTTGTGGGCTGCAGGGACTTGAAAGAGAGAATGTACAGGACTGAAATATTAACAAGCATACCTATAAACAAGCAGCACTCCTAGAATATCAATATACGTCCTACTGAAAATACAGACTACTACAGATTCCTACACAGAAAATAAGAACTAGCAGAATACCACACCTTGTTCACATGCACAAAACATAGACAGATCCTCAACAAATGAAATGGACCACAGATCAGTAATAGAGATATGAAGATAAAAAGACTGAACTGGAAACCTCAAAAAGTCAGGTGCTGCATATACAGCGATTCTACAGAAATAGAAACTGAAATGTAAGATATCTGAGAAGCACATTTTGCCAAAATTGACACATTCCAATCACTAAATTCAGAACAAACTTTTTTTTTAACCTCTGTTTGAGAATTTTATTTTTCCATTTGCTTGGTCCTACTGTCTCTTTTCTGCTTTTCTCTTGTCAGGGTTTCCTGTCCATTTCATATTTCATGTCTCTCTGTGTCCACCAACCATCTTCCCTCTATATCCCTAATGTGTCCTGTCCAGCATCTCCCCTCTATGTCCCTGTCTCTGTCCTCCCCCAATGTTCACCATCTGCCCTCTCTTTCTAGTATTGTCCCTCTGTATTCTTGTCCCTATGCTCCCTCCATGCCTAACATCCTTCCTCTATGTCCCTGTCCCAGCTCTTGTGTAGTTTATTCCCTCTCTCTTCCCCTTCTCCCACACCCCCCAACATGGGGCCAGCATCTCTCCTTCTCTTTCCCCTGTCTCACCCTCTCCCAGTTTGACATATCTCCCTCTCTCTTCCTTGGTCTTCTCTCTCTCTCTCTACTCACCCTGCCTGGAGTTCAGCACCTCTTCCCCCTTTGTTCTCTCTTCCCACCTGGTCTAGCATCTCCATCCTTTATTCTTACACTCCCCCCACTGCAGGTCTGGCATTTCTTCTTCTGTCCCTCTCCTCCATGGGTCTGGGTAATCCCCTTCTCTCCCCTTCCCCATGTCTGGTTTCTTCCCTTTCTCTCCTTTTCACAAGTCTGTTTTTTTCCACCCCATGTGTGGCATCTCTCCTTCTTTCCTCCTCCCATGTCTGTCATCTCTTTCTCCAATAAATAAAAAAATAAATAAAATAATAAGATATACAGTTAGCCTGATGTTCGGCAAGTGGTACCCCTATCTACTAATCACTTTCTGAGAAGTTCCGAGAGAAGAGGACATTTCTCTGGTAAGTGAACACTATTTTGCTTTGTACTTTGGGAACTTAAAGATTGGGGTTTAAAGGAGGAATTGTAGGTTAGTGATAGGCAAAATAAAAATATATAAAGCAAATTTTATCAAATAATCTCCATAGTCTTTAAAATCTTTGTACCACAGCATTAACAGATAGAATCTAGCAGGCACTGCAGGATCTAGTTCCATGTGTAAAGGGGAAAAGGATAGTGATAGGAGTGTACTACCGTCCGCCTGACAAGGATGAACAGATGGATACAGAAATGTTAAAGGAAATTAGGGACGCAAACAAACTGGGTGTACTGCTATAAATTTACAGCCTGTCTCACTAACACAGACTGCTCAATGATTACCGTGGATTCTTTTGGATTCGTAATAAGTAAATGAAACCTTTATTAGGGAAGCTAAATTCTACAATTGGTTTATATATATATATATATATATATATATATATATATATATATATATATATATATATAATGGTTAGCACATATACAGTGATTAGCTATATGAAAACAATGGTTACATCACTGATCTCTGCATCTCTTAGACCAAGAAAAGAAGCAAACACAATGATTAGCTATATAAATAATAATTACACTATACATACTATCATCACTGGTCTCCATCATCCAGGCTATTATCAACAGCTGGGGGGGCCCGGTACATCGTAAGCCAGGAGCTTTTGGACCAGGACCAAACCTTCTGCGCAGTCCGTACTTTACTCACAGATGAACCCCCAACCCACTGTGACAAGCCCTCCCTTTTCATTAGGCTGAGCTCATGTTCAGAGCTAAGGAATATTATAGACAGCTTCATTGGAAAATTACAGAATGCTTAGATCTATGGGAACGTGGTCACATGCTTTCCCAAGTCCAGGTGGCCAAGCTGGGCCTGTGAAACAAGTGCCATCCTCCCCTTTGCATACAAAATTGGTTAGAGCTGTGTCTTATCTTATATAGGACAGGAGTGGCCTAGTGGTTAGGGTGGTGGACATTGGTCCTGGGGAACTGAGGAACTGAGTTCAATTCCCACTTCAGGCACAGGCAGCTCCTTGTGACTCTGGGCAAGTCACTTAACCCTCCATTGCCCCATGTAAGCCGCATTGAGCCTGCCATGAGTGGGAAAGCGCGGGGTACAAATGTAACAAAAAAAAAATTTACAAGAAAAGTTACTTTCGTTCAAAGACAAGATTTCAGAGTGTATTATCGGACAAAAGCAGGGTTGAAAAGCAATCCCTTAAGATAACACTTAAACAATCATTTTCAAACAGAATTACTTCTAATCAGCAATACAGACCCCAAGTGCACTGGTCGGTCCAGACAGGGTTGAAAAACAAACTTTAAAATTCTATTCCATTACACTGGGCAACACAACAATAATGGGTGATTTCAATTACCCCGATATTGACTGGGTAAATGTAACATCGGGGCACGCTAGGGAGGTAAAATTCCTTGATGAATTCAAGGACAGCTTTATGGAGCAGCTGGTACAGGAGCCGACGAGAGAAGGAAAAATTCTAGACCTAGTCCTTAGTGGAGCGCATGATCTGGGAGGTAGAGGCGCTGGGGCCGCTTGATAACAGTGATCATAATATGATCAGATTTGATATTAGTTTTAAAGTAAGTATATGTGGAGGGGCATAATCGAACGGGGTGCCTAGTTTTCCTGAGGATGTTCTTGCAGAACGTCCCCACGAAGGGGCAGGGAAACCCGTATTATCGAAACAAGATGGGCGTCCATCTATTGTTTCGATAATATGGTCGGGGATGCCTGGATGCCCATCTCAGAAACGACCAAATCCAAGCCATTTGGTCGTGGAAGGTGCCAACATTCGTAGTGCACTGGTCCCCCTGACATGCCAGGACACCAACCGGGCACCCTAGGGGGCACTGCAGTGGACTTCAGAAAAAGCTCCCAGGTGCATAGCTCCATTACCTTGTATGCTGAGCCTCCCAACCCCACTCCCCACAACTGTACACCACTACTATAGCCCTTAGGGATGAAGGGGGGCATCTAGATGTAGGTTCAATGGGTTTCTGGTGGGTTTTGGAGGGCTCACTGTTTCCTCCACAAGTGTAACAGGTAGGGGGGGATGGGCCTGGGTCTGCCTGCCTGAAGTGCACTGCAGTACCCACTAAAATGCTGCAGGGACCTGCATACTGCTGTCATGGAGCTGGGTATGATATTTGAGGCTGGAAAATATTTTAAAATTGTTTTTTTTAGGGTGGGAGGGGATTAGTGACTACTGGGGGAGTAAGGGGAGGTCATCCCCGATTCCCTCCAGTGGTCATTTAGGGCACATTTTTGTGGCTTGGTCGTAAAAAAAAAAAAAGGACCAAGGCGCCCAAGTTTTTCTCAGGGACACCCTTCTTTTTTCCATTATCGGCCGAGGACGCCCATGTGTTAAACACATCCCAGTGCCGCCTTCGCTATGCTTCCGACACCCCCCCCCCCGTGAACTTTGGTCATCCCTGCGACAGAAAGCAGTTGATGACGCCCAAAATTGCCTTTCAATTATGCCGATTTGGGCGACCCTGTGAGAAGGATGCCCATCTTCCGATTTGTGTCGAAAGATGGGCACCCTTCTCTTTCGAAAATAAGCCTGATAGGAAATCAAATACGTTAGTGTTTAACTTTAAAAAAGGAGACTATGATAAAATGAGAAGAACAGTGGAAAAAAAAACTTAGAGGAGCAGTTGCGAGGGTCAAAAATTTACATCAGGCGTGGATGCTGTTCAAAAACACCACTCTGGAAGCCCAGGCCAAATATATTCCGCGTATTAAAAAAGGAGGACGGAAGACCAAACTACAGCCGGCGTGGTTAAAAAGTGAGGTGAAGGAAGCTATTAGAGCTAAAAGAAAATCCTTCAGAAAATGGAAGAAGGAACCGACTGAAAATAATAAGAAACAGCATAAGGAATGTCAAGTCAAATGCAAAGCGCTGATAAGGAAGGCTAAGAGGGACTTTGAAAAAAAGATTGAGTTGGAGGCTTGTGGAGCTATTGTTAGTAATATGTAATTTATCCTTAAAATCGAGTGTGGTACCGGAAGATTGGAGGGTGGCCAATTTTTTAAAAAGGTTCCAGAGGAGATCCGTGAAATTATAGACCGGTGAGTCTGACGTCAGTGTAGGACAAAATGGTAGAGACTATTATTAAGAACAAAATTACAGAGCATATTCAAAAGCATGGATTAATGAGACAAAGTCAACATGGATTTAGTGAAGGGAAATCTTGCCTCACCAATCTACTACATTTCTTTGAAGGGCTGAACAAACATGTGGATAAAGGTGAGCCGGTTGATATTGTGTATCTGGATTTTCAGAAGGCGTTTGACAAAGTACCTCTTGAAAGACTCCAAAGGAAATTGGAGAGTCATGGGATAGGAGGTAGTGTTCTATTGTGGATTAAAAACTGGTTAAAAGATAGAAAACAGAGAGTAGGGTTAAATGGTCAGTATTCTCAATGGAGAAGGGTAGTTAGTGGGGTCCCCCAGGGGTCTGTGCTGGGACCGCTGCTTTTTAACATATTTAGAAATGACCTAGAGATGGGAGTAACTAGTGAGGTAATTAAATTTGCTGATGACACAAAGTTATTCAAAATTGTTAAATCGCGGGATTGAGAAAAATTACAAGAGGACCTTAAGAGACTGGGGGACTGGGTATCTAAATGGCAGATAACGTTTAATGTGAGCAAGTGCAAAGTGATGCATGTGGGAAAGAGAAACCCGAATTATAGCTACGTCATGCAAGGTTCCACGTTAGGAGTCATGGACCAAGAAAGGGATCTAGGTGTTGTCGTTGATGATACGTTGAAACCTTCTGCTCAGTGTGCTGCTGCGGATAAGAAAGCAAATAGAATGTTAGGTATTATTAGGAAAGGAATGGAAAACAAAAATAAGGATGTTATAATGCCTTTGTATTGCTCCAAAGTATGACCGCACCTCGAATATTGTGTTAAATTCTGGTCACCGCATCTCAAAAAGATATAGTGGAATTAGAAAAGGTGCAGAGAAGGGCAACGATAATGATAAAGGGGATGGAACGACTTCCCTAAGAGGAAAGGCTAAAGTGGCTAGGGCTCTTCAGCTTGGAGAAAAGGCGGCTGAGGGGAGATATGATAGAGGTCTATATAAAATAATGAATGGAGTTGAACGGGTAGATGTGAAGCGTCTGTTTACGCTTTCCAAAAATACTAGGACTAGGGGGCATGCGATGAAGCTACAATTTTTCTTCACTCAACGTGTAATTAAACTCTGGAATTCGTTGCCAGAGAATGTGGTAAATGCGGTTAGCTTAGCGGAGTTTAAAAAAAGGTTTGGCCAGCTTCTTAAAGGAAAAGTCCATAGACCATTATTAAATGGACTTGGGGAAAATCCACTATTTCTGGGATAAGCAGTATAAAATGTTTTGTACTTTTTTTGGAATCTTGCCAGGTATTTGTGACCTGGATTGGCCACAGTTGGAAACAGGATGCTGGGCTTGATGGACCTTTGGTCTTTCCCAGTATGGCAGTACTTATGTATGTACTTATATAACTCCATCATTCAAAACCCATTAAATGTTATGGCACTTAGACGGATTTTTAAAGTGGGATTTAGTAGGATGTTAAAAACAGCCACATGGTAAAAATCCTGTGCTAACTGCTTAATATGGATTGGGGTGGAAACAGGGTGGGTTATGGGTAGAAAGAAGGTGTGGCCAGCATTGACAACAAGCACATAGTATGTCAGCACATGTTAACTGTCAAGGCTGCTGATTAGTATGGGCACATTTAACAGCCTCTTGAAGTGGGGTTAATTGCTATTCTTAAGTTCTTATGTACAATCTGTGTTTATAATGTTTTAAGGTATTTCAGTATTCTTTTCTTTTTTTTAATGGGATTGCCCAAAGTAGCTACTTTCAGGGACACCACTTTGTATTTATCATCTCTTATTCTGTTTTATGATTTTTGTGAGACTTCTTTCCATATAGTACACTGTGATCCCTTTACCATCTCTTTTAAGCTTGATTTTTTTTTTCTATTGGCTTTGCCCTCAACCCTTCTTTTGGATCCCTTCTCCCATCCTCTCTCTGTCTCCCCTCCCCTTTTCTCCTCCCCTATGTTTAGATCCCCGCCCACCAAAGTTCCTGCTGTTAATATCTTTAACTTAGTTCACATTGTAGTTTGCAGCACCTTCCCTCTTCTTCCCCTCCATTCATTCGTACCTGCTGTGAGTTTTACTGGATTACTCAGATTCGTCTCGTTTGCCCACTCAGTTTTTCAGGTAAGTGGATCTTGTGTCCAATTTGAATCGCTTTGCTTTAAAAGTCTTGGTGGATCTGTTCTTGTTGCAGCTGCAAGGTTTGTTACTTTGACATCTAAATAAATCTATGGATGTTTTGCTTAGTCGTCATGAGTTGTTTGAGCTCAGATTCAAAACCTCCGTCGTCTCTTGCCACTTTTCATTATCTCGTGGTTGGTAATCGCTTTTCAGTCTCCCCGATGGTCCTGTTTAGTTTTCTGAAGAATTTTGTCTTCTTGCCGTTCACGTCGCACCTCCTTTCTTCATTTTCGAGGGGGGGGTGGAGGTTTGACACAACCTTTTGTTTTCAGCCCCAGGATTTTCCCTGCAAGGATTTTTTTTTTTGTTAAGGTAACTCTCTGGGTGTAATTTTCTTTCTTCCCCAGGATTTCTTGGCACAAACTATAAATTCTGTGCCGCTTCTGCTTTTAGGAAGGATTATTCTAGCTGTCTGTCCGTGATCACAAGTTTTGCGGTATATCAGATTCCGGCTCACAACCCCTGTTGAGAGTTCCTTTCGTTTCTTTACCGTGGTGGAGCTTAGATCAGGGAGGATAGGATGAACATTATGCTTTTGGTAGTTTACATCGCTGACTTTTTTTTTTTTTAATTATTATTTACCCAGTACATGCTCTGTATCTTGGAAGCTTTTTAGGTCTGTTCTCACCTCTTCTGGGACTCCAAATATTACATTACAGTGTCAGTGTCTGTTTACTTGATCTGCCATTCTCTCAATCAGAAAATATATTTGTGGGTTTTTTTTTTCTCCATTTTTTTTTTTGTTTTTATAGCGTTGCCCTCTGTCGCAGGTGCCTTCCAGTTTGCAGATTCGGACCTCTGCTTCTTTTTTAGTCTCTCACCAATTCCTCAAACTTCATCTGTTTTGTTCATCACTGCTTGTTATTTTGTTCTTGGGTGATTTTTTTTTTTTTTTAATCTCCTGCAGTAGATTAGTTCATTGTTTCATTGCCCGGGTTGGATTTTATAGGCGTCTGATGGTGCCTTGCTGTAGTAGCTGATTTCTTTGCTGAGGCAACGTAAAATTCTTGTATAGGCCTTGCAGGTCTCACTTTGAGTTGTTTGGTCATGTTTGTCTTCAGCTGTCTAGCGTTTTTTGTTATTTCTTCTTTGTGTTCTTGGGCTTCTTGGAGTGTGTGTGTGTGTGTGTGTGGGGAGGGGGGGGGGGGGGGTTGAGGAGAAACGCTCACATGTGTCAACCTCTTGGCAATCAGACCGGAAGCCCTTTGTAAAGCAGCTTTTGAGTTTGGTCATGTAATATTTTCATATTTATCCTTGTATGCACACAGAAAATATAACTTTTTTTATGGAACAAGGGGAAAAACAAAACAGTAACAATAAAAACAAGGTAACATCCCACAAACAAAATCAACAAGCTTTCCCACCAACCCACCCCCAATGACTTTTTGGAGTTGAAGCTAGGTCAACATAAGGGCACAGTTCGTGTGGATGGTCCCATTTCAAAATGCATAATGTGGTTTGCTTATGCCTTGCACTCTTTCCAGGATCTCATGTTAATACAGGCTGCGTTCACACTTTCGGGCCCTTTTATTAAGCTGTGGTAATTTAAGGATTAACGAGTGCTTACTGCAGCAAAAAAAAAAAAAAAAGGCTTCCTGCATTAACTTTGGGATGTGCGCATGCTACCCAGTGCTGTGGGCAGAGATTGGACATGTTACTACTACTACTACTTATCATTTCTATGTTCTGCTCATAGTAGAGAGGTGTGGTAGCCGTGTTAGTCCATTTTTAAAGGTAATCAGTAGAAATAAAATAAAACATGAAAAAAGAAAATATGATACCTTTTTTTATTGGACATAACTTAGTACATTTCTTGATTAGCTTTCGAAGGTTGCCCTTCTTCGTCAGTTTGGAAATAAGCAAATCTTGGTAGATGACAGTATATATAAGGGAGACATTAAAGCATTTCAGTGATAATCTAACCGGGTGGGGATGGAGGTGGATGGGTGAGACAGGGGGATATGTATGGAGACAGGAGAGTGAAAAACAAAGCAGTACAATTTACAATTTTATGGCTTATATTGGGCTAGAAAGCCCAGATCTCTGTTAAGTCCTGTCTGGTGGGTGTCAAAATATTTAATCATTCTGACTTCAAAGGTCTTATGTTCTGCTCAAATCGGTCAGTGTGTGGAAATATAGCTGCGCTATCCAATTAGTGCGTGCTTAGCGGGTGAGCCCTTACCAACTACATAATAGGTGGTGGTAGGTGCTTATGCACTAATGGCAAAATTAGCATGTGGCCATTAATAAGGAAAATAGAAAAATCAACCGTTCTTACCCCAGCGGTAAAAATAGTCTTTTCAAGTGGGAATGGACCACATAAGGGTTCACCAAGGCCACTTTTTTTGCTGCTGTTTAGTAAAAGGGCCACTTATGCTGTTTGTCCTTTCTTTTCCTTTCATTCTTGGAGCATTATTAGTAATTTGGGTACAGTAAGGCCTTGCTCTGAGGCAGTGGGAGATAAAGGAGCTGGTGTAATAAATATGTGCTGAAAACCTGCTTTAAGCCTTTAATGCAGATGTGTATTAACTTCACAGTTACTTTCTTTTTGACTAGAATGGGTAAAGGTGTGCATTGTTTAACGTCTTTAAACATTGAATTGGAGGCAATGTGGTCCTGTCCAGGATGACTGTTGACTGTTTCTAGGGTCTGTTTGGTGTGTGCCGTACTGTTTCATACATCATGTTTGCAGGGGTGGGTGTGGGGCACAGGAGTGGTCTAATGGTTAGAGTAGCAGACTGGGACCAGAGAGGCCCAGGTTCAAATCCCACAGCAGCTCCTTTGTGGCCTTGAACAAGCCACCCAAACCCCCACTGCCTTGGGACGGGCAGGGGTGGCATTGGCAACCTCATCCAGTTTAGGGCCTACAATTTAAATTGCCATACTTGTGGTGGCCCCTTAAGTCACTTACAGCTTGTGGCCTAAGGATGGGGGAGGGCCTTAACTCCCCCCTGCCCCATGAGCTGCCTCTGCCATAGTACCACAGCTTACCACTGCTTCTAGCCCACCACCAGGGACCCAAGGTCCTCTTCTAACCTTCCATCTATTCATTCATCTTGCTTCTCCCAAGGCTTTCTCATACTTTTTATGTCTCATTTATTCCTCCACTCCATTGTCCTCGCTCCTTCCCTTTTTATTTCTTTGTCTTTCTTCCCTGGCTCCATTCCTACAGCTGCTTGCCTTCTGAGATTTTATCTATTCTTACTTAACCCAAACAACTTACCATTTCTCCTCTGTGCTGCCACCATAAGCTTGTTCAGAGCTGACAGGTGAACACATCCTGTATGCCCATTTTGTGTATTGTGAGATGAATATACAGAGTGCCATCTTACTTGTAGTGGCAGGGGGAGAATGTCAGTGGCTGTTCATGCTCTTTTCACTTTGGTGATTGATGCTCAGCTTGAGGTGCTGCAGAACTCTGCAGGCATTCACTTTAGAGGAAGCGGTTTCACACACTTCCTGTTCTAAAATGCTCAGCACTCATTCGATTGACCCTTGTGTTTATGCATCCCAGCTCATCTATCAGCTTCTCTAGGGGTAGGTGAGTGAGTGGATTGTGCTGTAGGTTAGTGAGGGGATGGGAGGTCCCAGATTCAGGCCACCTTGTGTGATGGTCATTGAATCAGGATTGATGACCTTTGGATCATGGAATCCAGTCTCGGGTCTCCGAGTGTCTCAGATCTTGGGCTGTTTTTAAAAAAACTTCTAGTTGACTTCCCATTAAAGTTTACTTAGGGGTCCTTTTATGTTTATTAAAATATTTAATATACTGCCTTCTCAAGGAAGGTCAAAGTAGTTTACAAAATTTAAATAAAAACAAAAAAATGGTCAGGAAGGAAAGGAATTACTAATTGAGGTAGGAAAGAAACCAAGAAACCCTAACAGTACTTGAGGCAACAGACAGGTAAACAATCTTTGTACATTTTGTCTCTTGGTTTTGTGCTAAGTACCAGAGTGAAAACAAATTGAATAGGCAAAAGCTTAGGTCTAAACAAAGTTAGCAATAGATGCTACAGCACCTCTAGCCCAAGGCTCAGCTGGGAAAAATGACGGTTAAAATAAAGTAGCTTATGTGCTTGCCAAAGTTTTACTAAGGTGCGCTAATGGATTTAGAGCGTGCTAAATGCCATGTAGCCCATTGCATACCTATGGGCTTCTTAGCGTGTAATACACACTGATTTCATTAGCGCACCTTAGTAAAAAGACCCCTCAGGAAGTAAAAATATACCTCCAGGACTGGAGTAAAGGTTTAGGTCCCCCGTTTATCAAGCTGCACGGCAGTGCTGATGAAGCACATTCAAAGTGAATGGGGCTTAGTCGGCATTAATTATTTATTATTATTATTTGTTACATTTGTATCCCACATTTTCCCACATATTTGCAGGCTCAATGTGGCTTACATAATACCATGAGGGCATTCGCCAAATCCGGTAAGGGATAGGTACAAAATGTTGTATTGGGGTAGGGAAGATAAGATTCAATCATAGGCAGCCACTAGTGCGGCTTGATAAAAGGGGGCTTTAGTGCAGAGGGTCTCTTGCAAAAAGCTAATATAGACAGCATCTTTTTAAAAATGTTTTCTTGTCGGTGCATGTGGCAGTCGCCACTCATACACTGATTGTTTAACCCAGCAGTAATTTGCTTGCCATTAGTTTTTCCATCAGAGAAAACTTTCACGTTAGCTGTGCACTTAGCCATCAGCACATGGCTGTAATGTGTGGCTTGCTGCATTGGCCCCTAAGTGGGAAGTAAACAGGAAGCTGTGTTAAAACTTAGTGCACTTTACTGCATCAGAAGTAATTCTTCTGTAGCTCATTTAACAGACGTTATCATGCTCATTGTGCTAAGATTAATGCAGTAGCTTACTTCCTGCTTGATTAGATTTTTTTTCTTTGTTGGAACTGATTTTCTGCATTCAAAGATACATTAACGCACAAAAAAAAAATCTGGCTATACCTAAAGTAACATGTAAAGAAGAGTAGTGTGACCAGCAAGGCTCTTCCAAGAAACACCAGGAGACGAACAATATGGTGAAAAAGCTTTAATCTTCTAATACCCGACACGGCACCGTGTTTCGGCTAAGTGCCTGCCTCAGGGGTCTATAATAAACAAAACTTTGATTATGTAACTTAAACATATCTATGAACAAAGAGATACATATACATATGAGTAAAAGAAATGTTACTAGAACCGATGTGATACTTGTAATTAAATTAAAATATACATAAAGTTAGCAATGTCAAAATTATTACATATATCACAAAGGAACAATACAAGGACAATATTCAATGATAACTTAAAAGTATACATATATTGTGTTTATTATAGACCCCTGAGGCAGGCACTCGGAAACACGGTGCCGTGTCGCGTATTAGAAGAATAAAGCTTTTTCCACCATATTGGTCGTCTCCTGGTGTTTCTTGGGCCTTGCTGGTCACACTACTCTTCTTCACGTGTATCCTGTGTAGTGGATCTTGGTCTTCCGCTTCTGCGGCTTCCCTAAACCTAAAGTAAATCAATGTGCTAAAAGCATTTTGCGTAACTTCAGAAGTACTTGCTTAATATCTACGTTTTAGATTAAATGAAGAGAAGGTGCTCTTCATTAATCCAACTCCAATCCGAGTGTATGGATCCCATTGAGGATTTAGGCCCTGATGCTCAAAACACTGTCGCTGTTCCAAATAGTGGCGTAACAATACCATCGGAACAGTTCAGAACAACGTCCTAATGCTAATGAGATGCAAATATAGGCGCGCTCATAGTGTTGAGCATTAAGGAGTTCGGCGGGAGGGTTGTGCTTTGTCGTGGGAAGATTATGCTTGGCACATACACGGAAGAGTTCCACAGTATGCTCAGCTCCTGTGTGCAAGCCCCTGGTAAAAACCTGAACGTGAAGCACACGTTGGCGTCTGTTTTCTGTGGTCTAAATATAAGCGTTTACATTTTTTTTTTTTTTTAGCTTGGATTCTTATATTTAGATGCAGGGAACAGACACCAATGTGTGTTTTCACTTTGGGTGTTTATTTATTTTTAGCATGGACGCTTTAAATTCAGACAGAGGAAATAGATGCCAACGTGTGTTGTTTCTCACGATCAGCACTTAAGTGCTTGCACGGGTTTCGTTCTGCTTCCAAAAGCAATCAAAACCAGCACATTTGTAGAAAGAATCATGAGAGAACTGGGAGATCGTGAGAAATCCTCTCTTCCAACACCCTAATGCCTGCTCCGACCTGGCGTTATTTTTTGTAGCGGTAAGGCAGTTGTGTGGTAGACGCTCTTTTCTGAGCATTGGGGAGGAATACAAAATGACCTCATTAACATATTAGCATGCTACTTCCATTGTTAGTCTGCGCGCTCGTTTATTTTCATCCTCCGGGCTTCTGAACATTCTGCACAGGTAAATGCGGGTGCTAGTACAGCGCTAATGGCCCCTGGTGCCGCTGTTTACTTTTGAGCATTGGGACTTGACTGCCCTGTTCAGAAAATGTGGTAATCCTTTCCATCCTTTGCTTCCACGTGCTCTCCAAAGGTGATACAGTAACCATTGAGCCACTACATACCACCACCGACAGCTCATCTAATATAATAATTTGTACCGTCAACGTTCTACAGCTGACTGGCTGGGTTCGTAACATCCTGACGTCAGCAAGCCTCCAGCATTCCATTCACTTTCACTGTCCTGCCCTCGCGTAAAGATGAAATGATGTCAGAGGAGAGCAGAACAGTGAGAGGGAAGGGAACGCTGGAGGCGAGCTGACGTCATGATGTTACCAATGCAAGGCAAGCAAGT
The DNA here is from genome assembly GCF_901765095.1 of Microcaecilia unicolor. Classification (NCBI taxonomy): domain Eukaryota; kingdom Metazoa; phylum Chordata; class Amphibia; order Gymnophiona; family Siphonopidae; genus Microcaecilia; species Microcaecilia unicolor. The sequence goes on along the minus strand of NC_044035.1, from coordinate 307,331,705 downwards.
GATGGCAATGGAATGCTGGAGGGGAGGGGACGCGAGCCTAACCTACCTGCAGGGAGCGCTGGATGGGAGGGCAGGGCAGAGGAGAATTGCTGGGGAGGGCAGAATCATGGGACACAGATGGGAGAGCAGGCCAGGGCACAGGACAATCACAGGACATGGAGGGGAGGACAGAATCGCGGGACATCAAGGTGAGGGCAGGGCAGAGGAGAATCGATGGACATGGATGGGATGGGAGGAGAGGAGAGAATCGCGGGACACGGATGGAAGGGCATGGCAGAATCGCGGGACACGGATGGGAGGGCAGGGCAGAATCGCAGGACATGGATGGGAGGGCAGGGCAGGGCACAGGACAATTGCTGGACATAGAGGGGAGGACAGAATCGCGGGACCTCGAGGGGAGGGCAGGGCAGAGGAGAATCGATGGACATGAATGGGAGGAGAGGAGAGAATCGCGAGACACGGATGGGAGGGCAGGGCAGAGGAGAATCGCAGGACACAGAGGGGATGGGAGGGGAGGGAAGAATCGCTGGACATGGAGGGGAGGGCAGGGGAGAAAGGAGAAATCGCTTCGCCTAGAGCCTTAAAAACATAATCACCATTACAAGATAGCCTTTCTAGCGCCTGTTTCATTTTTTTTTTTGAGAAACGGGCTTTTTTTTTAACTAGTAAGAACATAAGAGTGGTCCTACTGGATCAGACCTTTGGTCCATCTACACCACTATCCTGCTTCCAACAGTGGCCAGTCTAGATCACAAGTACCTGGCAGAAACCAAAAGACAAGCAAGATTCCATGCTGTCCACCCTAGGGATATGTAGAGGTTTTCCCCATGTCTATCTTAACAGCATAAGTACATAAGTATTGCCATACTGGGAAAGACCAAAGGTCCATTGAGCCCAGCATCCTGTTCAACAGTGGCCAATCCAGGTCACAAATACCCAGCAAGATCCCAAAAATGTACAAAACATTTTATACTGCTTATCCCAGAAATAGTGGATTTTCCCCAAGTCCATTTAATAATGCTCTATGGACTTTTCCTTTAGGAAGCCGTCCATACCTTTTTAAAACTCCGCTAAGCTAACCACCTTTACCACATTCTCTGGCAACGAATTCCAGAGTTTAATTATACGTTGAGTGAAGAAAACTTTTCTCCGATTCGTTTTAAATTTATTACATTGTAGCTTCATCGCATGCCCCCTAGTCCTAGTATTTTTGGAAAGCGTGAACAGACGCTTCACATCTACCCGTTCAAAACCACTCATTATTTTATAGACCTCTATCATATCTCCCCTCAGCCGCTTTTTTTCCAAGCTGAAGGGCCCTAGCCACTTTAGCCTTTCCTCATAGGGAAGTCGTCCCATCCCCTTTATCATTTTCGTCGCCCTTCTCGGCACCTTTTCTAATTCCACTATATCTTTTTTGAGATGCGGCAACCAAAATTGAACACAGTATTTGAGGTGCGGTCGCACCATGGAGTGATACAAGGGCATTATAACATCCTCATTTTTGTTTTCCATTCCTTTCCTACTAATACCTAACATTCTATTTGCTTTCTTAGCCGCAGCAGTACACTGAGCAGAAGGTTTCAACGTATCATCAATGACGACACCTAGATCCCTTTCTTGGTCAGTGACTCCTAACGTGGAACCTTGCATGACGTAGCTGTAATTCGGGTTCCTCTTTCCCACATGCATCACTTTTTGCACTTGCTCACATTAAATATCATCTGCCATTTAGACACCCAGTCTCCCAAGTCCTCTTGTAATTTTTCACAATCCTCCCGCGATTTAACGACTTTGAATAACTTTGTGTCATCAGCAGTTTATGGACCTTTCCTCCAGGAACTTGTCCAAACCTTTTTGAAACCCAGATATGCTAAATGCTGTTATCACATACTCTGGCAAAGAGTTTCATAGCTTAACAATTCATTGAGTGAAAAAATATTTTCCCCTATTTGTTTTAAATATGTTTATTATGTAGCTTTATGGAGTGTCCCTTAGTCTCTACTTTTTTACTCATTCAAAAAGTACAATCAGTTCATGTTTACCCGTTCTACTCCACTCAGGATTTTGTGGATCCTCTATCATAACCCCTTCAGGGCTGCCGAGAGACTGGGCCGTGCCCGGGACGTCGCCGGGCCCCCCCTCCACCCACTACCGGACTGGGCCCTCTCTTCACCCCTGGGCCCTGTGCACTAACCTTGCGCCTCCCTCACCTTCGCAGCAAGCAGCGGCAGACCTCTCCTTTCTGTGCCCCACCCTCGCGGACGTTACGTCAGGCAAGGGCGGGACACAGAAGGAAGGAGTGGCCTGCCGTTGCTTGCTGCGAAGGTGAGGGAGGTACTTTAAAATCAGTTCCGGGAGTGACGGCGACGGGCCCCCCCCCACCGGAGGCCTGGTCCCGGGGACTTTTGTCCCCCCTGTCCCCCCCTCTCGGCGGCCCTGAACCCCTTCCCCCCTCAGCTCTAATGTGCCATGTGTTAGGGCTTCAGGTAAGGGCCAGAGACTATCACTGGCATCATTTTCTCCTAGGGCCTGGAAAAACCCAAGTTAACTGTGTGCTTCTCTAGGCCAAGAGTGAAAATATGTATTAATGTCCTGGGCTTGGGTATTTTGCACTGGACGGTTCAACACATTAGCACCATCTGTTTAATTTCTGTTTGCTTTGGCTGCCTCTGGTTGGCTGAAAAAGACATTGGAGAAGCATATGTAGAAAGGACTTCAGACCTCTTTTTGTAAAGTTTAGCTAGAGGTTAGGCTGCTATGTGTCTTTGATAAAATGCCAGAATTAGCTTCGCCAGTGATTGTATGCTTTTATCCTCATTATAATGTAAATCCTGACAGGTTAGAGTTCCATATCAGGTAACTGACTTGATAGAAATCAGTTCATTTCGATGGGGAGGGTTAAGATCTATTTTTGTTTGGTGATCAAACAATGGCGTTTTACTGTGACTCCAGAAGCCTATGATCAAGTTACTCATTGCACAGCACTTTCTGAAAAGTGTAACTAACTTCCTGTTTGTGCGATACCTTCTGCAAACAGCAAATAATAGATGTTGGTGTTGATAATTGATAAGGCCAACATGTAAATGAAGTAGTCTAAAATAATTGGGTTTCATTATGACATTGATCATGTAGGATTTGTCATCGTAGTAAAATCCATTCTTCTCAGTCACAACAGGCCCAATTTTATATGGATTACCTCCCTGTTCTGTGCCCATGGGTGGAGGGGGGGGGGGGGGGAATGAATAGAACAGAGAGGGCTGTGTACTGAACTTAGTAACAGGTTCTTCCATGGTCTGGTCAGTACAGAGATGAATTGAGTCAGTTACGAGCATGAAGTGAAATTGGCGAGTTTGATAATACCAGGTGAGACCTTGGTGCTCAAAGCTACCATGAGCGTAAGTGTGCAGTAATGTTGAGTGGGTTATTGTACGTTGAATGCTCAAGAGGGCTCAAGCGTGAGTATTAACAAACGCGGTACAGATGGCCAGTAAGTATTCCTTTGCATTGCACAGATGGAAGTGTTGTGATACATAGAAGAAAATGATGGCCTATAACACTGAAAGGTTTTGGCCAGGTCAGGGGCAATGTTGAAGGTTTTGAGGAGAGGATTTCATGTCAGTTTTTCAGACTGAATTGCTGATTTTATCATCTTTCACAAATGGAAGGAAGCTCCTGCACGTTTTAAAGACAGGCAGGAAGTGACAAATCTGCGCGTCTGAGCAAAACCAAAAGTAAAAGCGCACATCCACACCTATTCTTTTGTGCCTTTGTATCACTCCAAGGTGCGACCGCACCTTGAATATTGTGTTCAATTCTGGTCACCGCATCTCAAAACAGATATAGTGGAATTGGAAAAGGTGCAGAGAATGGCGACGAAAATGATAAAGGGGATAGGATGACTTCCCTATGAGAAAAGGCTAAAGCATCTAGGGTTCTTCAGCTTGGAGAAAAGACAGTTGAGGGGAGATATGGTAGAGGTCTATAAGGTAATGGGTAGACGTGAATCTCTTGTTTTTCCAAAAATACTAGGACACATGGGTGGGAGAACTCATAAATTAGCCCTTTTCGCGGACGACGTCCTGTTATTTGTCACAAACCCCCTGACCACTTTCCCTGGGCTTTTGCGGGAGATGGAGGAATACTCGACTGTGTCGGGATTTAAAGTTAATATGTCCAAATCTGAAGTTTTGAATATAACCCTCCCGACGGAGCTCAGGGAATCATTGAAGACTTCCTATGCATTCAGATGGGCGGGTAAGAGCATTCGCTACCTTGGGGTTAACTTGACAGCAGACCTCTCGGATCTTTTTTCGGTTAATTATAAAGGGTTGGCTGAGGCTCTCATAGATGACTTGGGTAAATGGGGGGATATTGCCCTCTCATGGTTTGGTCGAATAGCAGCAGTAAAGATGAACGTCTTGCCACGCCTACTCTATTTATTTCAGGCTCTACCAATTAACATGCCACGAAGATTCTTATCAATGCTACAGGACCGTATAATGCGCTTTATCTGGGCAGGGAAGCGTCCAAGATTGGCACGCACGGTTCTTTACCAGGATAGGGAGAGGGGAGGGCTGGGTGTACCCAATTTGGCTTGGTATTATAGAGCAGTCCAGGCACGAGCAGCAGTGGAATGGTTTCAGGACTACCCAGATAGGCAGTGGGTACAGCTTGAACAATATACTCTAGGTGATAGGTCACTGGGGGCTCTTATGTGGATTCCGGGCTCATTTAGGTCTCTGGAGACAGGACTATGTCTATCAATATACGTCACCCTTTCAAATTGGGATAGCATGTTCCTACACCGAAGCACAACACTATCTCGTCTGTCCCCCATAGCTTACAACCCCTCGTTTTACCCTGGAACGACAAAAGGAGTATTCACAAGATGGTACACTGGGGGCTTACGAATGTGGGGTCAGCTATTCGATGGTGAGAATCTGTTGTCCTATCCTGCAGCTCTTGAAAAATTCCCGATAGTGGGGTCTGATTGATACTCCTATCTCCAGCTGGCCTCCTTTCTTAAGACAAGGGCAGTTCGGGAGGTTATGGCTAGGGAACAAACTGCACTAGAGCTTATCTGTGAAGGTCCACCCACTACTACTGGGCTGGTCTCCCGCCTCTATCGCATTATTAATAGACAATCCCCGAACTACACACTTCATAGGAAGAGTTGGCAGAGGGAGCTGGGCATGGAAATGGAGGAGGCTACATGGGAGAGGATTGAGCGGGCAGTGATGAGGGTGTCGTCTCATGTGCCCTTTAAGGAAAATGCGGTGAAGTTATTGTACCGTTGGTACTTGACGCCTGAACGTCTCCAGCGTATTTACCCTACACTGTCGGGGCTGTGCTGGAGGGGGTGTGGAGTGCGGGGCACAGCTGGTCACGTCTGGTGGACCTGTAAGAAGGTCAAGGCTTACTGGAGATCGATTCATAGCAGGTTGCAGGGGTGGACGGGCAGCCCAATGCCATGGAGCCCAACCTTCTTTTTATTCTTTGGGGGAGCGGTGAGTCTTACTAGTACTCAGTATAAATTTGTGGGACAGGCTATAACCGCCGCGAGAATAATAATTGCTGCTTATTGGAGGCGGCCGGTGACTCCGCCTATCACTAGATGGGTCCAAAAATTGAGACACACCTGTGAAATGGAAAGGCTTCTAGCGGAGAGGCGTAATCAACTAGACAGATGGCATCAGATCTGGGACCCTTTTCTTCTTCATGTATAACTTGACTAGAGTTCTTTGTTTAGGTTGTGCCGGAAGGATGGGTGGGAAGGGGAGGGAGGGTGGGATGGGTATACATGTGATCAGAGAGATTATGAGGAAGGGATTAGTAACATAAATGAAAACACTGGAAAAGTGAAGTTTTGAAATCATAAATCTGAATACTTTATTTGACATCTCAATACAGCAAGAATTTGTTTTCCTTTTGATATACAAAGAAATTATTACTATGTTCTGTATTGAATAATCGTGTATCTCTGAGAATACTTTGGCTTATTTAAAAGACATGTAACCCGACTTGCATAATGTATTATGTTTCAGATACTTTGTATCATTTATTAATAAAGACTTCTAAAAATTAAAAAAAAAAAATACTAGGACTAGGGGGCACACAATGAAGCTAGAAAGTAGTAAATTTAAAACAAATCGGAGAAAATATTTCTTCACTCAACATATAATTAAATGCTGGAATTTGTTGGCAGAGAATGTGATAAAAGCGTTTAGCTTAGCAGGGTTTAAAAAAAGGTTTGGCTGGCTTCCTAAAGGAAAAGTCCATAGACCATTATTAAAATGGACTTGGGAAAAATTCCCTGCTTATTTCTAGAATAAGCAGCATAAAATTTATTGTACTGTTTTTGGGATCTTGCCAGGTACTTGTGACCTGGATTGGCTACTGTTGGAAACAGGATACTGGGCTTGATGGACCTTCAGTCTCTCCCAATATGGCAATACTTATGTACTTATAAATATGAGCCTTGCAAAAATTCCTTGTGCTCGCAATATTCGTGAGGCTCCTATTTAGGCACTGAAGAATATGTGCCAACATGTGCTGACACTTATGTGTTTCTCAGGTCATGCGTACAAGAACCGTGCTTACCACAAAACCTTTGTGTGCACCTCCCCCTATTAGTCAAGTTTTTTTTTTCATTTAACTAGCACAATTTAACTGCACATAACATTTAAAATATGATTTGCTTCAAGCATCACGGTGCTATATTTTACATTTGCAGTTGCATTGTGGGCCCATCTGCATGTGGCTTTTGGGTGCAAGTGTGTTTAATAATTATTTTTATTGAATTTTTCAAATATAAAACAAACATTTTCAAGACAGAAAAACAAGTACACAAGTATGTTGTACAATTACCAAAGCTGAGTTTTACAAACAGCAGATTATGACTGATTAATAAGAGAAAGAAAAAGATCTAGAGTTAAGTCTGGCTGGCGTACCCAATGAGGAATAAGCAATTTATCTTCATCTGATAGAAAAAATGGAATACAAATGGACTTCCAGATTATATATTTTGGTAAAAATGATGCTTGAAAACCAAATATCTCTTTCAGCTTATCCCAAACATCTGACCAAAAACTAACAAGATTAGGGCATTCTAATAAAAGATGTAAAAGAGTTCCTGTGTATTTTTTGCATGACCAGCAGAGGCCAAAGTTTACTTTTTCTTGGAGTCCAGAGAGCTCTATGATACATGAAGAAAAGAGATTGTGTTATAGCAGCTGATAAAGAGGCTGTTGGATCAGTTGACCAAACGTGAGACGAATGTGTATCTGATAATGAATCATTGAGTAGGCCTACAGGAAGTAGTAGTGTAGGAATGCATTGATCTATAAAACAACGAGGCCCTATGATTTAACCTACAATGATCTTCAACAAAGCTGTTAAGATCCGAGAGATGATTAATATACACGAGATTCCATTTTTTAGATTTAAGTACGCTATATAGTTGGTACCATTGCAACATTTGAGAATTGGGAATATCAAAATCTGCTTGTAATTGAACAAACGTTTTTAGACTACCATCAGATATCAATTGACTCAAAAACCAGATATTACATGGGTACACGTGATTCTGAGCATTTTCCCCTGAGGTAGGTCACAGAAAAATACAGCATGATACAAAGAAAGTAGTGCAGATTAGTATATAGTTGGGAATGTGCATTTGACAGAATGCTATTTAAGTATTCCAACAAACCTTCTAGAGTGTATTTAATTTCCATTCAAAATAACATAATGCCATCTACTGTGTGCTTTTGTGTACTAGATCAATCTTTGTGCACTCAGCACGCTGCTAGAAAACAATCAAACATTTTTGCCTGTTGTGAGAACTGCTGTTAAAACTAATTATTGCTTTTGCTGGTTTTAATTGTAGTGAAGGAAGAGCAAAATAACATTTTAAAGTATACAGGGTGTTTCTCAAGCTGTAATAGTTTTACTTGTCATTTGTGTTGCATATTCTTTTGGGTCAGAGTACAGTAAAAAAAAAAAAACAACACAGCACTAATGTACAGGATAGTTTAACAGTTTTGTTCAGTTTTTGTTGCTTTTTCATGTGTGTGTGTGTATATATATATATATATATGTGTGTGTGTATAAAACATAGTAGATGAAGGCTGTGGAATGGCCCCTCCAGGCTGCCCACTAAGGGGCAGGATGGCAACTGCTGCTTCATTAGGAGTTAACTAATGGTTCCTTTTACTAAAGTGCACTATCTAATTAGTGTGTGAATTAGCACATGGCTGTTGTAACTGTTGCTGCATTGGCCTGACAGCACTTGTTAACTTCATAATTGGGGGTGTTATGGGTGGACATTTAGCCTAGACTGCATATTACAGTTCTAGCAGTCACTTTTTGCATTGCTGTTCCTGGTGTAGATAGCATAGAATGCCTTCATTGTGCTTTGAGCCGAGAGCCCCATGCTTGCTTTTTGCCGCCTTGTTATTAAGAGATGCTTTGTGTTTGCCTAGGATTGTAAAAGTAGGTGGGTTATAAATAAATCCCCAAACACACTCTTGAATTCCTTCAGTTTGTTTCCTCCACTGCTTCTGGGAATGTATTCCAGGCATCCATCACTCTTTCCGTGAAGAAATATTTCCTGACCTTGCTTGTGAGTCTACCTCCTTGCATCCTCATTTCATGTCCTAGTTCAACAGCTTCTCTTCCTTTTCTTTACTTCTTGTGTTTGAATGCCTTTGAGTATTTTTGAATGTACATATTTTGGTTTTCAAATCTCACAATGAATATGGATGAGACAGATTTGCATACACTGTCCACATTGTATGCATATCTGTCTCATACATAATCTCTGGACTAGATTCTAGAAATGACACCTAAAAAAACTGGCGCTGAAAAAAATGCGCTTAGCACTATTCTGTAAACCTCGCCTAAAGTTAGGCTCTGTTTATAGAATACATGTAGCACCTGTCCCTATGACTAAAATTTAGGTGCGATCATTTACACCAACTAAAACCTGGTGTAAATACCCATGCCTAATTTAGGGCAGATTGGGCATATTTTATAACAGTACGTGTAATTTTTATGAATGTCTATGCCCCTCCCATGACCACACCCCCTTTTATAATCCGTGCATTAGAATTTACGTGCACCACTTTATAGAATACGCTTAGAAAGTTGGCCACGTAAATTCTAATTAGTGTCCCAATAATTGATTGATAGTGGATGATTATTGGCACTGATTAGCTTGTTAAGCAATTAAGTTGTGTGCACAAATCTGCTATGTGTGCTGATTTGCACGCGTAACTTAGTCACTGGTTATAGAATCTGGGTGGTTGTGAGTATACTGAAAACCTGTTTGGCTGGTTGTGTGAATGGTGTTGTATCTCCTTCATTGCTACATATACCTTTCTACATATACCTTTACTAGCCAACTGCAGTCCTTCTCCAGGTTGTCTTCTGTGTACACTGAAGAGAAGTATTTGTCCAGCATTTCTGCCTTTTTCTTGTCATGCTTGGTACCTTTCAGTCTTACAGTTTCACCTCCTGCCTTTTCCTGCATATCTGAAAGTCTTATCACTTCACTTCTTTAGCAGCTGGTTTGCAATGTTATTTTTGTTTGTTATTTTTGTTACATTTGTACCCCGTGCTTTCCCACTCATGGCAGGCTCAATGCGGCTTACATGGGGTAATGGAGGGTTAAGTGACTTGCCCAGAGTCACAAGGAGCTGCCTGTGCCTGAAATGGGAATTGAATTCAGTTCCTCAGTTCCCCAGGACCAAAGTCCACCACCCTAACCACTAGGCCACTCCTCCACTCCTAGGTAGTATTCTCTGTTTATTGTGCATATATAAAAAGTCTCACATTCACTAGAGCAGTGGCTCCCAAACCTGGTCCTGGAGGCACCCCAGCCAGTCAGGTTTTCAGGATATCCACAGTGAATATTCATTTGAGATTTGCATGCAGTGGAGGCAGTTCATGCAAATATTTGTCATGAATATTCATTGTGGATATCCTGAAAACCTGACTGGCTGGGGTGCCTCCAGGACCAGGTTTGGGAACCACTGCACTAGAGGATGGTTTCCCCGATTCTCATCACCTGTATCCTCATGATCCAACAGGTCCTTTGACTCTATTGTGCCTCCATTGCAAAGGTCTGCGATGCAGACTGAGTATGTGTTGGCATTCAGGGAACTTGGTGACACAGCATGGGATCTGACACACAACCCTTGCAAGCACCTAATCATATTTATATAGAGAGATTTTATGTAAGAAAAGTATTTGGCTAGTAGACACTTCCCTTTTTTTAGTTAATAAGTTATCAAGAGACTGAGGTATGACCAGTCAACTCTTCATATTTGCAGCCAAGGTCACTCATGAAAGAATTTTGCATGTATTATTCTTGTAGTTGCCAAAAGAAATCAGACAGTTACCAGTTAAATGTTTAGATATGTTTGTCTATAGAACAGGCCCATAGATATTTGGGTTTCTGCCAGGTACTTGTGACCTGGATTGGCCACTGTTGGAAGCAGGATACTGGGCTAGATGGACCATCGGTTTGACCCATTATGGCTATTCTTAAGTTCTTATATTAGCCAGATAGATGTAGAGATCTCCAACTATTAACTACTGGGAAAGAGCAATATGGAATGGACTTTTCTTTTTGGGATCTCCTGGGTACTTCTAGGTGACCAAGACAGGATGCTGGGCTCAGTGAATTTTCCAACTGTGTGTCTCTTATTTTGTACCTACGGTAAATATTTTTCATACAGTCTTCATTTTTTTGGTGGTGACTGCAGTAAGTCTAGGTGATTTTTGGGCAACAGGATTGCAATTTTGACCTTTCTGATTATGGTTTAAACTGACCCTGAGGTCCTATGTGAATCACTTTGGTATCTGAAACCTTTGTAAAATCCCAGTAAACAGGTTGTACTAATCTAGAGTGACTGAAATCTTAGCAGGTGTGACCCCCCCACCCCTCCAAACCACACTTTTTATATGTGGTTTGGCAAAATTCCACTATTGTAGCTTTTATAAAATCGGTACCTAAAGAGACAAATTCTTTCTTATGGACCCCACTTAAGGGCTCATTTTGTGTTGTTTTTGAACTTTTGATATATAGTTCCTGATTTTTTTTTTTATATGATTGTTTTTCTGGGCAAGCTCCAATGTTCAGTTTTTCTGGTTGAAGATGGTTCATTATTTAGAATGCCTTTTGGAGTTGGTAATCCCACTCTCAGCTGTGGATCTTTTGTTAGACAAATATGAAGTGTTTTTGTTGCAGAGTGGAGAGGTGGGGGTGGCTGTCTGCGTTCTTCCTGGGTAAAAAGACCATTTTAAAGGTTTGGACTGTTTCTGATTTCCCTTCTTTCTAGACTTGGCGTACTCTCTTCCATCATGTTATGTTGATGGAGAAGTAGAAGCTGGCTTGTCTTTTTAAAACAAAAAGCACTTTTTGTCAACTTTGGGATCCTTACATACATTCCCTTTCTCCTAGAGTTTGGACTCTGATATTGAATACTGTGTAAATTTTGAATGAAACTTTTGTGGCTGTTTTTTTTGAGGGGGGTGGTTGGAGTGTTAGGAATTGTATTCATTGTCTTCAAGGGGGGGAGGCTATAAGAAATAAACCCCTTGTTTGGTTTTGCTTTGCTTCTGTATTGTTGCGCCCTTCGCTGGTTGTTGTGCTCAGTTGATTGTTGTTCCCTTTTTTTGTAAAAGCAATAAACAGATTTAAATATGATTCTTTTCATGTGTTTTTTTTTGTATGTATCCTGGCTGTCATATTATGGATGTTTTAAACCTTTAGTTCATCAGAAAGAAATATATATTCACGTAAATGTTATGTTTATGTAATGATGACTAGTTTACTGTTCAGTAGCAGTTATGGCTTTTTGCTGTTTCAGTGTATTTTTTTATTGGATTTTGTTTATGAATGTGTTACATGATGTGTTATTTTATGATTGGTGAGTTACAAATATATTAAAGCATCCTTTTACTAAGGTGCGCTAACGGATTGGAATATAGTAGACTGCATGGCATTTAGCGTGTGCCAAATCCATTAACATGCCTTAGTAAAAGAACCCCTAAATGAAATGGAAACTTATAGGACTCTCTGCTGCAGTTGTCTATATAAGCTCTTATGGTATGAATTTGGATTTAACTTCGTCTTTTTTTAATTTGTAGCTGAAGTGAGTTACATTTAGGATATGACCAACTTTCTAGACTTTTTAATTTTTTGTAATGCTGGAGTTCCCCTGGTTTTCACAAACAAATCACTCGAAACCAAAGGTTAGGATACTGTGAGCTGTGTTGCTGGTAGTAGTTTCCAAATGTAGCTATTTTGGCTTAATTTTGCCATGAAGAAGCTCTTTGGTTTCTGTTGAAGTTAGTAAGGGGCTTTGAAATCATTTAATTTATGTATGAATTGCAAGTGTGAAGAAAACACATTTCACTCCGTTTATTCCTGGTGTGCATTTTTATGAATTATAGGTGCATTTTATTTCAGTGTACTTGGGTAGAATTCAGTAAAAACAATTGTAGTTGTTTTAGATTGTGGATGACAGGAAGATCTGCAGCAGGTTTTGTGGCTTAGATGAGATCTATTTTTCTGTTATATCTTCACCATTTATGATGTATTTTAAGCCACATTGAGCCTGCAAAAAGGTGGGAAAATGTGGGATACAAATGCAATAAATAAATCTATTTTAAGCTGCAGTGTGAACGGTAGAGCTTAAGTGGATATTTTGGGTGTCGATATTTTGTATTGTTTTTATACAAAAGTATAAACACCTTTCCTCCGAAAGGGTTAGCCCTTCCCTGCACTAAAGGGAGATGGGGAGGGACCTGGGACCCCCGAGTTTAGCACCCCAGAGGCTGGAGATGAAAAAATTGCTGTCTTGCAAGCCTCTATACTGGATTCCCCAGGCACAGGAGGGTAATTTTCTTTTTTTTTTTTTAAAGTAGAGAAAGAGAGAGACTAATGGGCTCACCTTCTACCGCCTGCTGGAGACTGAGAAAATACTGGGGCTAGGGTCACCTGGTCAGGGCTCTTATTGGCTCTCTAGAGTCAGAAGTTTCTCAGCCGCCACCTGGTGGAAGGCGTGCACAACCCATCAGTCCAACCCTGGGCTGGCCCGGAGTGACTAAAGGAAAGCAAATTAGCAGGTGCGGTCTAATTTCTCCTTTTGGGTGTTGATATTTTGTATTGTTTTTATACAAACCACCTATTAACAAGAGTAACTTGTAGAACTGTTACTCATTTATGTTGCTTTCCAGTCTCTTGCTAGTGGTTCTTTTTAATTGAAGATTGAGAAAGTTATACAGCTTTAGCAAAATTTTTCTGTTCAAGCTTTTTGGCTAAGAACCAGCTGGTAAAAATACCAGTGTCTCATTTTACGATGGGTCTGATGGAGATCTGTCACCTTTCTGATTGTTAGATCTCTCTGTTCCATTTGTTAGCATTTGCTTATTGCTGTGGCAAAGTATCTTCACATGGGGTTTGTACTTTTCCTGAAGTAGGAGACTTAATCGTGATGGACTAGGTGAATTCTTGTGCAGTCCAGCAGCTTCCTGTACAGAATTCTGCTAGAATCAGTATTCCAGACAACTTTAATTGTACACAGACAACTTCCAGATCTCCATCATCATTTATTATATTTATTTGTTTGGATTTTGCTCACACCTTTTTCGGTAGTAGCTCAAGGTGAGTTACATTCAGGTACACTGGGTATTTCCCTGTCCTTGGTGGGCTCGCAATAAGTTTGTACCTGAGGCAATGGAGGGTTAAGTGTCTTGCCCAAGATCACAAGGAGCAGCAGTGGGATTTTGAACTGGCCACCTCTGGATGCCGAGACTGGTGCTCAAACCACTAGACCACTCCTCTACTCTACAATATTTAGAGCAGCTTCAGATTGCAGTTGTTGTAGAAAGCAACACCCCAGGCCAATGGTGTTCATTCCCAGCCCTTGAGGCTCATCAGTGGGTCAGGTTTGCAGGACATCCCTAATGAATATGCAAGTAATAGTTATTCTGAGGGCAGCATAAGGGAAGACAAGGCCATGGAAGATTCAGTTGGATTAGCATTTGGATTGTGCTGGTCCAGTAGGCTCCTTTGGGAGTGTTTTGCTTTATGTTGTTAAGTTGGAAGCCATTGATTAGTTATTCACTGGTGTCTGCAACTCCTGTGGATTCAGATGTAAGTTTCCATGCTCTGCCTCCAAGGGTTATGGTTTCAGTGATCCCGCCAGTCAGAGCAAGAAGGAATCAGGGGCTTACTTGATATGTCCATGTCATATTATAGTGGAATTAGAAAAGATACAGAGAAAGGTGATACATAATCAAAGGGATGGGATGACTTCCCTATGAGGAAAGACTGAAGTGACTAGGGCTCTTCAGCTTTGAGAAAAGATGGCTGAGGGGAGATATGGTAGAGGTCTATAAAATAATGAGTGGGGTGGAATGGGTAGATGTGAATTGCATGTTTACTCTTTCCAAAAATACTAGGTCTAGTAGGCATGTGATGAAGCTAAAAAGTAGTAAATGTAAAACAAATCAGAGAAAATATTTCTTCACTCAACGTGTAATTAAACTCTAGATTTTGTTGCCAGAGAATATGGTAAACGCAGTCAGCTTAGCAGGGTTTAAAAAAAGGTTTGGCTAGCTTCCTAAAAGAAAAGTCCATAAGCTGTTTTTAAGATGAACTTGGGGGAAATCCACTGCTTATTTCTAGGATACGCAGCATAAAATGTACTGTTTTGGGAACTTGCCAGGTACTTGTGACCTGGATTGGCCACTGTTGGAAACAGGATACTGGGCTTGATGGACCTTATGTCTGTCCCAGTATAGCAACACTTATGTCTTATATTCTTATAAAACGTTTTTGAAAAGCAGGCAAATAAATTATCCTAACCTCACTCTCAAATCCAGTGGTTGCAGTTGTCATGAATTTGAGATCATCCCCATTTTCTTTCAGATTTTCGCTTGGATTTCAGAGGGAGAGAAGTTTGTGTTGGGAAGGTGTAGGCTTCAGAGGAAAAGGAGAGAAAATGACCAGATTTAGATATGGTGAAAGGTAAGAGCACACCCAGGGCTTAGGTACAGATAGGTTAGGCATAAGTCAGGCTCTGTGGTGAAGAGCAAACTGACTTCATAAAGAGAAGCTTAATAGAAAATAATACTGCCAGTTATACTGCTTTGTACCTCAGGGTCTTTGTTCCACTGTTTTGTGCCTCTTAGAATCTTTGTGCTGCTGTTAATGCCCTTCGTTCCTCTTTTGGTGTCGTGGATCTTTTTACCACACTTGATGTCATTTATTTCATTTATATTCTACTAAAATCTAGGTGGCTCACATGTCATGTGTAATACTAACTGCCTTATTGTTGAAAGTGATGGGCGCCCAGATTTCAACCCAAATTGGGAGATGGGTGTCTTTTTCCCGTGGGCGCCCAAATCGGTATAATCGAAAGCCGATTTTGGGCGTCTTCAACTGCAATCTGTTGCGGAAATGGCCAAAGTTGACGGGGGCGTGTCAGAGGCATGGTGAAGGCGGGACTGGGGCGTGTTTATCGGCAGAGGAGAGATGGGCGTTCTCAGCTGATAATCGAAAAAAGAAAGGTGTTTTTAGCGCAAATTTGGGTCACTTTTTTTGGACCCTTTTTTTTTTTAACAAGTCCCAAAAAAGTGCCCTAAATGACCAGATGGCCACTGGAGGGAATTGGGGATGACCACCCCTGACTCCCCCAGTGGTCACTAACCCCCTCCCACCAAAAAAAACAACAACTTTAAAACCTTTTTTTTTTCCAAGCCTGTATGCCAGCCTCAAATGTCATACCCAGCTCCATCACAGCAGTATGCAGGTCCCTGGAGCAGTTATTAGTGGGTGCAGTGGACTTCAGCCAGGTGGACCCAGGCCCATCCCCCCCTCTACCTGTTACACTTGTGGTGGTAAATGGGAGCCCTCCAACCTCCCCCCCCCCAAACCCACTGTACTCACATCTAGGTGCTCTCCTTCAGCCATAAATGCTATGGTAATGGTGTAGAGTTGTGGGCAGTGGGATTTGGGGGGCTCAGCACCCAAGGGAAGGGAGCTATGGACTTCAGAGGTAGTTAACTTTAGTTTTTTAATTGTTACAAGTGCCCCCTAGTGTGCCCGGTTGGTGTCCTGGCATGTGAGGGGGACCAGTGCACTACGAATCCTGGCCCCTTCCACGACCCAATGCCTTGGGTTTGGTCATTTTTGAGCTGGGCGCCTTCGGTTTCCATTATCGCTGAAAAACGAAACCGCCCAGCTCAAATCCGCACAAATCCGATGCATTTGGATGGCACAAACTGTAGTATCGGGAAAAAAGATGGACACCCATTTTTTTCCAAAATATGGTTTGCCCTGCCCCTTCACGTACCCGTTCTTGGAGATAGACGCCCATGGAGATGGGCGTTCGCTTTCGATTATGCCCTCTAAGTATCCCAATGATATATATCACTATACAAAATACTCCAGTAGATCTCTTGATCCATATCGCTCACCTCTATGTATCTACCAAACTCTCATTTAACACATTTTTATGGAAAGGAGTATGGAACTCCTATTAGGAGGTTCACCTCTGATGTTTCATACTCCTTTCTGTAAAAATGTGTTAAATGAGAGTTTGGCAGATATGTAGTGGTAAGTGGTATGTATAGTAAAACATAAAACTACTACAAGATTATCAGTATAACATACAGACGTTAGAGGCGT
This sequence comes from Microcaecilia unicolor, assembly GCF_901765095.1. Lineage (NCBI taxonomy): Eukaryota > Metazoa > Chordata > Amphibia > Gymnophiona > Siphonopidae > Microcaecilia > Microcaecilia unicolor. The sequence goes on along the minus strand of NC_044035.1, from coordinate 307,315,000 downwards.
CTAACTCAAGCTCACTTCCCATCACAATGAAAACCTTACATTGTCAGTTAAACACTTTCCTGCCTGATATTCAAAACAATTTGGCTGACCACTGACTGGTTAAATTGCTTGGTTGGGACTAGTCACTAATATTCAATGTCACTTAACTGGCTAAGTGCCGCTGAACATCGCAGTTATCGCTGAACTCAAAGCTGACTATCTTAGGGGCATTCTATGAGTGGAGTCAGCGCTTGGCTGCTTAAGTGTTATGTGAGGGGGTTTATAGAACTCTGTCCCTCACCCTTAAGAACAGTCCCTTAGACAGCCTGAGTCACCTTAAGAGCAGTAGTCCTGCCCAGGAGGAAGTGAGCTGGAGGAGGGGTGGAGCCTAAATCAGGAAGTATATAAGACAGGGCCTGACTGAGGTTAAGGGGGGGGGGGGGGGCAGAGAGAAGAAGGAACTGAATTGTACAGCGCTGCGTAACCCTAGTAGCACTTTAGAAATGGTTGTTGTTGTTGAAGCCCCAATATACTTGTATGTGACCACCTATAACTAAGAACTGTGCCCTGGCTGAGGTAAGTCGCTTTTGCTTCTTGTTTGAGATTGACAAGCCTTGCTCTGAGGTCTGGCTGGAGCCAGACCCTAGTACTCTGAGAAGAACTAAGAAAGACTCTCGGGCTGTGTTTGGGTGGGGCTGCCTTACCAGCCACAGACTGTGTTCGGACCTTACTAGCCTGAGGCCTGCTTAAGACTGCTTATTGAACTACAGAGGTGTTCTGTCTTTTGTTCCTGGTCCTGTGATGTAACTGGCCTCAGGATTAAACTAAATAAAATACTGTATTTTTCAGACTATGACGCACTTTTTCCCCCCCAAATTTGGGAGGAAAATGGGGGGTGCGTCTTATAGTCCGAAGGTAGAGAAATTCGAGTTCCGGGATCCCCTGCTCGCCCTCCCTCCCTTCTTCTGAATTCTAAAAGTAATTTTACCTAGTCGGGGCAGCAGCAGAAGAAGCAAAAACCTTGCAGACTCTGCACGTCACGCTTCCCTTCTGTCTCTCTCAGCTCTGGTCCCGCCCTCAAACAGGAAATGAGGGCAGGACCAGAGCTGAGAGAGACAGAAGGGAAGCGTGACGTGCCGAGTCTGCATTGTTTTCGCTTCTGCTGCTGCCCCGACTAGGTACAATTACTTTTAGAACTCAGAAGAAGGGAGGGAGGGGGATCTCGGAACTCCGAGGGCAGGCGGGGGAACTCGGAGGGCGGGCGGGCAGGCAGGGGATCTTGGAGGGAGGGCGGACGGGGGATCTCAGAACGCGGAGGGAGGGAGACGGGCGGACCCTGGAAACGGGAGAGATTCGAACAAGACGCACCGGAGCACCTAGGATTTAGAGGAGGAAAAAGGTGGCGTCTTATAGTCTGAATTTTTTTTTTCCTATTTCCCTCCTCTAAAACCTAGGTGCGTCTTATAGTCCGAAAAATATGGTACTTGTTTTTTTCACTTACATCTCTGGCTGTGTTATTCCACAGGCCCATCCTTGCCCCCCACTTGGGGTGTCACATGCTGATATTCAGCGCTTAAGTGACCAGGGTTAGTGAATATAAATAGGACAGACATATTCCCATCTTTATATGGTAACCCATGGCTGCTTAAGTGCTGAATATCAACTTAAATGGCTATATGTTAGCTGGTTTAAAAATACCGGATATTCAAATTCAAAGCCTGCACAGGTCCTGGATTTGAATATCTGGGAATAACACCATCAGCGGTGAGCAAAACGCTGACTGCCGATGGCTGATTATTGACCCCTTCAATTTTAGCTATGCATGTTACTGTAACAATAAGATCTACTCAGCACTTATTTTGAAACTGAAGATTGTGTCACTTCGTTACTCATTATTCCAAATGCTGCTGTAAACAGATGACTTAACAGTTTTTTGTTTTTAAAGAGACCACGTCTGATAATGTTTTCAGTCTTAGAGAAAGCAAGTCCCTCTTCTAGGCTCTATTCCTAGTCTCTTCAAAGTGCACCAGTCATCAAATGCCATTACCTCTATTACAGAATCCTGCCAGCATGTAAAAAAATAAACTAAATTAAAAATAAAACAATTGGACTTAGCTCACCTCTTTCCAGTAGAAGTGGATTTAGAAAGAGGGAGAAGACTTTTTTTTTTTGCTCAAGCTTTTGTAGGAAAGATATCATGGTTATGTATAAATGAGATCTGTGATTCAATGAACAGTTCTGAGAGTATAAAACGCACAAGAAATGATAAAATACTACTTAGAACTTTCGGTGACTAGCTGAATATAAATGTATTTAAATCCTAAAGTTTGTACTTAAGGCTGCATAGCATTAATATGATTTAAAACCTGGTTTCCTTTATTTTATATTATTGGGATTTATTAACCGCCTTTATGAAGATATTTGTCCAAGGCAGTGTACAGAAGGTACAGTTTAACATAAAACTTACAATTTTGATAACAGCATAACAATAGTAAAATGACCAAGAATAAACATAAATACAGTAAATGAGGTAAACACTACCATGAAAAACGGGATAAAATGATGTACTCATTTAACTGCACTGAAATTCAAATAACAAATTAGAATACGATGTCTGTATAATACTAATGAAACATCTATTAAGCACACATTAGAACATTCAAATAACATAGCTATAATACTAATGCTTTTCTACAATACAGCTTACCATATAGCTGAGGAGCCAAGTGCAGATATATACAGTGGGGGAAATAAGTATTTGATCCCTTGCTGATTTTGTAAGTTTGCCCACTGACAAAGACATGAGCAGCCCATAATTGAAGGGTAGGTTATTGGTAACAGTGAGAGATAGCACATCACAAATTAAATCTGGAAAATCACATTGTGGAAAGTATATGAATTTATTTGCATTCTGCAGAGGGAAATAAGTATTTGATCCCTCTGGCAAACAAGACCTAATACTTGGTGGCAAAACCCTTGTTGGCAAGCACAGCGGTCAGACGTCTTCTGTAGTTGATGATGAGGTTTGCACACGTCAGGAGGAATTTTGGTCCACTCCTCTTTGCAGATCATCTCTAAATCATTAAGAGTTCTGGGCTGTCGCTTGGCAACTCGCAGCTTCAGCTCCCTCCATAAGTTTTCAATGGGATTAAGGTCTGGTGACTGGCTAGGCCACTCCATGACCCTAATGTGCTTCTTCCTGAGCCACTCCTTTGTTGCCTTGGCTGTATGTTTTGGGTCATTGTCGTGCTGGAAGACCCAGCCACGACCCATTTTTAAGGCCCTGGCGGAGGGAAGGAGGTTGTCACTCAGAATTGTACGGTACATGGCCCCATCCATTCTCCCATTGATGCGGTGAAGTAGTCCTGTGCCCTTAGCAGAGAAACACCCCCAAAACATAACATTTCCACCTCCATGCTTGACAGTGGGGACGGTGTTCTTTGGGTCATAGGCAGCATTTCTCTTCCTCCAAACACGGCGAGTTGAGTTCATGCCAAAGAGCTCAATTTTTGTCTCATCTGACCACAGCACCTTCTCCCAATCACTCTCGGCATCATCCAGGTGTTCACTGGCAAACTTCAGACGGGCCGTCACATGTGCCTTCCGGAGCAGGGGGACCTTGCGGGCACTGCAGGATTGCAATCCGTTATGTCGTAATGTGTTACCAATGGTTTTCGTGGTGACAGTGGTCCCAGCTGCCTTGAGATCATTGACAAGTTCCCCCCTTGTAGTTGTAGGCTGATTTCTAACCTTCCTCATGATCAAGGATACCCCACGAGGTGAGATTTTGCGTGGAGCCCCAGATCTTTGTCGATTGACAGTCATTTTGTACTCCTTCCATTTTCTTACTATGGCACCAACAGTTGTCTCCTTCTCGCCCAGCGTCTTACTGATGGTTTTGTAGCCCATTCCAGCCTTGTGCAGGTGTATGATCTTGTCCCTGACATCCTTAGACAGCTCCTTGCTCTTGGCCATTTTGTAGAGGTTAGAGTCTGACTGATTCACTGAGTCTGTGAACAGGTGTCTTTCATACAGGTGACCATTGCCGACAGCTGTCTGTCATGCAGGTAACGAGTTGATTTGGAGCATCTACCTGGTCTGTAGGGGCCAGCTCTCTTACTGGTTGGTGGGGGATCAAATACTTATTTCCCTCTGCAGAATGCAAATAAATTCATATACTTTCCACAATGTGATTTTCCGGATTTAATTTGTGATGTGCTATCTCTCACTGTTACCAATAACCTACCCTTCAATTATGGGCTGCTCATGTCTTTGTCAGTGGGCAAACTTACAAAATCAGCAAGGGATCAAATACTTATTTCCCCCACTGTAGATGGGGACAAGATACATGGTACAGTGTCAGTTGTAGAGACCTGAATGGGGTTCCTGTGGGGTTGCCGCGGGGATGGAAGCAGTTCCTGCGGGGTTGATGTGGGGACGGAAGCAGTTCCTGCGGGGTTCCCATGGAAGTGTAAGCTGCACCTGTGCCAGCCTCTCACCTACCGAGTACCAAGTTCTTTGATTGCTGTCTCCTCCTCCTCCTCGCTTCAACAGCACCTTTGTGGAAGTCTTCCATTAAGGAGGTGGTAGAGACACAGATGGCGGCAGAATTCAAAAGGTGTGGGATGAACACAGAGGATCTCTAATTAGAAAATGGAAGTTAAAAACCTAAACTTAAATGGCTGCATATGTGTGGATGTGTTGAGTGATGCTTAGATGGTGACTCCAGCAGTGATGAACTGGAGCCAATAACCAACAGACTTGTATGGTCTGTTGTCTCATATATAGCAATCTGGTTTAGGATGGGCTGGAAAGGGCTTAGGCAGCAACTTCAGTGGGTGAAACATGAGGACAGTGCTAGTCAGACTTTTACGGTCTGTGTCCCGCCAATGAAGACAAATAGGCTGGAGTGGGCTTCTATGGCAACTCCAGCAGTTGGAACATAGGGATAAGGCCGGGCGGACTTCTATGGTCTATGTCTCAGAAAAACCAAAGAAAGATGTCTCAGAAAAACCAAAGAAAGACCATAATCAAGTATATAATATCACATTCACCGTTGATTTAATCATGAATTGATAATGAGTATGACTGTTGAGCAGACTGTTCAGGTCTTTATTTGCCGTCACTTACTACGTTACTATTAATCCTCTCTGCTCCTGGGCTGATGGCGCAGACCTCAGCTCTGACACAGGCACGAGCATCGGATGTCACCTGACCTACTGGCAAGTGCATGTGGCGACCTCTCAGCGTACAGTGCCAGTAAATCAGCGAGAAGTCTTACATGTGCGCACCAGTGTGTTCTGTGTTCCAACTTCTGTTCCTTTCCTGCAGTGCTGTGACTTAAACCCAGAGAGAGCTGACCGGAATTTTTTTTTTTTTTTTTTAATGTACCATTAAATTCTTGCGGGACTGGGTGGGGACAGGTTAAATTCTTGTGGGGATGGATAAGATTTTTGTCCATGTGCAACTCTCTAGTCAGTTGGGATAAATAGATGGGTGGCTAAACTCAAGGCAAATTCTTTTTACAGTTAAATAAGGTATAAGGAACTGATCTAAGTTACAATGTGTAGCAAGCTAGTCCAGGTGCAGAATGAGTGTATAGTCAGTCACCCTATATATTCAAGGCTTGGGAGAAGAGCCAGTCTTTCACTTGCTTCCTGAAGTAGAAGAAGTCCTGGGAATAAGTTCTAGAGAATGAGGGCTACTCCTGAGAAGTCTTACTGGTGGATGTCTCATCAAACAATTTCTTTTGATAAGGGGACAGATAGTGATGATCTTTGAGAGGTCTCAGAGGTGTGTAAAGGACTAACTTATTCTTTAAGTACTCTGGCCCATTTTGTCTGAGAGCCTTGAAAATCAGAGTTTTAAATTTAGCCCTGTAATGTACTGGTAGCCAGTGTAGTTTTTGCAGGAAGCGTGTCATGTAATGTCATGCCACTTTTAGCCTTCTATCAGGTGTGCTGCAGCATTCTGAATTGGTTGGAGCTGATGCAAACTTTTTGGTTTGACCGGTGTAGAGGGCATTACAGTAGTCTAGTTGTGATGTTATGGCATGGGATCACTGTGATCAGACTCATCTTTTTTTCAGTCTATGGAGAGAGATTTCATAGCTGCCCTAGGTGATAGAGACAATTTTTAAAGGTTGTTTGAATTTGTGGGATCAGAGTGAGTGAGTGATGAGTCTAGCAATATCCCAAGATTCCTGACTTGTGATTTTAGAGGGAGTTCAAACTTCCCAAAAGGTATTTTGAAGTCTGTTATTTGTCCACTTGTGTTAGGTACCCAAAGAATCACTGTTTTGCTTGGGTTCATGCAGAGTTCGTTGTTGTTTGCCCATTCCTGAGTTTTGGTTAGGCAGGCAGTCAGTTTACTCAAAGCTATGGGTAGATCTGGTTCTATGGGCATGAATAATTGCACATCTTCTGCATGTAGAATTTTGTGTCCATCAACCAAAGCAGCTCGGCCAGAGGCTTGAGGTAGATATTAAATAAAATAGGAGAGAGAATGGATCCCTATGGCACCTCACAGTTCAGTGCCCAAGGTAATGAATGATATGCTGTTGTCGAACAGAATTGATTGTTAACTGTCTGACAAATAGGATTTGAACCGTGTAAATACTGTACCACTGATACGTGTGTCTGCCAGTCTTATGAGCATGATATTATGATCCCCTGTGCAAAGCCTGCTGAGAAATCCAACACTAGTATCGAGGCAGATCCCTTGTCATGGTTTGTGCAGGTCATCAAGAAGGGACACAAGAATTGTCTCTGTTCCGTACCCAGGTCTGAAACCAGATTGACATGGGTCTAGTCAATTATTTTCAATTAGCCAATTGTTGAATTGAATGCAGACTGTCTGTTCTATAAGTTTTGCCAGGAAAGGAATGTTAGAGACTGGTTAGTAGTTTTCAAGTCTGTCCTAGTCAAGTGAGATTTTTTTTCAGTAGGGGGTGCACCACAACTCTTCTTAGTGTTGTTGGCAGCTGTCCTTTCACAAGAGAAGTGTTAACAATTTCAGTGGCCCCCTCAATGAGGCCTATGCTCGCTTGTTGAACTATCTTTGCTGGACAGGTTGTAGGCCATAGGCCTTTCAGGATATTTTCAAGAGCTTCCTCTCTGACCTGCATGAATGAGTCCTAGATGGCTGTGTATGGTGGGGGGAGAGAGAGTGTTCTCTTCATTAGCTGGTGGGAGCTTTGATGGGACTGTCTGTAGGTCCTGATGGAGACCTTTAATTTTGTTGGCAAAGTATACAGTGGGGGAAATAAGTATTTGATCCCTTGCTGATTTTGTAAGTTTGCCCACTGACAAAGACATGAGCAGCCCATAATTGAAGGGTAGGTTATTGGTAACAGTGAGAGATAGCACATCACAAATTAAATCTGGAAAATCACATTGTGGAAAGTATATGAATTTATTTGCATTCTGCAGAGGGAAATAAGTATTTGATCCCTCTGGCAAACAAGACCTAATACTTGGTGGCAAAACCCTTGTTGGCAAGCACAGCGGTCAGACGTCTTCTGTAGTTGATGATGAGGTTTGCACACGTCAGGAGGAATTTTGGTCCACTCCTCTTTGCAGATCATCTCTAAATCATTAAGAGTTCTGGGCTGTCGCTTGGCAACTCGCAGCTTCAGCTCCCTCCATAAGTTTTCAATGGGATTAAGGTCTGGTGACTGGCTAGGCCACTCCATGACCCTAATGTGCTTCTTCCTGAGCCACTCCTTTGTTGCCTTGGCTGTATGTTTTGGGTCATTGTCGTGCTGGAAGACCCAGCCACGACCCAATTTTAAGGCCCTGGCGGAGGGAAGGAGGTTGTCACTCAGAATTGTACGGTACATGGCCCCATCCATTCTCCCATTGATGCGGTGAAGTAGTCCTGTGCCCTTAGCAGAGAAACACCCCCAAAACATAACATTTCCACCTCCATGCTTGACAGTGGGGACGGTGTTCTTTGGGTCATAGGCAGCATTTCTCTTCCTCCAAACACGGCGAGTTGAGTTCATGCCAAAGAGCTCAATTTTTGTCTCATCTGACCACAGCACCTTCTCCCAATCACTCTCGGCATCATCCAGGTGTTCACTGGCAAACTTCAGACGGGCCGTCACATGTGCCTTCCGGAGCAGGGGGACCTTGCGGGCACTGCAGGATTGCAATCCGTTATGTCGTAATGTGTTACCAATGGTTTTCGTGGTGACAGTGGTCCCAGCTGCCTTGAGATCATTGACAAGTTCCCCCCTTGTAGTTGTAGGCTGATTTCTAACCTTCCTCATGATCAAGGATACCCCACGAGGTGAGATTTTGCGTGGAGCCCCAGATCTTTGTCGATTGACAGTCATTTTGTACTCCTTCCATTTTCTTACTATGGCACCAACAGTTGTCTCCTTCTCGCCCAGCGTCTTACTGATGGTTTTGTAGCCCATTCCAGCCTTGTGCAGGTGTATGATCTTGTCCCTGACATCCTTAGACAGCTCCTTGCTCTTGGCCATTTTGTAGAGGTTAGAGTCTGACTGATTCACTGAGTCTGTGAACAGGTGTCTTTCATACAGGTGACCATTGCCGACAGCTGTCTGTCATGCAGGTAACGAGTTGATTTGGAGCATCTACCTGGTCTGTAGGGGCCAGCTCTCTTACTGGTTGGTGGGGGATCAAATACTTATTTCCCTCTGCAGAATGCAAATAAATTCATATACTTTCCACAATGTGATTTTCCGGATTTAATTTGTGATGTGCTATCTCTCACTGTTACCAATAACCTACCCTTCAATTATGGGCTGCTCATGTCTTTGTCAGTGGGCAAACTTACAAAATCAGCAAGGGATCAAATACTTATTTCCCCCACTGTATGGCAAAATCATTGCTGTTTAGTTGTGTCTGGGCAGGCTGGTTCTGTTGTAGGGTTTGCATTAGGCTGTTTACTATTTTAAATAGTGGCTTGGTTGAATTTGCAGCTTGTTCTATGTGTTGAGAGAAATAATGTTTTTTCGGCTTTTACAGTTGAGCGTGTCTTCATCTAGGTGAGATTTTCGCTATTTTCTTTCAAGTTGATGACCTTAATGCTTAAGGACCCATAGTTCTGGGGAAAACCATGGTAAACATTTGTGCATAGAGCATAGGACCTTCTTTAGAGGAGCTGATTTTTCCTAATGCCATTGCTAAGCATGCATTCCAGATATCGACCTGTTCTGACACTGTCATCATCTTTTCATCTACATAGGGATAGGACAAGGCCTCCAGTAAGTTATCAGCAGTCTGGTTTCTTATGTCTCAATTTTCCTTTTAAATTTTGATTAGGCCCATCTGTTTTATGTAGTCCTTAATTGATCATTTTATAATCAAATTCTCTGTCCATGATAGAGATTTTATCTCAGCCTTGTGTTCAAAGATGTTGACCCCTTTGCAGAACACCAAAGGGCTCATTTTCAAAGCACTTAGACTTATAAAGTTCCATGGAAATCTCGAAACAAGGTAAAATATTTTTTAAGACCAGAATATGATAGGCACTTCTGTTAGTTAGAGACATAGATTAATGATTGTTTTTCACTCATGTGAAAAATATTTGGAAGTTTTAATGTAGAGGGAGATTCAGCAGGATATCAGAAATGTAGAGATAATATAAGTTAAAGATATGAACTTCATAACTGCAATTCTGTGAGTTGGTCTCATCATTTTGCAGTTTCTGATCCTGAAGTCATTTTGACGATCAATTGATGCAGATCACTGGAGGCTTTGTTGTTGTTGTTGTAGATCCAACTCAGATCACAAGCAAAGAGAAAGGTTGATTGTTTGTAAAGTGCAGGGAGGGAGACAAAAAATTGCTTTTATTCAAACAAAACAATGAAATTAACTAGGTGAAGGAAAGAAGATCCAAAATAAACCCTGGACTGGTACCCCAGCATAGACTGAGTAGAAGTATGTAAAAATTTGAGCAGTAAATCAATAGTATATTTTTTAGCCTGAATTGTAGGAGCCCAGTGTGAACATAGCCTCTTCCTTCCTTGCCTTGGGAAGTTTCATCAGCCAGTTAGAAGCCTTGTCTCCTGGTCTCAATATCCTTGTGCAGTTATTCAGTTCTCCATGACGTTTTAACAACTTTCTTCTCACTCCACTGCTGTAACCACTAGGTTATGCCTTCTCTCCACTTTGAAGCAACTTACACTGAAAATGGATGGAAAACCCCTACTGTTAAGTATGAAATTGCTTGCCCCATAGGCTTTAATGGAGATAAATAAAAGAAATTGTTCAGTATCCAAATATGAACCAAAAATGTTTTCACATGCACATCTCTAAGAGAAAGTATACTGAGAGGCAATTCTTGGAGATTTAGTCCAAATACCAGATGAGAAACTTTTTTTTTTTTATAATTGAAGGTATTTTAATTAGGCATGTAGAGAGTAAATAAACCGAGGCATACAACCATATAGAATCTAAAGGTGTGTAATTCATGCACTTAAGTTTACTTTCTTATGTACTAAGTGCAAAGAAATTAAAAGGGAGCTTACTGAACACTGAATGACATCACATTCTATTAACTGGAATCCTGCCAAAATTCACAGCCTGTTTTGGCACCATTCAAGCAGCAGATGAAATCTTCCAATAATGCAGGAGTACAGGAAGGGCAATAATCGTACAGATTGCAAAACACTTACATAGTGAATCACAGGGATTATTCCAGACTTGCACATGAGCAATCAGCCATTCACCCATGAGAGAGCTCCACCTTTTGTAATGACAGAATTAAACTCTTTTTTTTTTTTCCCCTTACCAAGAGCATCTGTAGCCAGCCATGTGATTGGTGACTTGCAATGGGTTCCTATCAAAAAGGTGCTTATAGTGCATCGGAGGCTGCCAGAGAACCAACCCAAACACTCATGCAGTGCTTCTTCGATAGGTGTACAAAAAAACAAAAGTGATTGGTATTTATTTTTGTTACATTTGTACCCCGCGCTTTCCCACTCATGGCAGGCTCAATGCGGCGGGCAATGGAGGGTTAAGTGACTTGCCCAGAGTCACAAGGAGCTGCCTGTGCTGTGCTGGGAATCGAACTCACTTCCTCATTTCCCCAGGACCAAAGTCCACCACCCTAACCACTAGGCCACTCCTCCACTCCTTGGAGTTGTGGTTTTGATGTGATTCATTCATAGTTTAGCCTAGCACGTGGGGAAGAATGTTCCAAATTATAGCTAGTTTAATGCTAGGTTCCACATTAGGAGTCAACCACCCAAGAAAAAGATCTAGGTGTTATTAAACGTATTGTCCGCAGTCTTCTGCTCAATGTGTGATGGCAGCGAAAAAAGCAAATGGAATGTTTGGAATTATTAGGAAGGAAATAAAAAATAAAGATCATCATAATGCACTTTACAAATGGGCTATCCCACATCTAAAAACATGGTTCATGAGAATTTTTCTTTTCAGGCAGCCAAGATTTGGAATGATCTCCTTTGAGATATTGGATCCACACCATTACATTTTGCTTTTAGAAAGGCCTTAAAAACATCTTTGAGTTTTAAAATAACTGTACTTGTTTGAAGTAATTTATAGCTTATAAAATGTAATTCCCTCATATGTGAAGACTTATTCTGTTTGCAAACTGCTTTGGATCCTTTGGGAGAGTTGGCACTATATAAAACATTAAATGGCTCTATCACTCAATGGTGTGACTTCACCTTGAGTATTATGTGTAGTTCTGGTTGCCATATCTCAAAAAAAAAAAAAAAAACTATAGCAGAATTAGGAAAGGTGCAAAGAAGTGTGACCAAAATGATTAAGGGGACAGGCTAGCGAGGTTAGAGGTCTATACAATATTGCGTGGAATAGAATGGTTAAATGCAAATAGATTTGTTTACGCTTTCAAGAAGTTCAAAGTCAAGGAGATGGGCCATAAAGTTACGTAATAATTTTAAAACCAAAGAAACGTTTTCACTCAATACATTGTTTAAACTTTGGAACTTGTTGACAGAGGATATAATAAGAGCAGTTAGCTATCTAAGGGCCCTGTTTACTAAGCTGTACTGTAGGCATGCTAACTTTTTAGCACACGCTAACAATAGAGACACCCATTATATTCCTATAGGTGTTTCTATCATTAGTGAGTGCTAACAATTCAGCACGCCTACGGCGCAACTTAGTAAACTGGACCCTAAGTTTGAAAAACGTTTGGTTAAGTTCCTGGAGGTGTGGAGGGATATTTTTGATAAAACAATCCGATTTTGGACAACTTTCTAGAAACATCCAAAAATTGAGTGAACATAGCCATTTTGGAACCTGAAAAATGTCTTTATCGTTTTGGTTCAAAAATTGCCTTTTTTCCTAGATGTTTTGGTCAAAATTCTATATATGGTGCCAAACAATTGACGCTAATTTAAGTTTTCTCTAAGCACTATTCTATAAAATTGCTCTCGGTCGCCTTTATAGAATAGCGTTTGGCGCTGGGATCCATGCCCAATTTTAGGTGTGGGGATTTACACCAAGTAAAACCTGGTGTAAATTCTCACGTTTATATTATGCGCCGATCTCCCCTATTCTATAAAACTGCATGCAAATTCCAGGAACGCCTGCAGTCCACCCATCCCCTTCCTATGGCTACACCATCTTTTTGGATCTGTAGCAAATTTAAATGGCATGTAAATGTTAGTTTACACCAATTAGCGCTGCTTGTTCAATTAAATTGTGCATGGAAATTGGGCAAGCGCCCAAATTTCTGGGTGCAATTTTGAGCACCATATATAGAATTAGGTCACTTGTGCTCAGTGCGTTTTTGTTTTGGGACCATTTTGGAAAATAAAACATCTAAGAGAAAAACTCCCCAAAACCAGTCATTGGGATGTGTGGGGGGCCATTATTCTTAGTAGATTGGCCACATGGACATCCCAGCAGAGTAGTGGGGCAGCCTAGGAGGCACAGCAGAGAACTTGACATAAGGCCCAGGTACACATCTCACCGCAACCCCCTTATTGTATGGTGAGCCCTCCAGGAGCAGAAAATAGCACTGTACCTCACTGTACACCACTACAATAGCTCTCGAGCATGGAGGTGTCACATATATGTAGGTACAGCATGTATTTAGTGTATTTTGGAAGGCTCGCATATTCCACCACAAATGTACTAGTTACAGTGGGATATGGGCCTAGATCCCATTCTGTATAGCTCACTGCACTGCCCACTAGGATACTCCTGGGACCTGCTTGCTGCTCTAATAGGAATGACCATCATATGTGAAGTTGTCATAGAGCCTGGTATGTACCATCACTGTCACATCTTAGGGGCCTGGGAGGGGGTGAGTGAGCACTGGAGGAGTAAGGGGGGGTTATGTCTTCTTCCATTTGGTCATTTAGGTCACTTAGTCATGATTAACAGGTCTAGCCAAAAAGTCTTAATTTTGTCCCTAGTTGTTTTCATTTTATTCATTATTGCAGAAAAGGTCTATCTTTTGGGGTCGCACAGGTCCCACCCAAAACACAGCCCCTTGAAATCTGGATGAACTGTAGAGCAAAACATTTAAAAATCAGGGTGTCAAAAATCGCAACTTGGATGACTTTTTTGTTTTGAAAATGAGCCCCACAGTCTATAAAATATGAAGAAAAAGATTCCTTATCCCTGGGGTCATAGGAGCCAACCTTTCAAAATGATTGGGGGTGCTGAATTTTTTTTTTTTTTTTGCAAGTGGTGCATTCCTCCCTCCCCCTCCTCCTCTCAGATAAGAAATAACCTGCAGTGATATGGCCAGCTACTTTCAAAACTTGTTCTGGGCTCTGATTGGCCCAGGAGCTCAACTTCATCTAGGATGTACTGGCTTTTGTTTCAGTCTTAGCCAGGGAGGAAAGAGAGAGAGATTTCTTTGCTGAGGCCCTGTGAACAGTTATATTTGATAACCTGTGAGCAGCTATATGTTCCTGATCTCCCTAGGCACCATTCAGGTAGTGACTAAATGTTTAAATAGTTTTATAATTGATCCATATTTAGTTATCTGTTACTGTTTGCTGAATTGCACCTTTTCTGTTCATTGTTCTAATTTTTCAGGACAATAAACATTTTTAGTTTATTGCCTCTACTTGTCTGGACTGACTAATAATCCTAGAGGTTTGTTTGATGGGTTTGTGGGTGCTTTCTTTCTAGGAGCTGTGAGACCACTGGGAATGAGTCCCCAGTAACCTAGGAATCACCGGGGATAATTTGAGAGCGGGAGACTCACCTAGAGACAGTTGGGATCCAGTCAGTGGGAGGAGGTGCTAGTGTAGAGCACATGTGGCAGGTGCAGGTGGACCTGAGCTGTGCTGGAGGTAGACCCTCTAAGTGGCAATAGGGTAGCCCCAGGCGGATGGCTAGGTGTTTTGTGACATGTGCATAATTGCCAGTTGATGCCATTTAGAGCCTATTGCTCATTAATAATGAGCTGATAATTGGTGTTAACTTAATGCACACAACTGCCCTTATTCTATAACTTGTACGTGCAAATGTGCATGCTATTCAGTAAGTTCACCACCAAAGGAAACTGGCAAGAACAATCTGTGTAACAATTTTGTTTAAAATTAGAAGGTAAAAATTATTGAATGTTAAGAACAGAAAATATCTTCTGACAAAAAAAAAAAAAAGCAACAAAAACCCAGACCCTTGATTTTTCTTTGGGATTTGTGAGCTACTCTTTTTTTTTTTTTTTTTTTTTTTTGTGGGAGAGTCCTCAAAGCTGCTTATTCATTAGGTTCCACCTGAGGATAATAGGTGCCACCTAGAATAAAAGGAAATAATTCTTTTTGTTTTCCACTCAGCACAGACTTTTTTTTTTTTAAATAGGACAGGGTTGGGTTTCCGATTAAGCCATTATAGCTGCAGGGTGAGTGCTTTGCTTAAATATGTGGTGCGGGGAAAAGTTTCGACCTTGGTCATACATTTTATTTAAAAAAAAAAAACACACACACACACACACAATGAAACAAAAGGTCTCTAGATTAGCTGTAGTAGAACAATGGGGATTGCATTAGGCAGTAATTACATGCAATTATGATATGTAAGACTATAAATAGAAGGGGTTAGAGTTTGAGAACACATTATGGTTGAGGAATAGCAAAAATTTAATATTAAACCTTTATGTAAAAACACACATTCATCTGGTGTTCCTCTGGGTTTAGGTGAAGATAGTTCATGTTCCCCAGGGCTGCAGGTAGGGTTTTATTTACACATCTTGGATTTCATGTGCATTTTTTGAAGTTTCTTTCTCCTCTTTCTTTTAGAACTAGGGCTTGGATCTGGTCCCACGAGTCTTCATTTGCAGCAACATTTTCTCCCTTCTTACATCCATTTTGTTAGTGTGGTCTTGTAGCATCAAGCCTTGGTTGGGGGCCATGCACTAGGGCTCCTTCCACAATCTTGGCTTGGTCCTTAAATTCGGCTGCTAGTTATCATTACTGTGCAGAAACTGATTTCCCTTTTTTCCAAAATGGACTGGCTTAGGGGGCAGAAAACCCGAGTCAAGATTTGAACCCAGGTCCCTTGGTCAGACTGCTATGCAAGTTTCCTTTAATCCTCAAATATTTCACAGATGCTCTCTATGAATATCCTGACTGATTTAGCTGTCCTTGATTTATGTGGTATTATTTAGCAAGGATGTATATAGCCTCTGTATGTAAACCGGTTATTTTCTTTGCCTTAGACATCTGATTTATATAAGAAATCTATTGATTTAGACTGTAGGGTGCCTTGTGTAACACCATTCCGAGTACACAATTAGGAAAGGGGACGCCACTTAATACCAGACTTGAGTTCCAACTCACTCTATTCAGTCATGCTGGTTTTTGATTTCGGGGTGGGGAGATTTCCTTTCAGGAAAATAGTATTGACACAGACTCTCCAATCTTGATTGGTGTTCCAATCAGTCTTCGTGTGTTGAATCTTTTACAGCACATCTTGTCCTTTTTTGCCTCTATAATAGGGACGTACACAAGGAAAGTTCCTTATCATCAAGCAGATGAATCCATTACGAATGGGTTGTGTCCATCAACCAGCAGGGGGAGATAGAGGGCACTGAAAAACCATAGTGCCTCATGGCCAACTAGCTCCATCTGCCTCTTCAGTATTCTCTATCTCCCCAGCAGGGTGGACGCAGCTTATTCAGCTCCTTCAGAAATCTGCCTGGGGTGGCTCCTGTGCTTTGGCCAGTTGTAACATGGATGTTGTGGCTGGTGGTGCCCACTTTAAAGGCACATAGGTTCGCCCTGTCCCTGCCTTACCCGGCCCCCGATGTGGATGTAGACACATAGGTTTGCCCTGTCCCTTTCTTTTCCCACACTCTCCTTTGTGGATGCAGGCACATTGGTTTGTCCTTTCCCTGCCTTTCCCACTCTACTGATCCTCCGGAGTTGGAAATGTGCCTCTATTGCTGTTGCCTCTAACTTTCCTCACAGCGTTAAAAAAAAAAAAAAAAGTCACGTCGCGCTTTGGTGCTGCGATTCCAGAAAAGAGGTTTTCTTCTGATTGTGCAGCGTGACCGGAGCTCTGGGACTCGGTCTGGTGAGGTAAGAGTGTTTTGTAGCTCCTCCGGGGAGGGCCCGTGATCGGGCCTTTTTTGACATGAATCCGCCATTTTGAATTTCTGCCGTTTTTCGGCGATGGCTGCGGAGGTTGTTAAGCGCTGTTCCCATTGTGGCAAGCGCAGATCAGCAGCAGGGCTCTGTAAATCATACTCTTCAGATGTCGGGGCCGGTACGAGCATGGCGAGCAATGTTTCTTCCTGCTCAGTGGAGCTGGCAGCGGGCGCCATTTTGGACGCGCCGCATGGTGCAACCCCTGCAGAAGCGGAGGGGTTTGAAACTGGAGGGAAGCCTCGGGTGGAGGCTAACAGGGGAGCTTCTATCCCCGGACTGGAACCGGGAGGCCAGGGTGAGCCCTTCTCCCCCTGAGCTTGTGTTGTTGCTGCATAAAGCATTCATGTTAAAAAGAGCTCTCCCGCAGGGGTCTCATTCGGCCCTGCTAACTGTTCCCCCTCCAGTGGAGCCCGGCCTCGGATTGCCATCAGGCGCGTTTTCCCCTGACAGCTGACCGCAAGACAAGCGCAGAAGGGTTAATTCCCCTTCAGAGAGTGGTGCACCCCCCCCCCCCCCCCGTGGTCGGGATGTTAGGATTCTGAGGGGTCTGGCAGGCCCTCGTGGTCTGAAGAGCCAGAGAAAGGTGCAGGATTGCCACCGGATCCAGATGATCCTTCCGCGGTGAGGATTTTCCACCACGATGAGCTGCCAGCGCTTATTTCTGATGCCTTGCAGGTCCTCTCTATTGAAGATCCTGGGAGTGGCGAAGCCTCCTCTGGTAATCCGAGGATGGCAAGTACTAAGAAGCCTGCTCGAGCCTTTCCTTTGCATGACTCCATCCAAGAGCTTATTTCGGCCCGAGGAGCCTTTGAAAGTTGCCAGGGCAATGGGGCAATTATACCCTCTAAGTGAGGAGCATTTGGCGCGCCTAGCAGTGCCTAAAGTGGATGCCCTGGTCACGGCTGTGACAAAGAGAACTACCCTCCCAGTTGAAGGAGGAGTCACCCTGAAGGACATGCAGGACCGACGCCTGGAATCAGCTATGAAACAATCCTTTGACATTTCAGGCCTATCCTTACGGGCGTCTGCATGCAGCTGCTGTGCTGCCAGAGCCTGCCTCGCTTGGTTGCAACAGGCAGTGGAACAGCCCGGGGATGGAGGTGAGTCCCTTTCTGAGGTGGCACCGCGGATGGAGTCGGCCTTGTCTTTCTTGGCTGACACCCTTTATGATCTGGTCAGAGCTTCGGCTAAACAGATGGCTGTGGGGGTGGTGGCTCGCCGCCTTCTATGGCTATGGCATTGGGTGGCTGACATGGCCTCTAAGCAAAGGTTGGTGAAGTTGCCCTTCCAAGGCCTTCTCCTATTTGGTGAGGAGTTTAACACAAAACCTCTCCACATGTATCCAGAATGTATCTTTCAATAACTGCTTGACCAGATCCTCTTGTTTTCTTTGACTTCTTTGTAACACCAATTGTATTCTTTACCCTGGTATGGCAATGCCATAACAGTTCTTTGTAAGCCACATTGAGCCTGCAAAAAGGTGGGAAAATGTGGAATACAAGTGCAATAAATAAATAAAATTGTTAAAGGCCTGGGGGATGCTAAACCCCAGTGCTTACCCGAGGATAGGCCGAGGCCTCTCTCCAAGGGTCAGGCGGTTCCCTCCTCTTACAGACCTCGCTTCCGTGAAGCTAGAAGGTACCGCCAAGGGCGTTCTGCTGGGTTCACTTCTTGTGCCCGCTTTCAGCAGAGGAACTCCTTTCGTTCGGACAAGTGTTCCATAGCGACCGGCTCAAGGCCTGGAGTTCAAGGGCGACGCTCTCAATGATGCGCTGGCCCTCTCTTCGATTCCTGCAGTAGGAGGATGGCTTTCCCTCTTTCACGAGGAGTGGGTCAAGATTTCATCAGATCAGTGGGTTTTGGACCTGATCAGACATGGCTACAGAATCAAATTCAATGCCCCGGTGAGAGACGTGTTTGTGGAGTCCCGATGCGGTTCTGCCGGCAAATGGGCGGTGGTAGAGGAGACCTTGCAAGGCTAGGGGCGGTGTCCCCGGTGCCTCCCGCCGAACTCGGCTCCAGCCGTTACTCCATTTACTTTGTGGTGCCGCGAAAGGGTGGGTCTTTTCGGCCCATCCTCGACTTAAAAGAAGTCAACAAGTCTCGTGCGGCATTTTCACATGGAAACCCTGTGCTCCGTCATTGCGGCGGTACAGCCAGGAGAGTTTCTCACGTCTCTGGACCTGAAAGACGCTTACTTGCACATTCCTATTTGGCCCCTGCACCAAAGCTTTCTGCGGTTTGCGGTGATGGGAAAATATTTCCAGTTTCAGGCCTTGCCTTTTGGCCTTGCCAGAGCTCCCCGAACCTTTTCCAAGGTAATGCTGGTAGTAGCTGCCTTTCTCAGGCGAGAGGGTATTCGAGTTCACCCGTACCTAGATGACTGGCTCATCAGAGCGGACTCGACAGAGGAGAGTCATCAGGTAACAGCCAGAGTGGTCTCAGTACTTCAATCTCTGGGCTGGGTTGTCAATATAGTCAAAAGTCACCTGACCCCCTCTCAATCTCTAGAATATTTGGGGGTCCGGTTCGACACAGCTTTGGGGTTTGTTTTTCTTCCCGAGCAAAGGCGGTGCAAGCTTCAGAACCAGGTCCGTCTGCTCCAGAGGATACCTCGCCCCTGCGCTTGGGACATTGTCCAGCTGTTAGGGTTGATGACGGCCACCTTGGAAGTGGTGCCTTGGGCGAGAGCGCACCTGAGACCTCTGCAGTGCTCCCTGCTTCAACGAAGGTCTCCAATTTCTCAGGATTATCAGTGCAGACTCACGTGGCTCCCTGCGGCCCGGCTCAGTATGGAGTGGTGGCTCTCAGACAGCATGCTGCGGCAAGGAATGCTGCTAGCACTCCCCGATTGGTGCCTGGTGATAACAGAAGCCAGCCTGAAGGGCTGGGGTGCACATTGCTGGGGAAGGCATGCTCAGGGTATCTGGACACCCGAGGAATCAGAGTGGTCCATCAATCACTTGGAGTTGAAAGCGATTTTCCAGGCTCTTCTGCCTTTTCACTCGACCCTGGAAGGATTGGCTGTCAGAGTTCTGTCGGACAACACGACAGCAGTGACCTACTTAAATCGACAAGGCGGCACTCAGTGCAGAGCACTGGCCGCACAGATTTGCCACTGGGCAGAGCTACATCTGCAGTTTTTTTTTTGTTACATTTGTACCCCGCGCTTTCCCACTCATTGCAGGCTCAATGCGGCTTACATGGGGCAATGGAGGGTTAAGTGACTTGCCCAGAGTCACAAGGAGCTGCCTGTTCTGTCAGCAGCTCACATTGCAGGTCAGAGCAACGTGCAGGCCGATTATCTAAGCAGGCATCAAATCGACCCTGCGGAGTGGGAACTGGCAGACGAAGTGTTTCTTCAGATCTGTGCCAAGTGGGGGACGCCCATAGGGGATGGAGAGATCCTCGCTCGGCAGGGTTGGATGCCTTGGCTCAACCCTGGCCTCAGGGCCCTCCTGGATGTGTTTCCTCCGTGGCCCTTGATAGGGCGAGTACTCCTGCGGATTCGGCTACATCAAGGAGAGGTGGTTCTCATTGTCCCGGATTGGCCCAGGAGGCCGTGGTATGCGGACCTCCGGTGGATGCTGGTAGAGGCTCCCCTTCCTTTGCCTCTGGTACCGAATCTGTTGTGACAGGGACCGATGACCATGGAGGACGCCTGCTGCTTTGGTCTTACGGCATGGCTATTGAGAGGGCGCAATTGAGAGACAAGGGTTATTCCAGTAAAGTCATTTCCACTCTCCTACAGGCCCGCAAGCGTTCCACTTCCGTGGCTTATGCCAGGATTTGGCTCCAATTTGAGGCTTGGTGTGCTGCTAAAGCGATTACACCTTTGCGGGCTTCTGTCTCGCCGATACTTGACTTTTTGCAGGATGGTTTACAAAAAGGCCTTGCCTATAATTCCTTGCATGTTCAAGTGGCAGCCTTAGCATGTTTTCGAGGGAAGGTCGCTGGCCTCTCCCTGGCTGCTTATCCGGATGTGGCACGGTTTCTTAGAGGGGTGCTTCGGCTCTGTCCTCCTGTGCGGGCTCTGTGTCCGGCCTGGAAACTGGGGTTAGTTTTAAAGGCCCTTCAGTGTTCGCCCTTCGAGCCGCTAAGGCGAGCTTCAGAGAAGGATGTGACCCTAAAGACGGTCTTTTTGGTGGCCATTACTTCGGCGAGAC
The DNA here is from genome assembly GCF_901765095.1 of Microcaecilia unicolor. Taxonomy (NCBI): domain Eukaryota; kingdom Metazoa; phylum Chordata; class Amphibia; order Gymnophiona; family Siphonopidae; genus Microcaecilia; species Microcaecilia unicolor. The sequence goes on along the minus strand of NC_044035.1, from coordinate 307,294,279 downwards.
GGGTGTCTGAGCTCCAGGTGCTGTCCTGTCGAGACCCTTTTCTGCAATTCTCAGAGTCCGGAGTTATGGTATGTACGGTGCCTTCCTTCCTGCCGAAGGTGGTTTCAGCGTTTCACCTAAACCAGCCTATTTTCCTGCCTTCCTTTTCCAGAGAGGAGTTTCCGGAAGCCTTTGGGCAATTGCACCTCCTAGATGTGCGAAGGGCTCTGTTGCAGTATCTGTGCATGTCAAATGCTTTTAGGACCTCTGAGCATCTTTTTGTCCTGTTGTCAGGTCTGCGCAGAGGGTCTCCAGCGTCTAAAGCCACTATAGCCCGTTGGCTCCAGGAAGCTATTTCTTTCAGCCTATCTGCTGTCTGGCTGGCCTCTGCCTGAAGCCTTGAAGGCACATTCCACAAGAGCGATTTCCTCTTCTTGGGCTGAAACTGGAGCAAGAGATATGCAGTGCAACGACATGGGCTTCTAAGCTCTCTTTTGCCCGATATTACAGGCTGGATATGGCTGCCAGGAGAGACGCGCATTTTGGAGCACAAGTGCTGGCGCGTGGTGTGGCTTGTTCCCACCCTATCTAGGGATTGCTTTGATACACCCCATTTGTAATGGATTCATCTACTTGATGACAAGGAAGGGAAAATTAGGTTCTTACCTTGGTAATTTTCTTTCCTTTAGTCATAGCAGATGACTCCATGAGCCCTCCCTCAGTGATTCATTGTGTGATTGATGTTGTTTTATGTTCAGTTTTTCCTGTAGGTATGTTCCCTCATTGGGAGAAGTTGGAAAACAGTCTTCAGGATTTCTGTTCTGTTATAGGAAGTTGAGTTCGTTCCTCCTTTGTGTTATTGCTCCTGTTCTGAAGCGTTCATCCGCTGTGAGGAAAGTTCATGTTATACTACTTTGCGGTGTAACACTGCTTTGGAAGCTTCATCCGCTGTGAGGAAAATTCATGTTATTATATGTGGCAGTGTCACACTGCTTTGGAAGCTTCATCCGCTGTGAGGAAAATTCATGTTATTATATGTGGCAGTGTCACACTGCTTTGGAAGCTTCAAATACTGAAGAGGCAGATGGAGCTAGCTGGCCATGAGGCACTATGGTTTTTCAGTGCTCTCTATCTCCCCCTGCTGGTTGATGGACACAACCCATTCGTAATGGATTCATCTGCTATGACTAAAGGAAAGAAAATTACCAAGGTAAGAACCTAATTTTCCCTTTTCTTCTATTTTTCCTTATCCTGCTAGACAATCCCAATGGGTTACATCTCCCTATCAGCAGATGAAGGCAGAGACTTGAAGATTCCAATTACATCAGTATAACAGGTGGTGCAGCTAGGAACATTCCAGTATTTCTCTGTCTCTAGCAGATGGTGCAGGTGGACTGGTGCAGCAGTTTCTCTCTTGTTTTTAGTCTGTCTTGGGGCTGTAGCTCTCGGCTGAAGGACACCCTCAGGAATTGAGTCATAGCCAGACTACTGTAGAAGTAGAGGAGGGCTGTTAGTTCCTCCTCTGGCAGCCTGGAGCCTTGACCTTATGGGCCTTTGCTCTGTATGCTGGTGTAAAGCCTGTAGAAGCCTCTTATTGCCTGTCACTTGTGTGGAGGTCTCGCTGGAGAAATCAACACTGATTGATTTTAGTGGCAGTGGTGTCAATGGGTGGAAGTGTGCTTTTCTTCAGGGGAAATCATCTTACCCTGACGCTGTGACCTTTAGCTAACTTGGCTATTGCAGAGAAGCAAAGTAGCGCTGGGGGCAATACACTGGGCTGTATTCTAACCCTTGGTGCCATGCAGCAGGGGTGAGTTTCCCTGCTCCCGCTGAGCTCTAAAAAAGAAAGCACTGGGCGCTGTTGCATTTTCTTCCCTGACATGGAATACAGTTAATTAAAAAAAAAAAAAAAAAGCAACCGGAGGGGAGGGGGAATGACAGAACGGAAGGCTGAGGCATAGCAGTCTTGCCTAGCCTTGCTCAGGCAGCTGGTAAGCCCATTGTAGTTGGACCTACCTAGGGTGTTGGACCTAGGGCAGCTGATTCTGCATCTTCAGTGGCTGGAAGAGGGCCATGCAGCTGTGCTGGTATGGCACTGTCTGGATGGTGCTGCAGGGAGCACCCAGTACTCTTCCCAGAGGCAGGAACATTCTCCTAGGGAAGTCTGTCCTGCCATGGCTAAATTAATTTTGTTGGAAATGGTGTCCTTTTTGTCCCCAAACTTTGTTTTGGATAAGTGGTCTGAGGTGAATAGATTTTTCCCTGTTTGGGGGGGGGGGGGATTGGCTGGGGGCCACCCTCTGATGCAATTCAGGTCACAGGGGTCCTCTAGACCGATTGGGTCCCAAGTTTTTAGCCCTTCTGTCTAAGTGTCTTAGGCAGGCACTCTCAGTTCCAGTGGCATGGCCAGTGGGGAGCTGTCCCAGGGATCTGGTCGTGGGTCTTCCAGAAACCTCTCATCTCCAGACAAATTGGCCATGATTTTCAGAGGTGGGGGGAGTTGCCAGGCCCATCCATAGTTCCCCTGTCGTCCTTGGAGAGGATGTCTGAGAGGCAGATGAGTTGGTTTCTCCACCCCCCCCCCCCCCCCAGTAAAGATTTCTTCTCTCTCTAAGATCCCTTTATTTGCTCTTAGAATAATACCACAGTAGCCATAACTATTGTGGACCATAACAAGTGGTTCCATACAGTAGTGTAAGTTCAAATTAGGGGCCACAAATAATTTTGCTGAGAGTCCACTATGACGATGGGGGGGGGGGGGGGGGGTGGAGAGGAAGAAGGATTCTTTAAACAAAGTTGCTAGGCTGCATTCCACCAGCTTTCATCAATTAAATAACGTGAGGTCACCTGCAGCATGAGAAGCGTTTAAACTGCCCATCTTCCACTGCCGGGCCAAGCCGTACTTTTGGCCTGGCAGTGGGAGATGGGGTGCTTAAGCGCTTCTCTGGGAGGCAGGCCAAAGAGACATGCCCATAGGTTTCCCAGGACATGTATTTTTAGCTGTAGGGAAAGAGGCGGTGCAGAGTACATAAGGGGATTGGACTCTGAAATCCCATCTTGTACTTTGTTGGCATATGTTGCATCTGCAGCAAAGCAGTAAGGAGACGCAGACCTAGGTGGAGAGGAAGAGATTCCAACATAGAACACAAGCAGACCACCCACACAAAGATGAAGGGGGGATGGACACATGAGCAGACAAGAGGTAGAGAGACAGGCTGAGGGAGGAGGTATAGTGGAATTAGAAAAGGTACAGAGAAGGGCAACGAAAATGATAAAGGGGATGAGACGACTTCCCTATGAGGAAAAGCTGAAGCATCTAGGGCTCTTCAGCTTGGAGAAGAGACGGCTGAGGGGAGATATGATAGAGGTCTATAAAATAATGAGTGGAGTGGAATGGGTAGACGTGAATCGTTTGTTTACTCTTTCCAAAAATACTAGGAGTAGCTGGCATGCGATGAAGCTACAAAGTAGTAACTTTAATACAAATCGGAGAAACATTTTCTTCACTCAACATGTAATTAAACTCTGGAATTTGTTGCCAGAGAATGTGGTAAAGGCGGTTAACTTAGCGGGGTTTAAAAAGGGACTGGACGGCTTCTTAAAGGAAAAGTCCATAGACCATTATTAAATTGACTTGGGGAAAATCCACTGCTTATTTCTGGGATAAGCAGCATAAAATGTATTGAGTTTTCTCGGACCTTGCTGGGTATTTGTGACCTGGATTGGCCACTGTTGGAAACAGGATTCTGGGCTTGATGGACCTTTGGTCTGGCCCAGTGTGGCAATACTTATGTACTTATGTAGATGGAGGATGGAGAAACAAAGACCCACACAAAGTGGGAAGCACACAAGGCTCTTTTTTTTCCTGCACTACACTCCTTTCTCATCTACTATGCCTTTGAAAAGTACTTCTCAACAGTTGCAACCCTCAGGGACTTTCGGTTATCAGGAACTAAGTAAGCCCATCAGCCACTCCAGGCAGAAAGAACTGCTCAAATTTCTTCCCAATGGTGGGAGCCATCTGGCTTTTCTTCTTTTAGGCTTGCCCCTAATGAAAGGTGCCATGATCAGTGTCGGTGCACTGCACTGAGGCTTTGATGAATGGGAGAAGGGCTAAGGTGGGCCAATGCTCAGAACTTTGGCACTATAGCAAACGGTGCTTGGAAATACTGCGGGAACAGTTCAGGAAAAAATACTTCCCAATGCTTAACACTAGTAGCATACAAATTATATATGTGCTGTTAACTTCCAAATGCTCAGCGCTATTTTCTGACCCCCTCCTCCCTCTACGGCACCCTGGTGCTGAATTGTGGGGCAAAAGAAGGCGCCTTGTGAAATAGGTCCGGATGAGACTCTATCCCCTGTAAAAGTTCCCGTTGCAGCCTGTTGGCTTCTTTCCTCACCCACAAGCTGGTTTGTGGGCCGCCAGCTATGGCTGGTTCTCGTGCTTTGTGCTGTCCTTCTGCCTCGTCAAGATAATGTGGAGCCGGTGACCAGGGTGATGAGGACAGCCATGTCGGGGGGGGGGGGGGGGGGGGGTCAGCAGGAATGTAGTACCTTGAAATCTGATGAGAAATCTTTCCAGACACCCTAACGCCAGCTTGGAGCTGGCATTAGGTTTTCAGCGATAAGGGAAGTGTTCATTTTGTGTGCTGTTTCTGTGCATTGAGAGGGAATAGCTAAGGACCTCATTTATATAGGATTAACTACATTTTAATGCTCAAGAAAAATGTCAGGAAGTATTTTTTTCACGGAGAGAGTAGTGGATGCTTGGAATGGCCTCCTGCGGGACGTGGTGGAAATGAAAACGGTAACGGAATTTAAACATGCATGGGATAAGCATAAAGGAATCCTGTGCAGAAGGAATGGATCCTCAGGAGCTTAGTCAAGATTGGGAGGCGGGGCTGGTGGTTGGGAGGCGGGGATAGTGCTGGGCAGACTTACATGGTCTGTGCCAGAGCAGGTGGTTGGGAGGCGGGGCTGGTGGTTGGGAGACAGGGATAGTGCTGGGCAGACTTATACGGTCTGTGCCAGAGCCGGTGGTTGGGAGGCGGGGCTGGTGGTTGGGAGGCGGGGATAGTGCTGGGCAGACTTATATGGTCTGTGCCCTGAAGAGCACAGGTACAAATCAAAGTAGGGTATACACAAAAAGTAGCACATATGAGTTATCTTGTTGGGCAGACTAGATGGACCGTGCAGGTCTTTTTCTGCCGTCATCTACTATGTTACTTGTGGCTATCTTTGATGCGCACATTGTCCTCAGCATTGGTTCCCTCTAAAAGTACTGTGCACCATAACGCCGGAGCTATTCAGGTACTAATCACCTCTAGTACCAGCCTCAGGTTCTGAGCATTGGCCGGAGTGAGGGAGAGGATGCTAGTTGAGTGTGGCACTCTGATAATGAATGAGATTTGGTATCTCTGGGTACAACTTCCTGCATCTGATAATTTGACCTCGTAAACTTTCTTCAGAAAAGATGCAGATTAAGGAGTGAAATGACCGGTATGTGTAATAAGATCCTATGTACAAGCTCATTTCTATATGCATGCCAATGATGGTATGCCAAAATATAATCAAAAGATTTGTGAAATTTTCATGACCAATCTTACTACTAGACGTGCTGCGCTGTCATTCTTGTAGCACACAGTGATGAGCTATGCAGACTATAATCTGCCATTTTCAGTGTTTGTTTGCTGTAAACACAGACAAAAGGTAGGCATTTTCTAAATGACTTCTGGCAGCAAGTGAGTCCAATGTGATGCAATAATAAAACTGCAGAAGGGAAGCAAGTCCTAATATTTTTCATGCTCTTCATTGGCTTAAAGCCTGCTTAAAAAAAAATCTCTGCCAAGTAAAAATCTTAACTGCGAAGCTGTCATATAGCTTACAGAACAAAGGGTTACCTCCTGACCAAGACTAGCTGCATTAGTTTTTCTGTACTGTAAAACTGTTTGCAAATGCTTGACTTCTGAGATCATTTTCTGGTTCAGCAACAACAGTGGACAAGCATACTGTAATCTCATTTAGAATATCAAATTGTTCTGTATTGCAAGAAACATTTAATGAGGAGCTGCTTTTCTTTCTGTGTAGAAAACAAATACAGGAGGCGGAGGAAAAGAATTATAGGTTACTTTTGCAGGTAACACCCTTCTTGCTTTACTAGAGTTAGGAGGGGCTTGGGTAATCATACAGATGCAGCATTCTTTGAAAATGTATGAATGGTTTACTGCCTCAGGAGGAGGAGTAGCTTAATGGTTAGTGCAATGGGTTGAGAACCAGGGGAACTGGGTTTGATTCCTATTGCAGCTGCTTGTGTTCTGGGCAAGTCACTAACTCTCCATTGCCCCAGGTACAAAAGCTTAAATTGTGAGCTCACTAGATTCAGAGAAAGTACCTGTATGTAATATGTAAACTGCTTAGTTGTACTACAGAAAAGTGGTACATCAAGTGCATTACTCCTTAGTATAATATTTGTTATTATTAATAATAATATTAGAATTCCCCATTACCTTTGCTGTCCTATACATGTCCCCATTTCACTTTAGTGGATGTGAAGCCTTTTTTTTTTTGTTTGTTTGTTTTGAGAGCTTGGTGCTTGGGGGAAATTAAACGGTAAGCTTAACATTTATAGATGCCAGCAAATAAGAAACAGTGCGACCAAAGTGTCTGCTAGGTGACTTTTGCCTGTTCTATTTGTGTTGCTCTAGTTGTGGTCGAGACATTTCTGTGCCCTTAAGCTAACCCAGACTGGCAAAATCCCTGGTATTAGAGGACTCAGGCATTTAATATTTGGCTGCCGATATCAAGATTAGGCTCAGTTTTGCCTAGGCCAGAGTTTTTCAAACTGTGGGTCAGGACCCCAAATGGAGTGAAATAAACCCTGCTTTTGGGGTCACAACTAGGCGGGCTCTCCATAGGTGCATCATTCTATAGTGCATCATTTTTCTGTACCTCAGGGGGGGTGTCACAATTTTATTTGGCCACAATCATGGGGTCACAATCACAGGCACAAACAAAATTGGGAAGCAGTGGCCTAAGCAGAGGAACCACCATTCAAGGGGGTCCTTTTATTAAGCCACGCTAATAAGCCATTCGCTGCCTACATTTTAGCACAGCTCTAAAATGGCCGAATTTCTATTTCTGCCATTAATGGCCACATGCTAGTTTCCAAATTAACATGTGGCCGTTACTGCCTAGGCCCTTATCACCACCTATTTAGTAGCCAGTAAGGGCTCACATGCTACTCATGTGGTAATTTGGCAGTTTGCCCACGCTACCCGATTACCGGTGGGCATGCAAACTTCCCACCCCCTGTGCTAGAAAATAAAAATTATTTTCTAGCATGGGAAACGGTGTGCAGCAAAAGCAAAACTATCGCAGGGCACCTGGGTGCACCCGACGGTTGTGATGTTTTGCTGCACACTACCCATGCGGTTGTTCTACCGCACCTTTGTAAAAAGGCTCCATGATGAAGGCCAAACCCCAGGCGGAGTTGCTGCTACCAGAGCCCAGGAGGTCCTGCTTGGCTGGACAATAGGGAGAGGAAAAAAGATGAGGGGGAGGAAAAAAAGAAAATGTAGATGTTAGAAAAAGGACTCTTCCCTCCCCCCCCGAACTAATGTATCTATCTCTATAAAATTTGTTTCTCGTGTCTCCAAGAAGTTTGGTAAAAATTCTCACATTTTGCAGCTTTAGAAGCTTGCCCTCCCCCCTCTTTTTTTTCCCATTAGTTTGGAAATACAACTGAATTTTCTCTCAGCTTATTTTGTGTCCTGCCATTCACTAGCTGTAGATTTTTTTTTGGTCCCTTAATTTTCAGTGAAGCATTGGAGGCATGCTGATGCATACCAAGGGAATATTTTTATTTGCTTATGAAGAATATCACTGCAATTAGTATTGACAGGATGCTATTGAAAGCCCTTGAAAGGAAGAGCCAGACAGGAGGTTGGAACTTGCCAGCATGATGCAGGAGATTGAGGTATTAAAAGACAGCAACAATTGGGCTGCAGAAGCTTGGTGGAATTACTTCTATTAACTATTAAGCATTTTATGTAGTACTACAAAAGATACCAACTCATAGAAGAGAGCTGAGTCTAGACAGCAAACACTGAGGATAGATAGATTGAGAACAGATGGACAATAAGGAGGAAACATGGACTCTGAAGTACAGTTGGAATGTAAGCTAGTATTTCCTCCTCGCTGCTTTTCCTTCTCAACCAGGAAATAGCGCAGGAAAATGGTTTGACACAATAATTGTTGAAACTTTTGGCAATGGGGGGGGGGGGTCTTTTACTAAAGTGCGCTGGCGTTTCTAGTGCGCCTTAAAAATAGACACACCCTAAAGACGCCAATGTATTCCTATGGGTGTCTTTAGTGTTTAGCCGCACCTATTTTTAATGTGCGCTAAAAATGCCAGCATGCCTAAGTAAAAGACCCCTAGGTAACTTCTTGTTAAATGTGCAGTGTTTCTCTTATCAGAATAAGATGAAGCATATCAAATACAATTGGTCCATCTTTCCTCTCACTTTGGTTGAACCCCAGTTTTTCTTGTTAAAGCATAGAAATGTTTAAAAAAGGGAAGGTAAGAGTACTCTGGAATTCTTAAGGCTTCTTGTAAGAAATGTAGAGAGGTGAAATAAGGAAAAGATCCTCACGAGGATGATGAAGGAACAAAGGAGTGAGGAAAAACACAAGGCAAAGATGATGGCCTCAAGGATATCAGTTTGTTATCAACATATAAAAGTCCATATAAAAAGTCTTGTACATAGATGAGTGGTGGTCCGTGGCATACCAGGACTTGGCACATAGTAACCAAGAGGGGCATAATCGGACAGGTCGCCCATGTTTTCCTGAGGGCGTCCTCGCAGGACGTCCCCGCGAGGGGCGGAGAAACCTGTATTATCGAAACAAGATGGGCGGCCATCTTTTGTTTCGATAATACAGTCGGGGACGCCCAAATCTCAACATTTAGGTCAACCTTAGAGATGGTCGTCCCCGGTTTTCGGCGATAATGGAAACCGAGGACGCCATTCTCAAAAACGACCAAATCCAAGTCATTTGGTCGTGGGAGGAGCCAGCATTCATAGTGCACTGGTCCCCCTGTCATGCCAGGACACCAACTGGGCACCCTAGGGGCCCCTGCAGTGTACTAACTGATGCACTAACTAAATGGAAAAAGCCCTTCCCTTACCGATCCCTTAGCGATTCAGAAAGAAACGGGCATGCATGAAGGAAATTGCATGCAAATGAGCTGCTCACTGTTAGCTCATTTGCACACAATTTCCTTCCTAAGGAGGGGAAGCCAGTGTGGAGCAGCCAAGCATTATGCATGGCTGCTCTGTGCAATACAAGTCTAGGTGAAAACGTCCAAGTGCTCATCAGGGACGTATTTTTTTTTTTTTTTTTTTTTAAGTATGGGTGAAGGACGTCCTTCGCTATGTCTCCGTCCCTGCGATGGCAGTTGAGGACGTCCAAAATGTGGATGTTTCTGTGAGAAGGATGTCCATGTCAGGATGTTTCTGTGAGAAGGATGTTCATGCCTTTGCTGTGCCTCTGACACCCACTTTATTTATTTGGATTTTGGATCACAAGTAGCAGCAGTGGGATTTGAACTGGCCACCTCTGGATTGCAAGACCAGTGCTCTAACCACTAGGCCACTCCTCCACTCCACTCCCTTGAAATTTGGCCGTCCCTGGGGGGGGGGGGGGCAGTTCAGGATGTCCAAAATGTTTGAAAGAAGGACGTCCACGCCTTCACTATGCCTCCACTGAAGCACACACACAGCATACTTCTGCGATGGACCTGAGTATGACATTTCAGGCTGGCAAAAAATGTTTTTAAGGTTGTTTTTTTGAGGGTGGGAGGGGGTTAGTGACCACTGGGGGAGTCAGGGGAGGTCATCCCTGATTCTCTCCAGTGTTCATCTGGTCAGTTTGGGCACCTTTTTGAGGCTTGGTCATAAGAAAAAAATGTACCAAGTAAAGTTGGCCAAGTGCTCATCAGGGACGCCCTTCTTTTTTCCGTTATTGCTCGAGGACGCCCATCTGTTAGGCACGCCTTCGCTACGCCTCTGACACGCCCCAGGAACTTTTGTCATCCCTGCAACGGGAAGCAGTTGTGGACGTCCAAAATCGGCTTTCGATTATGCCGATTTGGGTGACCCTCAGAGGATGCCCATCTCCTGATTTGTGTCGAAAGATGGGCACCCTTCTCTTTCAAAAATAAGCCTGATAGTAAGTGATGGCAGATAAAGCCATATATATTGAGGTAGGACTTGTAAAGATGCTGGTGTCCACACTATTTCAACATTGTCCTTGGACCTTCTGACTCCTGACGCAGGCCTTTTGGACTGAAACGCGGTTATGTCAAATCCTGTTATGCCACGGACCACCACTCACCTATGTACAAGACTTTTTGTTTTTATAGGGACTTTTATATGTTGATAATAAACTGATACCCTTGAGGCTGAAGATCGTCTTCGTATTGTGTTTTTCCTCACTCTTGTTTCTTCTTGTAAGAAATGCCTTATCTTACCAAGGTTGTAACTCTGGGGTTATAGGGACAAGTTAAAGCAAATGATGCCCTTTTTGTAGGAAAGCCCTTATCATGGTTGGACAGATTCAACTTCCGTAACTGTAGAACAAGGCCAGTGCTGGGTAGACTTCTAAGGTCTGTGAAAATTGCAAGGACAAATCAGGATCAAGTATACATATCGTACCTTATACTATAAGTTTATGTTGTTGTGAATACTGGATGGACTGTACAGGTCTTTATCTGCTGTCATCTATTACATGTTACTCAAGAATGTGGCTAGGAAAGACATACTCCTTAAGCCTTGGCTGCTCGCACAGTTGTCCAAGGCTTTGATGTAGATATGTGAGATTCTTTCCACATTAATTTTTATTGAGTCAATATATTCAGAAATAAAAAGTTCTTATATGGTCACTGTTTTCCACTCAGCCTCATGTTATGTGATGAAGCATAGAGGACAGTCAGGATTTGCACTCCTTCTCCAGACCTCTCTGACCTTCTTGTTTTGTAGGTCTACCAACACTATCCACTACCAACACAAGCATTAATCTTTTATTTCTCAGCTCACTTCCTAGATCCATTAAGGGAAGGGCAGGCAAAGCACTCTTGTCAGAATGGAAGTATCAGTCTGGTGAAATGTTACTTTAACTGAAGACAGAAGGGCAAGTTTCAGCTGCCTCTCTATGCCCTCCATATTCTACCTATGATGTGCGATGCTGCCGTGTCTCAGCAGTCAGTGTTAGATTCTGTTGCAATGGAAAAGATTTTTAGCTGCTCTGTGAATGGGGAAGCTTCTAAATGCTTGGGGGGGGGGGGGGGAGGGGGGGGGGGGGGGATTGGACCCTGTGGGCTTCTGCCCAACAAAATCCAGAGTTGGAAGCAGCTGTGTTTTGAATGTAAATGTATCAGTGACTGAGGGACTGCAGGAGAGCTGGGTGTTTTTTTTTTTTTGGGGGGGGGGGGGGGAGGGGTAGATTTACACCTACTCTTTCTTTTCCCACTACTTGCACCAAAGATCAGTTATGGAAATTTATTCTTGTTCCTCAGTATTTTGACAGTCTTGGAACCGTGGACTTGAAATATTTGACTTTCCAAAACTATTGGTACCTATTTATAATATGTCAACTGCTTTGGTTATACCACAGAAAGATGGTATATCAAATGGATGACCCTTACCCTTGTGAATTCTGATTTTTGAATAGACTTTTTAAAACCCCAAGTGAGCATTTGTGTGAATTTGCTTTGCTTTGAATAACCTCCTCAATACAGGACTCTCTCTTCAGCAGTTAAACACTGAGCCATGTTTTTTTCTCTTAATCTCCTTGAACTCCTGTTTTTAAGAGACATTTGTGCTTTTCATCTAGGATTGCACAATTGAGGTTTGCATTCAGTGTGCCAAATAATATTTGTCTGGCAGTTGCTGGGTATTATTTGTTTGCAGTCCAAATTATTACTTTATGTTTACAGAGGTATGGGTATAAATTTGACAGTGCGTTTAGAGCCTTGGTAAATGATTAAGCTATTCGCTGTGTGTAAAATTTTCCATCTCTGCTACAAAAATGAAGCATTTTATGTGATGATAGGGTGATGTAGGAGGCAGATTGGAATGGATAACTATTTACAGTTCTTTATTACAAATTTAGCAGCTTGCAGGTTACCTCTCCAGTTATTGGTAACCAAGGAGTAAAATGCTCTTAACTGTCCTTTAATTTAGTAATTCGGTGTGGGTCTTTTTTGACCAGGGCAATCAGCCATTTTTGAAATATCACTCTTTCTCTATTATATGTTATGTTAGAGCAGGGATTCTCAACCCAGTCCTTGGGAGACACCTGGCCTGTCAAGTTTTCAGGATCTCCCCAATAAATATACATGAGAGACACATTTGCATGCAAATCTATCTCAAGCATATTCATTGGGGAGATCCTGAAAACCTGACTGGCAAGGGGGGGGGGGGGGGGGGGTGCATATAATGTCTAAATCCGACTTTGGGCATGTTGTGAAACACATCCAAAAATCCAGTAGGGAACCTGGCCATTTCTAAAACAGAAAAGCCTTTTTGTTTTGAAAATGGCTATTTCCTAGATGATGTTGTGCTCAGTGCATCTATCTTTTTGGACCTTAAAAAAAAAAAAAAAAAAAAAAGGTCCAACTGAAAAATTCATTCTTAACAGACTGGCCACACAGACATCCCAGCAGAGCAGTTATGGCACCCAAGGGGAAACTCAGTGAACTTCATGTAAAAGGTCCCAGGTACATATCTCACCGTTACCTCCTTATATTGTGTGGGGAGCCCTCCAAGACCCACCAAAACCCTACTGTGCCCAACTGTACACCACTACAATAGTCCTTATGGCTGCAGGTGTCACCTATATGTGGGTACAGTGGGTTTTTGGTGGGTTTTGGAGGTCTCACACTTTCCACCACAAGTGTTACAGTTAGAGTGATATGGGCCTCGGTCTTCTTCTCCCCAGTGCACTTCACCGACTACTAGGCTGCTTGCTGCTCTAATAATACTAGCCATAACATCTGATGCTATTGTAGAGCCTGGTTTGGGGGGTGGGTGGGAAGAGGTCATTAACCTCTGGGGGAGTAAGGGGGGGGGTCATGCCTTAATCCCTCCAGTGGTCATTTGGTCATCTAAGGCACATTTTTCTGACTTAGTCATGATAGAAACAGGTCTAGACCAAAACATCTAAGTTGTAGCCCTGGACGGTTTTGCTTTGTTCTATTAAGGTAGAAAACGTCCAAGTTTTGGGAATGCCCAAATCCCACCCCCAAAACTCCCCCTTGTGATTTGGACACACTGCAGATGAACTGCATAGAAAAACATCTTAAATATGCATTTTGAAAATAGTGATTTGGATGTTTTTGCAAATAAAATGTCTAAATGCCACTTTGTGCCATTTTTTGAAATTTGTTTTTGTTTTAAAAATGAGCCCCTAGGTGTGCCCCAAGGACTGGGTTGAGGACCCATGTGCAGGAGGATAGTAGCAGGTTGGCAGTAGTAGGTGAAGTGTTTAGTTCAGTTTACAATATGTAAATCTGTTATAAGCAGGGATTTAAAAATACTACGTTTTTATTGCTGGAATTAGTTTGTGCTATTAAATCTCCGATAAATGCATGTACATTTCTTAGAGCAGTATCGCTTGCAAAGGAAGTTGAAAAGTACGGAGGAGGTGTTTAGGGATGCAGTCAATTAAGTAGTTTGTACAAAAACTCTCATCCCCAGTTAGCGACCAGGGTCAGTATCAGTCTTCATTCACTAGTTAATATTATATGGTGGGAAAGATTTAGTTGCATCATCTGCCACTTGCCCAGTGGTTGCCAGATTTTTTTCCCCCTATATTGCTATAGTATTGTACTTTCTAAAGCAGATATAAGAAGAGACTTCCAGACAGCTGGTTAATATTTACAACAGTGATCAGCCACTTCACTTGGTCATCAAATGCTTCATCCGTGTGAATAACTTTCGTGTGATAAGCCTAGGCTAGGATTTCAATTTAAGTTGAAATAGAGGACAATTAACTAAAAGCCGGTTTGACTAAGAGCCGAGTGTGGGCTTTCTAGGTAAGGAATAGGGATGCAAAGTGGAAATTCAGTATTGCATTGAATAGTTTCAAACAAACCACTGCATGAATCCTTTCTACGTCCAATGTAGCATACCTTTCATCCATGGGCAATGGAATGCAATTTTGGTTGAAGGGGCCAAACAAACCAGTCTCCAGTTCTGTCCCCCAGGCTCAGTTTCTATTGCCAACATAAGAACACAAGCATTGCCATACTGGGACAGACTGAAGGTCCAGGTCACGGGTACCTGGCAAGATCCCAATAGCAGTGGTTGAGCCATGGCCCTATTGGCCCACCCAAAGGTGAGCATATGTTGAAATGTCTGAAAACTGGTCAGTTTTAAATGGGGAGTGACTGCTTCAACACTTATGTCAGTCATTCTATCTCTTTGTTACTGTACAGCAGGGGTTCTCAACCTAGTACTTGGGATGCACCTAGCCAGTCAGGTTTTCAGGATGTCCATAATGAATATGTATGAGGTAAATTTTGCATGCATTACCTTCATTGTATGCAAATCTTGAGCATATTCATTGTGAGTATTGTGAAAACCTGACTAGGTGTGTCCCAAGGACTGGGTTGAGAACCCATGCTGTACAGTGATGTATATTTTTGTCTAGAAGATTTCTGTACGTGCAAAAAAGATATTGACCTAGTATTCAATAAATTCAGATGCAATAAATTATACAGAAGCATAACTGTCTGTTGTAAAGCTAATTGGCAGTGTTGGCTGGTATCACAGCTCTGGGCATTATGTGCCAAATGGTTGCACCAGACCATAGATCCAAGATACATGCTTTGAGGAGATATGCGTTAGCAAAAAAAATGGTCTGTTTACTACCATGGAACACCCTGTCTCCATTTTAGAGACCATGAGGGCCATAATCAAACGGCGCCAGCCATCTATATGGGTGGGAGGGGGTTGGTGACCACTGGGGGAGTAAGGGGAGGTCATCCCCGATTCCCTCCGGTGGTCATCTGGTCAGTTGGGGCACTTTTTTGAGGCTTGGTCCTAAAAATAAATGGACCAAGTGAAGCTGGCGAAGTGCTCGTCAGAGCCGGCCTTCTTTTTTCCATTATTAGCCGAAGCTGGCCATCTCATAACCACGCCCCCGTCCCGCCTTCCATACCATGCGGATACACCCCCTTTAACTTTGGACGGCTCTGCGACGGAAAGCAGTTGGAGCCGGCCAAAATCAACTTTCAATTATACCGATTTGGCTGGGTTCAGGAGATGGCCGGCCATCTCCCGATTTGTGTCTGAAGATGGCCGGTGATTTCCTTTGAAAATAAGCTGGTATGTGGTTCCTGTTGTGCAAAACACAACTGCAGGTTGCAGCACCTGGTGAGATGGGCCAGGGAGTAGCTGAGAGCCCTTCAGTAGGGACAGAAGAACCATGAACAATTTGATGCTTGAACCAGTTCTATGCAGGTGTTAGCTGTAGTGCAGAACTCCAGAAGTGGGGCCATCTTGACAAGGGCATTTGAAATAAAGAACAGAGTGCCCCATTTACTCCTATGCTGTGTGTCAAGAGGAACGGACCATACACACTGACTGTAAAGACCTTTCATTTAAGGTTAGTATGATCAGTACAAAATGGGGTGATGGGTGACAGTTATTACCCATTATTAAATTGTCTCAGCATGGTATCATAGGGCAGTGCTTCCCAAGTCGGACCTGGAGTACCCCCTTGCCAGTCAGGTTTTCAGGTTATCTACAATGAATATCATGAAAGAGATTTGCATACAATGGAGGTAATGTATGAAAATCAATCTCATGCATATTAATTGCAGATATCCTGAAAACCTGACAGGCAAGGGGGTACTCCAGGACCGACTTGGAGAAACACTGTGATAGGGTGACTAGTTACTCACAATTTTCCACTTAGAATAACAAGTGGATTTTCATTAATAGAAGGAAATGTATTTACAGTAGCTGATTTTATATATTTTTTTAACATAAGGATATAAGTGACGCTTATTCTAGGAGGGCAATTTTGATATCATTAGTAATTGCTGAGTTACATTTATAGAAGTTTTTCTTCCACAGTAAGAAATTTTCGTCTGAGATGAGTGGCTTATTTTGGGGATGTGATTAAATTGGGGGTATAGATGATAACTTGTCTGTGAGAACAGACAAATTTAAAGCTATAAGCTTAAAATTACATTATAAAATGAGAGATGAGACTGAATCACTCCACAGCAGAAACTTTGAGGACATTGTACACTGGGGAAACAACGTTTTGTTGTCTGGCTGGAGAGTGCTGTAAGTGCAACTATCTGATTCAAAAGCTATTATGAGGAAGAAATAAAGGAAAATGCTGCTTTTAGAAATTTTAATCATAGGGAAGAGTAATGAAGTGTTGCTAGGAGCTCATAAGGGAGAGAGCAAATACAGGTTAATCAAGTAGTGATTGTAGGAGTAAAAATAAAGCAGCTAAAACGGTTTTTTTCCAAGAGTTTCATTTTGATTTCAAAAATTAATGTGATATTTTGAAAACTAGATTCTTTGCAGATTTTAATAGACCGTGTGTGGGGTAGAGGAGTAGCCTAGTAGTTAGTGCAGCTAACTGGATTCGATTCCCACTGCAGCTCCTTGCGACTCTGGGCAAGTCACTTAACCCTCCATTGCCCCAGGTACAATTAAGTATCTGTATATACGATGTAAGCCACTTTGATTGTAACCACAGAACCGGGGTATAACAAGTCCCCATTCCCTTTCCCTAATTACTTTTGTCTTCCTATTGTCCTATAAATTTGTGCCAAGCCAAACGTTTCATGCATCACTACTCCCCTTCTTAGTCTGGGAACAACTTCTGTATTGCACTGATACAGATTATCCAAATATGATGAGGGTCCTTCTTTAGTCAGTACTAACAAACCGCAAAACACTTGTGAATTTGTAGGGAATAAGGATCACTAACATTGTCTTATTGGTGGAAACTTATTATGGTTTGTGTTTCATTCACTTGACTTTCGTGGTAGAGTATAAGTTTGATCCCTGTGTGAGAAGAAAAGAAAAAAAGAAAAATTAAACCAGGCCACTGTAGTTGTGCAAAGCGAGTATTTATTTATTTTAAACATTTCTAACCTACTTAAGTGGCTTGCATCATAAAACATACATAAAATGAAAGTACAACACCCACAAATCCTCAATTAAAACAACTAAAAGAAATGTTTTTTTTACGTGTATATTCTAGATGTAAAAGATGTCTTAAGAGGGAAGATGTACAAACATCTTATTGATATGCCGAAATATTAACAATTTTTAATGAAAGATGCCTTTCATGAAGGTTTTGACAAGATGGTATCTAAGTATGCACATGTAGTAGCAAAAACACAAAGGGCCCTGTTTTCTAAGGTGCGCTAATGTTCTTAACACATGCTAAAAATTAGTGCGTTCTAATGCTAAAGACATCCATATATTCCTATGGGTGTCTCTAGTATTAGCCTGCGCTAAAACCACTAGCGCGCCTATAGCACGGCTTAGTAAACAGGGCCCAAAGACTTCTGACTGCACTGATTAAATGATGAGCCCTTTTTAGGGGGGGGGGGAGGTGGAGCTTGCACCGTGAGGCGGATGGCTGCTTAGGATCTCAGCTCTCCGGATCCTGGTTTTAATTTTAGATAATAATAATCGTAATTATTTATAACCTGCATCATTCTAAAATTCTAAGCGAGGAACAAAATTACATACATAATAAAATAGCATATTACAAACAATGCACCATAAACAGTGGTACGCTGGTAAATTTTTAACAGGCTCTCCGGGCATAGCACTGAAATTTGGGGGGGGGGGGGACCCAGCGGTGGATTGGGGGGGCAACATATTCCTCTCTTCACCCCTCCTCATGCAGGTGCGCTAGGCATTCCTTTGCTGGCAGAGATGCTGAGCCCCACAACTTAATAAATGGACTGTCGTCGCTCCCCACTGCTGTTTCTGGCTCTGAGCAGCATGCTGGGACTTCTCACGCATTCTCAGAGCATGCTGCTCTGAGCCGGAAACAAACAGCGGAGAGTGGCGGAAGTCTATTTATTTGGCTGGCGGGGCTTGGCAGAACCATAGAAAACTGTATATATGTATGTAACTTTATTATATATTATATTAGTACAAGGGATGTGTATAGTAACCAATTTACAATCTGTATGTCTTACCAAATAAATACTCCAAATAACAGCAAATAAAATCCGAAAGGGTCATTCAGAAAAATGCACTGCTGTAACATGTTGTAGGAAAAAAGAAAAGTGAAATCAGGTGCAAAAATAAAAATGCATTAGAATACTTTAATGACCTTAAAATACTGCTTTAAAAACTGGCTTTAAAGCGCCATAGAACGTCAACAAGAATGCTCCTAAGAATCTGCAGTATCCTGTCTTCTGTGCTCATATTGCAATCCTCACTCCTAAAAAAAAAAAAAAAAAAAAAAAAAAAAGTGTCTAATGATACTGAACATGTAATTGGATAGCAAGACACACCATATAGGTGCCAGATGATAATGGTGCTGTGTATGAAAAAACAAAGCACCACTGTGCTACCACTTAATTAACTTTCTGACACATAAAATTAATATAGCCGCTTATGAAGCTCAGCAAAGAGTAACCATTATTACTATACTTAAAAAAACTTATTGAATGTACTCGTAAAAATACTGTTTGATAGGGTAAACAAACTGCATGATAAAATATTTAAAAAACACATGTATATTTATTATTTAAAATGATATATAACAGAAAAGGCTCACAAAATAATCTTTAAATAGCTTACCGTTGTGATTAGCAGCTCAGCAAAACAAAACAAAGTGCGTTCTGTTTCCAAAGCTTCTATAGCTGACACAGAAGGTATCGGCAAGTGGGGCTGGTGGTGAGGAGCCTTGAGCATGTCTGTCCAATCTTGCAGGCCTTGAGCATGCGCAGTTTCTCAAGGCCCTGCGCTGATACAGCTTGCAGTTACTGTAGTTCTGTGACAGTGGTAGCTTCAAGTTCAGAGGCAGCTGCAACCAGAAATGTTGGGCAAAATGTGACACTAAGCCGAGATCCCAAATTTTGGGCTTTTTTTAAAGCCCCAAAATCTCAGCTTATAGTTGAGTAAATATGATAACAACCAGCTTGCAAAATTGCTCTAAAAGTTAACAACCGGCTCTTCAGGGCTGGTGCGAGTCTGCTCCGGCACAACACTAACCATAAAACATATCATCAAGACAAACAATCAGCAGTGTAGGAAGACCAAAATGGGCAAGAAACCGTTTTCATCACTTAGCAAAAATGTCCTTACTGTTCCAATAATCCATACACCTGGAGAAAAAAATTGACTTCTCAGATATTTCTTATTTCTTCTTCCCATTATTGTTAAGATGAAGCCTGGATTGGCCATTGTTTGAAACAGGATACTGGGCTTGATGGTCCTTCGGTCTGTCCCAGTATGGCAATGCTTATTATGTTCAATATTATTTAGAATCCACTATATCAATATGAATAAGTGGAAGGGATAAATCAGTACAACAGCACATTAAATACTCTTTCCCCTTAATAATATCAAAAGTAGTTGCCTTTAATATAGATAACAAGCTCTTTTGAGAGCAGCATGAGTGCACTATGAAAAATCCCAAATGACTAAATTCTGAAGCAACTAAAGAACTAAACACGTGGTATGGAAGCACAACAATATCCAAAACAATCAAAAAATCCACAAAATGGAAAATGACCTCTATTTACAGGGAAAAAGCCTCAAAGAGCTCCGAGATCAAAAATTAATCTCACGGAGCTTAAGCAGACACAATGGTCTTCTCTTCATCATAGGCAAAAAACCCTGGTGCCACAGATCTAAAAAAGTTTTTTTCTGTGGTCAAAAACATATATTCAGTAAGAATTATATTATTTTAAAGAAATGATAAGTCTTCTGTACATAATCACTACTGGAGCATACTACGCTATCCAATATGCACTATTACACTTATCTTTGTTGAGTAGTGTTCATTGGATGCTACTCTCTGCTCTCCACTGTGCGGTCCTTCACTTGCTGCCCTGAGCCGACGATGGCCAGCGTTTCGCTGCTTCTTCAGGGTCTCAGGCTGCAACTAGAGGAAAAAAACAAATAGTTCAGCGTATCAGGCATGCACAGAATGACAAAAAATAAAGAAAAAACTCAAAACAGCATAGTACATGGGACATCCACACAGCTCTCCACGGCAGCGTACTACATCTGAACAACTGCCACTGTATGCTGTAATGTAGTGGTTATGACGTCAGACGCCAATGCACAGAGAGCCAATGAAAAAATGGCACCATTCTAGGCGGGCATTCAAACCCGATGGTTCTAGAGAATGGAGTTTAAAAATCCATTTTTGTTCATGTTGTAGTAGACGCCTCCAATGATCACCCGCGTCCCATTGTCCAGAAGTTATTAGCTTTCCTCAGGCACTACAGAATCTAACCACAGCCAGGAATTCTGATAACCTCAAATTTGACAGAAAAAGGTTCTTAATTGTACCAGATCTGGCCAAATCTACGGCTAGAAAGCGCAAGGCTTTTCTTGAAATGAGGGCCCGTCTCAAGTCGGGAGCCAGATGTGGATTACAGTATCCTGCTTGCATGGCAGTGACTCTTCATAACACCACAAAGTTTTTTTTTTTGAATCGCCGGAACAACTGCAGCAATATCTAGATCAACTTCAAACAACTGGAATGGACTCATAGTAGTTTTCATATTTCTCTCTTATAAAGTGTTTTATACATTTACAGGTATTTAATACAAGTGTTATTACTAATACCGTTATTCCAGTAATCTCTTGTGATTTTCATGATTGCTAAATGTGTTTCTCATAAAATCTCATGTCTGCGTGATGTACTTCTTTTTTTCTCTAATCTAAACTTGACCAATAATTGTATTCAATTTCTTTCCTTATTGGGAGAAGAGTTTAATTCTAAAAAAAAAAGTGTTTTCTTTATAATTGCAGTCGACCGATTAAAACCAAAGGCACAATTTTGTACTTTAACACTGACATGTCTTCTTTAGGTACATGTTTTATGTTCAGGAGTTTATACTCGTAGTCACATCTATTTCTGTAAATACTCTTGCAGATTTTATTCGTTATATATGCTTATAGTATTATTAACTACCGCTCTTGGTTTAACAAGCTTCTCATTTTATGTTGTCTTTCTAAAGAACAACTTCATGTGGCTCATTTGATATTTTTCAGATAATCTTGTGCAATTCTTTCTTCCCTGTTTTTATCTGTTTTTCACTTATACAGGGGTATCTTTGAGTGTTATCTCTCCTTTCAGTCTCACATACTCTACTTTTCTCTTGGTTGAACTATTTCCCTAGTTCTTTATGCTGTTCTTCTATCTCTTATGTATAGTGTGCACAACATGCTATTGTATATCTTATCTAAACATTTTGTGTAGTGGAACAACAACTTTTGATATATACTTGTTTCTGAAACTTGATGTCTTCTGCTTGCAATGATTTCCCTATTAACATAGTGACATGGAATGTAGATGGTTTTAAGACATCCTATTAAAAGGAAAAAAGTGCTTATATATCTTAAAAAGCTAAAACCAGATATTATTTTCTTGCAAGAAACCCATTCTACTACTGCTACTACTATTTAGCATTTCTATAGCGCTACAAGGCATACGCAGCGCTGCACAAACATAGAAGAAAGACAGTCCCTGCTCAAAGAGCTTACAATCTAATAGACAAAAAATAAATAAAGTAAGCAAATCAAATCAATTAATGTGAACGGGAAGGAAGAGAGGAGGGTAGGTGGAGGCGAGTGGTTACGAGTCAAAAGCAATGTTAAAGAGGTGGGCTTTCAGTCTAGATTTAAAGGTGGCCAAGGATGGGGCAAGACGTAGGGGCTCAGGAAGTTTATTCCAGGCGTAGGGTGCAGCGAGACAGAAGGCGCGAAGTCTGGAGTTGGCAGTAGTGGAGAAGGGAACAGATAAGAAGGATTTATCCATGGAGCGGAGTGCACGGGAAGAGGTGTAGGGAAGGACGAGTGTGGAGAGATACTGGGGAGCAGCAGAGTGAATACATTTATAGGTTAGTAGAAGAAGTTTGAACAGGATGCGAAAACGGATAGGGAGCCAGTGAAGGGTCTTGAGGAGAGGGGTAGTATGAGTAAAGCGACCCTGGCGGAAGATGAGACGGGCAGCAGAGTTTTGAACCGACTGGAGAGGGGAGAGGTGACTAAGTGGGAGGCCAGCAAGAAGCAGATTGCAGTAGTCTAAACGTTGTACATGGATTGTACTTGGATCTCTTCTTCAATAGACTCTCCATCACAAGGCAGGAAAAAAGGGGTTTCCATTTTATTTCACAAAGGTTGTCACCCAACCATATTAGATCAACATATAGACCCAGAGGGTAGATGGATTGTTGCTAAAGTCTCTATTAATAGTATTGTAGCGTTGTTGGTTAATATCTATGCTCCCAACATAGACTCCCCTGATTTTTTTCTCTAGCATTTTTCAATTAATCCAGTCACAAGACCCTGTCCCCGTCATTATGGCTGGAGACTTCAATCTTCCCCTAGATTATCATCTAGATAGGCACTCACAAATTAAATTAACACCTTCAAAATCATTTACCACCTGTTCCACTCCACTCATTATTTTATATACCTCTATTATGTCTCTCCTCGGCCATCTCTTCTCCAAGCTGAAAAGCCCTAGCCTCCTTAGTCTTTCTTCATAGGGGGGAAGTCCCATCCCCGCTATCATTTTAATCGCCCTTCGCTGCACCTTTTCCAATTCTACTATATCTTTCTTGAGATGCGGCGACCAGAATTGAACACAATACTCAAGGTGCGGTCACACCATGGAGCGATACAACGGCATTATAACATCCTCACACCTGTTGCCCATACCTTTCCTAATAATACCCAACATTCTATTTGCATCATATAGTGCAAGTAACTGACCAAGTAGCATGTACACATTGCATTATCTTAAGTTACTTTAGAACAGAGGTTCTCAACCCATCCTCGGGGCACACCCAGCCGGTCAGGTTTTCAGGATATCTACAATGAATATGCATGAGATTAATTTTTCCATGCACTGCCTCCTTGGTGTGCAAATCTATCTCATGCATATTCATTGTAGATATCCTGAAAACCTGATTGGCTGGGTGTGCCCTGAGGACTGGATTGAGAAGCATTGTTAGAATATGGTATGTTTAAGCACTGGAGAAATCCTGCAAGGGCTTTATTTTTTGAGCTGGTAATTTACTTCTGTATCTTTAGGATTCCAGGAGAGTTGAAACCAGCACTGAGATCTGGCACAATGGGCCTCATTTGTTTTCTCTGCGGCAATATCAGGGGCACCAGTTTCCCAGCCAGTCATACTTGGCTACATGCTCCATATCTGTTGCTTGAAACCTTGCACCAGCATCAGTGAGGCTCCTTTGGAGTAGTTTGTGCCATGCTCTGCCTCACAGTGGGGGCAGAACAAGCCAGCCAAACTACTCATACATTGACTCCTGCAGCCCACACACAGATGACCACAGTCTACCATAGTTGAGTATTGTGCTAACCAGATCCCAATGTGCTTTCAGGTCTTCATTCTTTTCTTGCTTCTTGGTCTGTTCCTGCATAGCCTGACTACCCTGAGAGACTCCCCAATGAGGGGAGAGGGAAGAGAGAGCCCTGATGGGCTCCAAGGAGATGCCCTAAGACCTTGTGGTCTCTGAGAGGGATGACAACTCCTGACCCCTCAAAGTCTTCTAGGCATGTGCTGGGAGCTCTAGAGCAGAGTTTTTTCTGATGCTTCGGATGCTACATGACTCCTATTTGCTGGAGGCAGAATAGTACATGCTATCCAACCCAGCTGCACCAGCTATTATCCAGGGGCCTGTGACGGATAGATAGATGTTCTTTTCTATCTCCATCTGCTGATAGGGGGGTCATAACCCACATATCAGGACAGGTCTGGCAGAATGAGAAAAAAATTGCCTGTTACTACTACTACTTATCATTTTTATAGTGCTACTAGACATATGCAGCACTGTACACTTGAACATGAAGAGACCATCCCTGCTCAACAGAGCTTACAGTCTAATCAGGACAGACAAACAGGACAAATAAGGGATAAGGGACATACTAAGGTGGGAATGATAAAACAGACATGGGTACTAAAGAAGTGAATAGGGGTTAGGAGTTAAAAGCAGCATCAAAAAGGTGAGCTTTTAGCCTAGATTTGAAGACAGCCAGAGATGGAGCTTGTCATACTGGCTCAGGAAGCCTATTCCAGGCATATGGCGCAGCAAGATAGAGTTGGCAGTGGAAGAGAAGGGTACAGATAAGAGAGATTTACCCAGAGTTCCTGGGGAGGAGTATAGGGAGAGAGAAGGGTGGAGAGATACTGAGGAGCTGCAGAGTGAATGCAATTGTAAGTCAGTAAGAGGAGTTTCAACTGTATGCGGAACAGATAGGGAGCCAGTGAAGTGACTTGAGGAAAGGGCTAATATGAGCATATAGAGACTGGCAGAATATAAGTCTTGCAACAGAATTTTGAACAGATTGAAGGGGAGAGAGATGGCTTAGTGGGAGACCTGTGAGAAGCAAGTTGCAGTAGTCTAAATGAGAGGTGATAAGAGTGTGGATAAGGGTTTTGGTAGTGTGCTCAGAAAGAAAAGGACAAATTTTGGTCTTTTTATTGACTTAGTCTGTGCACTGATTTGACCTACTTGTCTAGTAAAAATGGTGTAGTAATCCCTAATAAACAATAAATGATGCCATTGTTGATTGCCAAATGAGTGGGAAGGAGAAGAAGGCTCGACAAATATCATTTTCACAATCATTGCATTTGAATTAAAGTACTGTTCCTCCTTGAGATCCCTGGTTTGTCGAGCCTTCTCCGTCCTGCTCATTTGGCATTTTGTAATTTTTCAGTGGGAATTTTGTTCAGCTACCTTGTGGTTGTTGCTCAGCAGAAACCAGTTCAGACTGAGACGGAAGCTTGAAGGAACAGAAGGAAATGGCTCCTGTGAGGGGGGGGGGGGGGGGGGGGAGAGAAATTTTAACTATCTCAAAAAGAAAAAATTCAGGGATGTCTTCTTCTCTAAATTTCACACAGCTCTTTTACTACCCAGCGGTAGGGCTACCACTGGGCTTGCATGGGTGAAATCAGCCCGGCGGTAGTTCTGGCTTCCGGGGCATGCTGTTTCCAGTGATAGGAAATCTTGTTTTTTATTTTCTAGTGTTGGGGGCGTACTCAGTTAGCACTGGAACTTTCACTGCATTCATGTATCTTGAGTCATTTACCACCTTATAATTGAAAGAGAAAAACGCCTAGATTTCGACCCAAATCGGGAGATAGACGTTTATCTCACAAAAATGAATAAATCGGTATAATGGAAAGCCGATTTTGGACGTTTTCAACTGCACTCCATCACGGAAGCGTACAAAGTTGACGGGGGCGTGTCGGAGGTGTGGCAAAGGTGGAACTGGGGCGTGGTTATCGGTCGAGGAGAGATGGGCGCCTTTCACCGATAATAAGGTACCTGATGTGGGGGGGGGGATGGCGGCTAAACAGTGCCCCCCCACACCTCGGGCTCTGGCCCCCCCTCCCGCCGAGGTCTGGCTACACCCCTGGAGAGAGACAAAGTGAAGTCTGCCACTATTTGATGAAACATGGAACAAAATACAATGACGTGTGTTTTGGTCCTCCAAATTTTACAAATATAAAATGTGGCAAGGAAGATTGTTTCCAAGCTTGTGCTATATCCAGCTTACTTGCCATAAAAAAGATAAGTAATTTTATGCCGCAGTTCAGTCAATTTGTTTATTTTAAGGTGAATTTTGTGGCAGATACATCTTACCAGCTCAACTTTTTTTTTTCTTTCAATTTGCCAAAACTGTGAGCCATAGCACTAAATGATTTGATTATTAGGGTATTGGTTTAGAATATCTTCATATAACTCCTGGATATGTTGTGTCTAATAAAAACAGCACAGACTCTTAGCATCACCCTTTACATGCTCTTCAAAGCCTTTACTACGCTCGACGTTTTTATTTGCCTTCAAAGGATCTGGCCTTTTAGACCTAGCTCTTTCATGAGGGGCCTTCCTCTGCCTTGCCCTTTATATTTTTTTAAGCACTATCTGATAAAATATGGTTCAGTCAGCAAGAGGTAAAGCCTTCGAAAACAGCAGCAAAAGGGTAAAAAAAATAAGAGCATTGTTACTAAAAACTCAATAGGCATGTAATAAGGAACTTTTAAGCAATAATATGCTTTATAATGAATGATTAAGTATTCAAATTCTTTTTTTTTTCTAGTTTTTATTTTGGAATTTCAACATAACATTCAAGCATAAACTTGAAAAAGAAATCGGATAAAGACAGATACTTAGTAGAGGAAATAAACATCATTCATTAGTCCACAATATTGCTGGAGTCAAGGAGGAAATAAAAATATTGAAAAAGAAATAAAATCCTAACAGCAAGTCAGAGAGTTCCTATACAGTGACAGTCTGATTACGTGCTAACCAAAGTGAACTACCATTGTAGTCGGACCACCCTCCCAAGCCACCAAAATTTCCAACAATTGCTTAGGTTCAACAAATAAATCACCACCCTTATGTTTTTTTTTCATGATATATAACAGGACATTTTAACAAATATGATGCCCCCATCATCAAGACCCTTGGGCAGAATCCCCCAAACCATCCTTACGGCACCTTGGAGGCACTTTGGGGTCACCAGAGAAAAATCAGGAAAATATAGGAACATTAGAACCCAGAAATCGTTCATACATATATCTGAAGTAATTATATAAGACCAAATTTCTGTCCAGTTCCAGGACAAAAGGCTATTAACAGAGTAGATCTAAACACCCTGTATATCCACCTTAGCTTGGGTAACCCCAAGACTTCTCCGAAAATATCTTCACAGTTTGCTGTAGGGACAGATCTAGCATTTTGATGGCGTCCCATATGGTGTCGCAGTTGACTACTGCTGGTTTCTGTAATCCACCGAGAACGGCAGTCTGCTGTGCTGAACCAACCCAGCAGCACCAAAAGTTGTTGCAGTGTCAGGCCTTTATCCCCGATAACCTCTCTCCCAGCCACCTCGAAAGGGGGTGGGGGAATGGGGTATTCCACACACTGGCTCCCCACTCAGTGAGGCTAAATTCTGCCCCTTCACAGACAGTGCAAAAACCAACAAACTGCTTCCCAATCTTGGTGGAACCAGTCTACCTCCTGGGCTCAGACACCCACTCTGCACTAAGGCCCAATTCATCGAGGGCCCCTTTTACCAAGCTGTGGCAAAAGGGGGCCTGCACTGGCATCGGTGTGTGTTTTTGATGCGCATCTAGGTCCCCTTTTACCACTGCGGGTAAAAGGTAGGTCTTTCTTTTTTTTTTAAGAAAATGTTTTTTTTGGGGGGGGGGGGGGAGCCCATTGAGGTGGTGGTAAGGGCTCCCACGCTAAGCAGGCAGTCACTGGGCTTCATGCGGCACTGCCTGACTACCGCTGGGTACACACTGACGCTACAAAAATGAATATATTTTTGTAGCACCGGACATGACGGCATGCTGGGGGTGGGAACTACCACCGGGCTGCTGCGGTAGCTCGGAGGTAGTTCCATTTTAACAAGCAGTAAACCTGTGTTGGGCTTACCGCCGCTTTGTAAAAGGGGACCTGAATGCTGGGCCCTCAAAAGGCACTGTAGCGGATCCATGGGTCATGATGCCAGCAACCTCGAAGAAGGTCTGAATCAGCTCAAGAACAGAGTTTTGCACCCAAGGGTAGGTATATATCTGACCTCTCTTCTTCCACATTGTAACCAGCATAAATGGGGTGAAAATGGTTTAAAACAGGTGCCAACAAAGGAGCTGACTCACAGCACTTCTGCCTCAAACACCATTTTGACTCCTGCAGGTTTGGGTCACTCTTCCTCTGGTTTCTCCTCAGAGGCTTGTCTGATGTGGGTGGACCTACAGCACAGCCCTTCGAGTCATTGAAACACACAAGCCCCTCCACCACTACAAGGTGATATCCTTTTGGAGGGGAAATATTCAAATTCTGATTAACTTTGCCACTGGCTGTTACTCATGTCTTAGACAGAGAGTATCTAAATTCTTTCAAAGTGGTGGCCTTTCATTCAAAAAATATGCCTGGAACTGCTTAGGACTTTAACAAATATTTTTGCCATAAGAGTTCATTTTGGTTATTAAAACATTGGTGTATCACTGTACAATTACTACATGTTATAAATTTGGGGTCATCTTGTCTCTTATTCTGCTAATCAGTTAACAGCTTTAAACTTAGATGATAAAGACATCTTTTTTTCTTTCCCCAAATGAATAGAAAATATTCAAGCAGAATATGTCGAATTTTTTTTTTTTTGAGTAACGAGAACTAAATGGGTGTGTTGTGGTTTCTCTGTCATTTGCAAACTTTGCCTATTTTAAGCCTCTGTATGACAAAGTGCTCTTTAAAAGACTTGTGGACAGGAATTAAATGGCTTAATTCAGGATAAGGAAGGCATTACAGTTGCTAATCATAAAATTAAATAATAAGTAAATCCTGAATGCTTAAATTTGCTGTTTAAATGTTGACCTTTATTAGAAATAGAATCTCGGCCTGCTACAAAGAGAACAGGCAGTTCCCGCCCTCTTTTGATTCTCACTGTGAATTTTGTTTTGTTCACACAAATTAACATTAAAGGATGTGGTAGTTGGGAGGGGTTGGATACTCTTGTGAACGAGGTTAGACATTGTACTATATGAAAATGTATAATGTAGTTTTCATGATTCTGCAAATGTCCAGGCTGGCTATATTTTCTACCCTCAGCACTACAATCAGTGGGTGTGCCAAGAGGAAGTCTCCCTTTTGTTTGGCCTGGGCCTGTAAAATCCTTCCAACAAGCAGCAGAGATTCTGATGGCTTAGCCAATACGGGTGAAAGAAGGAGTGGCAGAATTGATGGCAATTTTAGTGGTTCCTGAGATCATGGACAGGTTTGAATTCATCAACAGTCACTTCTAACAGTCACTGCTGGAATTCAAACATGCATGAGATAAACACAAAGGAATCTGGTTTAGAAGGAATGGTTCCATGGAATCTTAGCGGAGATTGGGTGGCGACGCTGGTAATTGGGGAAACTGAACGGGAGCTGGGCAGACTTCTACGGTCTACACCCTGATCGTGACTGGATAGGGATGAGCTGGAGTGTAAATTTTAAGGGGCTTCGATGTTAGCTTCAGAACTTAGTACAAGAACAGTACTGGGCAGACTTCTACGGTCTGTGCCCTGAGAAAGGCAAGGACAAATCAAACTCGGGTATACATATAAAGTAACACATACCTTATAAAATGAGTTTATCTTGTTGGGCAGACTGGATGGACCGTACAGGTCTTTATCTGCCATCATTTACTATGTTACTATGTAATTACTCCCTTGGAAAACATCTTAAAGCTTCTGATATTAACATTAGGCTTGGAGTATAATATGCTCTAATATTGAACAAGCTGATAGTGCCATCTTCTCCACAACTTTGGGAATTTTTATTAGTTAGGCTTACTTGTAGAGCATGTGTGATAACTTCATAGGATGTGATTATACACATTGGGCTAGATTCTACATATGACACCAAATAAGTATGGTAAAAAAATATGCCTAGGCATATTCTCTAAAATATACCTGAATTTTATAGAATAGGCTGAAATTTCCACACAGTATATAGAATACGCTGAGCGCCTCCCCACGTGACCAAATTTGGTCACAGCCATTTAGACCATGTTTTACTTGGTATAAATCCCAGCACCTAAATTAGGCACACATAGGTAAAGTCTATAATATTGCACATAGATTTTAGAAAATCCCATGCCCCGCGTATGGCCACACCCCCTTTAAAATATGCAACTTAGAATTTACATGCACCATATTACAGAATTCATTTAGCAAGTTGTGCGCTTAAATCTTAATGCCAGTTAGTGCTGATAATTGCTTGTTAACCAGTTAAGGCGCATGCATTGTTATAGAATACGCTTTGATTTCCAGGCAGAAATTAAGGAGCGATATATGGAATTTGGGGGATTGTGCTGTAGAGCATCAAGATAATGTTTTTACCTGTTATGTGGACAATTATTTTGAGAGAAAGTGACAGTGATGAAATGTTTATTATAGTTATGCTTATTGATAGATGAAAGAGTTTTATAACTATAGGGAAATATTTTTACCCGTGTGTATATGTGATAATGAATATGCATGAGATGTATTTGCATGCACTGTTTTCATTATTTGCAAACATAATTAGAGGTGTCCTGAAAGCCAGACTGGTTTGTGACCATCCAGAATTGTAGTTTGATACCTTTGATGTAGATACCTGCTTGACAGAGGTGCCATACTTACTCTACTTCATTCTCTGATGTTGAGCTGTCTAGGTTTTTGTAATTCTCTGTATGTGTTGTTCTAGGCTAGGTGAGGTGACAAAGCTTCAACCATTCCCAAGCAAAAGCTTCACCAGTTGACTCTCAATTCTTAATCCAACTCTTCTTTAATGTAGCAATCATAGCAAGTAATGAAAATCAACTCAAGAATTGTTGCTTTTGCACATAGAGTATGTATCTAGCCACCTCAGCGGCAAGGAGATGGCCAGAACCTCAGCCCAGCAGAGAGGTAAAGCTGTAATACTCAGAGGGAGACATAACCTGGGAAATACCTTGGGAAAATGCCCTGGGAAATAGTGATGGAATCAGGGCCGGTTTTGGACATGGTTGGGCCCAGGGCAGAAATAAAGGAGGGGGCCCCTGATCCCTGATTCCTCCTCCCCCCCCCCCCCCCGATCTCCCCACCTGCATTGCTACCACATAGTCTGGGCATCTCTTACCCTTCTCTCCACCACAGTTTATCTCCCTCCCTTCCCCTCACCTTGTGGTCTTCTTTAAAAATTTAATTTCCCTTCTCAGAGGGGCCTTGTCACAGCAGTCATCCTCACAAGCTGACCCAAAGCTTTCCCTCTCTGCTGCGATCCGCTCAGGCAGAAACAGGAAGTTGTGTTGGGGGGCCAGATCGCAGCAGAGAGGGAAACTTTGGGACAGCTGCAGGCAGCTTGTGAGAATAGCTGCTGCGCTGGGGCCCCTCTGAGAACGGAAATACATTTTTAAAGAAGATCAGGAAGGGAGGAAGAGACAGGCTGTGTTAGGGAGAAGGGGAAGAGATGCCTGATCTGCGGGGCCCCCTGGAGCTGTGGGGCCCAGGGCAGCTGCCCTGTTTGTCCCCTCCTAACACCGGCCCTGGATGGAATCACAGTAGATTCAGAAGGGAACAGCTGCTGATGAGAAAGGCATGCTAGGAAGACTGGGACACACACAGCCCCCAGGGGCAGAGAAGGAGGGCTGGCCCTAGCTCGGAGCTACAAGCTAATAGGGAAGCTTACAGTACACAGAGAGCAAGGCTGTGCTCTCAGAAGGAGTCATTCACAGGAAACTGCAAACTACAGGTGGGAGGAAACCCCAGTACACAAAGCTATCTAGTACCAGGGGTGTAGCTAGGTGGGGCCACAGGGACATGGGCCCCACAGATTTAGCCCTGACCCCCTCCCCCACAGCCACCAGGAACCTTTGCTGGCCCACCTAGTAGCAGCACACCTATAATGTGACTGGCAGGGATCCCTAAGCCTCGCCAGCCAAAAACTCCCAACAACTGTCCCTCCTGCATACCTTGTAAATAGCAGATCTTCGCCTGCAGCGAGCAGCGACTGATACATACTATTCGCACCAGCCCCACAACCTTCCCTCTGATGTATTCCCACCTATGCGGAAACAGGAAGTTGCATCAGAGGGAAGGCTGTGGGGACAACATGAGCAGTGTGTATTAGTTGCTGCATGCGAGGGAGGGAGGATGTTTGAGAGGCCAAATGGCATGCAGGCGAGAGAGGGAGAGACCAAATCACTTGTGGGACAGGGCAAAGTTATCCTGGGCCCAGGTCCACCCAAAATTGGGTGCTTGGCTATGTTCCTGAATTGAACTATTCTTTTCTTGTTTTCTCTTATCAGTTCTTTAAGCTGCAGTAAAGTTATACATCTCACAATTACATACTAGGAAGTGCTTGCAAAAAAGATAGGTCTTCAATAGTTTCTTAAAGTTTAATATCTACACTGGCCATCCTGGCAAGCATAAGATCTGAGCTGGGAATTGAACCCATGTCCCTCTGCTTTGGTAGGTCACAGCATTGCTTCTAGACACTGGGCCAGCCTGGGTTCCTCACATTGTGTTTGTCAGCTTTTGAAAATCTAAACTCGATGCTGCAACATTGAACTAGAGGCGAACTTTTTGCTGAGTGAAAAAAAAAGCAATTGTATCACATAACAGACCTTGCACATCCCTGCTGGAACTTGTTTTTTAAGTTCCGTTAAATGAAAGTGGCTACATAACTGTTGCTAGGGAAATAAGCTTCCGTGGTTAATGAAGAGAGTAATCGTTTGAACTGTTTCCAGAGCAGGAATAGCTCAAATTACTGTAAATTTTGGTGTTTTTAAAACATCTACATCATTTTAATAAGTAATAAGATATTGAAGGATTTTGCCCCCCCCTTACTGTAGGAGAAATGTCCAGAATATGCATTATTCAGAAGTAAGGAAAGTTAATATTTCTTTTGTTCTGCCTGTGGGCTGCGTAGGAAATATCAGTGAATGCCACTGCATGTGTTTGTTAAATGAGGAAGTGTGTTGTAATGTCTAGGATGATGGGTACAAGTACAAACCAAACATGCTGCTCGTCACTTCTTAGTCATGAAGTTGCTGATGAGAATTCAATTTAGTAGAAGCCACAGGCAGTACACTTATAGTGGGTTTGTGTGTGTGTGTGGTGGGGGAGGGGAGAGGAGGAGGGAGGGAGGCCCTCTGTTACATAGTAACATAGCAACATAGTAGGTGATGGCAGAAAAAGACCTGCACGGTCCATCCAGTCTGCCCAACAAGATAAACTCATATGTGCTACTTTTTGTGTATACCTTACCTTGATTTGTACCTGTCCTTTTCAGGGCACAGACCGTGTAAGTCTGCCCAGCACTAGCCCCTCCTCCAACCACCGGCTCTGGCACAGACCGTATAAGTCTGCCCAGCACTATCCCCGCCTCCCGCCACCGGCTCTGCCACCCAATCTCGGCTAAGCTCCTTAGGATCCATTCCTTCTGAACAGGATTCCTTTATGTTTGTCCCACGCGTGTTTGAATTCCGTTACCGTTTTCATTTCCACCACCTCCCGCGGGAGGGCATTCCAAGCATCCACTACTCTCTCTGTGAAAAAATACTTTCTGACATTAGGCCCTCTTTTGTATTATTATTTATTATTATTAATATTATTAGCATTTGTATAGCGCTACCAGACGCACGCAGCGCTGAACACCTGATACAAAGAGACAGTCCCTGCTCAAAAGAGCTTACAATCTAAATAATACAAACAGACAAGACAGTTATGGTTGAGGGAAGTAATGGGAGCTAAAAAGCAGCAGTGAAAAGGTGGGTTTTCAGCATAGATTGGAAAACAGGTAGAGATGGAGCTAGACGAATAGGTCTAGGAAGTCTATTCCAGGCATAAGGTGCCGCGAGAGAAAAGGAGCGAAGCCTGGAGTTAGCAGTGGAGGAGAAGGGGGATGACGAGAGATTTGTCCAGTGAGCGGAGTTCACGGGGAGAAATGTAGGGAGAGATGAGAGTGGAGAGGTAATGGGGAGATGGGAGATGAGTTTTACCTTTGATATTTTAAAATATTCATGTGGCCTTTTATAAAGTTTCATAACAGAAGGGAAGGACGGAGCTTCTGATTATATTTATTTTTAAGATCACATGAAATCCCAGCGCTATGAATAAATTGCATCAAGGTACATCCAAACAAATATGGATCTCGGCTGTGACTTGTTTCGTTCGAGGAGCCCAGCCCCGTGGCTCACATATCTCATCATCGGTTCCTCGCTGTTGCTTTATTCAAACGTGTACTTATGTTAAAAACTGCCAGACTTGATACTTATGTTCAGTAGGCTTATAAACTTTAAGGGCCCAGTTTACTACGATGCACTAGCACTTTTAGCGCGTTCCTAAAATTAACGCACACTAAACACACAAGACACCTATATATTCCTATGGGTGTCTTTAGCATGATGATGAATGGAGTTCCCGGGGAGAAGTGTAGGGAAGAGATAACTGATACTGAGGAGTTGCAGAGTGAATTCACTTGTAAGTCAATAACAGGAGTTTGAACTGTGTGCAAAAAAGGAGGGCTAATGTGAGCATAGCGACATTGTCCGAATATGTCGTGCAGCAGAATTTTGAATGGATTGAAGGGGAGAGAGATGATTTGGTGGGAGATCTGCGAGAAGCAAGTTGCTGTAATCTAAGTGTAAGGTGATTAAAGAGTGTGGATAAGGGTTTTGGTAGTTTGCTCAGAAAGGAAGGGATGAATTTTGGTGATGTTACACAGAAAGAAACAACAGGAGACAAACCTCTGTAGAAACACACAAGCAAACCAACAGCAGAGGTG
The DNA here is from genome assembly GCF_901765095.1 of Microcaecilia unicolor. Lineage (NCBI taxonomy): Eukaryota > Metazoa > Chordata > Amphibia > Gymnophiona > Siphonopidae > Microcaecilia > Microcaecilia unicolor. The sequence continues at coordinate 307,259,727 of NC_044035.1, read as the reverse complement.
ATCCAAAGAGTAAAGTGCAGAAAAGAGGTTTGTCTCCTGTTTTTTTTTTTTTTTTGTTTGTGGATATCCAGTAAAATTGTTTGGCTGAACGCTCATCTGCCCTTCACCCCTGGGAATCTGTTAGATTTGTGCAGAGTGAGGAGTCAAAGATGACCCCCAAGGTTATGAGCTGACAAGACAGGGGGGATGTGTTATCCATAGAATTAGAAAATGGAATAGTCTTCAGTTACAGTGCATTTATTCAAATAGTACAAAGCAATCTGCTTTTTTTCTGATTTATTGAACTTGCACATCATTTAACCAGTTTGCTTCTCAACAATGGGACATCGGTCTAGGAAACTAAAGCACGGGAATCACTTATTTGTGGACCTAATTCAATTCTGCTCCTCCACAGGGGCAAAGTGTTTACTTGCATGCTTTTAACAATTCACCAGGCTGAGGATTGAGTTGCCAATGTGGCATGCTGCTATTGGCTTGCGGCAAAAGTACTTTTTCACATGCTGTGCACGACCCTGTGTCTTTTGGAGGAGGACCTACTTCAGTGGAGGAAATTCCTCCAGGACAGGTTACATCATCTGGAAGAAATGACTAGTCTATGAGCAGGTTGTATCATCAGAATGTGGTGTATTGAGTTGATTCAATGAAAAGGCATTGCCTCAACTTATTATTTTGACCCATATTGCTACTGAAACAGAGAAAGCATGACTAATCCTAAAGGCAAGTTAATCTTTTATTTCTGCACGATAAAGGCAGGTTTGCTTGTTTGGTGGTGATCCCAAGTTGATGAGGTTCATAAGTCCTTAGGCACAGAACACGAAAGTCATTTTGACTGTAGAAAAAAAGTCTTTATTGAGTAGTGTCTTTAAAGTGGTTGGAATAGACAGGCTATCGTAAGTAAAACAGCCTTAGCAACATGTTCTGTAAATATCAAATAATAAGTACATAAGTACATAAGTAGTGCCATACTGGGAAAGACCAAAGGTCCATCTAGCCCAGCATCCTGTCACCGACAGTGGCCAATCCAGGTCAAGGGCACCTGGCACGCTCCCCAAACGTAAAAACATTTCAGACAAGTTATACCTAAAAATGCGGAATTTTTCCAAGTCCATTTAATAGCGGTCTATGGACTTGTCCTTTAGGAATCTATCTAACCCCTTTTTAAACTCCGTCAAGCTAACCGCCCGTACCACGTTCTCCGGCAATGAATTCCAGAGTCTAATTACACGTTGGGTGAAGAAAAATTTTCTCCGATTCGTTTTAAATTTACCACACTGTAGCTTCAACTCATGCCCTCTAGTCCTAGTATTTTTGGATAGCGTGAACAGTCGCTTCACATCCACCCGATCCATTCCACTCATTATTTTATACACTTCTATCATATCTCCCCTCAGCCGTCTCTTCTCCAAGCTGAAAAGCCCTAGCCTTCTCAGCCTCTCTTCATAGGAAAGTCGTCCCATCCCCACTATCATTTTCGTCGCCCTTCGCTGTACCTTTTCCAATTCTACTATATCTTTTTTGAGATACGGAGACCAGTACTGAACACAATACTCCAGGTGCGGTCGCACCATGGAGCGATACAACGGCATTATAACATCCGCACACCTGGACTCCATACCCTTCCTAATAACACCCAACATTCTATTCGCTTTCCTAGCCGCAGCAGCACACTGAGCAGAAGGTTTCAGCGTATCATCGACGACGACACCCAGATCCCTTTCTTGATCCGTAACTCCTAACGCGGAACCTTGCAAGACGTAGCTATAATTCGGGTTCCTCTTACCCACATGCATCACTTTGCACTTGTCAACATTGAACTTCATCTGCCACTTGCACGCCCATTCTCCCAGTCTCGCAAGGTCCTCCTGTAATCGTTCACATTCCTCCTGCGACTTGACGACCCTGAATAATTTTGTGTCATCGGCGAATTTAATTACCTCACTAGTTATTCCCATCTCTAGGTCATTTATAAATACATTAAAAAGCAACGGACCCAGCACAGACCCCTGCGGGACCCCACTAACTACCCTCCTCCACTGAGAATACTGGCCACGCAATCCTACTCTCTGCTTCCTATCTTTCAACCAGTTCTTAATCCATAATAATACCCTACCTCCGATTCCATGACTCTGCAATTTCTTCAGGAGTCTTTCGTGCGGCACTTTGTCAAACGCCTTCTGAAAATCCAGATATACAATATCAACCGGCTCCCCATTGTCCACATGTTTGCTTACCCCCTCAAAAAAATGCATTAGATTGGTGAGGCAAGACTTCCCTTCACTAAATCCGTGCTGACTTTGTCTCATCAGTCCATGTTTTTGTATATGCTCTGCAATTTTATTCTTAATAATAGCCTCCACCATCTTGCCCGGCACCGACGTCAGACTCACCGGTCTATAATTTCCCGGATCTCCTCTGGAACCTTTCTTAAAAATCGGAGTAACATTGGCTACCCTCCAGTCTTCCGGTATTACACTCGATTTAGGGACAGATTGCATATTTCTAACAGTAGCTCCGCAAGTTCATTTTTTAGTTCTATTAATACTCTGGGATGAATACCATCAGGTCCCGGTGATTTACTACTCTTCAGCTTGCTGAACTGACCCATTACATCCTCCAAGGTTACAGAGAATTTGTTTAGTTTCTCCGACTCCCCCGCTTCAAATATTCTTTCCGGCACCGGTGTCCCCCCCAAATCCTCCTCGGTGAAGACCGAAGCAAAGAATTCATTTAATTTCTCCGCTACGGCTTTGTCCTCCTTGATCGCCCCTTTAACACCATTTTCGTCCAGCGGCCCAACCGACTCTTTGGCCGGTTTCCTGCTTTTAATGTATCTAAAAAAGTTTTTACTATGTATTTTTGCTTCCAACGCTAATTTCTTCTCAAAGTCCTTTTTTTGCCCTCCTTATCTCCGCTTTGCATTTGGCTTGGCATTCCTTATGATCTATCCTGTTACTTTCAGTTGGTTCTCTTCTCCACTTTCTGAAGGATTGTTTTTTGGCTCTAATGATTTCCTTTATCTTACTGTTTAGCCACGCCGGCTGACGTTTAGTCTTTTTTCCCTTTTTTCTAATACGTGGAATATATTTGTCCTGAACCTCCAGGATGGTGTTTTTAAACAGCATCCACGCCCGATGCAAGTTTTTTACTCTGCGAGCTGCTCCTTTCAGTCTTTTTTTCACCATTTTTCTCATTTTGTCGTAATCACCTTTTCTATAGTTAAACGCTAGCGTACTTGATTTCCTAGTTTCACTTCCTTCAATGCCAATATCAAAACCGATCATATTATGATCACTGTTATCAAGCGGCCCTCGTATCGTTACCCCCTGCACTAGATCATGAGCACCACTAAGGACTAAGTCTAGTATTTTTCCTTCTCTTGTCGGCTCCTGAACTAGCTGTTCCATGAAGCTGTCCTTGATTTCATCAAGAAATCTTATGTCCCTTACGTGTACAGATGTTACATTAACCCAGTCTATATGCGGGTAATTGAAATCCCCCATTATTATTGTGTTGCCCAGTTTGTTTGCGTCCCTGATTTCCTTTAACATTTCCGCATCCGTCTGTTCGTCCTGGCCAGGCGGACGGTAGTACACTCCTATCACTATCCTTTTCCCCTTTGCACATGGAATTTCAATCCACAGTGATTCCAAGGAGTGTTTTGCTTCCTGCAGAATTTTCAATCTATTTGATTCAAGGCTCTCGTTAATATACAATGCTACCCCTCCACCAATCCGATTTACCCTATCACTACGATATAATTTGTACCCCGGTATGACAGTGTCCCACTGGTTATCCTCCTTCCACCAGGTCTCAGAGATGCCTATTATATCTAATTTTTCATTTAGTGCAATATATTCTAACTCCCCCATCTTATTTCTTAGGCTCCTGGCATAATCTTAAGGTGAAATGTCTGGGAGCACCCAAACAAAATCTGATATAAATAAAATATGATTGTCCATTATAGGTAGATTTTCTACTCTTGGCTACTCATGAATTATGAAAGCTCTTCCCCTTCAGTCTTTAATCAGTGATAATGGCTGTCTGTAAGATAAAAATGCTATTATGTTGTATCTTCAATATATAACACTTTGGCATGGGTCTGAAGATACTTTGTTAAGATGATGTACAGATGTGTTAAGGAATGAATGATTTATCAGCCTGGTGAAAGTTTGAATAATTCCTGGTGGAGGAAATGAACCTGTTTCAGTAAGAGGCCAGTTTCTTTGCTGCAGAGGTTCCATAGGATCACAGGCTTTTCCCCCTCTCCCTAAGTTAGAAATTGTAAAATGAAAATTCCGTTATGAACCTGTAAATGACCCAATGTAAGCAGACTGGTCGAGCGTAGTTTTTACTGCTTTTGGCAGTGCGTTCCACAGTTGTGCACTTAAGTAGGACAAGCTGGATGCATAGGTGGATATATGCGATACAGAGGTATTGTATTATTCTTGGTCTTATTTTCCATCCCTTTCCTAATAATTTCTGGTATCCTGTTTGCATTTTTGGCCGCCGCCAAACAGTGGGCAGAAGATTTTAGCATATTGTCTACAACAACACCTAGATCTTTTTCTTGAGTGCTGCATCAGGTAACTATGTGCATCACTTTGCATTTGTCTCCATTAAATTTCATCTGCCATTTTTAACAGGGCCTGTTTAGCTTGTAAGAATGCTAATGATCTGTTCCTACTGAATAAGATGATCATTATGTATTTTCTCTCCTAAAATTATCTTCCACAGGTATTTTATTGTATACTATGTCAGTCTGTATAATAAGATGGGTGGGCAACCATGGTCACTAATGTTTTCAGGGTTTGAATATGCATATGAGAGATATCCATGGACTGACCAACATTTGGAAATCTATCGCTTGTATATTTGTTAGGGTTATCCTAAAAATCTTACTGCTTTGGTGGTGTTTGAGGACAGGCATTACCTACCCCCATCTGTCTATTGCAAATCAATACAATGTAACACTTTTTTGTTTTTGTTTTATTTTGTTTTTTTGTATATTCTGACTTGTTAATATGGGCAAAATTAAAGCATAGATTTTTCCATCATGTAGATGTAATGCATAACTGAGTACAATGTAGCTTTATTGTGCAAGGATGTGATTACTTTGAGCTCCTGCATGTTACTCTGCAATGATTTGAAAGTTCTGCTCATGAAACCATCCGTAGCCAAACATATAGTACCATATTAGAGAAGTTGTCAAAGATAGAGAGCCATTGGTGTTAAATTCCTGGCTCAGATCATCTACTCTATGGGTCAACTGGGTGATAGAAAGCTGTGGAGATAGCATTGATAAACCCCTGCAGGGATAGGAATCAGTCATTGTGTGATGGTGATATTTGATGTACAGATTTGGGTCCATGATTGTAGGGTTCTGGAAGGAGCTCTGATATGTGGTCCCTGTACAAGAAACCTGAAACCTTCTGCTCAGTGTGCTGCTGTGGCTAGGAAAGCTAATAGAATGTTGGGTATTATTAGGAAAGGTATGGAAAACATGTGTGAGGATGTTATAATGCCGTTGTATGGCTCCATGGTGCGACCGCACCTTGAGTATTGTGTTCAATTCTGGTCGCCGCATCTCAAGAAAGATATAGTAGAATTGGAAAAGGTGCAGCGAAGGGCGACTAAAATGATAGCGGGGATGGGATGACTTCCCTATGAAGAAAGACTAAGGAGGCTAGGGCTTTTCAGCTTGGAGAAGAGACAGCTGAGGGGAGACATGATAGAGGTATATAAAATAATGAGTGGAGTGGAACAGGTGGATGTGAAGCGTCTGTTCACGCTTTCCAAAAATACTAGGACTTGGGGGCATGCGATGAAACTACAGTGTAGTAAATTTAAAACAAATAGGAGAAAATGTTTCTTCACCCAACGCATAATTAAACTCTGGAATTCGTTGCCGGAGAACGTAGTGAAGGCGGTTAGCTTAGCAGAGTTTAAAAAGGGGTTGGATGGTTTCTTAAAGGACAAGTCCATAGACCGCTACTAAATGGACTTGGGAAAAATCCACAATTTCGGGAATAACTTGTATAAAATGTTTGTACGTTTGGGTAGCTTGCCAGGTGCCCTTGACCTGGATTGGCCGCTGTCGGGGACAGGATGCTGGGCTCGATGGACCTTTGGTCTTTTCCCAGTATGGCATTACTTATGTACTTATAAGAACACTTGCTACAGTGACGGAATTTAAAACTGATTAGGAAGGGAAATAAGGGAAAATCCATGGTGCCAGATCCCAGCCCTGGTTCTGATTGAGCTGTAAGCCCTAAGCAGCAGCATGAAATGCCCAAACTTAAAACAAAACAAAAATAAACAACCATCCCCCCCCCCAACAAAAGAAACAGTGGCAGATTTCATAATCTGAGGAGTTTATAACTTCAGTTGTCTGCTAAAATTTGCAAAGTCTGATTTGTAACATGATGGATCAGCTAAATAAGTACACTTTTTAAATCCTTTTTCTTCTATCCAACTTTCCCTGAGCCTTATCAGGCTTAAATAAGCTTGGAGAAGCACCACATTATAAAGAACTGAAAACTTTGAAAACTAAAATGCCTGATGTGTAGTAGCATTCCATACAAATTGTACCGTAATGAGAGGTCAGACGGATGCCCACTTACTCTTGCCTCCTACACTGCAGAATGTGCCTCTGAGTAATTTTTTAAGCTGGTGGAGCTGGAGGCAGGATCCAGTGCACATTACTCCTGCCTCTCATTAAGGTATGAGTCAGGTGGATTTGGGGAGGGAGTGGGACTGGCATTTGAATTTAAGTCAGGGGAAGAAGAATTTGTTTGTGGGTAGAGGAGTCGAGGGAAGGGGAGTTGGTTTGGGGGGGGGGGGAATGGGAATTGGTTCTGAGGGGGAGAGTTAGGGGAAGGTGAGCTGATTTGGGGGGAGAGGGGAGTCAGGAGGCTACTACACACCAACAAATTCTTTTTTGAAGTTGGAGAGAAGGGAGGTCAGTTCAGGGATGGAGAGGGCCAGTTGGAGGGGGAGGTGCCAGTCAGATTTGTGTGTGTTGGTGGGGGAGGGGATGCTAGATACTAGGGAAGTTTTTTTTTTTAATATTAGGGAGAGGGAGGGTGATGGGGTCAGGGGGGCAGTTTGCTAGTGCAGAAAACTATTGAGGTAGGGGGGGCTCTGGCCAGCTGCTCTGGACCTGGCAAAAAAATTCTCACAGTAACCACATGCCAAAAGCCGCCGTTTTTTTTTTACATTGCCGCATTTTAATGCACTGTGTGGCTGTGTAATCTGCACGAGTTAATACCTGCGCTCAAACCCTTTCTGCATTGCTCGGCATGTACAACCGATGGTAACTACACAGTTGGATTTGCAGTAGCTTTCTGCGTCAGCCCCTTAGATTTTAAGCCCTCCAGGTACAGGAAAAATTACTGTACCCGAATGTAACTCTTTGAGCTACTACCGGAAAAGGTATGACCTAGAGCTAAATCTAAATTCAAAATCCACCAGGTAAATTGTGAAGCAAGAGAAAATCCCACAAAAGTTGCTCAGGAGTTATAAAGCAATTCTACTATACCATAATAGTATTATTATGGGGGAGGCGGGGATAGTGCTGGGCAGATTTATACGGTCTGTGCCAGAGCCGGTGGTGGGAGGCGGGGCTGGTGGTTGGGAGGTGGGGATGGTGCTGGGCAGACTTATACGATCTGTGCCAGAGCCGGTGGTGGGAGGCGGGACTGGTGGTTGGGAGGCAGGGATAGTGCTGGGCAGACTTATACGGTCTGTGCCAGAGCCGGTGGTGGGAGGCGGGGACAGTGCTGGGCAGACTTATATGGTCTGTGCCAGAGCTGGTGGTTGGGAAGCGGGGATAGTGCTGGGCAGACTTATACGGTTTGTGCCCTGAAGAGCACAGGTACAAATAGGGTATACACAAAAAGTAGCACACATGAATTGTCTTGTTGGGTAGACTGGATGGACCGTGCAGGTCTTTTTTCTGCCGTCATCTACTATGTTACTAGCTTCTAGGAGTTGCACAAGGGCTTATCTAGGAAAAAAAGCACCATAAACATTGCAGTAGGCACTATACTTCTATTAGTAAAACTAAAGGAGCTGGATTATTGATCCTACACAGACATTGAGTGCTAAAAGAATATGTGACCTTTTTTGCACACACAGAACACAGGGATCCTGACCAAGTATAGCAAAAGAAACCACAAACTAAAATAGAAATATATAGATAAACATTAAACTGAAACCCCAAGAAGCCAGACACTGCAAAGTGTGGAACAGCAGAGAAATAGAAACGGTGATGCATATTCTCCTGTACTGTGCAATATGTGAAGATTGCAGCTGTAAATGTCAAAAACTGATACATTCCACTTACTACATTAAAATTATTAAAAAATGGAAAAATAAGGGCTAACAAAATATACATATATTTTTTACTAGCTTTCAGAGGCCAAATCTGCTGCCTTCAGGTCAGGAAGGATGTTTTGGCCTCCAAAAGCTGGTCAAAAAATATCACTTTATTTTCCATTTGTTTTACTTTTATTTATTAACCTTTAAAGTGGATTAACATAACTACCACACTACATATCCTAAATTAAAAAAGAAAGGGTCCAATATTCAGCTGGTGGTGATCAGTGTTTTGCTGACTGTCTCTGGCGTTATGCCTGGAAATTCAGTGCCGGACTATGTCCAGGCTTCGTCATTGAATTTCTTGGCTTGCAGAGCTGGTTGATGCATAGGTGGTTAATTGCGATATTCAGCATTTAGCCGGCTATGGGAACTGCATAAAGATAGGACTGACTTTTTATGTGGTCCTGTTTATGTATTTACCTTGTCCGGTTAAGTGCTGACCCTGCCGCCAGAGCATCCCCAAAAAGTCAGTTTTCAGATAGCGCTAATCACGATTCGCAGTCGGGCTTAACATAGCACCGAAACAGAACTAATTAAACTACTGGCTAACCTCAAAAAGGAAATTGCAAATGGAAAAAACATTCTGCTACTACAATTTGACATGTCAAGCGCTTTCGACATGATCGACCACCACATCCTCAAAAGAGTACTTGATAAAGTCAGTATCGGAGGGAAAGCCCTTGAGTGATTCCTAGGATTCCTGAACACCAGATCATATCAAGTGAAGACGAATACATCTCTCTCCCCTCCATGGAAAGCGGAATGCAGTGTTCCCCAGGGCTCGCCACTCTCACCAATGCTATTCAACCTACTGGTGGCCCCACTTGCACGAACACTATCCAAACAAGGTTCCAACCCACTCATATACACTGATGATGTATCAATTTACATCCTCTTCGAAAAGAACCTTAATGAAATCACGGGCAGAATAATGGACAGCATAAACACAATGGAATCAAGGGCCGCAACGTTCAAACTCCTCTCATTACCACACAATGCCAATCACTTCGCAAACATAACTATCATGGGCACATCCCTTCCAATAACCGACAATCTAAAAATCTTAGGAGTCATCTTTGACCACAACCTATCATTCGATAAACAAATCTCAATCACCATGAAGAAAATGTTCCAAATCATGTGGAAACTAAAACGCATAAAAAAACTACTTCCCAAATAATGAATTCCACTTACTAGTCAAATCCATGGCCCTCTCTCATGTGGTTTACTGCAGCAGAATCTATGCTGGATGCAAGGAACAACTATTAAAGAAAATGCAAACAGCACAAAATACAGCTGCAAGAGTGATATTCGGAAGAAACCGACTTGAAAGCACAGAACCACTGCTCCAAAACCTACACTGGTACCCATCAAATCACATATATCATTCAAGATCTTCACTCAAGCCACATTGAGCCTACAGATAGGTGGGAAAATGTGGGATACAAATGAAATAAATAAATAAAGATACGCTCGCTGGCCTACAGAATTATCTTCGGCCAAGCAGTGAAATACATGTCAAACCTAGTCAAACTACCTATATGTAGCCCACTCCTGGCTATTCCTCAGGCTTTCAATAACTCTTCTCTTCCTCCTTTTCATCCTTATCTCTTCTCTCTTCCATCTAGCATCAGATGAAAAGTTTATAAGCCATTATTAATATGGAAAAATACTCTGCTTATTCCTGGGATATGCAGCATAAAATCTATTTTTACTCTGTTGGGTTCTTCCAGGTACAGTACTTGTGACCTGGATTGACCATTGTTGGAAACAGAATACTGGGCTTGATAGACCTTTGGTTTGACCTAATATGGCAATGCTTATGATTTTATCTCTGTCACTCTGCCCCTCCCCTCTCAGTCTAGCATATTGTGTTCCCCCACCCCCCCCATCTCTGCCTTCACGGGTTTGCCGCAGTAAAATAACAAAACAAAAACAAGCCCCAGAAGACGGGTGGGGCCACTGTTGGTTCTTAACATTAAAATCCTACCTTTGCCCTAGCAAAAGCATTCTGGTCACTTTATACTGATCTCATTACACTCCAGGTGTGCTTCCCTTTTGGAGCTCAGCTTTGGAAAAGTCACTGAAAGTTTTGTAGGAGGTGATGATGTCTGGCAGATGAGTGAACCTTAGGGCTGAATGTTAATTTTCTGTTTTTAGAGTGTTTGCTAGCTTGCTTCTGTGTTCTAAAGAAACAGGAAGTAAGCCCCAGTTCATTATCAACAGTTGCTTCTTCTTGGTATCTTTTGAGCTGCAGGAAATAAAGCTAGATGAAATCAACATAAAAGTTATGGTAAGGAAGTTTCTGTTTTTCAGTTTTGTGAATTGCATCACCTGAAAGTTAAAGTGTAATCAATAAGATTCAGGAATGAGTTTAAACCAGCAACTTTGGAAGACCAGATCTGCTTAATGTGTTTTCCTGTATTGTGTCTTTAGGGGTATTGCTTAGTATACGTAGCACAGATTAAGTAAAAAATATCTAGTGACTGTAGAAAACATAGCTGTCAAAGCTTCATTAATGAAGTTATTGGTTGCATTTTGATACATTTATGATCAGCTTTGCAAAGGTGCATGTGTGGGCAGGTGAACCCTAGCATGTAACTGTTTACTACATTACCACACGGTTTGGACAAGGGAGACCAGCCTGTGAAGTGAGGCACATCAGGAAGTCAGAATAAGCCATAGAGTTCCTGGTATTGCAAAATCTGTTTCAGACAGAGCATTTGATCCAGTAAAGCTTTATTATTACACTAAGTATTTGTTGTTTGGTATAATGGAGACTAATTTGTGTAAATACGCTTAACTGGTTTGGTGAAGGTAGCAGACTTGATGTATCTTTTCAGCAAGTATCATTATTGAATCAAAAAGCTGCTGCACTGGAATTTGCTTCACTATTTTTGGTCTGTGTGGCTTCCTGCCAATTCCCCATGGATTATATTGGTTTATTAGTGCCTAGAAAAATCACTCTAAAACCCTATGCTATGCATATCCAATGAAAAATTTAGTTTTATGTTTTTTTTGTAGCTTTGGGATCTTCTTTGTATGCCTACACCTAGATATAATGTGTATTGTCTGTTTCATTGTTCAGTAACTTAACAATTGCTCATTCAAAATCTGTTTTTTAATAGTTAAAGGTATAAGCTACTTTCAAAGCACATGTTACCAGGGATTCTTGTCAGTTAAAAAGGAATAACTTGTTTTGCTTTCATGTTACATAATGTTTCGTTTTAAATTTGTCAGTGGTGAATGCTGCATTTTCTCTTTTTCCACACCCTATTTTTTCCAATTACTAGCAATTGACCATGTCTGTTTTTAACAAACATGAAATAGATTGTACTCCTGGTGAATTTTGCACACTTTTAATTTTGTACAGGAAAACATAAGGCTTAGCTCTTCCCTGCCCCAAGCCTCCATCTTTCTCCCTTCTCGGTTTGAACCTCTTCAGCAATATCACTTTACTACTACTACTACTTGACATTTCTAAAGCGCTACTAGGGTTACGCAGCGCTGTACAATTTAACATAGAAGGACAGTCCCTGCTCAAAGGAGCTTACAATCTAAAGGACAAATGTACAGTCAGTCAAATAGGGGCAGTCAAGTTGGGGCAGTCTAGATTTCCTGAAAGGTATAAAGGTTAGGTGCCGAAAGCAACATTGAAGAGGTGGGCTTTGAGCAAAGATTTGAAGATGGGTAGGGAGGGGGCTTGGCGTAAGGGCTCAGGAAGTTTATTCCAAGCATAGGGTGCAACTTTCTAAGTTGCACCTTCCCCAGCTGAACTGAAACCCATCCTTAGGCTTGATTCCTTTCCTTTCCTTCCCTTCTCTGGCAGGTTCACGCCTCCTTCTCTTCCGGCTTTCTCTGCCCCTTTCTCAATGTGGATGCCTCCCAGGTTTCTCTCTGTCTTTTTTTACTACATGGTCTTCTACCTCAACTAGTTCTCTCTAACTGCCAGCAACCAACCCTCCCCCACACCCTTTGTCTCCAGGTGTGCTCTCCTCATCCCCAAGGGGCATACTTTCAGCCCTACTACTACTCAAAGTTGCCAGGTGGGCGGTTTTTCGCCAGTGGTGAGGGGAAAATTTTGCCAGCCGCGGGATGCGTTTTTTTGGGCGGTTTTCCTGTCCCCGCTGTGCAAGTTTGGCGGTTTTTTCCGGGGCTTCTATTGGTCCAGTTTGGTCCAATAGAAGCTTTTCCGGGGCTTCTATCCAAATTGTACCAATAGAAGCCTTTCAGGGGCGGGGTGATGTCAGGGATGATGTAGGGGCGGGGCTAGTGACGTGGGAGGTGGGGTTAGTGACGTGGGAGGCGGGGTTAGTGACACAGGGGTGGGGTTAGGTGACACGGGAGACGGGGATTGGCTACGGGCGGTTTTTGGGCAGGTTTACGGCTCGTTTGGGGCTTGGAAAATTTTTCCCAGCTGGCAACCCTGCTACTACTACTTATCAATTCTAAAGCGCTACTAGATGTACGCAGCGCTGTACACTTGAACATGAAGAGACAGTCCCTGCTCGACAGAGCTTACAATCTAATTAGGACAGACAAACAGGACAACCAAGAGATAAGGGAATATTAAAGTGAGGATGATAAAATAAGGGTTCTGAACAAGTGAATAAGAGTTGGGAGTTAAAAGCAGCATCAAAAAGGTGGGCTTTTAGCTTAGATTTGAAGACGGCCAGAGATGGAGCTTGATGTACTGGCTCAGGAAGTCTATTCCAGGCATATGGTGCAGCAAGATAAAAGGAACGGAGTCTGGAGTTAGCAGTGGAGGAGAAGGGTGCAAATAAGAGTGATTTACCTAGTGAACGGGAGTTCCCGGGGAGGAATGTAGGGAGAGATGAGAGTGGGGAGGTACTGAGGAGCTGCAGAGTGAATGCACTTATAGGTCAATAAGAGGAGTTTGAACTGTATGCGGAAACGGATAGGAAACCAGTGAAGTGACTTGAGGAGAGGGCTAATATGAGCATAACAACACTGGTGGAATATTAGTCGTGCAGCAGAATTTTGAACAGATTGAAGAGGAGAGAGATGCTAAGTGGGAGACCTGTGAGAAGCAAGTTGCAATAGTCTAAGCGAGAGGTGATAAGAGTGTGGATGAGGGTTCTGGTAGTGTGCTCAGAAAGGAAAGGCGAATTTTGGTTATATTATAGAGAAAGAAACGACAGGTTTTAGCAGTCTGTTGAATATGTGCAGAGAAGGAGAGGGAGGAGTCGAAGATGACCCCAAGGTTACGAGCCCTCTCCCCTCTTGCACCATACTGTGTGTAACACCAATCTGATCATGCAGCAAGAACAGGAGGAAGAAAGCTGCTCAACATCAGGCCAAGTTGTCATCCTCCGCTGTCCAGTCAGACTGCAGATCTGAATCACATCACTTTATGATGATGTGTGTTTGAAATGTGCAGTCAAGCCCAGGGTGGCAGAGGATGAGCGTGTGGCATGATGTGCAGCCGCTTTCCTTCTCATTTGCTGTGATTAGTGGAGAAAGGAGGAACCATATGAGTTGCTGTGGCTGCCATTTCTGCTTCTCTGTGAAGAATTCTGATAGGCAACTGCAGACTTCTGTGGAGCTGGGGGAATTCAGTGCAAATTCAGCATTGGACAGAATATCCCTTTGTGGTAGCATGGATTGCAGCTGGCTGCAGGATCTTATAGAAATGTTGCGCGTGCACACACAAGTTGCAGATAAAAGTAAAAAGTGTTTTATGTACACCAAAAAGGCTGTATTCAGCTCTGTTACTTCACAGGATGAGTCCTTTAAGTAGAGTTTCTCTTCCTCTCTTACAGTATAGTCCCAGTCAATACTCTTCATTGGGTTGGCTCCTAGGCAGGCCCAAACATCGGGGGAACAAATTGCATCTCTGTGCCCTTCTGGGCACACCCCAAACTTACACACTTTAAGAATACTCTGCAAGGTTCTTTCCTGCTTTTGCAGTCTTCTGCCCACGTATCGTGAACTCTGGAAGCTGACTTCACTGCTTACAGTTTCTTAACCCAGGGAAACGCTGGGCAGATGATCAAAAGCCCCATGCTGTTCTAAACAGCGCTCTAAAAATAGCGCTGAGAGAGCGCGGGGCTTTTCCGCCTCTATGATCAGAGATAATAGCATGCAAATTTATGTGCACTATTATCTCTGATCATAGGGTAAAATGCGGAAGGATTGTGCCCAAGCATGCGCTCAGGCACAATCCTACCACACTTGTTTGACAGGTCCAGGCTCTCAAAAGCCCGGACCTGTCAAAAACAGGGGCTGGAGGTCCATGGGACCCCCAGACTACCCTGTAACTACATGGCCCTGGTGCCCCCCTGAACACCCCCACCCCAAGCTGGCGACATGGGGGCTGGAGGTCTGGCAGACTTCCAGTCTCCCCGACACAAGTCAGTGACACAATTTCACCCCCCCCCAATAAAAAGCCCTGGTGGCCCAGTGGCCACAAACTCAAGCACCCCCCAAAACTGGTAGTCTAGTGGCCCATCCCTGGTATCTTAATGGTGGAGGAGGGAGTGTAGTAGTATACTCCCTCCTCTTCCAGTGCTGCTTTGAAAATGGCAGCGCCCAGCCCTGCCCAGTGAATCCTAGGATGTGTTGGGTGGGGCTTCACTACCATACGAGCTTCTCCCTTATATGGTGGTGAAGCCCCACCCAGTGCATCGCAGGATGCACTGGGCGGGGCTGGGCGCCGCCATTTTCAAGGTGGCACTAGAAGAGGAGGGGAGTGTACTACTATACTGGAGTGGGCTGCTAGACCACCTGGTTTGGGGGGAATGAAATTGTGTCGGGTGGAGGCTGGAGGTCTGCTGGACCTCCAGCCCCCGTGTCGCCACTTGGGGTAGTAGCTCAGGGCTCCTGCAGGGGGGAATGGGATGGGGGGCCTGCTAGCATGTGAATGCATGCTGGACAGGGCTCTCCATTCCTCACCAATTTTTTGTAAACCTTAAGGCTAGCTCCAAGCTGGCGTAGGGTTTGCCGCGTGCAACGCGGTCAGTTGATCATTGAGGAGGAATATGTTTAGCATACATTTGCATGCTACTTGCAGTCACAGCTCACGAACATGTTGTTTCACATGCTCGGGGGCTCTAATCATGGGGCGGTAGCAAACGTAGGCGCTAGTATGGCACTAATAGCTTCTAGTACCCGCGTTTGCTTCTGATCATCGGCCCATCAGTTCTGGCACTCCCCTCAGGTACTATAGCCTCAGTTACCCCCTTAGAGACCTCTTCACTCGGGGCCTCCTTAAACAGTTCTGTTCTAGGGCATTTAACCTCCTCCCTGTCTGAGCCCTGCTCCTCTGACTCAGCAGATTAGCACCACCTGCTGTAAGATGGTTCAACTTCAGCCTTAGTGAGGGTGTGATCCTATAGAAAACCCAGCCATGTACCACCTACTCCCTCATACCCTAGACTAAGGTTGTTATTACCTTATTAAAAAAAAAAAATCTAAACAAGAAACCACGGAACACCAGAGTTCTGTTGTACCACACAAGAGAAGAGGAGGTGGAGGCGGCCAGGGAGATAATGTTACAGAAGTCACACTATTGAAACTAACTTATTGATGTGACTGACATGGCTGTGATTCTTTGTTCCATGCATCATGATAGATGGGAAGAATATGATAGCTATTCTTGGGGCCATACATCTTTCTGAACATTCATCAGTTCACTGATAGATTACTCAGATCATACAGTTCTGTGCGCAGTACCCCTGATGCAAGCACACATCAAAACACGGCTGTGTTGGGTCACATCAATAAAGCGGTTATAATAGTGTGGCTGTTAGGATATCCTTAACTGCTTTGGTAGTCTCCGCCTTTTCTTTTCCTGCTTTTATCTTAAACTATTGTCAAATGCAACAAAGCAGACAAGACAATTCATGCTGAGTATCAAGTGCTTCAAATCTTGAAATATTCCCACTTCTTGCATCATATAGAGGGGCATAATCGAAAGGGGCGCTCAAGTTTTCCTGAGGACGTCCTCGCAGGATGTCCTGGCGAAGGGGCGGGGAAACCTATATTATCGAAACAAGATGGGCGTCCGTCTTTCGTTTCGATAATATGGTCGGGGACGCCCAAATCTTGACATTTAGGTCATCCCTAGAGATGGTCGTCCTTAGACTTGGTCGTTTCTGATTTTTGGCGATAATGGAAACTAAGGACGCCCATCTCAGAAACGACCAAATGCAAGCCCTTTGGTCATGGGAGGAGCCAGCATTCGTAGTGCACTGGTCCCCCTGACATGCCGGGCATCCTAGGGGGCACTGCAGTGGACTTCAGAAAAAGCTCCCAGGTACATAGCTCCCTTACCTTGTTTGGTGAGCCCCTCCAAAAGCCCCCAAAACCCCACTACCCACAACTGTACACCACTACCATAGCCCTTATGGGTGAAGGGGGGCACCTAGATGTGGGTACAGTGGGTTTTGTAGGGCTCACATTTACCACCACAAGTGTAATAGGTGGAGGGGGGATGGGCCTGGGTCCGCCTGCCTGAAGTGCACTGCAGTACCCACTAAAACTGCTCCAGGGACCTGCATGCTGCTGCGACAGACCTGAGTATGACATTTGAGGCTGGCACAAAATATTTTTAAAGTTCTTTTTTGAGGGTGGTAGGGGGTTAGTGACCACTGGTCGGGGGGAGTAAGGGGAGGTCATCCCTGATTCCCTCCGGTGGTCATCTAGTCAGTTCAGGCACCTTTTTGTTCCTTGGTCATAAGAAAAACTGGACCAGATAAAGTCGTCCAAATGCTCGTCAGGGACGCCCTTTTTTTCCATTATGGGTCGAGGACGCCCATGTGTTAGGCACGGCCAAGTCTCGCCTTCGCTATACCTCTGACACGCCCCCGTAAACTTTGGTCATCCCCGCAATGGAAAGCAGTTGGGGACGCCTAAAATCGGTTTCAATTATGCTGATTTGGGCGACCCTGTAAGAAGGACGCCCATCTTTCGAAAATAAGCCTGATAGTTTTTTTTTTGTAAAAACTTTGAAACCCTTGTATGCTTTTCTACATTCTGTTGTCCAAAAAATGCAATTCAGAATGCACTAATGCTGGAGTTTTCTTCACTCATCTACTTCACATTCTCCATACTTTCAATATAAACAATTATAGACCAAAAAGTCTTTATACCATAAGTCTTCACTCCCCTTGATGCACTCCTTTGTGGCAGCTCCTCTTGCAGCCATGAGTCATGAGGATAAGTGCGTACCACCTTCGCATAGCTGGAGGTTGCCATTTTTGCCCTTCTTTGCAGTGTATCTTGGCTCTTTAAAGTTGGCTGGGGATTGTCTATGAACTGCAGTTCTTGCCACAGATTTTCTATTGGGTTTAGTCTGGGCTTCAATGGACCTTTCAAGGGCATTCACTTTCTTCTTGTTGAGCATCTACATTGCTTTTTGCTTTTGTGTTAAGTCTGATCGTCCCACTGGAAGATAAATCTTCTCCCCAGTTTTAGAACAGGTTTTCTTCCAGGATTTGCTTATACTTCCCCTTGATCTTCACAAGCCTTCCTGCCCCTGTTGCTAAGCATCCCCAGGACATAGTACTGCCACCATCATGGTTTTGTGTTAGTAGGATGATGTGATGTATGTGTGTGTGTGTTGTTTTTTTTTTTTATGTCACACGTATAGCTTAGCATTGAGACTAGAAAGTTCTACTGTGGTCTCATCAGACCACAAAACTTTCTCCCAGATGCATGCAGTGTCAATTAAGTTTTTTTCTTCAGCAGTGACTTCCCTCTTGACACCCTCTCACATGGACACATTTGTGCAGTAAACATTTTTCCCAGTCTCGGCTAGAGACCTTTTTTTTTCTTTTAAGTTAATCTTAGGTCTCAGAGTAACCCTTCCCAGCAGTTTCCTTAAACCATGGCAAACTTTGAGGATGAACTGACTGAAGCAGTGACTTGGTGGTGCCAAACTATTTTCACTTTACAATGGTGGACAACAGAATATAAAAAAATGTACGTGGATGTGAACGCTTTTTCAAGACACTTCAACTACAATAAATAACCTGATCACTTTGTCTTGATTAGCCCAAGAGGTGGTCTGATGTCACTGGTAACATTACATCCATGTGTGTGTGTGTGGTGGAGGTGGTGGATGGGGGTACCCAGAAGCCTCAATATTTTCACTGAGGGGAGGAGAATGAGAACTTGGAAGCCTAATGGTAGTGATGGATGGGGATGAAAATTGAAGAAAGGCTCTGCAGTGGTGCAATCGGCCTTATTTCTTCAGGCCTATTCAAGGAACACAATGAGTCATACATGAACTGGTGATACACCGAGCACTGGGGTGACCTATCTGACTTTCTAAACTGAAGCATTTTTGAGATGAGCGGGGCTCCCAGCAACCCTATTCAAAGGTAGGAGGACATAAAATACTTCTGTTCATATGCTTATGTGGTGAATAACTCCTGGCTGTAAATTATTTTAAGTCCTAATCTGGGATGAATTAAAACCCAGAAAGATTCAGTAGTAATTAGTAAACAATTTTATTGGCAAGACAGCAGACAAAACAGTAATACATTACAGACCAATGTAACAGAATAAACAAAAATAAAACAGTGCTTATCAAGATTGATAATCAGTTCCAAGCCAAACATGTCATAAGTACATAAGTACATAAGTAGTGCCATACTGGGAAAGACCAAAGGTCCATCTAGCCCAGCATCCTGTCACCGACAGTGGCCAATCCAGGTCAAGGGCACCTGGCACGCTCCCCAAACGTAAAAACATTCCAGACAAGTTATACCTAAAAATGAGGAATTTTTCCAGTCCATTTAATAGCGGTCTATGGACTTGTCCTTTAGGAATCTATCTAACCCCTTTTTAAACTCCGTCAAGCTAACCGCCCGTACCACGTTCTCCGGCAATGAATTCCAGAGTCTAATTACACGTTGGGTGAAGAAAAATTTTCTCCGATTCGTTTTAAATTTACCACACTGTAGCTTCAACTCATGCCCTCTAGTCCTAGTATTTTTGGATAGCGTGAACAGTCGCTTCACATCCACCCGATCCATTCCACTCATTATTTTATACACTTCTATCATATCTCCCCTCAGCCGTCTCTTCTCCAAGCTGAAAAGCCCTAGCCTTCTCAGCCTCTCTTCATAGGAAAGTCGTCCCATCCCCACTATCATTTTCGTCGCCCTTCGCTGTACCTTTTCCAATTCTACTATATCTTTTTTGAGATACGGAGACCAGTACTGAACACAATACTCCAGGTGCGGTCGCACCATGGAGCGATACAACGGCATTATAACATCCGCACACCTGGACTCCATACCCTTCTTAATAACACCCAACATTCTATTCGCTTTCCTAGCCGCAGCAGCACACTGAGCAGAAGGTTTCAGCGTATCATCGACGACGACACCCAGATCCCTTTCTTGATCCGTAACTCCTAACGCGGAACCTTGCAAGACGTAGCTATAATTCGGGTTCCTCTTACCCACATGCATCACTTTGCACTTGTCAACATTGAACTTCATCTGCCACTTGCACGCCCATTCTCCCAGTCTCGCAAGGTCCTCCTGTAATTGTTCACATTCCTCCTGCGACTTGACGACCCTGAATAATTTTGTGTCATCGGCGAATTTAATTACCTCACTAGTTATTCCCATCTCTAGGTCATTTATAAATACATTAAAAAGCAACGGACCCAGCACAGACCCCTGCGGGACCCCACTAACTACCCTCCTCCACTGAGAATACTGGCCACGCAATCCTACTCTCTGCTTCCTATCTTTCAACCAGTTCTTAATCCATAATAATACCTTACCTCCGATTCCATGACTCTGCAATTTCTTCAGGAGTCTTTCGTGCGGCACTTTGTCAAACGCCTTCTGAAAATCCAGATATACAATATCAACCGGCTCCCCATTGTCCACATGTTTGCTTACCCCCTCAAAAAAATGCATTAGATTGGTGAGGCAAGACTTCCCTTCACTAAATCCGTGCTGACTTTGTCTCATCAGTCCATGTTTTTGTATATGCTCTGCAATTTTATTCTTAATAATAGCCTCCACCATCTTGCCCGGCACCGACGTCAGACTCACCGGTCTATAATTTCCCGGATCTCCTCTGGAACCTTTCTTAAAAATCGGAGTAACATTGGCTACCCTCCAGTCTTCCGGTATTACACTCGATTTTAGGGACAGATTGCATATTTCTAACAGTAGCTCCGCAAGTTCATTTTTTAGTTCTATTAATACTCTGGGATGAATACCATCAGGTCCCGGTGATTTACTACTCTTCAGCTTGCTGAACTGACCCATTACATCCTCCAAGGTTACAGAGAATTTGTTTAGTTTCTCCGACTCCCCCGCTTCAAATATTCTTTCCGGCACCGGTGTCCCCCCCAAATCCTCCTCGGTGAAGACCGAAGCAAAGAATTCATTTAATTTCTCCGCTACGGCTTTGTCCTCCTTGATCGCCCCTTTAACACCATTTTCGTCCAGCGGCCCAACCGACTCTTTGGCCGGTTTCCTGCTTTTAATGTATCTAAAAAAGTTTTTACTATGTATTTTTGCTTCCAACGCTAATTTCTTCTCAAAGTCCTTTTTTGCCCTCCTTATCTCCGCTTTGCATTTGGCTTGGCATTCCTTATGATCTATCCTGTTACTTTCAGTTGGTTCTCTTCTCCACTTTCTGAATGATTGTTTTTTGGCTCTAATGATTTCCTTTATCTTACTGTTTAGCCACGCCGGCTGACGTTTAGTCTTTTTTCCCTTTTTTCTAATACGTGGAATATATTTGTCCTGAACCTCCAGGATGGTGTTTTTAAACAGCATCCACGCCTGATGCAAGTTTTTTACTCTGCGAGCTGCTCCTTTCAGTCTTTTTTTCACCATTTTTCTCATTTTGTCGTAATCACCTTTTCTATAGTTAAACGCTAGCGTACTTGATTTCCTAGTTTCACTTCCTTCAATGCCAATATCAAAACCGATCATATTATGATCACTGTTATCAAGCGGCCCTCGTATCGTTACCAGTTTTATTTAGAAACCTTTCCTCCTTACCTCCCCTCCCGAATCCCGATCAAGAACAGCAAAATCACCGCAGCCTGGGTTCTTATGGCTGCTGGTGGTTTAAGTAAAATTGATTAGAGCAGAGAAAGACAAAAGACAATTTAACTTTTTTGAAGGAAGTATCCTTGTGTCTATGAATTGTTAGAATGCATTTAAAAGAAGCCATCTACCCCATGGTGTCATATGCTGAATGTAGCTATCCCAAACCAGTAAGAAACATTTCTTACATTTAAAAGAGCTACGTGCTTCCCAGGCTTTCCAAGTAATTATCTTATGAACCTGATTTCTCTGCTTCCAATAGTGGTTCAATAACTGTCCACGATTGTAAAATACATTTATGGGCTAGTAGACACATTGTGCGAATAGGAAGAATATCCCCCCTCTAATATTGCCCCTATTGGTCCCTGGTTTATCCAGCAGAAGATTAATTGGGGAAGTTAGTAGGATTTTACCGGTCAAATCTGAGATATATTGCACTATAGCATTCCAAAACTGCTTAATTTTTGGACAGGCCCAGAAAGCATGAAACAGTGTTGGCTAAAATTAAACATTTTCCACATAGTAGGGACTGTACACAACCCAATTTATGTAGTTGTACCTGGGTGAAATATGCCCTATGTAAAGTACGAAAGTAGCATTCCCTAAGAGTTTATTTATTTATTTATTTGTTACATTTGTACCCCGCGCTTTCCCACTCATAGCAGGTTCAATGCGGCTTACATAGTAGTAGGATTACAAAGTATAGTACAGAGAGAGCAGGCTAAGTTTGGCAGAGTAATGGAGATGTGTAGATAGCTAATATTATAAGGGAGAGGGGGTAAAGGAGATAAGAGGAGGTGCTAGTTTTAGGCTAGATTAAGATAATCGGGGTAGGGTCAGGGTAAGCATAGGGAAAGGTTAGAGGAGGAGTGGTCTGAGTCATTGCCGTTGTCACAGGATCAGGTGATGAATAGGCGGGTTCGTAGCGTTGCATTGAAAGAGAGCCCTGGGATTCCTTTTACGTTAGTTGATATCTCCCAGTTAACCAAACCAAATCCTGACCAAGATCACATTCCCATCTATGCCTAATCTCACCCAAGTCCTTAGCATCATCTAATTTAGCGAGTGCTTTATGAATGCCTGAGATTCAGCCCTCCTCCTTTGCTATATCATGAAATGAAGCTTGTGTCTTACCAGCATGGAGGCCAAGAGATTGCCCAGAAAGGTTTAATAATAATACAGTGCTGGGACCAGCTAAGGACAAGTCTGTTTATTTCCTTTTGTTGACCCTAAATTTACCTGAAGTTTGTTTATTGGCATTATTAACACCCTTTATAAAGAGACTCACCCAAGGCAGTGCAGAGCAGATAACAGCTTTGTACAAGAAATGATACATAAGGATAAATACAATCAACGAAGTGTGGAGATGACAAATTGAATCCTAGTAATCGGAGTAACATGATGTAGTATCAGAAGTATGCACAGTTCAACAATCATTTAATAAAAATATTTAAAACTAGTAAAAAAAGGCCCGTTTCTGTTTGAAAGGAAAGGGCGCTAACAAGGTTTTCCCCTGAGTGTGTATGTTTGAGAGAGTGACTGTGTGAGAGAGGCTTCTGTTCCTGCTGCTGTGCATTCCCTGTGTTGTGCTGATTCGCTGCTCCCTGTATCGTGGCTCTGCCCCTCTCCCTTCTACTGGCCAATCTGGTGTGGGTTGTGTGACATCCCTATTATCTACTTCAACACGATCCACGGTTCCAGGCAGCCTCAGAATGTTGGAGGTGAGAATTATTATATAGGATGACAGGACTATGAAAGATATATCATCATAGGCTGCATGGAAAACGCATGAAATTCACAATATCAGCACAATACAAATGAACACCTTAATTAGAACATTCAAATAACATAGATGTGATGCTCATAATGTCGGTATGAGTCAATGAAATATCTTAGACAGCTGAAGGGGCAAGTGCAGTTGAGACCTACAGATGGACAGGCTGGATGGGACAAAGTCATCAGGATAAATAGATGAGTGACTTAGCTAAAGGTAATTAGTAAGTGCTGTTTAATAAGGTATGAGGAACTGGTGTTAGTTACAGGGTGTGTGCAAGCTAGTCCAGATGCGGAGTGAGTGGCTAGCCAGTTGCCACGTCTGTTAAAGGATTGGGAGAAGAGCCAAGCTTTTCACCTGCTTCTAAAGTAGTGTAGCCTTCAGTTAGGCATAGCCCCTCAGAGAGAGGGAGAGCCAGAGTGTGGGGGTTGCTCTTGAGAAGGCTTGAAAATGTGCTTTTTAGGTATTGTGGCCCATTTTTCCTGGGGATCTTGAAAATCAAAGATAAAGTGTAACATGTGGCCTTGTAAGGTACTGCTAGCCAGTGACATTTTTGCAGGAAGGGTGTGATGTGATCATGCTACTTGCAGCCTTTATCAGTCATACTGCACCATTTTGAATTAAGATGTAGCTGGTGCATACTCTTCTCAGTTTGACTAATGTACAGGGTGTTACAGTAGTCCAGTCATGATGTTATCACAAAATAGACCACTGGGGTCAGACTCAGCCTTTCCAATATATGTAGAGAAATCTCTTATCACAGACAGTTTCTAAAGGATTGAATCTGCAGGATCAAAGAAATGAGTCTAGCATTATCCCTGTTGTGTGGCTCTGGGGGAAGCTCATACATGAAGTTACTGGTTATTTAAACCAGTTCCATCCCTTAGTAATATAAGCATGATATACAATCAATCAGAAAGTAACCTTTATTTGCTGTACTTATGTTCAGAATTATACCATTAAAAGCTGTGTTCTTTTGTCTTATCACAGTGTTAAAAAATCTTGTTTTTTGTTCCTGTATTTTTAGTATATTGTTTGAGTTCATGCTCTGAATGTGCTGTTTTTAAGTGAGGCTGATTTTAGTAGTCCTTTGGAGTCATCAGGGGCATGTATACCAGTAGCTGCCCTTTTGAAGAAGAAAGTGTTTTCAAATAAAAACAATTTTCCCTTTGTTTTTCTTAGACAGTTTGTACTGGATTTTCACTCCTCCCTGGCAGTAGCATGGACCCTGCTGGGTCTTATCAGATGAATTGTGTTCCATGAACTGCTCACTGGAGAATGTAGAGCCACAGGATTCCCATAATTCATCCCTTCAAATGTGATTTACTTTTAGCTGGCAGGCACATGGTGGAGTCTCTGAAAGGAGCTCAAAAACATGCAGCATAGGTCAGACACGACTCCACAACATCCTTACAGCAGCAAAATACAACTGCAGACCAGACAGAGGGCTCAGAATAACTGAATGTCATTGAAAGGCAATTTGGCACCTGCTTTAAACTGTTTGGAAGTAGAAAAATGTTCAATGCATCTTGATTTTTCTCCCTCCCAGGTTAGTTCAGTGCTTGGGGGGGGGGGGGGGGGGGGGATGTGTGAAGTTGACTTTCAGAAAATTCATCAAGTAAGTACAAAAGCTAAGGTTTTCTCGCCTCCTCTCGTATCCCCTAGCAAATGAAAGTTAAAAAGCGTCCGGGCTTCCCTGCTGCTTGTTCTTTTGGCAGTAAGTTCAAGGCAGTTTTGTTGCCATGAAACTAATCATCTCACAAGCATAAGCTTGCTGAAAGACAGAGAATATTTCATCCTTCCTCCCAGTAAACACATTGATCAATTATTCAGGTAAGCCTTTGACTGACGCTTCAAGATCTGGCATTTTCTCATTAAAACCACTTATCTTAAGCATGTTTGAAAATTCTATGGAGATTCCAATTACAGATGATACTGAGCAGAAGCTAATGGACGGTACTGGATTCTGACATCATTGGCTAGTGTCACATGCAGTGTAATTACAGGCTTTTTCCAGGCATTTGTTTTCTGTTGTATCTAGTCATTTTTCTGGATTGCACTGAAGCAATGCTTTGTATATAATTCAAAACTGTAGCCTTACTTTTGGGAAGTTTATTTTGCATTTACAAGCCATTCACTTTGCCTGTTTTTATTCCATTTATTCATTGCTAAGTAGAGGAGTGTGGTAGCCATGTTAGTCCACTCTTAAGGTTATCAATAGAAATCAAACAAAAGAAAACATGGAAAAGAAAATAAGATGATACCTTTTTTATTGGACATAACTTAATACATTTCTTGATTAGCTTTCGAAGGTTGCCCTTCTTCCTCAGATCGGAAATAAGCAAATGTGCTAGCTGACAGTGTATATATCTACTTAAGATGGAAGATACCGCATACAGCCGCATGAAAAAGCAAATGAACAAACTTTTGGAAAATATATACACTGTCAGCTAGCACATTTGCTTATTTCCGATCTGAGGAAGAAGGGCAACCTTCGAAAGCTAATCAAGAAATGTATTAAGTTATGTCCAATAAAAAAGGTATCATCTTATTTTCTTTTCCATGTTTTATTTTGTTTGATTTCTATTCATTGCTAAGGAAACATTTCCTCAACTGCTGGTTAATCTTGTATTTAAGCAAATATTTTACCAGTAAAAGAGCATCAGATGTTAGGGATGTGCATTCGTGTGAAAAGATATGGAAAACGGGAAAACCCAAGTGTCGTTAATAGTGTGCGTTCTTCTGAAATAGTACTCATTAACGATAAGGCTCTTGTAATGGAAAACAAAGGAAAAAAAGCCAAACACAATGAAAAATCTTGTAAATGATAAATGAAACACAAATTTTTTTGGCTGCACACCTGTGACATTTTGTGTGTATGTGTGTGTAGATGGTAATGAAGTACATAAGTATTGCCACACTGGGACAGACCGAAGGTCCATCAAGCCTGGCATCCTGTTTCCAACAGTGGCCAATTGAGGTCACAAGTACCTGGCAAGATTCAAAAACAGTACAATACATTTTATGCTGCTTATTCTAGAAATAAGCAGTGGCTTTTCCTCAAGTCCTTTTTAATAATGGTCTATGGAATTTTCCTTTAGAAAGCCAGCCAAACATTTTTTAAACCCCGCTAAGCTAACTGCTTTTACCACATTCTCTGGCAGCGAATTCCAGAGTTTAATTACATGTTTTTTGTTTTTTGAATATCCGGTTAAAGATAATCAGATCAGTTGATGGATATCTGGTGAAAAACAACCAAAGATTGCCCTATTTAGACATATTCAATAGAAGCATCTACAATTTTTGTCAGGTGGTAGCTGGTTTGGTCTTCAAAAAAACAAAACAGGAAAGCAAAAAGTCCGCAGAAAGTCGAAGAAAGAACACCAGAAAGGAGGACACCATGAACAAAGTCCCACGACTGTCAAAATACTAAATCTTATTCTTCAAATCCAATATGCAGAAGGTGCTGACAAGGTATACCCGACATTGGTTCGCAGGCCGTTGTCAGGGGTCCTGTCAGGCAGTAGGCTGTTTTATGCAACTATGCTGGACTGTATGAGCATCGCCAAGATGCAAATGGTATAACCAATGTTGTAAAGTAACTAAATAAATGTAACTAGTTTTGTTACTTTTACATGTAAAGAAGTATGGGAAAAATTTGTTACTTTTGCCAAAGTAATAATTTTACCAATTTTTATTACTTTTACCTAGTTCTTTTGATACTTGCAGTTGAAAATAAAAAGTAAAAGTGGCAGAGAGACCTAAATGATGATTCCCAAGTATACCAAATGAAACGGCAAAACCTGGAACAGGATTTTGCTGTTGCAAACCTCGTCCAACAGTGGATCATCTCATCTTAAATTTTGGTGTTCAGAGAATACAGCCTATGAGAACAGTAGAGTTGCCTGTGCTTATTGAATTGGTTACTAGTCTCCAGCCAAACAGAACAGTGATGAGTTTGGTCACTTTGAATCGAAGCTGAAGCTGGTTGCAGTTCTTGGTAAACAGATATATGTCACTATCACTGCAGACTGCTGGACATCCCATGGACAATTTTACATTGGCGTGACTCTTCACTGGATTGATATTCTGCTTGTCTGTCCTTAAGACTGAAGAGTTTCCATACCTTTGACATTCTTGCGTCAGTTCTTGAAGATATTCAAACAGAGTTTGGCATCAGACAAAAACAGGACAACAGAGAATGATTTCAAATTTTTGAAAGCCGTCTCTGTAATTAGACAGCATGACGATGATTACAAAGATAAAGATGCAAGTGATGAATTAGCAATACTACTATTGCAGATGATAACAATAACGATGATAAAGTATTCTTTGCTATAAGTAAGTCAGGTGTTTCAGACTTATTCTTTTGATCAATACCTGTAGACCCAGTTAAAAGGCATCAGTAATACTGTAGCCTGGCCTGAATCGAAGGAATTTTTTTTTTTATCAGACTGAACCATCCATTTCCTGCTAGTGCAGTTGTTAAACACCTTGGATTAATGACTCACAAACACACTCACATGAGTGACTGTAGATTGAATTATAGAGCAATAAAGTTGTTGGGATAACAATAGTTGCATTCACTATTATGGTATTTTTACTTTCTACTGAAAAAGTATTACATTAGGCAGAAACATTTTTAATTTCACTTAATTACATTTTTTAATGTGTTCTTCATTGTACTTAAATATTAAAATATACATTTATTTTTACTTTTACTTAAGTACTTTGAACAACACTGGGTATAACCACCAATGCACCGAGTGTGAAACTTAAAAGTGATGGAGTGAGTGACAAAATAACAGGTTTTTTTTTCTCATAAAAAGCATGGGAATGTAATGGAAATCAAAGGAAGAAAAGCCAAACACAATGAAAAGTCTTACAAACAACGTGAGAAATGTAACACATTTTTGGGCCGCACACCTCTATTAGATTTGACATTTTGTGTGTGTGGAGATGGTAATGAAGCACAGAGGGACGATTAACTTTATCCTAGTAATTGGTCATTTTTTGAATATCTGGTTAAACATAGCCAGATCAGTTGATGGATATCTGTTTTTACATCTGATTAGCCATATTCAGCCATATTTTTAGCCATATTCAGTAGAAGCTTCGACAATTCTTGTCAGTTTGGTGTTTGGTTTTGTCTTGCCGGAAAGAACAGTTAACTAATAGCTTAGCACATCATACCATGCCTACACATGTTCACTGAGTAGTGTTTTTAAAGTGTGAAGAAGGATGACACCCAAAGGTGATGGGTTGTGCTTCTGTGAGCAGAAATTGTATACAGATTTCAAAATGTTCATCAAGTCAGTACATCCTTGCTAGAAACAACAAATTATTCCAAAATAGTCACACTGCCCTCCGAATAATTTGATAATTGGACTGCACTGTGGCATTGTTACTGGAGATTGACATCACAGCTTCATACTTTAACTATTTTTTTTAAGTTCAGCAAAGTGATCTTGTCATTTAAATGTACAGATTTCTTGTCACATTTAGTGGATTTTTTTTAAATACTGTATTGTAAAAAGTTGTTTAATATATGGCAAAGGGTTGATAGTGATGGGGTTGTTTGTTGCTTGGCCATAATCTAGAATTTAGATGCCTGTGCTTGAATAAACCTATTTAACGTTGAAACTCATTTATTACCTTGGTGGTTAATTTGTAGACTTATAGGTGTATTTTCAAAGCACTTAGACCTACAAAGTTCCACAGTAACCTATGGAACTTTGTAAGTCTAAGTGCTTTGATAATGAACCCCATATTGTCCTTGCTGCATGTATCAGTGTTGTATGCAGTTAAATAAAGTGCTAAACCATGTGAGCTTGGCATGCAAGAAGGACTCATCTCTTAACTTACAAAACTTTATTGAACAAGAAATAGGAAATGAAAAACGCCCAACTCCACAAATGAAGAAGTGGTATGAGGAATATGTTTTACAATCTCTGTAGGTTGTCAGGACTTGTGTCCTCAGAGGTGTATTTACTGAATTACTTGGGGGGGGGGGGAGAGAGTAATGCCTTCTGAAGGCTCTAGAGATGCAGGCAGGCGAGGCTGAGCTGCGTAGGGTTTCAGAGTTTTGGCAAATAAAATGGAGAATCAACTTACACCAACTAGGAGTCTGATCAGAGTAAAGATTATTCATCCGTGAAGATGTTGATGCAGTTTGCTGAAAACGTTAGCAGTTAGCAGCATAATGTATAAACAGAGTATACCTATACCAGGGCTCTCAACCCATTCCTTGGGACACACGTGGAGGGGCATAATTGAACGGGGTGCCCAAGTTTTCATGAGGGCGTCCTTGCAGGATGGCCCCGTGAATGGGCGGGGAAACCCGTATTATCGAAACAAGATGGGCGTCCATCTTTCGTTTCGATAATATGGTCAGGGACGCCCAAATCTCAACATTTAGGTCAACCTTGCAGATGGTTGACCTAAATGTTGAGATGGTCGACCTTAGAGATGGTCGTCCCCGGTTTTCGGCCATAATGCAAACCGAGGACGCCCATCTCAAAAATGACCAAATCCCCAAGCCCTTTGGTCGTGGGAGGAGCCAGAATTCGTAGTGCACTGGTTCCCCGGACATGCCAGGATACCAACCAGGAACCCTAGGGGCACTGCAGTGGACTTCAGAAATTTCTCCCAGGTGCATAGCTCCCTTACTTTGGGTGCTGAGCCCCCCAACCCTCCCAAAAAACCCACTTCCCACAACTGTACACCACTACCATAGCCCTAAGGGGTGAAGGGGGGCACCTAGATGTGGGTACAGTGGGTTTCAGGTGGGTTTTGGAGGGCTCACATTTACCACCACAAGTGTAACAGGTGGGGGGGATGGGCCTGGGTCTGCCTGGCTGAAGTGCACTGCATCCACTAAAACTGCTTCAGGGACCTGCATACTGCAGTCATGGAGCTGGGTATGACATTTGAGGCTGGCATAGAGGCTGCCAAAAAATTTTTTTAAGTGTTTTTTTTTAGGGTGGGAGGGGGTTGGTGACCACTGGGGGAGTAAGGGGACGTCATCCCCAATTCCCTCCGGTGGCTCATCAGGGACGCCCTTCTTTTTTCCATTATCAGCTGAGGATGCCCATCTCCTAATCACGCCCCAGTCCCGCCTTCGCTACGGTGCTGACATGCCCCCGTGAACTTTGGTCGTCCCCGTGACGGAAAGCAGTTGAGGACGCCTAAAATCAGCTTTCGATTATGCCGATTTGGGCGACCGTGAGAGAAGGACGCCCATCTCCTGATTTGTGTCGGAAGATGGGCGCCCTTCTCTTTCGAAAATAAGCCTGCAAGCCAGTCAGGTTTTCAGGATACCCACATTGAATATGGATGAGAGAGAGAGTTGCACTTTGTGAATGGAGTGAATTTATCTCATGCATATTCATTGTGGATATCTTGAAAACCAGACTGGCTTGGTATGTCCCCAGGGCTGCATTGAGAACCCTTAACCTATACAGAATTGTGATCTTAACATTGAATTACTTTTAGGGCAAAAATCCGTTGTTAAAATAGTACATAAGAAAGTAGTTTGGAAACGAAATAAAGGTCTCAGGTTTGCCATGTTAAGGCACTTTTTATTTAAAAATTGTTTCTTTAATGTGAAATGTCAGATTTTTCCAGATGGAAAATCTCTCTTCTGTGGTCTGTACCTCATACCACTACAAAAGCAGGTATCGGGAACTGATGGGGGCAGCAAAATGTGCTCTAACTAGGCTCCTGCTTTTGCCATTTTTGTTAACTCTTTTAAGTTCTATTTGTTAAGAGGGTCAAGAGGAGAAAGGTAAGATCACAGCTTTCTTTTAAAAAAAACTTTCTTTATTAAATATTTAAATGTTACACGTGAAAAAAACTTGACTGAATCAGAAATGAGCAATACTTAACACAGTAAGAAAAAAAAAAACAAGAAAAGAAAACAAGGATATAAACATATACATTAGACCATGAATCTTGGGGCCAAGAAATAGGGAAAAATTAACCTAAAGGACACACAGCTAACGGAATGACTTATAGAAATACTATAATGGCTGGTTGTCTTCTGGCTTTGCTGATCCTAGAATTTTTGTTTCTTCCCCAGCCTTAAGAAAATCTATGAGCTGTCCCTGGTCCAAAAAAAAAAAAAAAAAAAATCCATGAGCTGTCTCTGGTCAAAAAAAGAAAAGAAGAAAATTCTCCCGCTCCCTCATCAATTACAAGGAAATCTCAAATTATAACTACTCCCTAGAACCAGAATTTACAGCATCTAATCTGGGTAGCACGAAACAAATCGGAAAGTATTTGCACAATAGACCCAAAGAGAGGCTTAGTAGTAGAAAATTTTTAAAGACATTATTGTGGTTGGGTTCTAGCACAAAAGTAACAAAAAGTGGTGATTCTTTCTGTAATCACCTCCAACAAACTCTCCAAAAATGCAGTCAGGTTTATTGATCCTGATGTAATCCTTCCTGGTTTACTAATACCCCAAAATCTCCTTTATGGGGAGTGGATAAGAGGTCCTAGAAGCTGGAGACAGATTATCCAATGGTAATTTCAAAACCTTTTGCAAATATCTTCAGACAGTATCCCACTGGCAACATCAAAGGCAACTTAGGGAAGATCTAAAACCTTAAGTTATTCTTCCTACTTTGATATCCAGCTATTCCAACATTTGCTACACCAGATCTTTCTTTAATTTGAGCTATATTGAAGTTGTTAATATTTGCACTTGAACCTCCACTTGATCCAGCCTAGGGGCAAGTTGACCTAGTACCAGTTCCTGTTCATTCAACAATGTGGAAACCAAAGTTTACTGAAATTTTTGGTTTTAACAGGAGAGTCCAAAGACTAGATCACATACCATAGAGACTCTGAAGTCACGACAGCCAGTCTACAAATTATACCCTAAGGCACCATGGAGGCATTTTCCTTATTCCTTTGTGATGATATGACCAGTCAGTACCCTCTCAGGCAGTGCAGTAGCACAGTAAGACAACACATGGGTGTGGCTTGGAAAAGGGTATTTTATATAGAAATAAGCCTATTACAAATGCAGAGACTTAGAACAGAAATGGGTTACAGAGCTGCTTCTGTGTGTTGCTGTATCTGCCTGGCCCTCTAACTCTATGTTTAGGTGAACAGTTGTCTGGCCTTCTGTAGGTGGCTGAAGAAAGGTTGTGTGTGGAAGGGCTGTCCGAGCATGAATGCCTGTAGGTATGAATGTGTGTGTGTCTGCCTGTCCCCCCTCATTCTGTGTGTGTTTATACATACCTGAATTTTCTGTTTCCAGCACCTTTCTATGTCATGATTTGTTTATTTGATTTGCTGTCTCCTGATTACTAAGAAGGTGTGTATTCCTTTGAAGGTCCAGTCTGGCAACCCTTGAAAACTAATCCCATCAGGTAGGGCGATATCCTGTGTACTTAAGCTGACATCACCAGGGGTCAGACTGGAGGGGGGGGGGGGGGTTCAGAGCTGCCTTCAATAACCCCCAGAGGCCTGGTTAGGCCTTTGACAGCACAATGTCATGCTGACACAGCCCTATTTATTAAAACAGCTTATGGTGGAAGGGGAGGTGGATGGAAGGTAGAGAGATGCTGGAGACCAGGGTGGAGGGATGAAGGGAGCTAAGGAAGAAGAGAAATGCAGGAGACTATTGGGGGAGGGGGAGGAAGGAGGGAGATGATAGAGATCATGGGGGGGGGGGAGGGAAGGAAAAAGGGAGATCAACCACCATTGGTCAGCATGGTTGGTAGTGATTTATATGGTGCATTTGTTAATTTTATGTTAATTTTGTTCATTTCTTTTTATTTTATGTGGCCTGTTAGGGATAGTACCAACATTCATGTGCCTGTCTGGGTATAAAAGTTGCCCACCCCTGATCTATTGAGATTGTTAATGCAATAGAGAACAGTAGTAGAGAAATATAACATGCCAGTGCTGGTAGATGACTTTTGGTTTGCACAGTAGTTTCTATTGTTGCCACTATGCTTTTTAGTTCTCTTCTTGAAGTGTTTTCATCATGAATTGAGTTTTTGACATGTAACGATTAACTGTCTCAGGAAGGGTATACTGTTGCTGTTCTCCATCAGCCAGTGATGTTTTCACTGGGAGCATGTGTCCAGGAAATCATATGCTAGCAAATTGCATTTTCTTTACCAATGGAAGACCTAGCAACTTGACAATTAAACTAACTGATGTGATGCAAAAAAAATATCAGGAAATACTGAGTCCCTTGGCTAATTCCTTTAATGCTAGTTTCTGAAAAGCAGATTTATTATGTTTTATTCTTTTGATCAATAGCAGAGGGGGGGGGGGGGGGCAGGAAGAAAACAAGACATAATAGCAAGTGTGTTTCTGCAGTTGATTTTCTTCTGTGAATGCTTACTAGTTATAATATTTTTGGTACGAGAAGTGAAATTAGGCATAGTAGAACAGGTTTTAGTTTTCATGAAGTTTAAGCTGGTCTCTTCAACCACTATAATCTATTTTGATGACTAGTTCTCTACCTCTCATAATCCGGCCTTAAAGTCAATTCAAGGTTGCTGTCAAGTGCATAGGTGTAACATCATGCAATTCTGGTAACTTTACTGGTCCTGGAGAAAACTGGATTCTTTGCAATTTGCTATACCTTTATTGGAGCAGTGTAAGTTACTTGGTGACAAATTTAATAAACCAGTTTTCAAGATCACACAGGTTGCCTTTGGATAGCATTCACCTTTTTGTCAGAAAAATGTATCACACCTTGCAGAGACTCGACTACCGTAGAGCACCTTTCATTGGAAGATTGTGTCCCTTGGGCGATTGTTCCCTTATGTGGAAAATCTATATGGAATGTGAGACCTGCTGTTACCACTCACCTGTAACCTCCCTGGGACTCCCCAATTGCATCTGTGTCTCCCTTATCCCACAGCCTGACCCTACCCTTTCCACTATGTCTTAAACTTATATCTTCAGTGCCTCTCTCTTCTGTGTGGTTCAAACCTTTTTTTTTTTTTTAAATATTTTTATCTTTCTCACCTTGAGGAAAAAACATCCAAAAATCGAGTAGCAAACATTGCCATTTTCAAACCAAAAAATCATCCAACTTTTTGTTTTGAACATGGCCATTTGGTAGATATTTTTGTGCTCACTGCATCTATCTTTTAGGAACATTTTTGGAAAAACAAAACACCAAAACAACCAAGGGAAAAACAACAAAAACAAGTCATTGGGATGTATGGGGGGGGGGGGGGGGGGGACCAGCATTCTTAGTAGACTGGCTATATAGACATCCCAGCAGAGCAATGGGGCACCCTATGGGGCACTACAGTGGACGTCACATAAAAGGTCCTAAGTGCACATTTTGCTGTTACCCCCTTATATTGTATGGGGAGCCCCCAAAACCAACCAAAAACCTACTGTACCCAACTGTGCACCACTACAATAGCCCTTATGTCTGTCGGTGTCGCCTATATGTAGATACAGTAGGTTTTTGGTAGATTTTGGAGGGCGCACACATTCCACCACAAGTGTACCAGCTAGAGTGAAATATAGGCCTGGGTTCCCTTCTCCATAGTGCAATGCACCAATCACTCCAGGGACCAGCTTGCTGCTCAAATAGGACTGGCCATAACATCTGAAGCTGTCATAGAACTTGGTATGTACTGTTTCTCCCACATCTTTGGGGGGTGAGAGGGGGTTAGTGACCACTGAGGGAGTAAGAAGGGGGGGTCATGTCTTAATTCCTCTAGTGGTCATCTGGTCTTTTAAGACACCTTTTTGTGACTTAATCTTGATTCAAACAAGTGTAGACCAAAATGTCTAGCCCTGGTTGTTTTTGCTTTGTTCCATTATAGCAGAAAAACGTCCAAGTTTTGAGAATGCCCAAATCCCGCTCCCAACACACCCCACCCCTTGTGATTTGTGCTTACTGCAGATGTTATAGCCAGTTTTAATGGAGCAGCAAGTAGGTCCCTGGCGTAGCCTAGAGGTCGGTGCAGTGCACTGTAGAGAAGATGACCCAGGCCCATATCCCATTGTAGCTGATACACTTCTTGTGGAATGTGTGAGTCCTCTAAAACTCAAAAATCTACTGTACCCACATATAGGTGATACTTGCAGCAATAAGGGCTATTGTAGTAGTAGTAGTGTACAGTTGGGTATAGTAGATTTTTGGTGGGTTTTGAAAGGCTTCCCATACAATATAAGGGGGTAACGATGAGATGTATACCTGCGAGCTTGTATGTGAAGTCCACTGCAGTGCCCCCTAGGGCACTGCTGGGTTTTCTGTGTGGCCAATCTACTAAGAATGCTGGCTTCTCCAACATCTCAATGGCTTGATTTTGTGTTTTTTTTTAAATTTGGATTTTTTTTTCCGAAAATGGACCAAAAAGATAAACGCACAGAGCACAAAAACATTTAGCAAGTGGTCATTTAAAAAACAAAACCCAAAAAATGTTTTGCTGTTTGGAAAAATCACTAAATTCACTACTGGATTCTGGACATTTTGAGCAAAACTTCCAAAGTCAGACTTAGACATCTTATCGAAAATGCCCCTCTTTGTATCCAAATTAATTTCTGTAGTCAAGCCAGGAAGATTTTAATAATGTTGCTTTCTTAAAATTTTGCAAATTGGGAGCCATTTCAAGTATAGAAAGAATGCAGCTGTTAAGTAGCTCTGAACAGCAGCTATTGAATTCTTGCCCATATACATTGAACATTACAGACATAATTCAAATATTACATAATAGATTTCTAGAAAGTAAGAAGTAGTGCATTATGTTCTCTGGTTTCCTGCTGATGCTTTTTAAATAATTATAATAAAAGAAAAATAAAACAATTTGGGGGCAATGTGATTGAGCTGTGTAATACAGCAGCAGAGGGTTAATTTAATCTTTACCTTTATGAGCAAGAGGCAGGATATAGTTTTCTTAAAGTCAAACAATTTCCTAGCATTGCAATTGATATATCCTCATTTTGGGTTCACTGTGGATACTGTGTAGACTGTAGGTAGGTAGTGTTGGCAGCAGGCACTCGGTGGGCAGGAGGAGGAAGGGCATAATGGTCATAGTTAAGGGTGACTCCTGGTGGCTTGATTTAGA
This sequence comes from Microcaecilia unicolor, assembly GCF_901765095.1. Classification (NCBI taxonomy): domain Eukaryota; kingdom Metazoa; phylum Chordata; class Amphibia; order Gymnophiona; family Siphonopidae; genus Microcaecilia; species Microcaecilia unicolor. The sequence continues at coordinate 307,223,461 of NC_044035.1, read as the reverse complement.
GATACTGATTATCGAACTCCAGAAGGAGCCCTGGGGCATTGCTGCCTGCCCCCCCCCCCTGGTCCGCTGCATAGCCAGACTTAAAAAAATTTGGTGTGGGGGGGCACATTTTACCCCACCTCCATGCCCCCTGCCACAACTCCACATGCCTTGGCTGGTGGGTGTCCCCAAGCCCCTCCAGCGCTGTTCTCTGAGGCAGGGGCGTAGCCAGACTTTGACAGGAGGGGGGTCCAGAGCCCGAGGTGAGGGGGCACATTTTAGCCCCCCCCCACACCACCGCCCCCCCTGCTCGCTGCCAACTTCCGCCGCAACCCTCTCGACCCCCCCCCTTCCTGCCACCAACCCTCTCCCGCCGTGTACCTTTGCTGGCTGGGGACCCCAACCCCCACCAGCCGAAGTCCTCTTCTCGGCTGCACGGTGTTGCCGAATGATCTGATCAAGTTTCAATCTGTTTCTGTGCGTGCGTCTGACATCCTGCACGTACAACATGCAGGACGTCAGACGCACACACAGAAACTTGATCAGATCATTCAGCAAGCAACGCTGCACAGCCGAGGAGAGAACTTCGGCTGGTGGGGGTTGGGGTCCCTCCCCAGTAAAGGTACGCGACGGCGGCAGGGGAGGGATGGCAGCGGGAAAGGGGGGTCCAGGGCCAAATCTACAGGAGCCCAGGCCCCCGTGGCCCCATAGTAGTTACGCCCCTGCTCTGAGGTATTGCCTGGCCTATGGCTGCTTTTCCCCTCACGTCACACATGCTCAATTTCATCAAAACAGAGCATGTGCGATGTGAGGGGAAAAGAGCCTCAGGGCAGGCAATGCAGCAGAGAACAGCGCTGGAAGAAGGCTTCTGTTGGGGCTTGGGGACCTCCACCAGCCAAACCAGAGGCCCCGAAGCCCTGTGTCTGCACCTCCCCAGCCTCTAAGGGGGTCCGGTGCCAGAATTTTCTCTCTCCAGCTCCTTTCGAGACGCGATCACCCGGGTCCCATCAGGAGCAGGAGAGAGACAGACCCCAGTGCTGGGCCTGGGGGAATCTTGCCCCCCCCCCTCAGCGGCCCTGGACCCTTGTTAAAATGACCAGGTTAAGAGCAGTGAGAAGGCGGGCCTATTAAAATAGTGTAAAAATTTACAGGTAGTTGTGAATGAAAGCTCATGACACAGGAATCCCAACACTGGTCTGGACTGAGCTGGGAAAAAAAGGAGCAAGGAAGAAATGGGCTGTAAACCAAAGTCAGATACAATTTTTCTTCTGGCTTCAGATTGTAAGGACCACATTATTTCTTGAAACACATTGTTTTGCTGTTCGATGTGTTGATCTTTTAAGCAGTAATGGAATGTACAGAGTATCTCTTTGTGATGGCAACTCTTTCAGTGATTTGACGTTGTAATTGATGAACTACGTTATTGGTATTAGCACACTATAAATGAGTTAACTGTAACTCTGTAGGTTACCCAGTATAGATTTATCCTCTTATAGAACTTCTCAGTGCAGCCATATTGCCATTCCTTCTTCCTGACCTCTCAAACCTTTTTTCATATTTGTCCCCAGGATGCCCAGAATCCATCAGTGTTGGTTTCTTCATATTGTTAAGTTCTGGAGCCATAGTGCCACTGCTGTTTAGGGTTGTAACCTCTGTGCTGTTCAGGGTACTCCCCCCCCCCCCCCCCCCTCAAAAATGTTTTTTCTTCTGTTCCATCTTCTTACCACCATAGATCTTTTGTCTTCATCCATTCTTTTTTTGAATTCCATTATTGCTTTTTTTCGCAATCACTATTCCAAAAGGGCATAGGAATAGCAGTAAACTTTTACGTCTATTTTTTAAATACAGTTTTTATGCATATTAAGTCTTGAAACTTACAAAAGTGCTAAAATAAGATAAATCTGATGGACAAAATGATGGCATTTTATTTATTTTTGTTGCATTTGTACCCCGCGCTTTCCCACTCATGGCAGGCTCAATGCGGCTTACATTGGGCAATGGAGGGTTAAGTGACTTGCCCAGAGTCACAAGGAGCTGCCTGTGCCTGAAGTGGGAATCCAACTCAGTTCCTCAGTTCCCCAGGACCAAAGTCCACCACCCTAACCACTAGGCCACTCACAGTATGAGTTGGATTTTGGAACTGAAATCTCTGCTATGCTGAGAAGGAGAGAGATTAGAATTTGGAGAAGGTATTTGCAGCTCATGTGAAGCAGACTGTGGTGGTAGCAGGTTGGGAGGGAGAAGACTTGATGGAGGAGCCTGTAGAAGCTACCGTACCCATCAGTGGTGTGTTGCTCTTTTAAAGGGTTCTCATCATACTTTCTCCACCATATTCCTGTCATAGTCATAAATTGCTATAAACAGGTTAATTTTTTTAACAGGTTAATTTTTCCAACATTTTTAATCTCCATCTGGTTGCTTTTAAGCTTAAATACTTTTCCTGTGATTATTTTTGTTGCTTTCGTTATCACAGAGCTAGTAGTTTTTAAGATGTCAAAGATGATAGAAGTGTGTTTTCTATTCTAGGGCTGGCTAGATCAAGAAATCATCTTGTACTGTTTCATCCTGAGCACTATCAGTGAGTATGTATAATTGTGTGAAGTGTTGCTGACTTTTAATTTGGCTGTGTTTTTCATATTGTTCTCAAAGGGGAGCAGCCAGTAGCACCATGGTGATAGTAATTTGGTCTGAAGAAGCATAGTTGTCTTAAAATGGGTTTTCTTCCTTTTTTTTTTTTTTTGCTGTCTTTCACACTTTCCGGGCTTAAAAACAAAACTAAACCAAAAAGTCTTTCTTAGCACTGAATAAAGTCTTTATTCGGGCGTCCATTTGTAAACCATGCAATTTATCATTTGATGCCCATTGCTGATGTTACATGCTTGTTGCCATGGAAGTAGCAGTAATTAAATATGAAGTGTATGTAAAGAACCTGAGTTTCTCTACTTTTTGTTAGGCAGATTGGTGTGTGTTTGGCAGATGATCTAGCATAGTTTATTATGTTGATTGTCTTTTTAATGATTTTTGGACACTAAATTTTCCCTCTCCTGGAAACAACTGATGGTCCTTCCAGTATTTGTTGTGTAGTGTTTTCATGGGAAAGTATTTGAAAGCCAAAAAATGTCTGGGCCTTTTTACTAAAGCTCAGCATTTGCTAATTCTATTAGGGGCCCTTTTAGAAAGGCACGTAAGGGCTTCCGCGTGTCCAGTGTGCGCCAAATCGACATTACCGCCCGGCTACAGCATGTCCCAGGTGGTAATTCTGAATTCAGCACGCGCCAAAAAACCATGGTAGAAATTTTTTTCTATTTTCTACCGCATGGCTCTTACCCGGCAATAAATGGCAATGGGCGCGTACTGTATGCCTACTGCCCGTGTAGTACGTGAGACCTTACCGCCAAGTCAGTAGGTGGCGGTAAGGTCTCAGGCTGAAAATGGACACGTGCTGGTTTTTATTTTGCCACACGTCCATTTCTGGCCCCTTAAAAAAAGGGGCCCTTTTCCAGGACATGGTAAAAACTGGCCTGGTCTGTGCTCAAAAGATGTGCTCGCACTGCTGCAGGCCACTTTTTGCCACGGCTTAGTGAAAGGGCCCCTTAGTAAACAGGGAGAACTGGATGAAATGACACAGGAGCTTCATCTCTAAGGCACTGGATCATAACTGTCTTGGATGGGTAGTGGCTGCAAGTTATCTGCTGAAAGCTATCTGGAGTATGTGAAATGAACTGGTAGTATGGGTCCATTTCCCAGTGGACTATCCTCTAAATTTGACACCATTGCTTTGAAGAGAAACATAGAGGCTTGGTAATACCAAAGTCCCTTAACTAGGGGACACTATTACTAACACCAGAGCTTTTCCTATGCAAACTGTATTAATCGTTCTCGAGAGAGTTATATTTATATGTATCAAATGTTCAACTTTATTATATTATAATTTAAATACAATACATGCCTTAACATCATTCGTTCAACATCAGTCCCACACATCCATTCACATTCTCCAGCATATCACATCTGGAGGAGTGGCCTAGTGGTTAGGGTGGTGGACTTTGGTCCTGGGGAACTGAGGAACTGAGTTTGATTCCCACATCAGGCGCAGGCAGCTCCTTGTGACTCTGGGCAAGTCACTTAACCCTTCATTGCCCCAGGTAGAAATAAGGACCTGTATACAATATGTAAGCCGCATTGAGCCTGCCATGAGTGGGAAAGCGCGGGGTACAAATGTAACAAAAAAAAAAAAACAACCTGTGCTTCATGGGACTGTTATTGCTTAGTTTCAATAGTTAACATAAAGTGATTTGACCCATTTTGTCTTAATCGCAATATCTGCTGCCAAAGTTCATCGATTCAACCAGGGGCGTAGCCAGACACCCAATTTTGGGTGGGCCTTGGTCTAAGATGGGTGGGCAGAAGAACTCTGCCTTGTCCCACAAGTGATTTGGTCTCTCCCTCTCTCGACTGCATGCCAAATGGTCTATCAAATGTCCCCCCCCCCCTCCTGCATACCTTTTAAATAGCAGATTTTCACCGGCAGCGAGCAGCAACTAATACACATTGCTCATGTTGACCCCAAAGTCTTCCCTCTGATGCATCTTCCTGTTTCCGCATAGGCGGGAATACATCAGAGGGAAGGCTGTGGGGCCAGAGTAAGCAGTATGTATCAGTTGCATCTCACTGTAGGCGAAGATCTGCTATTTACAAGGTATGCAGGAGGGACAGTTGTTGGGAGTTTTCAGCTGGTGGGGCTTGGGGATCCTTGCCAGTCACATCATAGGTGTGCTGCTACTGGGTGGGCCTGAGCCCAAAGGGGGTGGGCCTGGGCCCACCCGAGCCCACCCTTGGCTGCGCCACTGGATTCAACGATTCCTCAAACTGCAGACCGCTCCCAGTAACAATTATCTTTTTTGTCATCCCGACATTCTCTTCCACATGGAGTGGATATTTATTCCTGTGGTCTCCGTGAGGACTAGGAGTGCGTCATCATCAGTTGAAAGTGGAACATTTTCACCATTGAACATATAATGACGACAGGTCATCGGTGATATAAATATATGGTAGCAAGAGATCATTGAAGTGTTTGAATAACACATAGAGGACAGTATCTTTATTTATACATACACGCTTCTCTGAAAGACTGCAGTTTGAGAAATAGTTGAATTGATGAACTTTGACTGCAGATATTGCGATTAAGACAAAATGGGTGACATCACTTTATGCTAACTATTGAAACTATGCAATAACAGTCCCATGAAGCACAGGTTGTGATATGCTGGAGAATGTGAATGGATGTGTGGGGTGTATGATTGATGTTGAATGAATGGTGTTAAGGCATGTATTGTATTTAAATTATAATATAATAAAGTTGAATATTTGATACATATAAATATAACTCTCTGGAATACCAAAGTCCAACAGACACAAAACATTGGTAACATCATAGTTGATTAATACAGCCTGGGAGCAAAACATGGGTACACTGAGTATTTTAATAAAGACCATCTATATTTTAATCAACTACGGTATTACCTGTGATTTGTGACCCATTGCTTTGAAGACAAAGACTAAATAGACTTAGAAGTTGAATTACTTTTCTCACACTGCAGCAGGATGGTGTGGAAAACTTTTCAGTGTCTTTTGCTTCTGTTATACCTTTTGCTGTTGATACTTGAAGGGATTGGCCTTTTGGTGCTCTTGGTCTGCAATCTTTTGAAATTTTCTAGATAATTCAATAAACTTGTGAGAAAATTACATCAGAGATATGCAAAAATATTGTTGCACATTTTAGTGAAAAGAATACTGTCAAGTTCAACCTTCTTCAAAATCACTGATGGCTGAAACACACAGGATGCTGGGTTTCAGCTCTTTGTTTCAGATGTGAACAAGTAATTTTACCTTCACTTAAAAAGTGTATCGACGTCTACCGATCAGTATCCCATCTCCATTCTGAATATTCACAATGTTAAAGGAAGATAACTAAATTGGCACCTAAAAATAACAAGGGACAACCACAAAAATGGTAAACTAGATTAGCTACGAGAGGAGGAATGCAGAAGCAGGGAAGAAGCATGATCAATAAGACACTTCCAAAAAACCCAAGAAGACGGAAAGTCGGAAAATATTCCTTAATAGAAAATAAGACTCGACATGGCACCATGTTTCGGCAAACAATGCCTGTCTCAGGAAGGAGTCTGTATGTGGTGATTATTTGTAGGTAAATTTGAAGAGTGAACAAACCAAATCAGGCCTCTGAATTGGTGTAGATGCAGTGAACTCCGGCTGGGAAAACTCTGACACAGCGTGTAACAGGTCCTTGCCTAGCATGGGGATGGTAGTAATTAAAGCAGCTGAAGTAGGTATAAAATTCTATATACAGCTCATCTGGGCCAGGTTTTTCACTCTGCTATTGAGAGTCTTAGTAGACTTTTCATGGAAAAATGTGAATGCTCTAGGGACAGAGAACGTATATAATGTGTACAGCACTGCGTACATCTGGTAGCGCTATAGAAATGATTAGTAGTAGTAGAATTTGGAGAAGGAGGGAATTCCAGTAGAAAGGGGTTGCAAAGTAGAAGGTATGATGTCTTGTAGATTCCAGCTCAGCCAGTTTGGGACCAAGAAGGAGCAGACAGTGATCATTTATAGAAAGAAGGAGACTGATCGCTGAGTATGGAATAGTGAGGTTTGCTAAATATTGTTGCAGGCCAATCCTATAGGCCTTAAAAGTAAGTGTCAGTAGTTTAATTCAGAACATCACTGGTTTCCCATAGAACAACGGATGACATTTAAAGGGAAACTTGATTAAATCTTTGTGTATGCCACAGCATCCTACTAGCTGTGTTGTGTAAAGATTATAATTTTTTTTAGATTTGAGCGAGAACAGCCTAGGTAAACTGTTGCAAAAGTCTAGCCTGGTAATCAGAAGAGAGAGAGAATCAGTGAGTGGAACGTGTTATGGTCCAAATATCTTCTGGTCAAGCATAGTTGCCGAAGAATTAAAAAGCGTGTTTTATATAGTGAGGATATCTAGGGAGAGTAGGTGAGTTGAGAATCGAGGATGATTCCTAAACTGCAAAAAGAGTCTACTGGTGAAATAGTATTGAGATAGAAGGGCTACGTAGGTGAACCAACAGGCTACTGTTTTTTGTTTGTTTAAATCTAGGCTTTGCTCGGAGAGCCAGTTAGAAACAAGGTTTAGACAATGTCAAAGGAGACCAATGGATGGGGAAAGAGTAGGAGAATATCGTCTGCATAAAAATGGAATGAAACACCACAAGTTTGGATGAGTGTACCAAGAGGGCTAATGAATAGATTAAATGTGTAACCACTTGTAACCACTCGCCTCCACCTACCCTCCTCTCCTCCTTCCTGTACACATTAATTGATTTGATTTGCTTACTTTATTTTTGTCTATTAGATTGTAAGCTCTTTGAGCAGGGACTGTCTTTCTTCTATGTTTGTGCAGTGCTGCGTACGCCTTGTAGCGCTATAAAAATGCTAAATAGTAGTAGTAGTAGTAGTAGTACAGGACTAAGCCTTGTGGGACCCTACATGTCAGGGGGCAAGGAGAGGCAATGGAGGAAACAGTGATAACTTTATAGGAACAGTCTGAGAGGAAGAAAACCAGGCATGGAGAGAGTCAGACGAGAGATGAGATAGGAGTGAGTGATTTACAAGATCAAAGGCTGCAGAAAGATCAAGTGAAAAACAATATTGGATTTATCAAGATGAGAATAAATCTCACTGAGTAATGTAGCACATCAGGCTGCTTTCTGCTCCTCTGCTGCTTTGGTTCCTGCAGTGTGACTGTACAGAGGCCCTCCTAGCTCAAAGGAACAGTTGGGCCCAGGATGGCAGAGGAACAGGAAGCAGCCCGATGAGCTGTTGGGCAACTTCTCCACTTCATGCCACTCTGAAGCCAGTGAGTGTGCAGGGAGGGAGGGAGGGGCCTGGAGCATTGGGAGGGGTGGCGTAAAATTAAAGGAAAAGAAAAGGTGAAAAGGTAGATGAGGCATGTGGGGGGCTGGAAAAGGTAGATGAGGTGTTTGTGTGTGCCATTGCTCTGGTGGTGGTGGTGGTGGTGGTGGTGGTGGTGGGGAGGGGGAATGATGCCAGCCCTTATAATGGGGGAATTCTGCACAAAGAAAGTGTGCAGAATTTTTAAAATATTTTGCACAAAATTTTCGGTTTCTATGCACAGAATTCCCCTGGAGTGTACTTTGGACTATGCATTATTACAAAAGTGCCCCAACGTCAATTGAAATGCTGACACTGTCGCAAAATTTACAAATTCAAGTTGGTTCCTGCTGCAGTTTCACTGAATCTTAGCAGTCACTGTTTGAAATGTTATCTCACATTACACTGCTTGTTCTCTCTCTCTCTCCTCTCTTCCTCTTTCCCTCCTATCTGATTCACTTTCAAAAGATAATGTTATTTATCTATGGACAGTAGTCTGAACATGATAGCTTCTAGAGTTTCATGGAACTGAAGAGGCTGCTTAAAGAATTCTGCAATATAGAACTTGAAATAATTCTTTTATTGCTGTAGGTATATTTGGGTTTTTTTTTTTAAAGTGCAAAATGCCTTTTTAGATTTGATTTAAAAGCAGGTAAATCTTATGAAGTATTTGTGTTCCGGTGAAAGATACAGAACTGCTTCCCTTTGCCACTTTGTCACCATTGTGCATGCTTATCCTCAATAAGTCCGTGGCTCAATTTTCCTCTCTCTCCCTCCACAGAGCTTGCAATTGAGGGATATTCGACCACACTTTTCAAGACTTCATAACCAATGCGGCAGAAGAGAAAAGAGCGTGTACCGGCTAACGAAGCAAGCCAGCTGAAACATGCATGGAGCTATTGACGGAGTAGCACATGGTTTGAAGGAGGGAGGGACCTTTATTCTTCATTCTGTGATCCTAGCACAATATTCATGAGACGTAAAAGCACAGAATGTGAATCTCCAGCTGTGGTTCAAGAAAGCAGGACAAACCACTGCTTCTGAGCGCAAGGAAAGCGTCTGTTTTTTGTTCTGTTGTATGAGGCTGGCTTATATTATTTTTCACAGCCTTTTCTTGAGCTCCATAGAAATTGGGTAAAAGAAAGCAAAGCAGGAGTAAAATGCCAGCTAAAGGAAAATATTTCATAAACGATGATGAAGATTGGGAAATCACCGATTCTCTGTTTGAGACCTATCAGCGTGTGACCCAGCACTACCCACTGCTGCTTATTCTGCTGTCGATTTCCATCACTTCTTGTATTGCCCTTATTATTGTCTTCTTTGCGCTTCAGCACGTGAGTACAACAAAATCATACACCTTACATCTGTTTTATGTGCAGAGTTCAGAAATCAAGTGCATCACTTTTTTGCAAACACACATTTGGAAGACTGTTTGGTAGTAAAATACAAGTCTGTTTCTTTTCCTGAAATGTGTGGATTGGTCATTCTGTACTAAATAACTTATCGTTGCATTGTAGTCTTTTTTTTTTTTTTCTTTGTGTTGATATAAGCACTGGAGAGACAAAAGGATTAAATAAATCATGCAAGTGAAATGTTAGTGCCAAGCCAGATGGTTTGCATGCCGTCTGATCTTTTGGTTAGGATTTGTTAATATTGATGTTCAGATTTTAGTTACTTCAATGGGTGTTGATTTGCTTTTTTAGTAGAAAGGAAAATCTGATTTTTGTTGTTACACAAAAGGGTTAAGCTGGCCTTTCTGTGATCTCATTGTAGTGCTGTCTGCTTTGTCTAAGTTCCAGGTTGAGATGAGCTGACTTAGCATTTTGACACACCCTTAGCTCATAATGAAAGTGATACACCCATGTCTTTCCTTTTTATATTTTGATGAGAGAGATGCCATGCTTTTTGCAGCTATTGTACTAAAATTTTATAAGGGGTATATAGCATAAAGGGGGAGGGGGGTCCTATTTGCAGGGTGATTCATCAATGGATTTGCACCCTAGGGGCTTCACAGGATATTTTCCTCAATGGGGGGGAGGGGGAGGGATATCCTTTGAAGATCCTGGCATAGAGGTAGGTCCCTTCAAACAGTCATTCAGATATGGGGTGCTTCAACTCTTTACATGCAAAACAATTACTGCTTTGAGGTAGTCTTTCTGTGCTGAGATTCCACAGTATCGAATAAATAGTTATAGTTTATAGTTTACTTTATTGGAATTTGCTAAACTGCTCTAGCTGCCAGAGCAGAGCGGTATACAGGCTAAAAATAATTTGAAAAGGAAAAGAACTCCAGTTAATAATAGGAAAGATACATATAATCACACAATGCTCTACACTCTTCCTTTATCTGTGTCCGTGACCACTTAAAAAAAAAAATCCAGTCTTTTTGGGTAAAGGGTTTCCTGTGTACCAGGGCAAACCTGCCCCTTTCTGGGATCCATTTCTACATAGATTCTTCCCAGTCGGAATGGTTAAATCTAGTACACAGAGCTGCCTCCAGTAGTCCAGTAGGTCTTTTCTTTCCTTCAATTTGAGGGTCAAGGTGCTGCTTATCATGGCAGCCAGCCCAGAAAGGGAATGCCTTAACCCAGTGGTCGGCAAACTGCGGCTCGCGAGCCACATGCGGCTCTTTGGCCCCTTGAGTGTGGCTTTTCCCGCGAGTCCGCCCCCCCCCGCCACTGTCCGGCGCTCACAGTCAGTCCATAGGCGCCTGCCCTCAGCTCCCCGACAGCCCTACGTCCTTTTTTCCATTCCTGCCAGAGGCCGCCCAGCGTTTAAACTTCTTTATTTTAAGTTGCAGCGACGGGCCGACGGCTTACCTCCTCCAGCCTTTCACTTCCCGCTCAATGCCCCGCCTTCCCGATGAGGTATTTCCTGTTTCCGCGAGGGCGGGTGGGAGTCACTGAGCAGGAAAGGAAAAGCTGGAGCCTGGAAGTGAGCCGTTAGTCGCTGCGACTTAAAATAAAAAGGTAAGGTTTAAACCCTGGGTGGCCATGGCCGGCAGGAATGGAGAGAGGAGGGCTGCTGGGGAGCTGAGGGTGGTGGGCAGGTGGGGGCGGGGCTGGGTAGCAGTGCACCTCAAACTCATGCTGTGTGGGGTGGGGGTGGAGTTATACAGTTTCCTTGAATGGTTGGTTTTAATGCTGTAAGTCTATTAAAAGTAGTGAATGGTAGATACTGTTTGCACAAGTTCCTTGCACTTTGAAATAGCCAAGACAACTGAGTGAGTTCAGTCCTACTGCACAATGCTGGCCAGGACTGAGTTTTTAGCAAAGGCCAGCTTAGGAGTACCCTAATTAAGTTAATAACAATGTACCTACCTATATAGTTTAAGTTTAAAAAATTTGGCTCTCAAAAGAAATTTCAATGGTTGTACTGTTGATATTTGGCTCTGTTGACTAATGAGTTTGCCAACCGCTGCCTTAACCAGATGGTATACACATCTTCTCTACTCTAACTTGGTATGGTCCTGAAAAGATCCTTACAGTAGCATTGTTCAGACAAATTTAAAGTGACAGTCTTTTCCCAGTGCAACTTACTTAACAGATATTGAGGACATGCACTTGACCAGATCAGGGATCATTGGTTTCTAAAATCTGGGAGAGCACAATAAGTGGGGAAATACCTATAGAACAGATCCAAAGGTCTTGAAAGAACTTAGGGAAGTTATGTGGCTCTGCTTTGTAATCTTTAATGCTTCATTAGAATTGGGAGTTTTCTTGGAAGATTGGAAATGGGTGGATGCAGTTCTTTTGCACAAACGCAGAAGTAATGAGGAGGTTGGGAACTACAGGCCAGTTAGCCCGTACTCTGTGGTGAGTAAATTAATGGAAATTCTATTAAAACAGAGGAATGTGCAATATCTGTAATACATTGCTGAATTCAAGGCTAGAGGTAGGTCTTGTCAGACGCTCTTGATCAATTTCTTTGACTGGGTGACTGGAGAGTTGGATCGGGATGGGTGGAGCACTAGATATGCTATACTTCCTCATTTTCAGCAAGACCTTTGACATGGTTCTGTATAAGTGACTCATAAGCTGAGCACTCTTGTTATGCTTCTAAAGTGACTGGATCAGAAACTGGTTGAGTGGGAGGCAACAAAGGGTAGTGGTAAATGGAGTTCACCCTGAGAATAGGGTTGTTAGCAGTGGCATGCTGCAGGGATTGGTCTGGGTCTACTACTTTATTTCATTTTTGTAAGCAATATTGTGGAAGGACTGTCAAGAAAGGTCTGCCTCTTTGTGGATGATACCAAAATCTGCAACAGGGTAGACAACATAAGGAAGCTCTAGAGCGGTGGTTCCCAAGTCTGGTCCTGGAGTACCCCTTGCCAGTCAGGTTTTCAGGATATCCACAATGAATATGCATGAGAGATTTGCATATAATGGAGGCAGTGTATGCTTATTCATTATGGATATCCTGAAAACATGACTGGCAAGGGGTACTCTAGGACTGGACTTGGGAAATACTGATCTAGATACGGAAGCTAACATTTAGTGCTAAAAAATGCAAGGACATGCATTTGGGTTGTAAAAACCCAAAGGAGTAGAACAGTATAGAGAGTGATGTTCTTTTTGCATGACAAGAGCAGTATCTGGGAGTGATCATATTTGATGATCTCAAGATGACCAAACAGATAGCAAAAAGGTGTGGGCACAAGCTTGAAGGATGTTTGAGTATATAGGGAGAGGAATAGCCAGCAGAACAAAGGAGGTGATAGTGCATCTCTGAGTCTCATTTGGAGCACCTTCCATCCTGTTTAAATAATCCTGAACACCACACATTCAAAAGGATGTAATCAGCCCAGAGGGTGGCTACTAAAATGGTCAGTGATCTTTATCATAAAGTATTTGAAAATGGACTTAAAGATCTAAATATGGATACTTTAAGGAGAGGGGATTAATATGATAGAGATTTAAATTCCTCCATGTTATAAATGCACAGGAGCTCTTTCATTTGAAAGAAAGCTCAGGAGCAATTAAAGGAAATATTTCTTTACAGAAAGAGTTCTGGATGTATGCAACAGCCTCCCACTGGAGTTGATGGAGATGAGGGCTGGATCTAAATTCAAGAAAGCATGGGACAAGCACAGAAGATCTCTGAGGGAGAGGAAGGGGTTGTAGAGCTTAGTAGGTATGGATGGGCAAACTGGTTAGACTATCCCCCAAATTCTATATATGGTGCCTTAAGTTGCGAGTACTAATTTGGCCGCAAGGCCAAATTTCATATACAGTGGTGGAAATAAGTATTTGATCCCTTGCTGATTTTGTAAGTTTGCCCACTGACAAAGACATGAGCAGCCCATAATTGAAGGGTAGGTTATTGGTAACAGTGAGAGATAGCACATCACAAATTAAATCCGGAAAATCACATTGTGGAAAGTATATGAATTTATTTGCATTCTGCAGAGGGAAATAAGTATTTAATCCCTCTGGCAAACAAGACCTAATACTTGGTGGCAAAACCCTTGTTGGCAAGCACAGCGGTCAGACGTCTTCTGTAGTTGATGATGAGGTTTGCACACATGTCAGGAGGAATTTTGGTCCACTCCTCTTTGCAGATCATCTCTAAATCATTAAGAGTTCTGGGCTGTCGCTTGGCAACTCGCAGCTTCAGCTCCCTCCATAAGTTTTCAATGGGATTAAGGTCTGGTGACTGGCTAGGCCACTCCATGACCCTAATGTGCTTCTTCCTGAGCCACTCCTTTGTTGCCTTGGCTGTATGTTTTGGGTCATTGTCGTGCTGGAAGACCCAGCCACGACCCATTTTTAAGGCCCTGGCGGAGGGAAGGAGGTTGTCACTCAGAATTGTACGGTACATGGCCCCATCCATTCTCCCATTGATGCGGTGAAGTAGTCCTGTGCCCTTAGCAGAGAAACACCCCCAAAACATAACATTTCCACCTCCATGCTTGACAGTGGGGACGGTGTTCTTTGGGTCATAGGCAGCATTTCTCTTCCTCCAAACACGGCGAGTTGAGTTCATGCCAAAGAGCTCAATTTTTGTCTCATCTGACCACAGCACCTTCTCCCAATCACTCTCGGCATCATCCAGGTGTTCACTGGCAAACTTCAGACGGGCCGTCACATGTGCCTTCCGGAGCAGGGGGACCTTGCGGGCACTGCAGGATTGCAATCCGTTATGTCGTAATGTGTTACCAATGGTTTTCGTGGTGACAGTGGTCCCAGCTGCCTTGAGATCATTGACAAGTTCCCCCCTTGTAGTTGTAGGCTGATTTCTAACCTTCCTCATGATCAAGGATACCCCACGAGGTGAGATTTTGCGTGGAGCCCCAGATCTTTGTCGATTGACAGTCATTTTGTACTTCTTCCATTTTCTTACTATGGCACCAACAGTTGTCTCCTTCTCGCCCAGCGTCTTACTGATGGTTTTGTAGCCCATTCCAGCCTTGTGCAGGTGTATGATCTTGTCCCTGACATCCTTAGACAGCTCCTTGCTCTTGGCCATTTTGTAGAGGTTAGAGTCTGACTGATTCACTGAGTCTGTGGACAGGTGTCTTTCATACAGGTGACCATTGCCGACAGCTGTCTGTCATGCAGGTAACGAGTTGATTTGGAGCATCTACCTGGTCTGTAGGGGCCAGATCTCTTACTGGTTGGTGGGGGATCAAATACTTATTTCCCTCTGCAGAATACAAATAAATTCATATACTTTCCACAATGTGATTTTCCGGATTTAATTTGTGATGTGCTATCTCTCACTGTTACCAATAACCTACCCTTCAATTATGGGCTGCTCATGTCTTTGTCAGTGGGCAAACTTACAAAATCAGCAAGGGATCAAATACTTATTTCCACCACTGTACAACTTGATTAACAAGCTAAATAGCACCGATAATTGGTACTTAACCAATTAGTGGCATTAATTGGATTTACTACTACTACTATTTAGCATTTTTATAGCGCTACAAGGCGTACGCAGCGCGGCTCAAACATAGAAGAAAGACAGTCCCTGCTCAAAGAGCAAAGGATTTAATTAGAATTTACATTCACAGCTTTCTAGGTGTGTGCCATAACGCGGTGCGCACAGTTAAAAGGAGACGTGGCCATGGGCGTGGAATGGGCGGGTTGTGGGTGTTTCAAAAAAACTGTGGACTATTATAGAATACACCCAATGTGTGCTTAACTTAGGCACAGGTATTTAGACTTGTTTTAGGTGGCCTAAATGGGCCCGCCTAAATTAGTCGCAAGAATGGCGCATAGAATAAACTATGCCTAACTTACACCGTATGCTTTTATGGTGCTGATTTTTAAGGCGCAATGTTGCGAAACGCCTAGCCACCTGCCTGGGGTTACCCCGAGGCTACTTAAAGGGTCTATCCCCAGCACAGCTGAGGTCCACCTGCACCTGCCGCTTGTACTCTACACTAGCACCCACCGACTGGGACACAACCACTTCTGGGCGAGTTGCCTGCTCTCCAATTATCTCCAGTGATTTCTAGGTTACTGGAGGCCACACTCCCAGTGATCCCTCAGTTCTCAAAAAGCACCCATAGACTCAACACACAAACTACCAGGATTCTTTTTCAGTCCAGGCAGGCAGAACAAACAAACAAATGTGTTTATTCTCAGAACTTGGAACAGTGGACAAAAAATGTGCAATTAGCAAATAATAACAGGTAACTGAAATATGGATCAGTTATAACACTAACTAAACATCTATATATTGTCTAAGCAGTACCTGGGAAGGTCAGGACATAGAATTCACCGAGCCTCAGCAAAGTGATCGCTCTCTTTCCTCCCAGGCTAAGACTGGAGCAACAGCCAGCAACAACTGCTGGCTAATTTCAAACTCCAGGCCAATCAGAGCCCAGTCAACAAGATTTCAAATATATACTGCTTCTTGCTTCCTGTTTGTGTCAAACTAAAGAAAAAATACTCAGTTCTCCGTAACAGCTTTACAGTAAAGAAACACTACCTGCTGGCCAAATAGGAGAAATACACTTCAGAACATAGGAGTGGAGGAGTGGCCTAGTGGTTAGGGTGGTGGACTTTGGTCCTGGGGAACTGAGTTCAATTCCCACTTCAGGCACAGGCAGCTCCCTGTGACTCTGGGCAAGTCACTTAACCCTCCATTGCCCCATGTAAGCCGCATTGAGCCTGCCATGAGTGGGAAAGCGCGGGGTACAAATGTAACAAAACAAAAATCAATGCAGTAAAATAGCCAATACATTTTATAGGCTTAAAACGCTGCTTCTTCACACGCAATATATAGAATTTGGCACTGTATGGTTTTTATCCACTGTCATTATTTATATTCCTATGGAATGAAGGAGAATAAGAGTAATCTCTAAAGTAGCCATTCCCAACCCAATGTTCAGGGCACACGTAGTCCCATCAAGTTTTCAGGTTATCCACAATGAATGTGCACGAGATAGATTTGCATTTACTTCCTCCTTAGTATGGCGATCTATCTCATGCATATTCATTGTGGATATCCTGAAAACCCAATGGGACAAGGTATGCTGCGAGGACTGGGTTCGGAATGGCTGCTCTAAAGCATGTGGGTAATAACCAGTGGTGTGCTGGAGCCGGCTCGTTAAAATTTCTTCCGACTTGCGAGACGGTTGTTAAAAGCGCGAGCCAGCTCTCCTCCCTCCCTCTGGATCCGGTCCCTCACCGACCTGACTCTGAGTCACCCTGCCTTGTCCTTTAAATTCTTCGGGGCAGGCAGTCTTGCCTGCCTGCTGCCAGCGCTGACTCTCTCCCGCTGCTGGTTCGTGCTTTAAAAATGGCTGCTGAGACTTCTGCTGAAGTCTTGGAGGCCACCCTTGTAAGTCTCGGCGACCATTTTGAAGCACGATTCGGCAGCGGGGGAGAGTCAGCGCTAGCAGCGGGCAGGCAAGATTGCCTGCCCCGAAGAATTCGAAGGACAAGGCCGGGTGACTCAGAGTCAGGTCGGTGAGGGACCGGATCCGGAGGGAGGGAGGGAGGAGAATTTGCTGAACAACTTGGGAGGGGGTGGCAGGGGAGAGGAGGGAGTCGCTGGGCATGGGTGGATGGAGGAGAGAGAAGGGTCGCTGGGTATGGGTGCATGCAGGGCAGGGGAGAGGAGGGTTGCTGGGTATGGGTGCATGGAGGGCAGAGGAGAGGAGGGTCACTGGGTATGGGTGCATGCAGGGCAGGGGAGAGAAGGATCGTTGGGTATGGGTGCATGGAGGGCAGGGGAGAGGAAGGACGCTGGGTATGGGTGCATGCAGGGCAGGGGAGAGAAGGGTCACTGGACATGGGTGGATGGAAGGCATGAAAAAGGAGGGGGGAGAGAAGAAATGCTGGACACGGATGGAGGAGAGGGAAGAGTGAGGAGGGAGATGAGATGAGAGAAAAGGAAGAGAGGAGAAAAACTGCACATGGATGAAGAAAATAGGCAGAAGCTGAGGACCAGAAATGAAGAAGAAAGGAGGAAAGGAAAGAAATAAATGGAAAGGAAGCCCTGGAAACGGAGTTGAGGACAGATAGCAACAGAATCGGATACTGGGCCAGCATGATCAGAAAAACAAAGTCACCGGACAACAAAGGTAGAAAAAATCATTTTATTTTCATTATAGTGTTTGGAATATGTTCACTTTGAGAATCAGGTGCTCAACATTAAAAGTTTATATTTATTTATGGCATTTTATCGCACATTAAACATGAATTAGATTGGAACCTGGGATCATTTAATTTTTTTTTCCTGGAGTAATGCATTGCCCCCCCCCCCATGCTCTTTCCCCGGCCATAGCCAGCTCTGCAATTTGGGGGGGGGGGGCGCAGAGGGGGACCGGGGAGAGAGCCTGTTGTTAAACATTTACCAGCACACCACTGGTAATAATAATATGTTTAAGTCAGAATTTAGGTTAAAAAAAATACATATGGTAGAGTAAGCCAAACAATAGAGTAAACAGGACTATTTTAAGCAGGAAGGGCTGCTGGTTCAATTGTAGTGCTACGCATTTCCATACATAAAATGGTTGGTTCAACTCTTCCACTTGCTGGATTGGCTGGGGATGCTGTGGAAGTAGTGCCCTTAGCCTCACAGGCGACATGCAAAATTGTGATCATCACACAAGGTTGACACTGTGGTGACCAGACCTACAGCCTATAATTGCAGAGTTCCTGAAAGAACCCCGGTGCATTTCTCACAGTTCGACAATACCGCTGAAATGATTCTGCAGGCAAAGAAAAAAATAGGGTAAAAAAAATCCCCAGGTACTATCAAGTGAATGCACAAAGCGCTGATATTCAGGTTCTGGCTTTTTGTATAACAAGCTTTTCTTGGGTTTTTAAAGCCACATTGGATTTTTTTTTAGCAATACGTATTTGGGTTTACTTTGTTCTGCTGCAGAATACAGAGATGAGGAGAAGGAGACAGGCTGGTTGTACGGAACGTACATGATGTAAGAGGTGCATTACTGGTTTTTAGATGTGTAATCACTGTTTTTGGCTTCCAACCCTCATGGCTTATGCCCTTGATTGGTGATTGTACGCAAATGCAAGGAGCCTGAGACATAAGATGGGAGAGCTGGAATACATTGCACACAATGAAAAATTGGATATTATAGGCATCTCTGAGACCTGGTGGAAGGAAGATAACCAGTGGGACACAGTCATACCGGGCTACAAATTATATCGTAGTGATAGGGTAGATAGGATTGGAGGAGTGGTAGCACTGTATATTAATGAGAACCTTGATTCAGATAGGCTGCAAATATTGCAGGATACAAAACCCCTATTGGAATCTTTGTGGATTGAAATTCCACGTGAAAAGGAGAAAAAAATGGTGATAGGAGTGTACTACCGTCTGCCTGGCCAGGACGAGCAGACGGACGCAGCAATGTCAATGGAAATTAGGGAAGCAAATAAAATGGGCAATGTAATAATAATGGGTGATTTCAATTATCCGGCTATAGACTGGGTTAATGTAACATCCGTACACGCTAGGGAGATAAAATTTCTTGATGAAATCAAGGACAGCTTCATGGAACAGCTGGTTCAGGAGCTGACAAGAGAAGGAAAAATACTAGACTTAGTCCTTAGTGGAGCTTATGATCTGGTGCAGGGGGTAACGGTGCGAGGGCCACTTGATAACAGTGATCATAATATGATATTGGCATTGAAGTAAGTGAACTTAGGAAATCAAATACAATAGCGTTTAACTTTAGAAAAGGAGATTACGATAAAATGAGAAAAATGGTGAAAAAAAGACTAAAAGGAGCAGCTCACAGGGTAAAAAACTTGCATCAGGCGTGGATGCTGTTCAAAAATACCATCCTAGAGGTACAGGACAAATATATTCTGCGTATTAGAAAAAGAGGAAAAAAGACCAAACGTCAGCCGGCGTGGCTAAACAGTAAGGTAAAGGAAGCCATTAGAGCAAAAAAAACAATCCTTCAGAAAATGGAGAAGAGAACCAATTGAAAATAATAAGATAAAACATATGGAATGCCAAGCCAAATGCAAAGCGGAGATAAGGAGGACAAAAAAGGACTTTGAAAAAAAGTTAGCGTTAGAAGCGAAAATACACAGTAAAATTTTTTTACATACATTAAAAGCAGGAAGCCGGCTAAAGAATCGGTTGGGCCGCTGGATGAAAGTGGTGTGAAAGGGGCGATCAGGGAAGACGAAGTCATAGCGGAGAAATTAAATGAATTCTTTGCTTCGGTCTTCACCGAGGAGGATTTGGGAGGGACACCGGTGTCGGAAAGGGTATTTGAAGCAGTCGAGTCAGAGAAACTAAACGAATTCTCTGTAAACTTGGAGGATGTAATGGGTCAGTTCTGCAAAGTGAAGAGTAGTAAATCACCAGGACCAGATGGTATTCATCCTAGAGTATTAATCAGTGCTTTTTTTGTAGAAAAAAAAGGTGCCAGTTCTCATTATGGGCGGGGTCACCACATATGGCTCCACCCCTATGATAGCGACACCCACATTAGCCACACCCATTATACCAGCTATGGTGCATATAAACAGACATCACTGAAAACATTATACTAGTATAGGAGAACAAAATAATGTGATTTTTTTTCATTATAAATAATTTCTGTAAGCTATTACAGCTCCAGTATACCCAGTGCAAAATAAGACAGCAGATGTAAGTTCTCAAATTGGACATATTTCAAACACTAAAATGAAAATAAAATGATTTTTTCTACCTTTGTTGTCTGGTGAGTTTGTTTTTCTTTCCATATTGGTCCCAGTCTCTGATTCTGCTGCTCTCTTATCTGTTCCCTTAACTTCGTTTCCAGGGCTTGCTTTCCATTTATTTCTTTACTTTCCGCCTTTTTTTCTTCATTTCTTGTCCTACATCCGTAAGTAAAGGCTGTCCACTGGATCCAGCTTTTGCCTATTTTCTTCATCCATGTGCAGTTTTTCTCCTCTCTTCCTTTTTCCTCATCTCATCTCACTCCTCACTCTTCCCTCCCCACCATCCATGTCCAGCATTTCTTCTCTCTCCCTTCCCTCTCCTCCATCCATGGCCTGCAACTCTCTTCTCTCCCCTGTCCCCCCTCCAGCCATCCATACCCACCCAGCGATTCCCTTGGCTCCCCTGCCCCCCCTCCAGCCATCCATAACTGCCCAGCGATTCCCTTGGCTCCCCTGCCCCCCTCCAGGCATCCATCCCCTCTCTCCCTGAGCTCTGCCTTCCCATCCATGCTCTTCTGTCCCCTGCCCCCTCCATTCATCCCTATCCAGCAATTCCCCTCTCTCCCTGAGCCCTGCCCTCCCATCCATGCTCTTCTGTCCCCTGCCCCCTCTATTCATCCCTATCCAGCAATTCCCCCCTCTCCCTGAGCCCTGCCCTCCCATCCATGCTCCTCTGTCCCCTGCCCCCTCCATTCATCCCTATCCAGCAATTCCCCTCTCTCCCTGAGCCCTGCCCTCCCATCCATGCTCCTCTGTCCCCTGCCCCCTCCATTCATCTCTATCCAGCAATTCCCCTCTCTCCCTGAGCCCTGCCCTCCCATGCTCCTCTGTCCCCTCCATTCGTCCCTATCCAGCAATTCCTCTCTCTCCCTGAGCCCTGCCATCCATGTCCAGATGGTCCTCTTTCCCTTGCCCTCCCGCTCCCATGTCTAACTGCCTGCCTGCCCTGGCGCCCTCTTCTCCCCCCCAAGGATCCTTTTTCTTTTATTATTTTAAATTTACCTGACCTCCGAGTCTGACTGCATGGGCAGCAGAGTCACTGAAAGCGCTGTCTTCCCGAGTCCTTGAGGGCGGGACACTGAGAATGAACGAATAAGGAAGCTTCTGCTAGACACGTCGGTACTCGGGAGTGGAGCGCTTCCAGTGACGCTGCTGCCCATGTCGGACTCGGACGGAGGTTAGGTAAATCTATATAAATAATTCTCACCTCCAAGATTCTGAAGCTCAGTCTGTGCCAGGGAAACACTGAAGCCCTGTTGGTAGGCTAGGCTGTCAGCACCACTCACTCTCATAGACCCGCCCTCAGCCACGCCCCATCTGGACATAATTTGCAACCCCAACGTTCTAAATGAAGCCTCAGAAATTTCTTTCCAAAGTTGTAGTTTCTAGATCGCAGTGTGTCTGCCCCGCCCTCGCGTCAAACGTGATGACGTTGAGGACGGAGCAAATACACTCAACAAATCGCATCGCCCACCAAAAACTGACATACACCACAACGCCAACGAAGGACGCCGCAACAACAAGGGGGAGGGGCCCTGCCGCACATTCTCTAGAAGGGAGGGACACACAATTCCTGCACCTCACACGCCGATCCGGTGCAGCAAAAAGGCGCCGTAAAATATTATCATAAACTCCCGCCTCCGTCCGCCCACCCACCCAACATACCTGCCCAAACATGATCAGCTGTTTTTTAGAAGCAAGACGGTATCGCAGGCAGCCAGCAGACATTGGCTGTTCACTCTGAAGCCACTCCTCCTCTAACCTGACGTCAATGCCCCTGGTGGACGAACCTGGAGGAGCGCAGCGACGTCAGAGGCCAGAGGAGGAGCGGCTTCAGAGTGAACAGCCAATGTCTGCTGGCTGCCTGCGGTGCCGTTTTGCTTCTAAAAAAACAGCTGATCATGTTTGGGCAGGTATGTTAGGTGGGTGACCGATGAAGAGGGGGGAGCGGCGGTATTGACGACCTGCATGGGGGTGGAAAGAGGGTGCGGAGACTGGAAACGTTTCTGTGCAATCCCCTTGCTAGCGCCTCTTTTACTAGTTTAAAATAAAAGAAAAAGGATCCTTGGGGGAAGAAGAGGGCGCCAGAACGCAGGGCAAAAAAAAAGGTGCCGGTACGCCGTACCGTTGCGTACCGGCACAAAAAAAGCACTGGTATTAATAGAACTGAAAAATGAACTTGTAGAGTTACTTCTAGTAATATGCAATCTATCCCTAAAATCAGGTGTTGTACCGGAAGACTGGAGGGTAGCCAAAGTTATGCCAATTTTTTAAAAAGGTTCCAGAGAAGATCTGGGAAATTATAGACTGGTGAGTCTGATGTCGATACCGGGCAAAATGGTAGAGGCTATTATTAAGAATAAAATTACAGAGCACATACAAAAACATGGGCTGATGAGACAGTCAGCAGGGATTTAGTGAAGGGAAGTCTTGCCTCACCAATCTACTGCATTTTTTTGAGGGAGTGAACAAACATGTGGACAATGGGGAGCTGGTGGATATTGTGTATCTGGATTTTCAGAAGGCGTTTGACAGAGTGCCTCATGAAAGACTCCAGAGGAAACTGGAGAGTCATGGGATCGGAGGTAGGGTATTGCTATGGATTAAGAGCTGGTTGAAGGGTAGGAAGCAGAGAGTAGGATTGAATGGTCAGTATTCTTAATGGAGAAGGGTACCTGCTCCTGACCAAACAACTTACAGTCCCAGTAGCAAGCTCACAAGACATCATGTTTTCTGTCAAATTATAGGGTGCTCAGTTTTAAGAACTTGAAGAATTTGACTGGTAAATGGATTTGTCTTACTGTATATAAGGGTGGTATTCTGGTCACAGGGTGGTCCATCAGTGGTATCGCACCCCAGGGCTGTAGGACTCCACAGAACACTGGGTTCTTCCCATTCTTCTCCCCAATTTCCTCTCAGCATGTATGCTCTTATCTTAGGGAGCAGGTGTTCTCCAGCGAGAGAGGATTTCCCTTCAAAACCCTGGCGTAGAAGTACTCTAAAAGATAATTCTCAGATATATGGTGCTGCAACTCTCTTTACTGAACTTAGGTGCAAAACAGTTACTGATTGGAGTTAGACTTTCTAATCTGAGGTCATACAGCACTTAATAAACACTATAGGGGTCCACACTCTTCATCTGTCTCTGTCTGTGATCCTTCACAGTAACATAGTAAATGACGGCAGGTAACTGCTGTCTTGGTATCTAGGGAAAACCTATCCATTCTTGAGTCAAGCACAGTCTGTCCTTTCTGGGATCCACTTCTACACAATGTGTTACAAAAATGAATAATCTTGTACACTGTGTCTCCTCTGTAGTCCAATTCCTGAGTGGGGCTTCCCTCTCCTTGGTTCTGTTGGAATTAGAGTCAAGCTTCTGCTCCACTCCTTGAATAGCAGTCGGGGGGGGGGGGGGGGGGGGGGGGTAAAGCCTCTATCCTGTCACATGCACCAAACATAACTTAAAAGGTCAAGATAGTCTTCACACAGACATAAAGGAAAGGGCTGGGCCCTGCATACACGGCTTCTCCCACAAACCACATGCTCTTCAAATCGCTAACATTTATACATAGGGACAGGCAAATTTTGACCTCTTTCAGAAAGAGTTGAAAACCTGGCCTTTTCCGTGATAGCTAAGAGGTTGGGAAGGGTGTACTATATTTGAAGGTGGAGGGTGACCAAAACCAGGCTTTTCAATTTCTGCAGAAACCAAATCTGCGGCCAAAATTAAGCACTGCAGCAAAAATGTGCTCTTGTCTATACTGGCTGCAATTGTAAAATGGCTGCTGTGATCTTTCAGTGGCAATCCTGCAAAACAGCAGGGGTAGGAGTGGGGGATCGCTCCTCTCCCAGTTAGACACTAGACCACAAGGGCTCCTAAGGTAGACACGGGAACAACTAGAAGTAATGGCAGAGTAGCGGTTTTGTTTGCGATGGGGGCGGAAGAGTGGGCCGCAGTTTTGGTCGGGGGGGGGGGGGGGGGGGGTTAGGGTGTGTTTCAGTTTCAGCAGAAAATGCACCAGCATTTTCGGGTGAAACCGAAACATGACAAATCAGAATTTCAGGCTGGTTTTGTTGCCAAAACTGAAATTTGGACCATCTCGATTTGAAGGTTGTGTGAGGACTAACTGGGTGGAATTAGCTGCTGGTTGGTAATTAGAGGAATCAGGAGTAGATTTGGATTGAGAAATAGGGGTGGGGGTGTTTGAGGGGGTTTAAGGTTATTTTATTGTACTATTTATAACTATTTATAACATGTTTGAGTGGAGGAGTGGCCTAGTGGTTAGGGTGGTGGACTTTGGTCCTGGGGAACTGAGGAACTGAGTTCGATTCCCACTTCAGGCACAGGCAGCTCCTTGTGACTCTGGGCAAGTCACTTAACCCTCCATTGCCCATGTAAGCCGCATTGAGCCTGCCATGAGTGGGAAAGCGCGGGGTAGAAATCTAACAAAAAAAAATAATTGTATGATTATAACAGCTTTGCCACTTTTGAGGCAAGTAGGGGTATATACAGGTTTCAATAAGTAAATACATCAAATGGTACAGTATATACCTCCTCTACTCTACCAGGTATGCTCCTGAGGCAGGAACATATGGGATTAGTGAGGGTTCTGTAAGGATCCTTACTTATATGATGGCAGGTGCTTTTCTTTTGGGTGCTCATAGTTTGGTTTGTTTTTTCCCCCGCTGTCAGTAGCAAAAGATTTTCTTAAGCTTCAACCTTTTTCAGCTTTGAGCATGTTTGACATGGTTCCTTAGAGCCCACTGAATTATCCAATTAGGAATTTGTGTGTACCTAAAATATGGGACAATTCTATGGACTGTACCCTGCAAGAATAGCTAATTTTAAATTTGCCTCCCCCATTCCTGTTCTTGGCAGTGAAAAATTCAAAGTCCTGTACCCAGACCTGCCAAGTGACCCAGTTTCTGGAAATAGATTTACTTTTTCGGCTCTTTCACATTGTTGAGCTTGCTTCCTGATGCATTTTGATATTTGTAGTCCTGCTTTTTCCATTTCATGTTTAAATCATTTGTATTGATTTCAAAAGGACAACCAAGAGCACAATTAAACAGTGAGCAGAAATCAAGAATGCAATATAAGCACCATCCCCTTTCCACCCTTCTCTACCCCACCACCCCCTACCCATCATCTCCCCCTCCTTATCTGATTTCTGTTGCTCATATAGGGGTATTTTAACAGTATAGTTTACAAAGAAACGCTAAGGAGTACAATCAAATATTCAGAGACAAATTAAGGGAAGTTCAAAATTGTACTTCACGCCACCATCCTTAAAGTAGTCCAAAACTGATCCCAGATTTGACATAATCAAGTACCTATATGCCATAATGCCACAGTAGGAGAATCTGCCATGATCCACACCAGTAAAATAGTTTTCTGAGTCATCGGTACAGCTGTCTTCAGAAATGCTTGTAGTCCCCTTGGGTTAGGGCGAGCTGTACGATACTGACCAAACAGTACATTAGGTAGTATTTCCACCTTGTGCCGCCACTGGAGATGAACAAAGGTCAGCACATTCACCCAAAATCGCATCACTGGGGGGCAGAAACAAAACAAAACAAAACTCGATAGTCTTAAATTTCAACCATGAAGATGCAATAAATTTTTTAAGCTTTGGATATGGTGAAACAAAAAGCCATGATAGAAGTTTGTATTGTAATTACCACAAAGTAACATTATCTGTGAGTTTTCTACCACCAAGCAAGCACTCCCAAATCTGATATGTTATGTCCATGTATAATTCCTCAGTCCATTTCAAAGCATTTTTTTTCCATTATTGACTTCATTTGTCAGCTCACGCAGGGCCACATGATGAAAATGAAGTGGGACATGCTGTTGAGAGCCAAAAGTAGTGTAAGCAGTAATATGTTTCATGTACTTCATCAGTTAAGTGAGGTGTATGAAGACTGTGAACATAGTGTTCTAGCTGAAGGTATACAAAGATATCAGTCTCTGGTAAAGATAACTCATTCTGAAGTTCCATAAGTCTTTAAGCCACCCTCTTCATTGAGCAATTGGTAGAGATAACATACACCCTTGGCCTCCTAGTTTAGGAAGATGTGGCTATCACAGCCTGGTGGAAAATCTGGATTATTTCCGATAGGCAAGTATGGTGTGGTTGTCGAAGAAAGCTTATGAGAAGCGCAAACCCATCTCCACACCCTTCGTAGGTGTTGTAGCAATAAGTAATCCTTTAATGGGAAAGTTGATGCGATTCAAAGAAGTCACTGAAAAGTCCTCTTTGCCCCAAACCAGTCATTGATGTGGTGCATAAACTTACAATGCAAAGATAGTGAAGATTCAACACTCCCAATCCCCCCCTAATCACTAGGATTTAACCTATGAGACACAGGCAGATGAGGCCATTTACTGTTCCACAGGAATCTCTGGAGCAATCTCAACAAATGTTTTTCATCTTTTACCCTGAAGTATAGAGGAAGCATCTGGAACAAATATACAAATTTAGGGATTAGCATCATGTTATAAATGTATGTTCCCCATGAGCGATGATGGTAATGTCTGCCAGAGTTGTACTTTACAATTAAAATCCCTGAGCAAGGACAGTACATTGACTGTGTGAGGGTTTACTCAGATCTTCTGAGATATTAATACCCAAGTATTTATTATGAGTCGTAGCCCGGGTAAAAGGAAAGGGACCAGTCAAACCAAAATGTACTTCTGGAAGAACAGGTAATGCTATTGACTTTTGATAATTTAGAATGAACCCGGAGAAACGGCCATAGTTCTCAAATAGTTGTAGAAGGGAGTGACAGAGACTCCCATGGATTTGATAATACAAGTAAATCATCTGCAAATGCCAATACCTTGAGTTATGTGTTCTGCAGTTCCATGCCCTTTACTTCATCTGAATTTCTGATGACACATAACAAGAATTCTAAGGATAATAAAAATAACAAAGGGTACAAGGGACACCCCTATTGGATACCCACCTGTATGGGAAAAGAGTTCGTACACACCCCATTGACAAGAGAAGCAGTAGAACAACAACAACAACAACAACAACAACAACAATAAAAGGCCTTAATCACTTCCAGGAACCATCCAGAAAACCCCACAAGATGTAAGGTTAAAAAAACTAGTAATCCCAGTTCACCTTGTCAAAGGCCTTATCCGCGTCCAAACTAAAGAGCAGAGAAGGCACTTCAAACTTTTTGCAGTGAGACATGGCTAACAATATCTTGTGCACATTGAAGACAGAATGCCTTTCCCTCACAAAGCCCACTTGATCCCCTGCGATAACTTCAGGCAAATAGATGGCCAGCCACTCTGCCAATATTTTGGATAGTAATTTAACATCTACATTAAGTATGGAAATTGGGCAATAAGAACTAGGGACTTTGCTTCCCAGGTTTCAGAATAAGACTAATAGCAGTATTTGCATGGCGGGAAAAAAGAACGCCGCTGCACCAATGTGTTTTAATATGCCAACAGTGGCCCATAAAACTGATATTGGAGTAACTTATAGAATTCCCCCGTGTAATTATTCGTGTGTCAGGGGCCTTGTTATTCTGTTAAAGACTTAATAGCTTTTTGCAATTCCTTAGCTTGCAAGGGGGCATCAAGATGGGCAATAGCTTGTTCTGAAAGACTGAGTAAACCCGAGCACTGTAAATAGAATGCTACTTGATTGGGAAGGGACTCCACAAGAGACCTGTAAAGGTTGCTAAAGTGATCATAAAAATATTAGCCACATCTGCCGTTTTAGATTTGATTTCTCCTGTAGGGGCTGGTAGGGAATGAACATAATGTGGGCCACCTCACTGTTTAACCACCTTAACCAATAACTTCCCTGGTTTACTTCCGAATTTATGAAACTTATGCTTTCTATAAATGGTTATTTTAATGTCCTTTGCATGTCAACAGGAGTTTAGGGCAGAGCGAGTAGACTGCAGAGTTTCATAGTTGTTTGCTGTGGAGGCATGGGCATAAATTCTTCTCCCCTTGTGCAACGCTTTCTTCAAGACCACTATACCTTGCATAATATTTTTGTTGCGTGCTCTGAAATATGCTATCAAGTCTCCCTGCAAGACCACTGTGGCCGTTTCCCAAAACAGTTGATTATTTTGAGAAAAGTCCTCCCATTTCTGCACTAAATATGTAGAGAAGTCCTCATTAGTAAAGAAGTAAGAGGGAAATCTTCAATGACTCTGTTGATGAAAATGAGCATCTAAGGCTAAATCAACCCGAATCATAGAATGGTCCAAACTTTCCTCAGGTCCAATGGCTGCAAACTGAACCACAGGAAAAGAAGTATCAGTAATAAATATGTAGTCTAGCCAAGAACAAAGTTTGATAGGCTCTAGATCTTTGGCCACAAGGACCATCTTGCAGACCAATGACTTCCCGATCAAAATCACCATCTTCGCCTTCTATGCCCTGAAGAAGAATAACAGATCTCTCCCACCAATGCCATAGATAACTTTTTAAGTTCTTTATCAGATAATCTGGTTTCCTGAAGAGACACTGTAACAGCATGATGCCTGTGAAGGTCATTAAGAATTTTTCTGCATTTAACTGGCGAAGTAAACCATGCCACATTCCATGATATTAATCTAGGCATGCTTGCAGTAACAAAGAGTAATTCTAAAGGAGGCATCCAGAAATAAAGAGGAACATACAAAAAGAAGCATAGTAATCCCAGGGCATTGGCAACAACAGAAGCCCCCCACCAGTATCTATAAATGAAACAGCTAAGCAGATTATATATCCCCTTAGAGCAACATACAGTAGTACCATGTCAGCCCCCCCAGCCCCACCCCACCCCCTCTCCCACCTTCATAAAGAAATTGGAAGAGCTCTCCGGACTCGAGGAGCAGAGTGCACCGAGATCACGTTTAATGCAGTCAGGCCCTTGGCCCCCCACTGCAACTGAAAGAATCCTTATAAACAAAAATTGTGTCAACCAGTTGAATAGTTTCCAAAAAAAACGGTATTGCCACAGTATAGTAACAGTAGATTGCAAAGGAGTGTGTGAAGAAGACTCATAACTGCAAGAATACTCATAGGGCATCATCCTGTCTAATAAGCCAATGGCTCTAAAAGCCTCGAGTAATGTGGACTGAGGCAGAGTTGCCATAAAATCTTGCACTGCAGCCACAGTGTCAAAGTTCTTCCAAACACCATTATTGTGGACTTTAGAGTGAAAGGATTAACAAGCATAAAGTGTTGCTGGTTTTCAGCCAAAAGGTGACAAAGAGGAAAAAGGTTTTGCTGTCATTCCAACAGATCTGACAAGTAATCTGGAAAAGCTTTTCATAGAATGACTTGTCTTATGAAAGAGTATCTATCTTGCTGTACAATGGCGCAAAATATATGTTTTACGTGCATAATTCAGCAGCTTTGTAGTAATCGCTCATGGTCATACTGTACCCGTCTATTTGTGGCCCACCTGGTGCATGTGTTCTATACAAAATTAGGCCCAGTTCTTCCCTGAGCCATGTCTCCAACATGTGGGTAAGTTGATGATCAGGGACTTTTTCAGAAAAGCCAACAAATTGTAGATTGTTCCTCCGGTAACAATTTTCCAGGTCGTCTAGTTTTGCAGCACAATATAGTGCCTGAGTCTTAACAGCAGAAAGGTCCCCTGTAACGCCACAGATTGTTTAGTGTCGGAGACATGTTGTTCCAGAGCTGTAATATAGAGGGCAGTTTCTAACAAAAGCGTTTCCAAAGATGCCATCTGTACCGATATCTTGGCTAAATGGAGATTTAGATCCTGTACCATAGCTATAAGTTGTGCGATGTGTTCCACCATTAAGGGCAGAGTTGGTGAGGCCTCTGCTGCCATCTTGTTCATTCAGGCACGGCTTCTCTTTATCTTTTTTCTGTGTAGAAGCCATAGATTCACCCGATTTAGTAACAAATCTGTCCATATGATGTTCTTGCAGTAAGAGAAGGCAAAATTTGTAATATCAACCAGTTGAAGCCATAAAGAAAATAGTGGGAAAGAGTGAGGATCCAGGAGCAAAGTAGGAGCACAAACTGCTTTCCTCACTGCATCAAGTGATGCATCGCTTTTTCCATTTCATTTGAAACTAGTACTGCAGCCAGGTACCCAAAGGCATCCGGAGTGCCTGTCAGCGTGGTAGACTGCTTTAACATCTTCTTGCAGGAATCTGGGTCAGTGAGCATGACATCCTGACTGTACCTAGACATTTCTGTGAAACATCTCCCATCTTAATAGTATTTTATTTTTTATTTTTGTTACATTTGTACCCCGCGCTTTCCCACTCATGGCAGGCTCAATGCGGCAGGCAATGGAGGGTTAAGTGACTTGCCCAGAGTCACAAGGAGCTGCCTGTGCCTGAAGTAGGAATTGAACTCAGTTCCTCAGTTCCCCAGGACCAAAGTCCACCACCCTAACCACTAGGCCACTCCTCCATATAAGTATAAGTTTTATGATTTTATGATAGGCAAATGTGAAAGGTAATGATTTTTTTTTTTTTTGTCTTGGAACAGGATCCACATGAACATCTTGCATTTATTATCACATTATTTGCAGTTCTGGTAATATTTTGTGTCCTTCATATACTGGTTTACACTGAATTCTGCACTCAGAAATGGTTGAAGTTCTTGGCTGCTGTCGTTTGGATCTGCTTCCTCATCCTAGGATATGTGCTAATTTTTGACAAAGGACCTATTTTGGCTTGGGAACAGGTACTGTTTCTAATTATATTAATGTATTCCTCCTTGTGTGTGTGTTTATTTGCAGGCGTACATTAGTTATCCTTATTTGAATATATAAATAATGCCCCAGGAAAGATCCATAATAGCACTGAAAGAATTAATTTGTGAACATGCGTTTACGTTGTAGGGCATACTGGCTCTTCATGTTTCCTAGGGTGGTTCTAGAACAGGGAAACAAATGCAGCCTTTCAGGGCCTTAGGCTACTGAAGTATTAATGGTGGTGATAAAACTTATCAGAGTCAACATTCAAAACAATTTAAACAGACAAGAGAGGCTGATGGCCATTTAAATCGCTTTACTGGGGCTAACCGAGCATATTCAGCGGCACTAAACCTGATAGTGCTACTGAAAATGGCTGGTTAACGCTGAAGTCGTGGTTGTTCCATGGGTACAGTCAGCAGTTAGCTGCTTAAGTGCCGATCAGCACTTAGGGACCCTTTTACTAAGCCGCGTAGGCCCAACGTATGCCAGTTCAGAACTACCGCCTGGCTACTGCGTGACCTGGGCGGTAATTTCATTTTGTACGCGCATCCACTAGAATTTCCAGTGCGCAGCGCTAACTGGGTAGTAATCGGCATTGCGCTGACGATTACCGCCCAGTTAACGCATGAGACCTTACCGCCACCCATTCACTTAGCGGTAAGGTCTCAGGCCCAAAATGGACGCGCAACAATTTTCATTTTGCCGCACGTCCATTTTTGGCCAAAACAAAAGGCCTTTTTTGGAGGCATGCTGAAAAATTAACCTACACACGTCCAATACACTCACCTACAACAGCGCAGGCCATTTTTCGACGCACCTTAGTAAAAGGATCCCTTAACTTGCTAAGGTAATCACATACATAGGACCAAGTTTTATGCAATCCTATCTTTATGCAGTTCACCTTAACCAGTTAAATACTGAATATCTCACTTAACGGGCTACATTTTATCTGGCCAAATATGCTGGCTGACTAGCTACCAGTCAAACACAGCACTGTACAGTGGAAGAATATGCCCTGGCACGAAGAAGCATACAATTTAAGAGGCCCTTTTGCAGAGTTGGCAGTAAGCCCAACACGGACACTTGCTCTTCCGGGTCTTCCGCCGGCCTGGAAGAGCTGCCGGCTGCTGGTGGTAGTCTTGCCCTAAGCGCGCCCTATTTCTGTGGAAAAGAAAACCCCGGAAAATGGCTTGTGCGGCAATAATCCGGTGGTAATCGGGCATCGCCGCTTTTTGCCCGGTTACTGCCAGGTTAGAGTGGGAGCACTTATCGCAACCTCAGTGGGTGGCGGTAAGGGCTCCCCGCTGCACGGCCATGGGGTAAGAGTTCTCTTACCGCATGGCCATGAGTGTCTGGGGCTTTTTTACCCGCTGCGGTAAAAAGGGCTCTGGTGCACAGGAAAAATGTCCCCTGCCGCTAGTGCAGGGCCCTATCTCCCGCAGCTTGGTAAAAAGACCCCTTAGTTGGTTACCTGAGGCAGTGGGAGATAGTGTCAGTAACAGAAGAAGGATTTGAAATCTGGGTTCCCTTCCCAGCTCTTGATTTTTTTGTAGGCTGAGAAACTTTGTATTGGCTGAACACAGAAATTGTCCAGGATCATATAGTACCTGAAGCATTCAAGACCACAAAGAAGTCCTTCAGATTGGCTCAAAAGAGGAATCACATCCCACAAAGAACCAGTTTTCCAGTTAACAACAACAACATTTTTCCACTTGAAATTACAATGTGACCTGGGCATATTCAGCCTGATAAAGTGTAAGAAAATGCTAAATATCCTTTGTATTGGCAATATGTTAACAAACTAAATTTTTCTTTTCAGGTGCCATTCTTTCTGTTCATAATCTTTATGGTCTACACCATGCTGCCATTTGGGATGCGTGATGCCATCGTAGTCAGCCTCATTACAGCTGTCTCCCATCTTTTAGTTGTTAGTATTGTCACTGACTTTTTCAAAAACCCAAAGGAAATTGTTAGCTTTCAGGTAAGAGAGCCATTTAGGATGGTGACATTGATTGTATCAGCTTTATCTTTGTTTGGTTAGGTGATTTATAAATTTAAACTACACTCCAAATGATATATAATCTGCAAAAGTCACATCATTTTTATGTAATCAATAACGAAATCCAAAACATAAGCCAAAAAATGAAAAACAAAAGAAAAAAAATACAATCACACAAAATCTACAAACAATCTTATTAAAAACAATTTAACACTTCTGCGAAGAAAAATCAGAACCCACTCCCAGTAATTTCAGAATAAGAACTAAAACTAACTTAGTAACATAGTAGATGACGGCAGAAAAAGACCTGCACGGTCCATCCAGTCTGCCCAACAAGACAAACATATGTGTAAACCTTACCTTGATTTGTACCTGCCTTGTTCAGGGCACAGACCGTACAAGTCTGCGCAGCAGTACTTCCCGCCTCCCAACCACCAGTCCCACCTCCCACCACCGGCCCCGGCACAGACCGTACAAGTCTGCCCTCCACCATCCTCGCCTCCCAACCACCAACCCCTTTTCCCCTCACCTGCTCCGCCACCCAATTTCGGCTAAGCTTCTGAGGATCCATTCCTTCTGCACAGGATTAAGTAATCTTAATATCCGAATTGCATCTTCTAAAATTAGCAGGCAAGAGGAAAATATAACAACCAGCAAGCTTATAGTGCAGAAGCACATTTAATCAGTTCTGTTTCTACTAAGTGTCAGAATTTTTTGTTTTTCTCTTTAGCCTAATATCTGGAATGCCCTTCTAAAATATGGTAGGAACTGCACAGAATACTGTTTCCTAGAACC
Source organism: Microcaecilia unicolor (assembly GCF_901765095.1). NCBI lineage: Eukaryota > Metazoa > Chordata > Amphibia > Gymnophiona > Siphonopidae > Microcaecilia > Microcaecilia unicolor. Next base: position 307,189,886 of record NC_044035.1, on the reverse strand, counting down.
ATCTCTTTGGAACTCATTACTTAGGGATCTCCATATTGAGCCCGCAAATGTTAAGTTTAGAACAGCATTGAAAACATTTTTATAATATGGCATACCCAGGTTTTGTTTTTCAGCACACTGTGATCCCACCTTTTGTCAGGGCTTCCTTCCCTTGTGTTGTCTTGGTCAAAGAAATACTGGTGTTCCACATATTTTCTTTGTGTATTGGAAATTTTTATTGTAAACTGCGTTGATATTTGCATGGAAGGCAGTATATCAAGTTATTCTTGTACATTAATTGTAACAATATGCTGAACCTCTTACTCTGTTAATGATGATGCCATTGCTATATAATGTAAGCCACATTGAGCCTGCAAATAAGTGGGAAAATGTGGGATACAAATGCAGCAAATAAATAAATTATAAATCATAAACCATATCTTGATCTAATTAGTATATTTGTTTTCTCTGATATGTGAAGCAGGTCACCATTAGCAGATCTTAACCCCTGGACCAGTTTTGATTCAGAGAAATACATTAAATGTAAGGCATAGTAATTAAAAAAAAAAGTGGGTACAGTATAAAATTGGGAGTTTGTGTATGTCTCACTGTCTAAAATGGTAGTTTGTAAACAATCCTGGCTGTTTTTCTTGTCTACAGCAGCCTCTTTTGCGATGACCATTTTCATCTATTCATGCTGGTAGCCCACTGGTCCATAGACATGTTAAGAGCCCATTCTATGCTTTAGGTGACTGATGTGGCTTGCACTGTGATAGAGATTGCCAATACTATATAACAGTGGTCTGTTCTGGGAGACCACCAGTCATTTGGGTTTTCAGGACATCCACAGAATATGCATGAGAGAGATTTGCATGCCTGTTATCTCCATTATATGGAAATCTCTCTCATGCATATTCATTAGGGATATCATGAAAACGTGGCTGGCTGGTGGTCCCCTAGGACAGATTTAAGAACCACTGCTATACAGTAGTTATAAATCAGTGATGCTGAACCCAGTCCTTGGGACACACCTAGCCAGTTGGGGTTTTTTTCAGGATATCCACAATAAATATGCAAATTTATCACATGCATTCATTGTGGGTATTCTAGAAACCTGACTGGCTGGGTGTATCTGAAGGACTGGGTTGAGAAACCTGTATTAAATAGTAGTGATAGTGGGATGCTGGGGTGAGACTCGGCATTACGTCTAATTGTAGAAGAAAAGTGAACATAAAATTTAAAAGTGTAGGCACAGGGTAGCTATCACATATTTTCCTACAGTAACTCTTACTTTTTCATGACCAAGCAATGTAAATCCTTTTGTCACCTCCAGTTTGCTTTTTGTCATAACTGAAGTTAGCTTTATTGATGATCAGAGGCATACCAGATTGATAAAAAAGTCTAAGGGACCCTTTTACTAAACTGCATTAAGTAAACACAGGAGGGAAAGGCTTATAGCGAAACGCATTAAAATGTTTTGTGGTAATTTGTCAGTGTGCGCTATTTATTTTTGGGTCCTTTTACTAAGGTGCGCTAATAGATTTAGCACGTTCTAACGACTAGTGTGCATTAAATGATAAGGCACCCGTAGAAATATAATGGGCATCTTATCATTTAGCGCATTCTAATTATTAGGGTGTGTTAAATCCACTAGTGCACCTTACTAAAAGGACCACTTTATTTGTTAATTTTTCAGGAGTGTTATTCAGCTAGCCTGGTTAATGCGAAAACACTTTAGTGCCTCATAAATAGGATGTGGTAATGCTCCTGTGTTAATATTTCGCCGGTCTCGCATGCTAATGGAAAAATTAGCTTGGGACCTGCAAAAATAAAAAATCAAAAAGCCCTGTTTTTGGGCTGTGTTAGAAATGGGCTTAGCACCCAGGAAAGTCCTGCTTTTAAAACACACTAAGCCCATTTTAAAATGCTTTTTTTTAGTAAAAAGACCTCTGAGTGAATCAATTAAAAGGTGTTTGGCAAATTGAATACCTTCGAGAAGTGATTTGCCACCCCTGCTTTTTTTTTTTTTAAATAATTTTTTTATTGGTCCATTGGCACATTGGGAAAGGATGAACTGAGCAACACTTTGAATGTAGTGAGTTTCATTTATTAAAGAGTTTTGTCCCATTGCCAGCCCATGGAGAAACATCTTTTTTTTTTTTTAAAAGGCCAATAACCAGTATTCTTAATCAGTGCTTAAAACACTTGGTGCACATCTACGCTTAACTCCTGATATCTACACTTAACTCCTTGCATTAGCTGCTGTTTCAAATCTCCTTCACCCTAGAAAGCAAAATCTAGCAAATTATAAACTTATGAAGACAACCTCCAGGATTCATGACTGAAATTTTTCCGTATATGTGTCATGTCTAGGTCAGTGGTGAGATAACTTACTATGCTCCAATTACCCTTTCAGACAAAACACATGTGGTAGAGTGAGGTCACTGTTTATAGTATTTGACACACTTATTCCACAGCTAATTGCAAATCTGTTTTAAGTACACTAAGCGAACAGTCCCATTACACAAAAACCTAGGACAGTGTATTTCCCTGCTTAACCTGTAAGGGTGCTGGCACCAGTGGCTTTCCTAGGGGCGCTGACACCTGGGGCGGATCGCCGATGCGCCCCCCCCCCCGGTTGCAGCGACCCCCCCCACCCCGACGAAAGAACCCCCTCCCCCCCAGGTGCACGCCGCTGGGGGGGGGGTGCCGTGCGCCGGTCAGCGTCATTCGTTTCCATGCTCCCTCTGCCCCGGAACAGGTTCCTTCCTGTTCCGGTGCAGAGGAAGCATGGAAATGAATGACGCTGACCGGCACACGGCACCCCCCCAGCGGCGTGCACCCGGGGCGGACCGCCCCCACCGCCTCCCCCTTGGTACGCCACTGGCTGGCACTGTATCCATTTTGGTATATGTATTAATAAAATGCAATCCAGCAAATTTATTAATTTTAAATGAAAGAATAAAGAAGTTCCTTACTAAGCCGTGGCAAAAAAAAAAAAATGGCCTTAGTGTACCCTTATGTGGGTCTTTCCCGTGTACTAAGGACATTTTTACTGCAGCTGTAAAATGGCCAGCTACTTTTTTGTATTAATGGCCATATGCTAATGTTGCCATGAGTGCTTGACTATTTCTAAAAATTACTGTGTGAGCAGTTACCATCACCCACTTTGTAGGCAGTAAAGGTTCATGTGGTATTTCTGCTGACCAGTTAGTTCGGGAATGCCCACTCTCCACCCCCTCAAAAAAGAATCCAAAATATTTTTTTAGTGTACAGTTAACACGCACAAATTTCAGTTACCGCAGGGCACTTGAGCGTGTCCCATGGTACTCCATTTTTAGCAGTGTTGGGTGCACGTTGGCGCCTAGTACAGTTTAGTAAAAGGACCCTAAAGGGTTTTAGATTTAGCTTAATTCTTTTTCAGCAGTTTGAAGTGAGATCCCCAGACCCCTCACCCCACCCCCCCCCCCGCCCACACACACACTGAAAATACATAAAAACCTGGTGGTCCAGTGGGACTCTTACTGGGCCAGACCTGACTTCCCACCCGCCTGAGTGCTAGCCTGGTGGTGTAGCAGTGGGCCTGGGCCCGCCTCCCCAAACCCCCTCATACCTTAAAGCAGGAGGAGGGACTAGCACTCCCTCCCTCCTCATGCAGGCACCGCCTCAAAATGGCGACGCCCAGCCCAGTGCATCCTGGGATGTGCTGGGCGGGGATTAACTAGTTAAGCTTTTAGATCAGTAAGTCACCCGATGATGATGGCAGGAGGTGTGCGGATGATGGCACTCACCGTCTGTTTTCTCAGCCTGCAGTCTGTCACACCAAAGTCTGTCTGCAAACTGTTGTAAGACTGTCATTTCAGATAGGAAGTGGCAGTCACAGGATGGTGGACACCAGCTCATTTGAAACAGGATTGAGGCCATCAGCTCAATTTCCATGGACCACCATTCGGCCTCCTGATAGGAATTTCATTTGTTAGGATTCATGTGGTCCTTGCAAGGATATGAAGAACAGTCAAGAACTATATATTGGTCAAAAGCCACTAAATACAAATTCCTTTTCTTCCTTACTAGACCAGCCCAGATGAATGAGTGGTTGTGCCCGCTCACCAGTGGATGGAGACAAAAATAGAAAGTAGTTCCTTATGATTCGCCCTTTAAGAGTCTTGAGCAGCTGTAGAATGTATATTCTGTCTCTAGTGGATGGTATGTACAGCTCCCATCTGATGCTTCTCTGTCAGCTCCTGACCTGGGGAGATTCCTAAGCTTTGGTTGAGCAGAAACTCCTACCAAAAGGAAGAGGCTTCCTTTTGAAATACTGAGCATTCTTGGAGCTGGGGTGAAACCTGTTGGTGCCAGGTCTCTGCCCTGCTTTCCTTCTTCATTTGGTCTTTATCAGACTATGGAGGTACAGCTGTATTGGAACCTGGGTGATATTTTGAGGGATCTTGTGTCCCTGTTTCTATCTGGAAAAAAAATTGAGGTAAGTTTCCTTCCTTTGTCACCTGGACTGCTAGTTCCAGGTCTTCTCCCTTGCTTTTTTTTCTTGGCAGTTGGCTGTTCCATTCGCACCTAGAGGGAGCAATGCTGGCTGCTCCGAGGATGCTGCTTCATTTTTTTTTTCTCTCCGCCATTTTATGTCTCTGGTTTTTGGTTCCATGTTTTCTTTCTCATTGGCGTTGAGGTAACAGGGGGGGGGGGGGGGCAGCAGTACTCTTAGTTTCACAGCATATGGAGATTTATTTTCTTCTAGCGGGCCCCTCCTTTCAGAGTTACCCACTCTTGGATACCTGCAGTTTCTTAGTCTTGCAGCTGCTAGCTTGCTGGCAGTGATTCACTGTGCGTGTTTGTTGGGCAATTCAGCTCCCGGTCTCCTATGCAGCAGTCTGTCTTTGCCAATCACGTATGTCTTTGGTAAAAAAAAAAAAATAGGCGAACACATGAGCAGCTCTGTATGTCTCCCGTATAGCAGTGCTCCACGGGTCAGAACCCTAGCACTCCTTAGTTTTTTGATTCGGCTCCAGTCAGTGTGAATCATTTCCTGTGTTTTGTTATGGGAATAGAAATTTCTTCAGTTTCCTGAGGGCAGTTACTGAGTTTCAGGCTTTAATTATGTAGACCCTGTTGGGCTGCTCAGCTCCTCTGGCTGTTAAGAATATAAGCATTGCCATATTGGAACAGACTGAAGGTCCATCAAGCCCAGTATCCTGTTTCCAACAGTAGCCAATCCAGTTCACAAGTACCTGGCAAGATCCCAGAACAGTAAAACAGATTTTATGCTGTTTATCCTAGAATGTGCAGAAGATTTTCCCAAGGCCATCTTAATAGTGGCTTATGAACCTTTCTTTCAGGAAATTATCCAGACTTTTTAAAACCCTGCTAAGCTGCTTTTACCAAATTATCTGGCAATGAATTCCAGAGTTGTTGAGTGAAGAAATATTTTCAAGAGTCTCCATGCTTTCACTTTCGACTTTCACTTCCGCAGGGCGGCAAGCTATGTTGGGGACCTCCCTCGTTCAAAGCAGCACAATGTGAGAGCTTCAGCAATCACCCAGAGATTCAGGCATCTGCTTATCATTAGAAGGTATGCCTGCGTTCTTCAGTCACATACTGGCTGATTGTGCCCCTCCTTTCAGGATTTGCCTAAAGTTTTCATCAATATCCTGGCTGAGAATGAGTTCACACTTTCCTTTTTTCGGTTACCCAATAGTATGGCTGTGAGCACCATGGCTTGGCTAGATGTTATACTGAACATTCAGTAGCTGTGCAGGGCCCTAAAAGGGCAAATCACACAGAACTACTTTCTGTTTCTGTCTCCACCTGCTGGTGGGCAAACACGATTACCCATTTGTCTGGACTGGTCTGGTAGGACTACAGGAAAGAAAATTATCAGGTAAGACGTAATTTCTCCGTATTTGGAAAGCAGGTTTTCTCTTGTATAACACTAAAGTAGCATGCTATGCCTGCAGGAGAGGTAACTATTTTTGAGCTGGCTAAACTGAAATGATGATCTTTCCCTCCCTGTCCCAGTCCCTTATTGGTAAGTGATTTGAGTAGCAGAAGATTTTTGTGTCATGTTATGTTTTCTTCTTGACTTCTGTCTGAACTTACCAAACCCAAAAAACATTAAAATGTGCTTTTCCAGGTTTAGTGTTGTACCTTCAGTCTGTAAGGCAGTGGAATGAAAGTCTGTCAACTTCACAAATATGAAACTTATAGCATCTGTACTTCCAGCCCTACAGAGGAAAATATTTTCCCCTTACTGTGGAAAAACCATTGCATCATTTCTTCTTTTTCTTTCAGCTACTTGCCAATGCTGTTGTTTTTCTTTGTGGTAACTTAGTGGGTGCATTCCTTAAGCACCAAATGCTGGATGCTTCCAGAGACTTGTTTAAATATACTTTAAAGTGCATCAGAATCCGAATGAAGCTAGAGATTGAAAAGAGGCAACAAGTAAGTATAATAATCTAGTAGGCAGTATATAAATACTTAAATAAATACATTTATCTATCTATGTATGTCTGTCTGTCTGTTTTCCCCTGAGTAAGATTAAGGAATTTAAAGCAGAAAGAATTGCTTTCTACCTGCAACTAAATGTTCCTTTCAATTAAGAGGCCTGTCTCCTATGCATTTATACCATTTATATCATATCTCCCCTCTCATACCTTTATTCCAGGTATACATATTGAATAGGCTTGCATATTGATTAAAATTTTTAATTGCTTGATTATTATTGATTTAAAATTTTGTAATTGCAAGATTATCACAAAATATTGATTCCAGTTTCCTTTTAAAGAGTTAAGGCACAGAGATTACAAATTAGTTATCTATTATCTCCTCACTCTTCCCTTCCTCCTGCACCATACCTGACCGCACTGCATTACCCCCTCCTCCCTGGGCCAACATGTTTCCATCTTTCTTCCTTTCCTCTGGCTTTCTTCAGGGCCAACATCTCCATCTTTCTGCCTTCCCCCACCCCAAAGAGGGTTTGGTATCTCTTTGTCACTTCCATGGTCCAGCATATCTCTCTCTTTCCCCCAGGCCCCACACCCAGCAGTCCTCCAAAATGGCCAGCAGTGCTAAAGACATGTTGCCCAGATCCTTCCCTCTGTTGCGTCCTACCTGATGAAAAAAGAAAGTTGCCTTTTTGACCTCTTTTTACTATGTCTCACCTCCTCTGATGTAAGTTGGGAGGGCCATGGGGGGCGAAGGGGAGTGAAAGATGTGCAGATGTGTGCCAATAGTTGTTTTTTTTTTTTTTTTGCTCAGACATGTACACTGCACTAGCTGCCCTTAGCACAAAGCCCTGTCTGCATTAGTCCAGTGTGCTGTTTCTGATTGTCTCAACAGTCAGGAATGGTGAGCCCTTGGACCAAAGCTGAAGCTTTGGCAGACAAATCACCAGGGATGGCACAGGCGGGAATCAGAACAGACTGGACTAGGATAAACAGACTCAACAAGGCAGGACAGAGGTAACCAAACACAATGGACAACACAAGAACCGGATCCAGACGAGGCAAGGAAAAGAAGGCAAAGGGCCAGAACTGGAACCCAGACAGGACAAGGCACGACTCAGAACTGGATTAAAACTGGGACTGGGACCCAGAAATGCAAGACAAGGCAAAACACGGAAGTAGATTAAAACTGGGTCCAGAAAAGAGCAAGACAAATACAAGGCAAGGACTGGATCCAGACAGGACTACACTGAAAGAGAGAAGACAAAGCACACCTAGACAGGCAAGACAGGGTAGGAGCTAGGCAACAGGAATAACAGAAGCAAGACAATAAACAAGGCAGGAACAGGATTCAGGATTCTCAAACAGGCTTGGCTGGAATAGGCTTCAGGATTCTTAAACAGGCTTGGCTGGAACAGGATTCAGGATTCTCAAACAGGATTCAGGATTCTCAAACAGGCTTGGCTGGAACAGGCTTCAGGATTCTCAAACAGGCTTGGCTGATACAGGCGTGAGGATTCTCAGACAGGCTTGGCTGGAACAGGATTCAGGATTCTCAAACAGGATTCAGGTTTCTCAAGCAGGCTTGGCTGGAACCGGATTCTGGAACGGGCTTGGCTTGCCTCAGTAAATTACCCGTAAAGGAAGTTTATTTTTTTGGTGAAGGTCTAGAGAAGCTAGTTAAAAGCCTTACTGAGTCTATAAGATTCCTAGATTTCTTGAAGATTGCCCCAAATTTTGTACTAGAGGTTTTGCTAGAAAGGATGTTTTAGAGATTCTAGAAGATATAGACTGAGAAGAATTAGTGTTGTTCAGTGTAATTGCTTTCCTTTTAGAGGTCATTCCTTTCAAGGTAATCGTAGAGCAGAATGAGGTTTTTTGGTAGGAAGTCAAAATTATTGCTGGACATACTTATATTAATATGAAACCAGCTTGACATAATATTAAACCAGCTTCTGACCTCTGAGAACTTCCCCCTCCCCTCCAGGAATCAGAGGATGGAAAAATGGAACAAATGGGGTACGATTGCTGACAACAGGCTCCTCCAAGATTTCATATTGAAGTTTTGCAGGCTTGCTCTGATATTTGTGATGGGAGAATGATTAAAGCCTTTTTACTGGAGGTGGGACCAAATAACTACAGAACTTTGGGTATTGAAAGATATTTTCTGGAGCTTCTTTGGCCTCTCCTGAGGCATTGCTGGAACTTTCCTGTCATTCTCACTTAAAGGTGGCAGCAGTCAGGAAGAACTTGCACTGATTACTCCAGTTAAAAATGGTTCCAGTTCCAAAGAAGGCAGGTTCTTTTCACCCAATTCTAGATATCAGATCTATCAACAGGTTTCTCAAAGATCAATGTTTTTGAATGGAAACTTTAAAATCAGTGATTGTACCAGTGCAACAAGGAGAATTATTTTACTACTTTAGATGTAAAAGAAGCTTACTTGCACATTCCTATAAGCTTCTCTCACCAATTCTGTTTGAGGCTCACAATGTTAAGCAGGCATTTCTAAATTTGTTCGCTTTCTTTTTTGCCATACAGTGGGATCTCAGATATTCACAGAAGTGTTGAAAGCAGGGACATAGCTAGGTGGGGCCACAGGAGCATGGGCCCCCACAGATTTAGTCCGGCCCCTGGTTTTGCTGGTGGGGGTCCCCAACCCCCACCAGGGCGTTTGCTGATCTGTGCTGCCTCTTGAGTCCTGACGTCCTGCACGTACCTTTAAATGAAACTGATCATGCTCAGTTTCACCTAAAGGAACATGCAGGCGCGCCGTTCGCTGATCTGTGCTTTCTTCCCCCTGACATCAGTGAATGCGGTGCGCCTGCACGTTCCTTTAAGTGAAACTGAGCAAAGGAACGTTCAGGACTCAAGAAAGCAGCACAGATCAGTGAACGTGGTGTGCTGGAGACCGGTGCTGAAGAAGGCTTAGGCTGGCGGGAGTTGGCGACCCCCGCCAGCAAAGGTACCCTGCGGTGGTGGCGGGGGGGGAGGGGCAGCAGCGGCTCGGGGAGGCGGGCTAAAATGTGCTCCCCCCCACACGTTGGGCTCTGGACCCCTCTCCTGCCGAGGTCAGGCTACGCCCCTGGTTGAAAGCAAAAGTTCCTGCATTTTTCAGCCGAATAGATGCTCTAGTTCAGCCTTGGCCTCACTCAAGACTTCTCTGTGTTTCTGCCATGGCCACTGATGGGCAGAGACATTTAAAGGATAGATAGAGACACATGGATCTAGTGGTCTTAATAACTCTGGATTGGCCGGGAAGACCATGGTACAGGCAGGGCTTTTTTTTCAGGGAGTACTGGGGGGTACTGAGTATCAGCACCTTTACAAATTGGCTGCTAAAATTGACCCATGGTCCCCAAGTATTAGTGAAATAGCCCAGACTCAACACCGGCTCTGCCTTTTCATACTTCATGTGGCTGGTTGTAGGGGACCTACCATTGTGGGTCAGGTCTCTCAGTGATCACCTCACCCCTGAAGGATGGCCTGTCATTTGAGTATTTGCACCTTTTCGGCACTGGGTACAGGGACTTGATGCGTTTTTCAGTGCAGAACCCCCTTTCTCTGGTGAACATAGCACAGTGTCTAGTGCAAGGTCAAATCATGCAGGATGTGTCTCCATTTTGTCTTATGGCTTAGCTCTTGAGAGGGCATGGGTTAAGAGAGGATATTCGAGTAAAGTCATTTCCACTGTTAATGTTCTTGGAAATGGTCTACTACTTTGGCTTATGGGAGAATTTTGAGAATTTTTGAAGATTGGTGTCGGCAAAAGCATGTTTCTCCCTTTCAGTCTTCAATTCCAGAAATGATGTTTTGCAAGCTGGTTTAGATAAGGGTTTGGTGTTGGCTTGCTTTAGGCTACAGCTGACAGCTTTATTATGTTTTACAGGCTTTGTGGAGGGAAGACGTTTGACCTCTCACCAGGATTTAGTACATTTTTCCATGGTGTTAATCTTCTTAATCTGGCTTGTCAGCTGCTGGTTCCTCCTTGGGATTTAAATTGTCTTGCTGGCCTTAGTTTGTTTCTTTTGAGCATCTTGATTCTGATTCTTTAAAATATGTTCTTTTAAAACTGTATTTCTAATAGCTATTCTGCTAGGAGGATTTCAGAATTGCAGATAATGTCTTGCTGGGAGCCTTTCTTAGGGGCCCTTTTACTAAGGATGATAGGGCTACCGCTGCATTGGTGCATGGCAAATCGGGCAGTAGAAAATGCAAGTAAGTCGGGGCTTACCTGGCAGTAATCAGCACTGCCCAATTATTGCTAGGGTAGTTCGAGAGAGCCCTTACTGCCTCCTAAATGGGTGGTGGTAAGGGCTCCCCCCAGGAATGGCCATGCAGCAAGTGGTTCACTTATAGCAGGGCCATTTCCCTTTAAGTGGTTCACTTAACGCAGGGCCAATTCCCTTTTAAAAAAAAAGTCTCTTACCTGCTGCGGTAAAAGGGGGCCTCAGCACTACCTATGGTTCTTTTTACCACAGTCTGTAGATGATGGCAGAAAAAAGACCTGCACGGTCCATCCAGTCTGCCCAACAAGACAAACATATGTGTAAACCTTACCTTGATTTGTACCTGCCTTATTCAGGGCACAGACCGTACAAGTCTGCCCTCCACTATTCTCGCCTCCCAACCACCAACCCCTCTTCCCCCCACCTGCTCCGCCACCCAATTTCGGCTAAGCTTCTGAGGATCCATTCCTTCTGCACAGGATTTCTTTATGCATATCCCACGCATGTTTGAATTTCGTTACCGTTTTCATCTCCACCACCTCCCGCGGGAGGGTATTCCAAGCATCCACCACCCTCTCCGTGAAAAAATACTTCCTGACATCTTTCAAACAGCCCTCAATTATTGTTACCTGGATTTTCTTTCTTTTTTTTCTTTTTTTTTTTTACCAAAGCATTAACTTAACCCTCTGTCATCCTAGAATCAAGAATCACATCTGGTAAAAGGAACCCTTAATTTTTGCTAGGGAAAAGAGTTTTCGGACCAGTACCTTCTTTTCTTCCCAAAGTAGTGTTACCTTTTCATCTGAATCGGTCTCTACCATTTTTCCAGGATGATAAAAATCAGACAATCCTACAACCCTTCACAGATTGGATGCTGGTTGTATCTTAAAGGCATATCTGTGAAAAATGGGGGCAATAAGAAAATCTAAAAGGCTATTCTCTTTGGAGGAATTCATAAACGACAAGCAGCATCAAAAAAATACAATGGCTAGATGGATTAAGGAAGCTATGACTTCAGCATATATCTTTCATTATTTATTGCATTTGTATCCCACCTTTTTCCCACCTAATTGCAGGCTCAAAGTGGCTTACATAGTTTTGTTAACATCATGGTTCTCCAGTGCCAGAAGTTTTGAAAACTTAATGTACAAGGGATCAGTCTGCTCCTTGGGCAGAGCACTTTTTTAAATTCTGCCTTATGACATTTGAAAAGCAATGACTTAGGCTTCCTTGTAGGATGTGGAGGAATGACCTAGTGGTTAGAGCACCAGTCTTGCAATCCAGAGGTGGCCGGTTCAAATCCCACTGCTACTCCTTGTGATCTTGGGCAAGTCACTTAACCCTCCATTGCCTCAGGTACAAACTTAGATTGTGAGCCCTCCTGGGACAGAGAAATAGCCAGTGTACTTGAATGTAACTCACCTTGAGCTACTACTGAAAAAGGTGTGAGCAAAATCTAAATAAATAAATGTTGTCATAGATTGGTTCTTCAGGCTCAGAGATGCATCTGTTGGGGGTCAAAGTTTTAGAACTGGGGATTCTGCTGTCCCACCCTCACTAATTACTGCTTTGGTATGTCCCAAGCATCTGGACTGGTCTGGTGGGATGATATGGAAGGGTGAATTCTATCCTGTTAATTTTCTTTCCTAGAGTCCCTCCAGACAGTCCAGAACCCAACCCTGTGACATTCTAAAGAGTTTCAATTCAGTTTTTTTTGTTTGGCTATTTTCTATATATTTGGAATTGTTCTTGTCTGTTGAAGAGTTTCTTAGTTCTTAGGTAATTTTCAGTTTAAACAGTTTTTTTTCACTGACTGACTGGCCAGGGGGCTCACAGGATTCTCAAGTGATGTCATCACAGCATAGTGTTTTTCAGTCTCCACCTGTTGGCAGGACAGCACAAACCCCATGTCTGGACTGGACTGGAGGGCCTCGAGGAAAGAAAATTAGCAGGTAAGAACTACTACTACTACTGTCATTTCTATAGTGCTATAAATATACGCAGTGCTGTATACTGAACATATCAGAGATTGAGCTTACAATCTAATCAAGACAGACAAACAGGACAAATAAGGGATAAGTGAATTACTTAAGGTGGGAATGATAAAACAGACATGGATACTGAACAAGTGAATAGGAGTTAGGAGTTAAAAGCAGCCTCAAAAAGGTGGGCTTTTAGCCTAGATTTGTAGAGGAGTGTGGTAGCCGTGTTAGTCCACTCTTAAGGTTATCAATAGAAATCAAACAAAATAAAACATGAAAAAGAAAATAAGATGATACCTTTTTTATTGGACATAACTTAATACATTTCTTGATTAGCTTTCGAAGGTTGCTCTTCTTCGTCATTTCCGATCAGACGAAGAAGGGCAACCTTCGAAAGCTAATCAAGAAATGTATTAAGTTATGTCCAATAAAAAAGGTATCATCTTATTTTCTTTTCCATGTTTTATTTTGTTTGATTTCTATTGATAGCCTAGATTTAAAAACAGCTAGAGATGGAGCTTGACATATGACTCAAAGTCTGTTCCCGGCATATGGTGCAGTAAGATAAAAGGAATGGAGTCTGGAGTTGACAGTGGAGGAGAAGGATACCAATAAGAAAGATTTACCCGATGAATGGAGTTCCGGGGAGTAGTGTAGGGAGAGAGAAGAATGGAGAGGTACTGAGGAGTTGCAGAGTAAATGCACTTGTAAGTCAATAAGAGGCGTTTGAACTGTATGCAGAAAAGGAGGAATAATGTGAGTGTAGCAACACTGGCAGAATTTTGAATGGATTGAAGGGAGAGAGAGATTTAGTCGGAGATCTGTGAAAAGCAAGTTGCAGTAATATTAGTGTGAGGTGATAAGAGTGTGGATATGGGTTTTGGCAGTGTGTTCAGAAAGGAAGGGATGAATTTTGGTGGTGATATAGAGAAAGAAACAACAGGAGACAAATCTCTGGAGAAACACACAAGCAAACCAACAGCAGGTGGGCTTTTAGCCTAGATTTGAAGACAGCTGGAGCTGAAGGTTGACGTACTGATTTAGGAAGTCTATTCCAAGCGTATGGTGCAGCAAGATAAAAGGAACAGAGTCTGGAGTTGGCAGTGGAGGAGAAGGGTACAGATAACACAGTTCCAGGTAGGAGTGTAGGGAGAGATAAGAGTGTAGAGGTACTGAGGAGCTGTAGAGTGAATGCACTTGTAAGTCAATAAGAGGAATTTGAATCGTATGTGGAAATGGATATGGAGCCAATGAAGTGATGAGGAGAGGGCTAATATGAGCATAGCAACACTGGCAGAATATAAGTCGTGCAGCAGAATTTGAGCAGGTTCAAGGGGAAAGAGATGGCTCAGTGGGAGACCTGTGAGAAGCAAGTTACAGTAGTCCAAGCGAGAGAAGAGTGTGGATAAGGGTTTTGGTAATGTGGTAGTTTACCATTCCCTCTTCTGAGATCCTTTTCCACATAGACTTTCTCCAATGAAAATCTCTTTCCCTACAGACTATCCAATGGGAATCTCTTCTCCACAATACCTTCTCCTGTAGTGAATCTCCTGAGTGGTGTTTCTCTTTCTTACTTTGGCTTGTGGCTTACACAAGACACTATCAAACTCAAGGGAGGCATCAAATATAAACAAGCTAGAGCCTTATCTAAAAGCAGTGCTTCTTTCAGCTTTTACCTCTAATCAACCAACAGAAATCCATTGCATACAGTCTTTAAAATAAAAAACTGGAGCAAAAATGTCTTCCAAATATGAGATCAGATCTCAGGGGAATAAACTTTCCTTTGCTATTTATCAATTGATTTTATATACTGGTTTCTACAATCATAAAGCTTCTAGGTAGCTCTGTGTATTTGCATTCATTGACAGGGTCTCAGCTAAGTGAACAGCCTGATGCAAGTAAGCTACTGACATGGTCTGCAAAATAGCAGTGGTGGTTACTGGCCTGATCCCTAAAAACTGAATGCGATTACTTATGAGACCATAAATCCAGGGTTCCTGGGCATGTTTGCAATAGTAGCTGTGAACACTGGGCATAAAGTGAGATGGATGAGTCTCCAGTCTTGACAGCTATTGTTCTTGGCAGACTACTGATGCCATCCTATTACTGTAAGCCTGCCCACAAAGCTGGGAGCTGAGACCTTTTTCAAGCACACAATTGAAATACTGCAATTTATTCTCATTGTTCTGTGATGCCTTTTCTTGGTATGTTTTGGTTTTTTTTTAATGAATTAGTCTATGGTTTGATTTCACAAGATCCTGTCATTGGTGGTGTTTGCCTGCTTTTTTTGGGGGTGGGGGGGGGAGGGTGAGGTGTAAAGAATGAGAAAGTCTTATTGGCAGTGGGAGAGGGGGACCAATTCAGCATCAACATCCACAATGTTTGGGGAGCTACACCATCCATGGCCGTCAAAGATTGTGGTCTTGTTGATTATTTGTATGTTGCTGAAATAATTGTTATATGTGACCGTCTCTGGGAAAAGGTGACTAAAGTCACCAGAAACAAAAAACGAGTTTTTAATGAATTCTGTTAGAGAACAATTTGTGATACAACAGTCCAAACTATATCCTTTTATGTGAAGAAATTAAAAAGTTATAGAAATTCAAACATGTAACTTTTGCAGACTGCTTACGGACCCATGACATGAAGAATCAGTCATTTTGGATCCACTACTTTAGTCTCCTTTTCCAAGAGACGGTTATATATATTCTTGTTTGTCATTTCCCTTCGGTGCTATATCTTGACATATATGTCTCAAAACTTGTCGCTTTGAGCCTATCTGAACCTCCACCCCCTTCATCTTATTCTGAGCATTTCTGTTCCATAATCTGCTATTCTTATGGCTCCTGTACATCTGCTCTTCTTGGCACTATCCCTTCCTAATCTGTTTCTCCTTATGAAACCACTTCCCACCGTAGGAACACATTGTCTTCCCCCTGTATTCATCACCTCTCTATCCCTCTCCTCACCATCTCTTTTTTCCATCCCTTCTTCACAGCTCTCAAACTTCAACACTTCCTTCCTTCCATTCACCCCTCGCCTTTTTACCTGAATACATCTCGCCTTCGTTGCTGTCGTCATACCTCTCCTACTCTCCTCCGTACTCTCCTACTCATTCTCCTGCTCTCCGCTGATGACATTAATCCCAATCCTGGTCCCCCACATTAGCCCTCATCCTATTCGTGCAGGCCTTACCGTGATACCTCCAATCTTATTTCTATTCCTCTCCACCTCCCTTCTTCTCTGCCCTTCTCTTGTGCTCTATGGAACGTCTGCTCTGTCTGCAACAAACTCTCCTACATCCATGATCTCTCTATCTCTCATACCCTTCATCTGCTTGCCCTAACTGAAACCTGGATTTGCCCTGAAGACTCTGCTTCAGTTGCGGCCCTATGTCATGGAGGTTATCTATTCTCCCACACTCCTCGCTCAGTTGGCCGCGGAGTTGGTGTCGGGTTACTACTCTCCCCCTCCTGTAAATTTCAACCCATTCTTCCACCTCAGTCTCACTGTTTTTCTTCCTTCGAAGTCCACTCGATCCATCTATTTGCTCCTCTATCTCTCCGGGTAGCAGTCATTTATCGACCCCCTGCTAAATCCCCCTCTTCCTTTCTCTCTGACTTTGATGCCTGCCTCTCCTTCTTTCTTGAACCTTCATCTCCTTCCCTCATTCTTGGGGATTTTAACTTTCATGTTAATGACCCCTCTAACTCTTATACTTCTCAATTTCTTGCCTTAACATCCTCCTTCAATCTTCAACTGTGCTCCACCGCCCCTACTCACCAGAATGGCCACTGTCTTGATCTTGTATTCTTCTCCAACTGCTCTCCCTCCAATTTCCTTGCCTCAACTCTTCCCCTATCTGACCATCATTTTCTAACTTTCACACTTAGACACCCGCCTCCTCAGTCCCGTCCTATTCTAACCAACACGTTTAGGAATCTACTGGCTATTAACCCTTCTACCCTGTCCTCCAGTATCTCTAATCTTTTCTGTATTGCTACATCAACCAAATCTGTCAATGAGGCTGTCTCTTCCTATAATACTATTCTGTCATCTACTCTGGACACTTTTGCTCCTCCTGTGTCTCGTCCTGTAAAACGTACCAAACCCCAGCCTTGGCTGACCCCTACTATCCACTATCTACGCTCTTGTGCCTGCTCTGCTGAACGCCTTTGGCTTAAATCTCGTGCCCATGCTGACTTCTTACACTTCAAATTCTTGCTGACCTCCTTCCAATCTGCTCTCCAACTTGCCAAACAGGATTATTATATCCAATTGACTAACTCTATTGGTTCTAACCCTCGACTTCTCTTTGCCACGCTAAACTCTCTCCTCAAAGTGCCTTCTCCTCCAACTCCCCCTTCACTTTCTCCCCAGACTTTGGCTGATTACTTTCACAATAAGGTTCACAAGATTAAACTTGAATTCGTAATCAGCTCTCCTCCACTCCCTCTTCCCTTAGTCCACTCTCTCAACCCTCTTACCCCTGCCTCCTTTTCTTCCTTTTCCGAAATCACTGAAGAAGAAACTTTACTTCTTCTGTCATCCTCAAAACTAACCACCTGCCCCACCGACCCTATCCCCACTCATCTACTCAACACTGTCTCTCCTGCTGTCACCCCTTTCATCTGTCATATCTTCAATCTGTCACTTTCCACTGCGACTGTCCCTGATGCCTTCTGTCCTGATTTAGATTGTAAGCTCTTTTGAACAGGGACTGTCTTCTCTTCATGTTCAATTGCGAAGTGCTGCGTACGACTGGTAGCGCTATAGAAATGATTTGTAGTAGTAGTAGTATATGTGTGCAAAATACAGAAACAATAAGCAGTGGTGTAGCTATTAGTGTATCACTAGTTGTGAAATGGTATAACATTCACATGTCTTGTTGCACTTGGCATGCAGACTGAATATGCCTACTTAATCAATCTCTCTCTCTCTAGGAAAACTTGCTGCTCTCAGTACTGCCAGCATATATCTCCATGGAAATGAAGCTAGCTATCATAGAGCGACTCAAGGAAAGCAATGATAATCGGCAGTTGCCCGATAAGAATTTTCATAGTTTATACGTGAAGCGGCATCAGAATGTTAGGTATGTGTGGAAATTCCTGTTTGAGGAGAAGCTATGACAGCCATGCAGGAGGAGGAAACTTACCATGAATCAGGCCTTTGTTTAGAAATAAATGCTTATTCTTTTCCTTCTCTTTGGTTGAAAATAATCAATCGGTTTACCAGATACACACAAACAGATGTAATTACCTGAAAGATTATATTTCTCATGCATCAGCTCTATTGGAACAGAACTCTTGCTGTCTGTGACCTCTTGCTAACAGCCATGTAAGACATCCTGTCACATGATTTTTTATAGTTTTTTTTGTCTTTATTGACAAATTTTAAAAAGTGAGCAATTTTTAGAAGAATCCAGTTCTTTTGGTCTTTGGCCTTAGCTGCCTTCTCCCTAAAACTGTAGTTCTTTCCCTGAGATCACTTAATTTTCTGTGGCCAAAGGCAAATTAATGTGAGGCTTTTTCTAATCTTCTGCTTAGGGGCTCTTTATGCCTGAATAGAAAATCATTACTTGAAGCTAATTTATAATAATTTGTGTATGTGTAGATAGGTAGATAGAGATATCTCATTACTACAAGACATACGTAGAGCCATACAGACACATAAAATGAGCAGCCTTGGAGTGAGTCCCTAGCTGGATGTAACTGGATTAAAAACTAGTTGACTGATGAATAACAGATGGTGGTGGTGGTAAATGGAATTTACTCTGAGGATAGAGTGGTGGTTAGTGGAATACCTCAAGGGATCTGTCCTGGGGCCAGTGCTGTTCAACATTGTTGTCGATAATATTATAGAGGGTCTAGAAAGAAAAGGAATATTTTTGTTTGGATAATACTAAGCTCTTCAACTGAGTGGATGCCTGAGTGAGTGGAAAGTGAGAAGCGGTCTAAGAAAGTTTGAAAGAGTGGTCACATGCTCATGAGCTAAACGCTCAGTGCAAGAAATGAGTCATATCTGGGATGCAGGAATCTGAAGGAGCAGTTATAGTACATGATGGGGGTGGGGTGTGTGTGAGGAGCTGATGTGCCATAACCAGGTGTGATGGTATCTGATGATTTCAGGATGGTAGCAATGTACTGGCTAGATTCAGATGGCTGCTGGTATGCCTAGAGAAGTGTATAGTTTGCAAGACAGCCGACTCCTCGCCAGCACTATCTAAAATCCTATCTAGGTGACGCGTGTATAGATGCATGTATAGAATGTTTGTACGTTTGGGAAGCTCGCCAGGTGCCCTTGGCCTGGACTGGCCGCTGTCGTGGACAGGATGCTGGGCTCGATGGACCTTTGTTTTTTTCCCAGTGTGGCATTACTTATGTACTTATGTTAACCTTCAATCTCTTCCTTGCATTCCCTTTCTGTATCTTGGTGAACCTGGAAGACTTACTGAGTCAGGACAAAGTTACTTGGGGTCTCATTTTCAAAAGGGAAAAAATGTCCAAAAAGTGGCATAAATCTGCATTTGGATGTTTTCTCACAAAAACGTTCAAATTGGTATTGTTAATGGCAGGATCTGGGTGTTCCTAACACTTGGAAGAAAACAAAACACCCTGGACTAAAACTAAGACGTTTTGAGCTAGACCTGTTTTTATAAAGAATAAGACACAAAAAAGGTGCCCTAAATGACCGGATGACCGCTGGAGGAAATTAGGGATGACCTCCCTTTACTCCCCCAGTGGTCACTGACCCCGTCCCACCCACCTCCCAAAAAATGTGATTAAAAAGATTACTTACCAGCCTCTATGCCATCCTCAGATGTAATACTCAGGTCCATTAGTGCAGCATGCAGGTCCCTGGAGTAATCTAGTGGTGGGTACAATTTACTGCAGACAGGTGGCTCTAGCCCATACTTCCCCCTACCTATTACACCTGTGGTTGAAACTGTGATCCCTACAAAACTCACCCAACCCTACTATACCCATATAGGTGCCCCCTTCACCTATAAGTGCTATTTTAATGGGGTAGTGGGTTTTGGGGGGCTCAGCAGACAAGATAAGGGAGCAATAGTGAGATGTGGATGTGGGAGCATGTATAAGAAGTTCATAGCAGTGCCTCCTAGGGTGCCCCATTGTTCTCCTGGGATGTCTGGGGGACCAGTCTACTAAGAATTCTGGCTCCTACATCCCATTGGCTTGATGTACATTTTTAACTTTGTTTTTTTTTTCAATAATGGACAAAAAAGATATACACAGAGCACAAAATTATCTAGCAAATAGCCAGTTTAGAAAAAAAATAGACGTGTTTCGAAAAAAAAATTAGATGTTTTGCTGGTTTTTAAAATTGCTATATTTCTCACTCAAATTTTGGATGTTTTTAGCAAAACGTCCAAAGTTGGACTTAGATGCCATATCGAAAATGCCCCTCATAGTAACCTATGGAACTTTGTAAGGCTAAGTGCTTTGAAAATGAGCCCCATAGTGTAAAATAGATTTTCAGAAAGTATTTGATAAAGTTCCTAATGAAAGAGTCATTGGATAGGAGACAATGTTCTGTTGTGGGTTAGGAATTGGTTCTTGGACAAAAAGCAGGGGATAGGTTTAAATGATCATTTCTTAAAATGGAGCAGGCTCTCACAGGCTCGCAAGAGCCGGTTGTTAAGTTTTTAAGAATTTTGGGAGCCGATTGTTAAAGTGGGGCCCTCCATAGCTACTTTAACAACTGGCTCCCCAAATGTGGGCTTGGGCCCCCTGCTGAATTCTCTTTTAGTTTGCTGGTGGGGATGCTGAGCCCTGCCAGCCAACTAAATAGACTGCTGCTGCTCCCCACTCCTTGTTTCCAGCTCTGAGCAGCAGGCTGGGACTTCTCCAGCATGTGTGAGAAGTTTCAGCCTGCTGCTCAGAGCAAGACGTTGGGAGTGGTGGCAGTCCATTTATTGGCTGCCAGCAAAGGTATGCCTAGTGTGCCCGCACGAAAGGAGGGAGGAGAGAGAGGCCAGTGTTGCTCCCCCCCTGGCCACCCCTGGCCCTTCCAACTGCAGAGCTGGCTACGTCCGAAGAAAGAGCCTGTTGTTAAAAATTTACCAGCACACCCCTGGATGTAACTCTTCTTATATTGTAGCATGATATGAGTTTAATTGTCGAAAAGCTCAAGAGGTTATAGCTCTTCAGCTTGGAAAAGAGACCACTGAGGGGGAATACAATTGAGGTCTACAAAATCCTAAGTGATGTAGAACAAGTAGAAGTGAATCGATTTTTTTAAAACTCTTTAAAAAAGTACAAAGGCTAGGGGATACTCAATGAAGTTACATAGAAATACTTTTAAAACAAGAGGAAATATTTTTTCATTCAATGATCAGTTAATCTCTAGAACCTGTTGCCATAGGATGTGGTAACAGCGGTTAGCGTATTTGGGTTTTAAAAAAGTTTGGACAAATTCCTGGATGAAAAGTCCATAGTCTGCTATTGAGATATACATGGGGAAGCCACTGCTTGCTCTGGGATTGGTAGCATGGAATGTTGCTACTATTTTGAGTTTTTGCCAGGTACAGGTACTTGTGAGCTGGATTGGCCAGTGTTGGAAACAGGTTACTGGGCTACAGTGGCCATTAGTCTATGGCTATTCTTATGTTCTTAAGAACCACATGGGCTATTGTTTGTGGGAGTCTTGAAATGTATTTATATTAAAGCATGTGTGTGCGTTTGGGGGGGGGGGGGGGGTCCAATGTGAAGAGAGGAAAACCAACAATATGGCATTTGTATTCTCACAAAGGAATTAATGGAGTAATTTGGTGCAATAAGAACTAAATCAGTATATTATGCCCCCTGCATTAGGGATGCAGTTGGTAATGAAACGTTTCATGTTTCTTCTGGTAGATGGGAGGCTAAATATATATAAGCATCGCCATGCTGGGACAGACCAAAGGTCCATCGAGCCCAGCACCCTGTCTCCGACAGCGGCCAAAAGAACAAACAATTTGTCCCGCCCATCCCAGAAATAGTGGATTTTTCCCAAGTCCATTTAATAACATTCTATGGCCTTTTCCTTCAGGAAGCTGTCCAACCCTTTTTAAAATTCTGCTAAGTCAACCGCCTTGACCACTTTTTCGGCAATGAATTCCAGAGTCTAACTATGCGTTGAGTGAAGAAAGATTTCCTCCGATTCGTTCTAAATTTACTACACTGCAGCTTCATCGCATGCCTCCTTGTCCTAGTATTTTTGGAAAGCATAAACAGACGCTCCACATCGACCCTTTCCATTCCACTCATTATCTTGTAGACCTCTATCATATCTCTCCTCAGCCGCCTTTTCTCCAAGCTGAAGAGCCCCAGCCTCCTCAGCCTTTCCTCATAGGGGAGTCGTCTCATCCCCTGTATCATCTTTGTCGCCCTTCTCTGCACCTTTTCTAATTCCACTATATATTAGATGAGACATCTGAAATTGTGAATTCTAATGCCCCAGGGACAGTACAAGCCCAGGAGGTACTATGAGGGGTTATTTAATGCTTCCAGTACTCTGTGAGACCCTGATCCTTCTGTAAGTTGCCTATGTTTTTGGCAAGTGAACAAATCTGGAATTGGAATCATAACTGCCATGTCCTGAGAATTTTTGGAGTGAACAGCAGTCCAGAATTACTGGGAGGCCCAACAGAATATTCTGTCCCTCAGGGAGAGCCTTCTATGAAAGATCCCGTGTTTGCATGGCTGTGTGGACAGGATTTCGCACTAAAATGTTTGCTTGCCTAGGGCTCGTCAAAGGGCTGATCCTGACCTGCTTGTATGGGTATTTGAATACCATTGAGTCAACATATTGGAGTTCTTCAAAGCGGGTCTCTGGAAATGTCAACTAGAAAGATTATCTGATTGTGAGGCAGCTGCATCAGGGGTCACATTTTTAGCCAAAACTCTTTCTGTGTAGGTTTGGGTTTAGTGCACAGTGCAGTTGACTTTAGGATAATTGTTTCAGGAGCTGGCTTCATTAGACAGTGCTTTTTCCTGTTATGAGACTTTTTCACAGAGCAGTTGTTATAACCAGGCTGCACTCTGGAACATTGTGGTGTTCAGAGAACTGATTTTTGAACTGTTCGCAGGCCCAGATTTCGACAACATACTGTAGATGACTGTTAAGGGGGCCAAATTTTGAATACACCAAATACCTAAACTAAAACAAAGCCTGACTCCCATTGGCTTTAGGACTATGGTCTGTGACTGACTTCTAGGGGAGAAACCACTCCATGGTTCTGCCTTTGGGTGTCAATAGCTTAAATCCAGCTGTTGAAGGCATAAGATATATGAAGCATTTTTTTTTTGGGGGGGGGGGTAGGCAGAAGAGCTTGTTTCTATAATGAATGGGAGCATGGCTTTATGCTGGAAAAGGGCTATCATTGCATCTATTGAAAGGGAAAGGGAGATCACCAGTGTGGAGATGGTGGCCAGAGGAGTGATAATTTTTTTTAAGGGGGGGGGGGGGGGTGGCAGGGAATCTTCACTTGGGGCTAACTGCTCCTTTAAGGAATTCAGGTCGACTCCACTCCAATTTGCCTTCTTGTGGCTAGGAACACTCAAAAGCGGCTGTAGTTTACTGAATTCTGTGGGAAATAGTAGCAGACCATTTTAAAATAGCTTAATGAGTGTGCCCCTTTTTTGCTCATATATATTCCTTGACTGAAATCAGTTTGATTTTCTGGGGTTTCTTGGACCATGTGGGTTTTTGAGTCAGTTGATCTGTAGGATTTCCATGCTATATATGTTTTACATTTCTCACTATGACAAATGTTTACAGAAACTCCAATATTTTGATTTATTTTGAATACAGGATTACTTAAAATAAAAAATTCCCTGGGTTTTTGACTTTATATTGACCCCCTCCTCTCCCCCATCCCATCCCATCCCAATCTACTTAACAGGGCAACACATGGCCTTATGTGCCAAGAGAGTTTTTTCTCTCCGAGCCCTGCTCTCAGCATTGAAGGACTGTTACAGTGGTTCTGCCTCTGTACAGCCAGCCCCCTGCCAGCCCCATTGGACTGGAAACTCAAATTTGAAGGGCCCTTTTACAAAGGTTCCGGGGGGGGGGGGGGGGGTGGCTAATGCACGGGAAGTGCGTGCAAATCGGCACTATAGCCGGGCTAGCGCATGCGCCTGGCAGTAATTCCGAGTTTGGCATACCACGGGGAGGGGGGCATTCCTAGCGGTAATCAGCAGTTGGTGCATTCTGCATGGTTACCACGCAGGTAGTGCATGAGCCCTTACTGCTATGTCAGTGGGTGGTAATAAGGGCTCAGGCCATAAATAGGCACACGCTAGTTTTAATTTTGCCACACACCCATTTAAAAAAAAAAAAAAACCCTTTTTCCCAGACGCAATAAAGAAATGGACCAGCGCGCGTCCAGAACATGCGCCCACACTACTGCAGGCAATGTTTTACTGCACCTTTGTAAAAGGACCTCTAAATCTCTTGTGCCACTGTGCTGCAGCCTGAGCAGAGCATTAACTTGCCAGTTTTTGCTTTTCACAGCATCCTGTATGCAGACATTGTAGGATTCACTCGCCTGGCCAGTGACTGCTCTCCAAAAGAGCTCGTGGTGATGCTGAATGAACTCTTCGGTAAATTTGACCAGATTGCCAAGGTAAATATTCCCTGTCCTTGCTTAAGGCTAAGAACGGTTGTTGCATGTGTAGCTGAGTGAATGTAAATATACTTTACAAAATATTAATTGTGGATTAAAGTTTGTTGCTTTGTAATCGACCTGTTACTACTTTGATAAGGCAATGATTCACAAACTGAACATTCTTTAAAAATAATCTGTGTTAAGGATCCTGGGTTTTCTGCACAGCTCAGACTAAATTCTGAGACTAGTTAGAAACCTATTCGGCAAAGTGTGTGCGTGGTTTGGAATGTGGTGGCATGTTTGGATAGATTTACATATAATTTACATCATTTAATATGCAAAACTACTGAGTTCATTGTATATCTGCCACAAGAAAACTTCCTGTCTATTTTTCTATAAATGGAATTTAAAAAGGGGGCGGGGAAAACAGATTGGATGTGGGCATTAGCAGCTGTGCCAGTATTTATGATGGCATTTATATGGCACCTTTATAATAGGCTGGCAGGTTGAAGCCTTACCCTATGACCTAAATGAGTACCTGAGGCAGTCAGAGCAGAGGTGATGATTTCTTCAGGGTCATGGTGAATGGCAGGTGCAGGGTTTGAGGGTGGATTTCTAGGATTTCAGCCACTGTGGAGGAGTGGCCTAGTGGTTAGGGTGGTGGACTTTGGTCCTGAGGAACTGAGTTCAATTCCCACTTCAGGCATAGTCACTTAACCCTCCATTGCCCCAGGTACAAATAAGTACCTGTATATAATATGTACAGGGCCGGTCTTAGGCCGAGGCGGCCGCATAGGGCCCCGCGCGGCAAGCCTCAGTCAGCCTCTTCCCAGGGCACCGACGTAAACAACAAGCCAGGTAAGCATGGCACGGCGCCGCCGCGCCATGCTTACCGCCACCCTGCCCGCCCTCTTCTTCTCCCCCCAACCAAGGGGAATGATAATTTTTCTTTTAAATTTACCCTCCGTCGCCGGAATCCAGCACAGCAGCGAGCGTCAGTGAAAACGCTCCTCCCCTCCCGAGTCCCCCCGACGTCTGTAGCCCCTCGGGGGCGGGACAATGAGAATGAACGAATCAGGAAGAGCTTCTGTTCTGCTACAGACGTCGGGGGAACTCGGGAGGGGAGGAGCGTTTTCACTGACGCTGCTGTGCTGGATTCCCGGCGGCGATTGAGGGTAAATTTAAAAGAAAAGTTAACCTTCCTTGGTTGGGGGGAAGAAGAGGATGGCAGGAGAGGGCAGGGGGAATAGGAGGGTCACTGGACATGGTGGCAGGAGAGGGGGGTTTCTGGACAGGATGGCAGGGGCAGGCAGGGAGGACAGGAGGGTTTCTGGACATAGGTGGATGGCAGGGGAGGGCAGAGGGGACAGGAGGGTCGCTGGACATAGGTGGATGGCAGGGGAGGGGGGTTTCTGGACAGGTGGATGGCATGGGAGGGCAAAGGGGACGGGGGGGGGTTTCTGCACATAGGTGGATGGCAGGAGAGGGCAGGGGGGACAGGAGGGTCGCTGGACATGGTGGCAGGGGAGGGGGGTTTCTGGACAGGATGGCAGTGAGGACAGGAGGGTTTCTGGACATAGGTGGATGGCAGGGGAGGGCAAAGGGGATGGGGGGGTTTCTGCACATAGGTGGATGGTAGGGGGGACAGGAGGGTCGCTGGACATGGGTGGATGGCAGGGGAAGGGGGGTTTCTGCACATAGGTGGATGGCAGGGGAGGGCAGGGAGGACAGGAGGGTCACTGGACATGGGTGGATGGCATGGGAGGGGGGTTCTGCACATAGGTGGATGGCAGGGGAGGGCAAAGGGGATGGGGGGTTTCTGCACATAGGGGGATGGCAGGGAGGACAGGAGGGTCACTGGACATGGGTGGATGGCATGGGAGGGGGGGTTCTGGACATGGGTGGATGGCAGGGGAGGGCAGAGCGGACGGGGGGGTTGCTGGACATAGATGGATGGCAGGGGGGACAGGAGGGTCGCTGGACATGGGTGGATGGAGGAGAGAGAAGAAATGCTGGACATGGATGGAGGCAAGGGAAGAGTGAGGAAGGAGATGAGGTGAGGGAAAAGGAAGAGAGGAGAAAAAGTGCACATGGATATAGAAAATAGGCAGAAGCTGGATCCACTGGCAGTCAAGTCTGCAGAGGACCCAGCTTTTACTTACGGATGTAGGGCAAGAAATGAAGAAGAAAGGCAGAAAGTAAAGAAATAAATGGAAAGGAAGCCCTGGAAACGGAGTTAAGAGGACAGATAGCAGCACAATCAGATACTGAGCCAGCATGATCAGAAAAACAAAGTCACCAGACAACAAAGGTAGAAAAAACTATTTTATTCAGGATTTATTAATTGGAATATGTCAGTTTTTGGAAATGTGCATCTGTGATATTTTTCATGTAAGTTTCAATTTTTGTAGTATTGCTGCATGCTGATTCTGACTTCTTGAGGTTACTTTCCAGTTCAGTATTTTGCCTTCATGTGTTTTTCAAATGTGATCAAGGAAGGTGCAGTATTCTGCTAGCGTATAGTTTGCAGCCATTTTTGTTTTTTTTTCACTAGGTTGTGCACTGGTGTTTTAGAGCCCGGTGTAATTAAAGTTGGCTTTCCATGCCACGCATAAGGTTGTAGCTCATCTTGTCCTTGGAATTAGTGCATTTTGCTTATTATTTCAATCAGTTTTTTTGTACAAGTTTAGCGTCATTTGTCTTTATTTGAAATGTCATAATTAAAAACATTTTCTAAAAATGGAATAATCTAATCAATGGGGTGGGGCCAGGGTGGGGGCGGAGCCAGGCTGGGGCAGGGCTAGGGTGGGCGGGGCTAGGATGGGGCCCCACCAAATTGGTCTGCATAGGGCCCCGCACTTGCTAAGACCGGCCCTGAATATGTAAGCCGCATTGAGCCTGCCATGAGTGGGAAAGCGCGGGGTACAAATGTAACAAAAAAAAAACTGCTTTCATTTTACAACTCATGCAATTTGCAACAAAGCCATTCTAAGAAGTTGTAACGGTTCTTTAATGCTGTCACCTTGTATAACATTCCCTGTTGGGCCCTGTGGCCCTTTGTCATTTGAGCATGTGGGGCCTTCTTTCAGCCCATTCTAGTGCTAGACTCTGGTGCTTATCTTAACCCACCAGCTCAGTGCTTATCAGTTGAGTGGCTCAGGGGCTGCAGGGACCATTCTCAGTAGGATGTATACCTGCGCTGATTTGTGCATGAGCACCCTGCTGGTCATCTACCGAGAACCCACATTCTTGAGGATATTTTATCTATATCTGTAATACCCTATGGAACTTGGGTTGCCTGACGATGACCAGCATATAAACATCTTACTGAGAATCATCTGTATCTCTATGATATAGAGCTCTAGAGGTATGTTAGCCACAAGTATAAAGTCTGTATAAGTGTTTTATCAAGTTTTCATTAATAAATATTAGCTTTTCAAATCGTAGCTGTTTGAATATCTACTTGACATAAAGATTAACTTAGGATGGATATGACTTTTGTCACTTGCATTTTCTGTCATTCTTTTAAAGCTTTCCTTTTAAATATGTAAACTACTAAGTCATGTATATTATATAGTACACACTACTACAGTGGGGGAAATAAGTATTTGATCCCTTGCTGATTTTGTAAGTTTGCCCACTGACAAAGACATGAGCAGCCCATAATTGAAGGGTAGGTTATTGGTAACAGTGAGAGATAGCACATCACAAATTAAATCCGGAAAATCACATTGTGGAAAGTATATGAATTTATTTGCATTCTGCAGAGGGAAATAAGTATTTAATCCCTCTGGCAAACAAGACCTAATACTTGGTGGCAAAACCCTTGTTGGCAAGCACAGCGGTCAGACGTCTTCTGTAGTTGATGATGAGGTTTGCACACATGTCAGGAGGAATTTTGGTCCACTCCTCTTTGCAGATCATCTCTAAATCATTAAGAGTTCTGGGCTGTCGCTTGGCAACTCGCAGCTTCAGCTCCCTCCATAAGTTTTCAATGGGATTAAGGTCTGGTGACTGGCTAGGCCACTCCATGACCCTAATGTGCTTCTTCCTGAGCCACTCCTTTGTTGCCTTGGCTGTATGTTTTGGGTCATTGTCGTGCTGGAAGACCCAGCCACGACCCATTTTTAAGGCCCTGGCGGAGGGAAGGAGGTTGTCACTCAGAATTGTACGGTACATGGCCCCATCCATTCTCCCATTGATGCGGTGAAGTAGTCCTGTGCCCTTAGCAGAGAAACACCCCCAAAACATAACATTTCCACCTCCATGCTTGACAGTGGGGACGGTGTTCTTTGGGTCATAGGCAGCATTTCTCTTCCTCCAAACACGGCGAGTTGAGTTCATGCCAAAGAGCTCAATTTTTGTCTCATCTGACCACAGCACCTTCTCCCAATCACTCTCGGCATCATCCAGGTGTTCACTGGCAAACTTCAGACGGGCCGTCACATGTGCCTTCCGGAGCAGGGGGACCTTGCGGGCACTGCAGGATTGCAATCCGTTATGTCGTAATGTGTTACCAATGGTTTTCGTGGTGACAGCGATCCCAGCTGCCTTGAGATCATTGACAAGTTCCCCCCTTGTAGTTGTAGGCTGATTTCTAACCTTCCTCATGATCAAGGATACCCCACGAGGTGAGATTTTGCGTGGAGCCCCAGATCTTTGTCGATTGACAGTCATTTTGTACTTCTTCCATTTTCTTACTATGGCACCAACAGTTGTCTCCTTCTCGCCCAGCGTCTTACTGATGGTTTTGTAGCCCATTCCAGCCTTGTGCAGGTGTATGATCTTGTCCCTGACATCCTTAGACAGCTCCTTGCTCTTGGCCATTTTGTAGAGGTTAGAGTCTGACTGATTCACTGAGTCTGTGGACAGGTGTCTTTCATACAGGTGACCATTGCCGACAGCTGTCTGTCATGCAGGTAACGAGTTGATTTGGAGCATCTACCTGGTCTGTAGGGGCCAGATCTCTTACTGGTTGGTGGGGGATCAAATACTTATTTCCCTCTGCAGAATGCAAATAAATTCATATACTTTCCACAATGTGATTTTCCGGATTTAATTTGTGATGTGCTATCTCTCACTGTTACCAATAACCTACCCTTCAATTATGGGCTGCTCATGTCTTTGTCAGTGGGCAAACTTACAAAATCAGCAAGGGATCAAATACTTATTTCCCCCACTGTATATAATATACATGATTTAGTAGTTTACATATTTAAAAGGAAAGGTTTCTAAAGAGGTATATTCTGTAAGACGACAAGAAACTGGTCAATTTTATCCCCAGAGTGTTTGAATCAGGGGCGTATCTGCGTGGGGCCACAGGGGCCTGGGCCCCCGCAGATTTCGCCCTGGACCCCCCTACTGCCGCCGTGGGTACATTTGCTGGCGGGGGACCCCAACCCCCACCAGCCGAGGTCCGCTTCCTCCTGCCGCTGCGAGGTTTTTTTAAGTTCTTCATCGGGATTCGTCCTCCGTCACTCTGTGCTGCTATTCAAAGAAGCTGCTAGCTGAATGCAGTTTCGGACTGAGTCTGACGTCGCTGCTGCACGTTGTACATGAGTCTGACGTCCTGCACGTACAACGTGCAGCAGCGACATCAGACTCAGTCCGAAACTGCATTCAGCTAGCAGCTTCTTTGAACAGCAGCACAGAGTGACGGAGGACGAATCCCGATGAAGAACTTAAAAAACCTCGCAGCGGCAGGAGGAAGCGGACCTCGGCTGGTGGGGGTTGGGGTCCCCCACCAGCAAAGGTACCCACGATGGCGGGGGGGGGGGAGGGGGGGCGGAAATGGCGGCGGCGGCGGGGGGAGGGGGGGATATAAGGTGCCCCCTCACTCTGGCTTTGGCCCCCGCTACCGCCGACTTTCAGATATGCCCCTGGACTCGCACCACGTTGTACACGCGTACAACGTGGTGCGACGTCAGACAGACTCCGAATCAGCAGCGTACAGCATGGCCACGGAGGAGGACGACGAACAAGAACTTTGAAGACCTCGGCGGCTGGCGGGGGTTGGGGTCCCCCGCCAGCTGAAGAATTATTTTTAAAAACAGGTGGAAGCGGACCTTGGCTGGCAGGGGTTGGGGTCCCCGCCAGCAAAGGTAAACAACGTCAGTGGGGGAGGGTTGGCGGCGGGAGAGGAGGTGGAGAGAGTCATTGGTGGCGGGGGGGCTCTGGCAATGGCGGGGGGGGAGTCATTGGTGGCAGGGGGGCTCTGGCAATGGTGGGAGGGGGGGGGCTAAATGTGCCCCCTCCCTCTGGCCCCCCCTACTGCCAGAGTCCAGATACGCCCCTGGTTTGAATTATTCTTTTAAAGCTATCAGAAGCTGCCTGTGACTTAGCAAGTGCTAATACTTCAACATTATTTCATAAATCCAATAGCATTTATTATTTTAGGTTTTTACTGTATTGGCACATAGCCATGGAATTTTGAATTTAAGTGCTCTAGTTGACTTATTTGTTATTTAATTTCTTAAGTAAAAATTCCACTGTGTTCTTCAGTCTTTGCAGTAAATCCTCTGGGAGATTTCTGAAAGGATGCAAATCGCTACAATTGTTTTTAATAGGGATGGAGAGCAAAACTGAGGATATTATGCCTCTGTATAGGTCTCTAGTGCATCTGCACCTTGAATACTATGTGCATTTTAATGACCTAACTTAAAGATAGAGGAACTAGAAAAAGTTCACAGAAGAGTAATAAAAATGATGGGGGCAGAGCAATTTTCTTATGAGGAAATGCTGAATAGATTAAGGGCCCTGTTTACTAAGGTGTGCTAACGTTTTTAGAGCGCGCTAAATTAGCGTGTGCATATATTTCTATGGGTGCCTCTATCGTTAGCGTGCACTAAAAGCGCTAGCACGGCTTAGTAAACAGGGTCCTAGGGCTCTTCAGCCTGGAGAAGATAGGACTGAGAGGGGATATGCTAAAAATGTATAAGGTCATGAGTGGCGTGGAAGGGTTAAATAAGCAATAGTGTAACCTTTTAAACGCATAAAAAAGATGACATTCCATTAAACTAAGGATCAGCAGGTTGAAAACAAATCATATAAAGTGTTGTAACCATTTCTTCATGTAGGTTTCCAGAACTTGCATGTTTCCTAGTGCTTCATTATAATTTTCTTGTCTTCCAGGGTTTTGTGTTCATCCTGTTATTTGTTTTTTGTTTTTTTAAATTTTGTTACCACTTTTTTCTGTATTTGTCCCAGATATGGAAAAGATGGTTATATTCCAAGAATGATTTAACCAACATTTTAAATTAAATGTAGGATGTGACTTACTGTCTGTTTTTTTTTTCTTTATAATATAGTGCATGCTAAACACAACTCAGTTTACTTCTAAGTGACTTCAGAGCATGCTATGAGGTTGCTCCTTGTCAGTCTGAATTGGATGCTGAAGATAAGGGTTGATATGCATTGACGTTGTTTTAAATATTTCATCATTTAACTTTCATTTTTCGGTAATCCGTGGGCTGTCTTGATAACACAGACCTCTTCTTCATTGTGCAGGAAAATGAATGCATGAGAATTAAAATTTTGGGAGACTGTTACTACTGTGTCTCGGGCTTGCCTGTATCCTTACCAAACCATGCAAAGAACTGTGTGAAAATGGGACTCGACATGTGTGAAGCTATAAAGTAGGTATAGAAGAGAAAGAGCTGCCATCATTTAATTGTTCATTTAACACATGTTAAACTTGAGAGCAAAATTGGTGAAGAAGCCAGCAGGTGGCTATTCTGCTTATACAAAATAAAAATAAAACCACATCTTGCTATCTTGTGATAGTTGTGCTTTGTGGAACAGTGCACATACCTTTACCCACAGCTTGTGTGTGTGGGGGAGGGGGGGGGAGGGGAGTATTGTCAGTAATAAGTATTTACCAATGAAAAAAATATATTATTGTCCCTCCCTCAAGTATGCTACTTGCTTTGCTTACAAAGGCATCAATAACTAAACAGGAGGTAAGATCAACCAAGGAAGAGCTGGAACTCCTAGTAGAGATTATTATATGGACCATCAGAGGGTTTGGCTGCTATTTCTGCACTTCAGTAGTCAACAGCAAAGCCCATAGTGCTAATTTATTCTTTTACATTTTTCAGATTTTATATATTTTTCAAAACATACTCCAACAAACAAGGTATCTCTATAAGTTCTAAAACTTATCTTCGTCACTCCTAGGAGACATCAATCTCCAACATAATCATGTTTTGCAATCTGCATCAGGGAGGTTCCTAAGTATTCACTTCCTGTTTTGCATTCAAAAATAGAACATTATTACTCTTTAATTTTGTATGCCATTCAAAACTGGAAAACTGCCAGAGATCCACAGGTGCTAACTGATAAATTAATGCATAGTTAAGATGAGAAATAAGTTCTTGAAGTTGGCTGATATCCAGATTAACAGCCTGATTCATATGGTAGATAATTTGAGTTGGATGATCTGTTCAAATTTGACTTTTCTAGCACATAAATTACTCAATGTAGAACCTTTTTATGTAGCTACATATAACAGAAAGTTGACCTCACTCTTTAGAGTAGAAACTGTCAGCAATTTACTGTGAAGTTGTCATAGTGAAGCCCTCAGGGAGTGCACTTATTTGGTGATCCTGATTTTATGTTTTGCCATACAACATCCTGCAAAATAAATACCACTATATTTCCTTTAAATCTTAAAATTGAAGCAAAATATCTGTCTTGGTTAAATCAGAAAGCCTCCAGTGTTTATTTTCAATACATGTTGCTAACTGAAAACTGAACTGATAGTTGAGGATTTAGTTGTTGACATTAGAAGTTTCTTAGACATTAAGGGGTCCTTTTACTAAGCCGTGGTAAAAAGTGGCCTGTGGTAGTGCGAGGGCATCTTTTGGGCGTGCACTAGGCTATTTTTTATCGCATGTATGAAAAAGGGCCTTTTGTTAAGGGGCCAGAAAATGGACATGCGCTGAAATTGAAACCAGCACGTGTCCATTTTTGGCCTGAGACTTTACTG
This sequence comes from Microcaecilia unicolor, assembly GCF_901765095.1. Classification (NCBI taxonomy): domain Eukaryota; kingdom Metazoa; phylum Chordata; class Amphibia; order Gymnophiona; family Siphonopidae; genus Microcaecilia; species Microcaecilia unicolor. The sequence continues at coordinate 307,156,644 of NC_044035.1, read as the reverse complement.
CCACCCACTGACCTAGCAGTAAGGTCTCACGTGCTACCTGTGCGGTAAGCATGCAGTGCACGCCAACTGCTGTTTACTGCTGGATAAACAGCTCACAGTAGAAAATAGAAAATTATTTTCTACCAGGGAATTCTGCGAACATCAAATTCAGAATTACTGCCTGGCTCATGTGCTAGCCAGGCAGTAGTGACAATTTGGAGTGTGCTGTACGCACGTAGGCTCTTACACGGCTTAGTAAAAGGACCCCTAAGGGCCTTATTCTGTAACGGTTATGCTCCTAACTTTACGCTCCTAAAATTTATGCTCCTGTTTTATGAGCATAAGTTATACTGCCAAATTATGAGCATAATCTATTTTGGATCATAGAGTTTGCTTGTAATTTAGGAGCATAACCCTTATAGAATAAGGCCCTCAGGGCCTGATATTCAAAGATTTTATGCTCCTAAGTTTGAGAATTATGCTAATAAATTGGCCTCTCTGAAAATTTACTACGGCTAAGTGAATACATTTTTACTCAGAATTTCACTAAACTCTTAAATTTAGGAGCATAAGAAGTGGGTGGCAACAGGGATGGATTTAGGGTGGAGAAGAGAAGTTAGGAGTTTAGCATTGATTTTCAGTACTAGGCTCATAAATCTAGGCAAATGAATGGCAGGCCTACATTTAAGAGTGTAACTTTTTAGTTTCTAAATTAAGATGAATTTTCAGCTGGAAAGTTGTGCTCCTAAGTTTGGCTAAAAATAGGGCACGAATTTAGGAGGCTAACTTGGGAGCATAAATTTAGAAGCATTTTTTGAATATTGGGCCCTAGTTTGAAGTGCAGTTCTGCATAAATTTCATGTTTCAGATCAACTGTCAAGGATGTCTAACATTTTTATTTATCAAAGTCTTTTCTTTCTTTATTTTAGAAACTAATATTGTTCATCTATAATGGATGTTTTCTATAAATAGCAGGATTGATAAGGCACACAAGTGGATGATGACATCTGATGGCACCGGAACAAAACTGTTCTCTCAGAGTTCAGAACTTTAATACAAAATGGCTACCCTTCCCACGCTCAGCAAGCTCCTCTGTTAGTTCTGAAGTTCAAAATAGTGAGAGAGTTCTTGAGAAGGTGGTAGGGATTTTGTGACTTTTCAGTTCTGCTGTCTATGGAAAACATCCTCTAGGTGAGCAAAATTTGCTTTTTCTGTTGACAAGCAGGACTGAGTCTGTCACCCAACTGGGTTGCTCCTTATTGAATTGTCTTAGTCCTTGCAGCAGCCTGCACAATCAAATGCAAGAGTTAGTTGACAAGGACAGATTGTCCAGCTTGACCAAAGGCACAGTCCTATGATGAAACCTGGTCTGAGCATTAATGTGCAGTGACAGTATGAGGAGAGGACCAAGAAGCTGACTTGCAACTGGTATTCAATGAGGTAGACTTCAGGAGAGTTCTAATTTGATGAGCTTGGAGCTGAGAGGAATATCCACTTGTTCATAGCAGAAAGAGGCGAGTCGGTTTTCTAGGGTTCTCTTTGCAACTGGCATATCAGTCTTTTTTGGATGGAATTAAATGAATAGTTGAGTTAGCTTTCTCAATGTTGAAGTTCTTTCTAAGTGGCAGATGAGAGCTTATTAAGCTAAAGTATGAAGGGTCTTTTCTCAAGCATTTGGACTATATTCTTTCTAGATGCCTGCATGATCTTTTGCCTGTAATGGTTCATCATTGAATCATGGAGACAGTTTTTTAGCAGGTCTAAGTTTTGTGTTTGCAGGAGCTATTTCATTTAAAAGATCTAAGCATATAATGTTCCAGTCATGTATGAAGTTTGATGACTGAGAAATGGATCCTAATTGGTCAAAAGGTATTTTGGACCAGAAGGTAGAGGGATCAATTTTACCTCTTGATGTGAAGGAGGAGACCTGAGCTTTTATTCTTGATTTATTTGTGTCTACTTTCCAGTGGAAGATAACTTACTATGATTGGACCATAGGAAAGGAGTCCATACAGGATTAGTAATAAGTTAGTTGGATCAGTAAATCGGTATGCTAATAGGTCTAACTGATATACTCCTTTTTTGCCCTGGATCTTTTTTTTTTTCTGTTCCATTATCGCTGAAAAAGGTCCAGATTTTATGTTTAAATCTGTTTATTGACATAAAATGCAGAAAATACATACATAATATTGCAACAAGAAAACAATACTAATACAGCCCACATCTGCCAATCTTTCATCCGTCGTCAAATGGCATTTTTCTTTTTTCTCTAAACAACCCTCCCCCTCCCCCCCTTATTCCTCTTTTAAGTTTCAACATTTTTAGTGATGACAAGTCAAACGAGTAGAAAGCCCTCGCAGTACAATAATATCCATATCCTAATACAGCAGTGTCAGTAAAACACACCACTTATACAGCACTGTGTACAGTCATCAAACTTTTAACTCCCCCCCCCCCCCTCCATTTGTACTTTAGTTTAACCATTGCTATAGGTGACCGTCTTAGTGCACCTCTCTTTACCACCTAGCAAATATTTCAATAACTCGTAAATTTTCAAAGTAGAATCATAATCATGGTCCAACATTACTAAATGTCATCATAAGTCGGTAAATTCCCCCCCTCCCGCCTCCCCGTCTCCTACTCCTATCTTAAATTCAGCCTTCAGGTTCAATTCCTCTTAGCCCCTTCCTATCTTGGGCTCTGCTCCCCCCCCCCCTACCTAAAAAAGGTCCAGATTTTAACCCCAGCCAAGTCCCGCCCAAAACATGTCTCCGGCACACACCCTTGCTATTTGGATGAACTCTGTGAAAAACATCCTAGTTCTGCCTTTTTGAAAATCGCGATTTATACATTTTGTCGAGAAAAACGTCCATCTGCCACTTTTTGCCACTTTTGAAACATTTTTCCCTTTTGAAAATGAGCGCCATTGTCTTCTGTGTTTTGCAGGAAAAAAGTTTAAGTGAACACACTGAAAACACTTTCGAAAAGCAACCTGGAGAACTTTGTTTTGCCTCTATTTTAGCTGTATGGAAAAAACAAAACTGAAGAGATGAGACTTCAGCATTCGGGATGAGCCACATATGCTTAGACTATACACTAAAGTTCTAAGCTCCGGGAGGGCAGTTCATCCTGATGCCATCATATGACATCACCCACTTGTGTACCTAACTCAGTCCTGCTTGGCAGCAGAAAATAGATGATTGAACTCAAGTTGAACTTTTGGCAATGCCTGCAACAAGTATTGCCACTTCATCATAAAACATGATAAAATGTCAAAGTATGTTACAAAGCATGCTCTATGAACTTGAGTAAAGGTTCCCTCACTTTAGAATGGAATATGATATATTACAAAATAATTGTAACACTTGCCAGAAAAATGCATTTTATTGTGAAACAGACATTTTTATAGTTCCAAAGAACAGCTGCAAGCTAAGATTACAGGCCACCCAACAGATGTAGCGGTATAGTAATTGCATTAAATGATTCAGGGAAGATATTAAACTTGGATTTAACCTCCATCTTGATGTTTTATTTGACAAGAACCTGGTGAATCGTCTGCTATTTATATATGTTAACAGAATAAACAAACTGAGGTATAATCAAAACATGGCAAAGTCTTCTATATCTCACCAGCTTGTGCATTACTGAGGAAGATACCTTGATTGACACTACAGTCTGTCAAATGTTGAAATAATATTTCTCAGCAGAGAATGCATCCTGCACAGTAAGGGGGTAATTTTCTAAAGCCCTTTCCACATGTAAAACATTCTTTACACATGGAAAAAGACTCGTAGAAAATTACGCACTGGTGTACATGAGTAAAAATTAGACGCACTGCAAGCAATCTGAGTAGGCATTCTGGAGGATGTAGATGGGGTGGAACTAGATTAGAATTGTGATGTATGTGCATATTTTATAAAATGTGCATGCACACACATGAAGTTACATGCACACATTTATACCTTCTGAGCATGTGTGTGTATGTGCCTATGTTGCCTTTATGAAACAGGGATTTTTCATATAGGCACCTTGTTATAAAATTAGCTTCCTAGTGACCAAGTGAGGAGGTCAGGGTCACAGCAGGGTATGTCTACTGCAAAGTACATTTACTGTAAATGATAAATATTTTAAACTGATCTAATTATAAGTGTTAATGTGGTCTTTGATGTCTTGGCCAGTGGCTCTATCACTCTAGAAATGATAATATAGGCAATTAAAGTACTTTTACTTTTTCTCCAGTGTCTGAGCTAATATCAACAAGCTCTAAGAATGCAGTGCAGTAGACTTAAGTTTTTTAAAAGTGTGTTTATGATGGAGAGAGTTCTGTAAACACTGTTTCTTCCCAGGCAAGTGAGGGAAGCCACAGGGGTGGACATCAACATGAGGGTCGGTGTTCATTCTGGAAATGTCCTTTGTGGCGTGATCGGACTCAGGAAATGGCAGTATGATGTTTGGTCTCATGATGTTACCTTGGCTAATCGCATGGAATCAGCAGGAGTACCTGGGTAAGAATAGTGGACCTTATATCTAGCTAGCTCATGAATCCCAGACATGCTTTCGCAAGGCATGCTAGTAACACGTTCGTTTTTAAGAAGGTTGTGATTTATTTTGACATTTCATTAGTAGGTGGTGTATCATTGTATACCACCTGGGTAACAGGGCATTTCATGCATTGGCCTGTTAGTTGTAGCTTGCTGTATTCAGTTAAGCTTCTTACAGATTAATGAGAGACAGGTTTATGTTGAAGTGTTTCAGTCCACTTCTCTAGAAACTATTAAAATAAACAGTATGGGAGTAAAACCTTTTAGGCTACTGAGATGTGTATCAGTTAGACCTTTTAAAGCAGCTGGTAAATGGCAGCTGTCCAGTCAAGTATGCTTTGATGGCCTCCATGTGGTTTCTTACTTAGAGATATGGCAGCTTGGTGGGGGCCAGTGACAGCTCAAGCTTTTAAAAGGAAGAGATTGGGAGTTGTGTTCTCCAATCAAAAAAAAATGAGCAACACTTCAGTGTACTTGGACTCCTAATGTTTCACCATTGCAGTTGTGAAGAATAATAATTAAAAATACATCAGAACTAAAAAAAACGGTTCTTAACGATTACATATATCTTAACATCTGACTGAATGATCTACAAAAAATGTTTTCCAGGCATTGTTATCGTTTAATATCATGATTTACATAAATCACAACTTTTGTCTATTTTATAAGCTCCCTTCCCAGACACTATGCCTGGGCAGCTAGCCAAGGGCCAGAGAAGTACTGTCATTAAAGCAACCTCCTGTGACTCTGTTGTGCCTGGAGCAACTTCTGCCTGATCTTCTTCCACAGGCCCAAGTCTCAGTTCTGCCCATCAATCCCTGCTGATCTCGGTGGTACATAATCTGCCATTTTCAGTAGTGTTTTATGCTTGTGTGCTTTTTTTCTTTTTTTTTTTTTAGTCGTGTGCATATCACTGATGCAACATTAAAACATCTGCAAGATGCTTATCAAGTAGAGGAGGGAAATGGAGAACTGCGAGACCCTTCTCTTAAAGAAATGAACATCAAAACTTATTTGGTGATTGATCCGAGGGTAAGTCATTTATGTGTTTTGGAAGTCTTGATCATAAAACCTCTTTTGGGACTGGCCTGCTTAGCATCTTGGAGGTTTGGCCCCTTCAACCAAAGGGGTTTCCGCTGCTCCTGGATAAAGATTCATTCATTTGAGAGAGCCACAGTTTTTATTGGGGGGGTGGGTGGGGAAGTTTGCTGAACCCATTCAGGAAACCTCATGCTTTCTTGTGATTTCATCCAGCTAGTTTACAAACTTTATTTGGAAAATTCACACACTCTCTAGATAAAATGGATTGTTTTGCTGTCCTGTCATTCCATTCTTTTTATACTTGGAGGCATATCAGCAGGTATTTCAGGAATCATTCTGATGAGTGGACAGTAGATCAGGGGCGTAGCCAAACCGGCTGGAGGGGGGGTCCAGAGCCCGAGGTGAGGGGGCACATTTTAGCCCCCCCCGGCGCCGCCAACCCCCCCATTGCCAACGCCACCACCAACAACAACTTTGACCCCTCCCCCTGCCAACGACCCTCTCGACCCCCCCTCCCGCTGCCAACCATCCCCTGCCGTCGCCTACCTTTGCCAGCGGGAAAACCCCAACCCCCGCCAGCCGAGGTCCTCTTCTTCCTTCGTTCTGTTTCTGAGTCTGACGTCCTGCACGTTGTATATACAGGACGTCAACTCAGAAACAGAACGAAAGGAAGAAGAGGACCTCGGCTGGCGGGGGTTGGGGTCCCCCACCAGCAAAGGTAGCAGATGGTGATGGCGGGTTGGTGGCAGGAAGAGGGGTCGAGAGGGTTGTCGGCGGGGGTACAGGGCCAAATCTATGGGGGCCCAGGCCCCCGTGGCCCCACGTAGCTATGCCCCTACAGTAGATATGAAGGGAATACATACTCCAAAAAACCCAAAATAACTTACCCTTTTTTCAAAAATAGTTTAATAAAGACTGGAGCATCTTAATAATAAAAAATGCAGGGAAAGATGTTGAATGCACAGAAAGGAAAATCTTTCTTATGTTATTTTAGGAGGTCCTATAGAAGTCATCTAACAAATCTCCTGCTCATAAAGTTCTGTGGAATTCTTTGGAGATTCAACAGAATACTAACTTTGTAACCTGATGTGTTATACCCATTCTGGAAGTAAATACAGAATATAAAACTTGGAAAAATGCCTGCAGTTTTAGTTTTATAAATTCTGGGGATCATATAAATATCAGAGTGAGTTTCACCTGGTTGCTTTTACCCATTAAAAATGTTAGCATTAAGTACGTGCCATTGTAGTTACTTTGCTCACAGCAGTTTAGGTACTAATGTCTGTGAAATAATTCTTAATAGCCCAAGGAGCGACGTCCACAAAATAACCACCTCCCCAAATCAAAGACAGCTGAAGGACTGAAGATGCGGGCTTCTTTACGAATGACCCGTTATTTGGAGACTTGGGGAGCAGCAAGGCCCTTTTCCCATCTGAACTACAGAGAAAGTGTGAGCCATGAAAGTTCAGCTATGAATGGGAAACCAGTAAAAGTGAGTTGTAAAGAAAGAAATTCTGTTCCATTTTGGATTCTTCATAGTTTGTTATACCTTTATATTATTGGACCAATATTAGCATAAATTATGACTCGTAGAACATTTTCCAGTGTGTAGTGTAACATCTTTTTTTTTTTTCTTTTGTTGGGGGTTCAAAAAAAATATCATTTCCTACAAAGAATCTGACTTTTTGTAGGACCAATATGGCTGGTAGAACTCTGCTTTGTATTTTGGGAAACTTTATAATGCATATGTTCAGTTTTATTTTCACACACCATATTTATTAAGCTTTCTTATATGTATGTTGCTAAGTTCTGTGGGCATGTGGGAAACATAATACTGTCTTTATACAGTACATGGGGCATAGAACTTCGCAGACTGAATGGCCTTGTTTTTAGTGGCCTACAGCCCGATGATCAGAAGCCACACACTGTTCTAATCAGCGCTCTAACAATAGCGCTGGAACAGCACAGGGCTATAATGCCCCATACAAAATGCCTAGCCACCCACCTGTGGTTACCCTGTGGCCACTTAGAGGGTCTATTCCTAGGATACTCTCTTGAGCAGGGACTGTCCTCCCCATGTTTAAACTTGTACAGCGCTGCGTAACCCTGGCAGCGCTATAGAAATGCTAAGTAGTAGTAGGATAGCTCAGATCCGTGTTCACCTGTTGCTTGTGCTCTACACTATCACCCTCCTCTCACCAACTGGGTCCCAGCCGCCTCTGGGCAAGTCTCCTGCTCTCAAATTATTCCCAGTGATTTCTAGGTTACTGGGGGCCACACCAGGGCTTTTTTTTTGGGTGCAAGTGGGGATTAGGGGGGCTGGAGAATCCACCAGATCTCCAGCCCCCCCCCCCGTGCTCTTGGCATCAGGGGGAGGGTCGGGGGGGGGGGGGACTGGAGGTCCACCGCCTTGGGATGGAGGGGTCAGGTTCGGGTCATCTGCAGATACTTGCTGGACAGGGCTCCCTATTTCTCCCCAGTGCTCCAAGCTGGTGTAGGGTTTATAGCTTTAGCAGTGTGCTAGTCTGGCATGCTGCCTGCTGAGCATTGGGGAGGAATACCAGTGTCCCTGTTTCGCATGTATTTGCATGCTATTAGTGTTCAGAGCTGGTGAGCGCGTTGTTACATGCGCTTGCTGGCTCTGATCTTGGGACTTAAGCAAACACGGGTACTAGTCCGGCGCTAATGGTCTGTAGCACCCGTGTTTGCTTTCTATCATCTGCATGCTAGTCAGCCTTTAACAGTATGCCTGATTCTCTTTAGAAAATATTGCTTTATGGTGTGTTGTGGTAATTCAGAATCAGTGTAACACTTGAATGTATTAAGATTCTTACAAAGTATGCCTTGCTTTTAGGAAATTCCTCTGCATTGCCCTGAACACCAGAGGGCTGCTGATAGGTAAGATCAATTCTCATTTGTTTAACCAGAAAAGCAGCAATTTCTATATCTGTTTAATTTTGCTTTTTAAAACTTAATCCTTTCTACCCTCTGTCTCTTTCTGCTTTAATCACTCCAAAATATTTTTTTTCCTAATTGCTATTCTTTAAAATGACACAATTTAAGCACAATTAAAAAATGTTTGCAAAACAGGATCATAATCTTTTTAAAAGAAGGGCCTACTAGTTGGTATGTAACATTTTATTTAGCTTAAGCACTTATGTGAATGTTATCTTAATGTGTGCATGTTTAAGTTTTAGCATAAGTGAAATAGAAATTGAGCATGGCATTCTGACATGGTAATGCAGGGTTGGAGGTCCATGCAGTGCTTCTTAGAAACATCACAGTGTGCATTAATGGCAAACTTGTGTGTTAATTTAATCACAGCTTTTGAGTTGTAGTTAAATTACCACAGGCTCAATCTTTTCACTGGTTTCTAATCCATATGTGGGAGAGGAGTATCCTTACGGTTATAGCATTGGGCTGAGAAGCAGGGGAATCTTGTTCAAATCTCACTGCAACCCCTTATGATCTTGGGTAAGTCACTTAACTCTCTATCTTCTCATGTACTACCGTAAATGGAGAGCCCTCCCAAGGACAGAAAAATACCTGAATGTACGCTGCTTCAATAGCTTTCAAACTTGCAGGTGGTATATAAGAAATTAGATAAATAAATACACACCCAGTGCTAGAAAAAGGCTGCATTTCCAAAGGACATTTGAGTACTGCAGGATGTTTTGACAAACCAGCTAACACAACATCAGGAGTACCAACCATCCTAGGCTACTTTGACAGGGAAGGCAGCAGGCACCTGCATGGGGCCAATGGAGGGCAGAGAGGTAGAGATGAGAACATATATTTTGTTACAGGACCACCCTGAAGAGACTGCATGACAACGAGCTGCTGAGCAGGTACTGGATGAGCTCATATGCTATTGGTTACCTTTTAAGATGTCATCAAGGTTGACTTGGAAGTACTTATTAGCCATTTTCAACCTGTCCCATGAGTAGTGAAGCTATTTAGAAGCATTTCACCTACTGGCTTCTAGTTCTTTCTGGAGTCTAGTGGCCATTGCAACTGGAATGTCAACAGCCATCACGTTTAGGTTATTCTGAAAGCTGTATGGGCCAGATCTATTTCCCAAGGACAGACAGGACCGATTGGCACAGAAAGCAACTTTTTATGATGTGGATTGTGCCATAGATTGCACCCATATGGTCTCATGCCACCTGGGGATATGGAGGAGACCTAAGAAAACTGCAAGCACCACTATTCCATCAATGTAACATGTGATGCCCACATGAAAATAACCAATGTGGAGCTGCGGTTCCTAGGAGGCATTCATGATTCATACATCTTGTACCAGTCTACCCTGTTCAGACAGTTGAGGAGGGACTGTATCACACTGAATGCCTGCTCATAAAGCACTTGATTGTCCTATTTCAGCCACATTCATGGTCATATTGAGCATAAGTAGGTCTTTGGGAGCATCCTTCAGGCAGGGTGCCAGCCCACTCACAGGCCTTCAAGCTGTATTGGCATACCTTCTGCACAATGCCCTAAAGCTGTCAGTCATGTTTGTACTCCAGAGCAGGACAGGAATAAGGTGTAAGTAAACTATGCACATGCCTAGGGCCCAACTGTTAGATGGGCCAATTCAGTGTTTTGTAGGGTAGATTTTTACTACGGTAAGTCATCTGTTGGCTGAAACAAGAGTGGGGTTGGCCAGAGCCATCACCACCACAGAAGTCTATCCTCCCACACCAGGGCTTAATTTGTAGACAAAAAGGAAGTGGATCTGTGTGGAGCTTAGGGAGGAGGCGAGCAGGCCAGGAGCAAGAACAGCAAAAGAAGGTGGTTTGGATTAAGGAACTACTACTACTTAGCATTTCTATAGCGCTGCTAGGGTTACGCAGCGCTGTACAAGTTTAAACATGAGGAAGGACAGTCCCTGCTCAAGAGAGCTTACAATCTAAAGGTAACAAACTATGTAGTGAGTGTAGTATCATGAGTGGGGAAGGTGGTTAGGCGCCAAAAGCAAGGGAGAAGAGATGGGCTTTGAGTAAGGACTTGAAAATGGGCAGGGAGGGTGCATGGCGTATGGGCTCGGGAAGTCTGTTCCAGGCATAAGGTGATGCGAGGCAGAAGGGGCGGAGTCTGGAGTTAGCGGTGGTGGAGAAGGGTACAGATAGGAGTGATTTGTCCTGAGAGCGGAGGTTACGGGTGGGAACATACGGGGAGAGGAGGGTAGAGAGGTAATAGGGGGCTGCAGATTGAGTGCATTTGAAGGTCAGTAGGAGAAGCTTGAACTGTATATGGTAGCGGATCGGGAGCCAGTGAAGCGACTTGAGGAGAGGGGTGATATGAGAGTATCGGTTCACGCGGTAGATAAGACGTGCGGCGGAATTTTGGACAGATTGGAGGGGGGATAGGTGGCTAAGCGGGAGACCAGCGAGGAGCAGATTGCAATAGTCAAGACGAGAGGTAATGAGCGAGTGGACGAGGGTTCGGGTGGTCTGTTCAGAGAGGAATGGTTGAATTTTGCTAATATTATAGAGGAAGAAGCGACAGGTCTTAGCTGTCTGCTGGATATGGGCAGAGAAGGAGAGGGAGGAGTCGACAATGACTCCGAGATTGCGGGCTGAAGAGACGGGGAGGATGAGGGCGTTGTCAACAGAGACGGAAAGTGGGAGAAGAGGAGAGGAGGGTTTGGGTGGAAAGACAAGGAGCTCAGTCTTTGCCATGTTCACTTTCAGATGCCGGTTGGACATCCAGGCAGCGATGTCTGAAAAGCAGGCCGAAACTTTGGCCTGGGTTTCGACTGTGATGTCGGGAGTGGAGAGGTAAAGCTGGGTGTCATCGGCATAGAGATGGTACTGGAAACCATGTGATGAGATCAGCGAGCCCAGGGAGGAGGTGTATATCGAGAAAAGAAGCGGTCCCAGGACAGATCCTTGAGGAACCCCAACAGAGAGCGGGACGGGGATGGAAGAAGAGCCATTAGAAAATACTCTGAAGGTGCGTTGGGAAAGATACGAGGAGAACCAGGAGAGGACGAAGCCCTGGAACCCGAATGAGGACAGTGTGTCAAGAAGTAAATTATGATTGACTGTGTCAAAGGCGGCAGATAGGTTGAGGAGGATGAGGATGGAATAGTGACCTTTGGATTTGGCAAGGAACAGGTTATTGCAGACTTTAGAGAGTGCTGTTTCTGTCGAGTGTAGTGGGCGAAAGCCGGATTGTAGCGGATCGAGGACGGCCTGAGAGGAGAGGAAATCAAGGCAGCGGCTGTGGACAGCGCGTTCAAGTAATTTGGAGAAGAAGGGTAGAAGGGAGATGGGGCGGTAATTGGAGGGACAGGTGGAGTCAAGTGATGGTTTTTTGAGAAGTGGTGTGACTACAGCGTGCTTGAAGGAGTCAGGGACAGTAGCAGTGGAGAGAGAGAGGTTGAGGATGTGACAGATTGAGGGGTTAACTGTAGGAGAGATGTTGGTAAGCAGATTGGTGGGAATGGGATCATAGGAACAGATGGTGCACTTAGAGGAAGAAAGAAGGCGAGCAGTTTCCTCTTCGGTGATCTCGGGGAAGGAGGAGAAGGAGGCCAGGTTAGGTTGGTTGAGGGAGTGGGTTAAGAAGTCATAGGGAGGAGAAGGCTTGGAGGTGAATTCAAGGTTTATCTTCTGCACTTTATCGTGGAAGAAGTCAGCTAGTGTTTGAGGAGAGAGTGGGGGGGGGGGGGAGCAGAGGGCACCTTAAGTAGGGAGTTGAGGGTGGCGAAGAGGCGACGAGGGTTGGAGCTAAGAGAATTGGTTAATTGAGAATAATATTCCTGTTTGGCAAGGGATAGGGAGGACTGGAAGGAGGATAGCATGAATTTGTAATGGGTGAATTCTGACAGGGTGCGAGATTTCCTCCAGAGTCGTTCAGCAGATCGGGTGCAGGAGCGAAGGTAACGGATGCAAGGGGTTAACCAGGGCTGAGGATTAATGCGCTTAGTGGGGCGAGAGACAAATGGTGCTAGGGTATCCAGAGCAGTGGAGAGAATTTCATTGTAGGTAGAGACAGCCGTGTCGACAGATTCAGAAGACGAGATGGAAGGGAAGAGATTGGAGATGTGAGAGGATAGGGTAGGGGGGGTCGACAGCTTGGAGATTCCTGAAGGCAGTGGTTATAGTTGGGCGAGGTTGAGGGGGAGGGTGATGAAGTGTGAGGGTGATTAGGTGATGATCCGAGATAGGAAGGACTGAGGTGCAGAAATTGGAAGGTGAGCAGGAAGAGAAGAGAACGAGGTCGAGACAATGGCCATCACGGTGAGTAGGGGTGGTAGAGCATAGTTGGAGGTTAAAGGAGGATATCAGAGTGAGGAATTTAGAAGCGTAGGAGTTGGATGGGTTGTCAACGTGAATGTTAAAATCACCACCAAGAATGAGGGATGGAGATGAGGGATCAAGAAAGACGGTGAGCCAAGCGTCGAAGTCAGTAAGGAATGATGAGAGGGGCTTATCAGGGGGGCGGTAGATGACTGCAACTCTGAGTGGTAATGGGAAGAATAGCCGGATGGAGTGAGCTTCAAAGGACGAGAAGCAGTGAGATTGCGGAAGGAGGAGGGGTTGGAAGCTACAGGAGGGTGAGAGAAGTAGCCCGATGCCTCCACCGTGGCCATCTGGGCGGGGAGTGTGGGAGAAGAGATGACCTCCATGACAGAGGGCCGCGACTGAGGCAGAGTCGTCAGGGGAGAGCCAGGTTTCAGTTAGGGCGAGCAGTTGAAGGGAACGAGAGATGAAGAGATCATGGGTGAAGGGCAGTTTGTTGCAGACCGAGTGGGCATTCCACAAGGCACATGAGAAGGGGAGGGAAGAGGGGAGGAGGAGGGGAATAGAGACTAGATTGGAGACATCACGGAATCATTTGCATGGATAGGAGGAGGACAGGTGAGGGGGGCCTGGATTAGGATTAATGTCTCCCACGGATAGCAGGAGGAGGAGCAGGAGAGTGCGGAGGAGGGTGGGGGAGGTCGGGCGACGAAGGCGGGGTGCACTCAGGAAGAAAGGTGAAGGGTTAATGGCAGGAAGGAGGTGTTGAAGATTAAGGGCTAGGAAGGAGGAGGGGGACAAGAGAGATGGTGAGGGATGGAGGTGAATAGGGTATTGCAGCGGGCAGGACGGGAGGGAACACAGCGGCAGACAGCGGTAAGGGGAGGGGAAAAAGATTAGGAAGGGACAGGGCAAGGAAGAGGATGTGGACAGGGGCCATAAGTAGTGATTGCGGTGTAACAGGTGTAAGTGTAGTGACTGGGGTGAGAAGATAGAGCGGAGAGCCGGAGGCTTGGAATTGGAGGGATAGATGGACTGGAGAGCAGGTAAGTTAGCAGTTAGCAGGCAGGCAAGTGAGGCAGTGGCTGCCAAGCTTGCAGGCGGGCTGGAGCAAGCTGGTGCGGATGGACAAGGACGAGCCGAGAGAGGCTGGGGATTGGAGATGTCAGTGGCTGACAAGTTAGCAGGTAAGCAAGTAAATCAATGGGTGACAAGCTAGCAGGCAGGTTGGGGCATGCTGGAGCCAATGGACAGGAACGAGCAGGGAGATGCTGGAGAGCAGGTAAGACAAGGGCTGACAAGTTAGCAGGCAGGCAAGTAAGTCAATGGCTGACAAGGTAATGGCTGACAAGGTAAGACAAGGGCTGACAATTTAGCAGGCAGGCAAGTAAGTCAATGGCTGCCAAGCTAGCAGGCGGGCTGGAGCATACTGATGCAGAGGGACAGGAACGAGCAGGGAGACTGGAGAGCAGGTAAGTCAATGGCTGACGAGTTGGCAAGCTAGCAGGCAGGCAAGTAAGTCAATGGCTGACAAGCTAGCAGGTGGGCTGGAGCAAGCTGGTGTAGATGAACAGGAACGAGCAGGGAGAAGCTGGAGCAAGCAGGCTGGAGCAGATGGACTGAAACAAGCAGGTAGAAGCAGGTTCAGGTGGAATGGAACATGCTGGAGCAGATGTACTGGAGCAGGCAGGCTGGAGCAGGTGTACTGGAACAAGCAGGGAGAAGCTGGCTCAGGCGGACTGGAACAGATGTACTGGAGTAGGCCGGCTGGAGCAGGAGTACCGGAGCAAGTAGGCTGGAGCAAGCAGGCTGGAGCAGATGGACTGAAACAAGCAGGTAGAAGCAGGTTCAGGTGGAATGGAACATGCTGGAGCAGATGTACTGGAGCAGGCAGGCTGGAGCAGATGGGCTGGAACAAGCAGGGAGAAGCTGGAGCAGGCGGGCTGGAACACTGGAGCAAGCAGGGGAAGCTGGATCGGCGGACTGGAACAAGCTGGGATCGGGCGGACTGGAACAAGATGGGATCATGCAGACTGGAATAAGCTTGGAGCAGGCGGACTGGAACACACTAGAGCATTTGGACTGGAACAAGCAGGCTGGAACAGATGGACTGGAACAAACAAGGGGGAAGCTGGATCGGCGGACTGGAGCAAGATGGGCTCGGGCGGACTGGAACAAGATGGGCTTGGGCGGACTGGAACAAGCTGGGCCCAGGCGGACTGGAACACGCTAGGGCAGCTGGACTGGAACACGCTAGGGCAGCTGGACTGGAGCAAGCAGGCCGGAGAAGATGAACCGGATCAAGCAGGGAGGAAGCTGGATCAGCGGACTGGGGCAAGCAAGCAGAGAGAAGCTGGGTGGACCAGGGAAAGCTAGAGCAGCTGGGCTGCTCTCAGAGCAACCGATCTGGGCTGCCCTCAAGCAGCAGAGCAATCAGGGCGCTTGTAGAAGGCTTGTTGCGCCACCCCAACAGCCCAGTCAGGAAGACTCACTCCTTTACCTCGGATCATCTGTCTTTTCAGTAGGCAAGTCGGTATCTGGCTCCGATACCGTTGCGAGGAAGTGTTCCTCGGCACTGGTGGTTGACCGATGTGCAGTCGCGTGCTTCTCTCTGTAGGCCGCGAGCTTCCTTTGTGTGGTTGGTGAGTTCAGCTTGCTGTTGTGGTGGGCAGACACAAGTCGGGTCGGTCTTGGTGATTGGGTCGTGGATCAATTCGATCGTGGACCCGCTGTGGCCACGAGGCGGGCGGTGGGCCGCGGTCAGACTCGGCGGTCTCGGCGATTTCGTTTCTATGTTGTGGATTCGTGAAGGATTCGCATTCCACGGTGTCCTCCTCAGCTATCCAGGTTATCTAGGCAGCCAAGCGAATCCCACAGGGCAGCTCGGCGATCAGGTCTATCGGAGCAACAGCTCAGTTGTGACCCTCATGTCGGCGGCTATCTTGAAGGGGGCTAACAGCAAACAGCAGGCAGGTTGTCTTGGGTTTGTTCATTCATGCTGGCGTCAGCTTTGGATCAGTTCCGTTTCAGTTCCGGTCCATTTCGGACCGGTCGTGAACGGCAGTGGATGGTCAGGGAGGTCTCTTTTTCCTGGACCTCTGGAGCTCCTTACCTGTCGGCCACCTCCCCTCTGCTCCTCTTCCTTGCAGGTTTCCTGGAAGGGAGGGGCTGGAGCAGAGTACTCTTCCTGCTCTGGAGTTTGAAAAAAAAAAAAAAAAAAGTGGCTGAACCGGTCCAGGCTGTTCCCCCCTCACCCCCACCCAAACAAAATTGAGCCCTGCTGAACAACCTGTGCATAGTCCTTCAGTTGGCAGGAGGATGATTGATGTTTACTCGCCTGGATTACATGAGTGTGAGGCCACAGGTGCAAAGAGATGACACTAGAGCAGTGACCATCTAAAATGACTTATTTGTGGTACTGGTTTGAGCCTTTCTTCCATGTGTTTTTATTTAAACACTTTTTGTACTCATGAGTTCAGGGGGAGGGAGGGTGTGGGTATAACTGAAAATAGCCATTCCAGTGTGAAACAGTTTTAATTTAGCCCTGATTAGGTTGATCAATTATTAATAATGTACTCACTTGTCTGTTAATGTTCTAGAAATTAGTGTGTGCACTTGCCAATTTACACAGAAACATAAAAATAGAAAAATGAAGGCAGATAAACACCATATGGCCTAACCAATCTGTTCATCCATGCCATCTACTCTCCCTTTCACTCTTAGAGGTCCTATGTACTTGTCCCAAGCTTTCTTGAACAGATAAGTTTTTGTTTCCACCACCTCTACCAGAAGACCATTCCACAAATTTGCTACCCTTTCTGTGAAGTATTTCTTCAGGTTATTCCTGAGTATGTCCCCCAGTGGCATAGCCACAGGTGGGCTTGGGTGGGCCAGGGTTCACCCGTTTATGGCTCAGGCCCACTCAACAGTAGCCCATGTTTAGTGGTAACTGGTGAGAATCCCAAGCTCCACCAGGTGAAGATTTCCCCCTGATGATGGTAACAAAAACGCTACTCTCCACGACACCGGCACCTGCGCATGTTCAGTTTTCAGTGCAATACTGCTGCCAAGGTGGAAAGAAGCGTTTTCCCACCAGCTGAGATTTTTTTTTTGGGGGGGGGGGGGGGGGGGGGAGGAGAACACTTGGTGCCCACCCAATTCTTGCCTAGGCCCACCCAAAATCTGTTGTCTGGCTACGCCCCTGATGTCCCCTTTCACTTTCATCCTATGCTCCCTCTTTCCAGAGCTTCCTATTCTATCCTTGCCTCCTTTGTGGTTGTGCCACAGAGGTACTTAAACGTCTCTATCATACATCTGCTATCCTGACATTTGTGTATGTACCTAAATATATCGGTAGCATTTAAATGGGAGACCTGCGTGTTAAGTGCCAGGCTAAGTTAGATCAATATTTGGCTGAGCCTAGCATCTTGGAAGTACTGGCATATCTTAATGGGGTGGAGGGAGACATTCCTTATTAACTTGCTTCCAGAAGTAAGAGTTAGCTATTGCCCTGTGTCACTGACTAATAGTTAATGGACCTATCTGCACAGAAATGTCTTCAGATCTTTTTAAGCCTAGCTGTAATATTAATTCAAGACCACATCCTTCAACAGCAATTTTCAGAGCTTCATTGTAGATTGACTGAAAAATTACTTTAAAAATGTACTTCTGTTGCTATTTAGTTTCCATGAAATGTCTTAGTCCTAATACTATGTGAAAGGGTACTTCCTGTTTTATAGATAGACTTTGTGGCCAACAGTTAAGATGTCATACATGCAAAGGCCTTCTTACAGCTCTATTATATTTGAAGGTACTATGATAAGCTGAACTCTGTTAGAAGGTTTTAACAAAATCGCTAATCTACCCTGTTTCTGTTTTTCTCTCACTCAAAAATGCCAGGCTGGTTTCTTTCTGCAAGCTCAGCCCAGCATTTGTGAGTGAAAGATGCTGTGGATTACTTCTATTTGACCTGTGTTTGCAGGAATTTATTTCTTTTGATTGCTGTATTTTATCAGAATTATGGACTCCTAATGCAGGCAGTTTTGCTGAAACACGGCTCGTGTCACTCCCTGGAATTTCTTGCTTTACATATTGAATAAAGAATTTCCATCTGACACCAGGTTTCCTTTCCTTTAGTCATCCCTGCTATGCTTGACTGTTCAGGTGATTGTGTTTTGTAGTCTTATGTCCTTTGAACTAACAGTGAGACTAGTGTAGTAAATGTGATGTCTGCTGTTTTACTAGTTATTGAACAAGTGACAAGTGTTATTGCCATTTTGGATCAGTAGCGTATATCCAAAAGAGCACAAGGAGCCTTCAAAATTGAGAGCATCTCAGCTACATTTTATTGATCGAACCCAACACGGTCTCTGGATGGTATTTTATTCCAAAGAAATGAATATTCCAATGGCAAAGAACAAGCTTGTCTTGAAAAAGACAGGTCAGCTCTTAACTCCATAAAGAGATGCTTAAAAAGTGTGGGAACTAGTAGTAAACTTGATGGGGTGTACTGCACTGTGGAACTTGCCAAAAACTAGCGTGTTTAGAATCAAATACCATCCATAGACCTCTGACCACAGGCATTTGTTGCTGGAACGCAGACCACATCGGGTCTGATCAATAAAGTGTAGCTGAGATGCTCTCAAATTTGAAGGTTCCTTGTGCTCTTTTGGATATACGTTTTTGTTTCTTTGCGTTTGGATTCCCTCTCCTCTGTAGTTCATTTTGGATCAGTGAAATATAAGCATATACTAAATAAATTGTGACTAGCGACCCAGGTTCAATATCAGTTTTCCAGTCACTGATGTGGTTTGATTTTGACATCTTCCTCCCTTTTTGAGATCAAAGTTGCTTTAAGAAACATAATTCTTACCCTAAATTCATTGTGGGACTTAATGGCTCAGATGTCTCAAGCGTTGTTTTTAAGCAAACTAACCTTATGTTACAGAAATCAGTTGAGACTGAAAAAAAAAGTGGAGAGAAAATGCCTCAGATTTAAAGACAGTTGAAAAACGCTGTGAAAAAATAGAACAGGAGGTCTCTAAAGTTGGAAATATTCAAGCTACTATTCTTAAAGATGTATCGAACCTTAGGAGTAAGGGGGAGATATATGAAAATTATATGCGCAGACATAATTTAAGGTTCGTGAACTTTCCAATGGTGAAATTGATTAGTCCACTAGATATGCTCAAAAGATATATGAAAGAGATACTGGAAATACCGGAGTCTAATTTTCCTCCACTTATTCAGTGCTACTATATTCCACAGAAAGAGAGAGTTGCACAAGAACAACAATCATCCTTGAACATAACAGATTTTCTTGAAACGTCAACTACAGAGCAGACAACGGCAGCAACTTTGGTTGCAGTTGTAGCTCTGCTACCAGATAAGCAGTGGATATTTAGACTTTTCTTCCGACATAAAGCGAAATTATTTTTGGGACACAAAGAGGCATATTTTCAAAACACTTAGCCTCCCAAAGTTCCATAGAAACCTATGGAACTTAGCCTCCCAAAGTGCTTTGAAAATATGCCTTAGAGTATTATTGTTTCCCGACGTTGCAAGGGATACTCAAAGAAAGAGGAAGCAATTCCTTTTATTAAAACCAGCCGTTTTACATCTAGGAGGAACATTTTATTTAAAGTTCCCATGCAAATGCATTGTGAATTATAATTCCCTTAAATATGTGTTCATGGACCCGAGCCAATTGTCAGCATTTGTGGCTTCAAAAAATGCCATTGGAGTTCAATGAGAATAGCTTTGAAATAGCTTTGCTATATGCTTTATTTCCTTGATGTTTTTTCTTTTTCTCCTACTTTAATCTTGGAATCCTATTAATGAGGACTTATGTGTTGTCACTTAATAATGATGATTACTTATTTATTATTTTCCTTCTTATTAGAGTTTGTGAAGTTATAACACTTTCCTATTCAAGTGTATTCTTGGAAATGTATTTGAAATTATTAAATAAAAAAAAAAAAAAAAAAAAAGAAACATAATTCTTTTGTTATTTTGGTGGCCATGTCCAACAGCAAATGTTAGGTGGCTCCAAACTGGCTCAAATTTTAGTGCAGCCATTTTATTGGTCTTAAACCTGGTACCAGATTAAACTCTCCCTCTGCTTTGTTCATAAATTGCAATGAATTATGCTAAATTAAGAATTAAACATATTTCTCAAGGTCCTGGATTGAAGGCTTGGAACTTTCAGCCAAATGATTCTTAAAATGGACTGTATGTTCCAAGATGCTTTGTAGTGAAGCTAAAATGTATAGCTTATTTATCAAATGTATAAACTTTCTATCCCATAAAAAAATACCCGTTATTTTTTTAATGTGCAGATTGTACCCATCATATAGATTTTGGTATGGCAAAAAAAGTTAATGAATTAATGTTTTCTTTTTGACTTACATTTGCATCAACCTTTCTTCAAAATTGCTATCTGTGTGTGTGTATATCTATGTATATGTTCACCTATGTGTACGAGTATTAGTATGTCAATTTGTGTTTCCATTACATAGCTTCCCATGATTCCAGAACTTGTGGATAGTTGCGTCCATCAACCAGCAGGTGGAGATAGAGAACTGAAAGCTGAGCTGAGATGTATCTCTCTTGGTATCCAGTCCAGCTCCTTAGTATTTTCCATCTCTAGCAGGTGGATGGAGACACGTTTTTCACTTTGTTCTCTACAAGTTGTTCAGAGATGGGAGAGGTCCACACATATTTTCTCGTCTGGTTAGTGTTAGGTTAGCGAGTTGTTAAGGTTCTGTTTATTCTGAGTTTATCCTTACTGCTTGTTTACGTAAATACTGAGGAGCAGGACTAGATGCCAAGAGACATATCTCAGCTTAGTTTTCAGTTCTCTGTCTCCACCCGCTGGCTAATGGACGCAACTATCCACAGGTTCTGGAATAGTGGGAAGGACTAATGCAAAGAAAATTATCAGGTAAGAACTAACTTCTCCTTTCATAAAGATGCCTCTTGATAGATGCTGTTTGATTATCCACTTTGTTTTTCCCTGCTAAATCAAAATGTCTCTCTCTGTTAGTCTGGATGGATCTAGACAAGAACTGTTATCGTCTCCCTCCTCTTCACTTGTAAGCTATAAGTGAGTTTCTTTTTCTGTTTGAATGTCTGTTTTATGCTGATACCTGGCTTGTATGGGACCTTGACATTTCTTTATTAATTGCTTACTTCTGCGGCTGGAGCACTAAACCTGTCATGGTGCCAGTTTGTTTGGGGGAATAGTTGGGAGAAGGCAGGATTTATAAAGCAGAGTCAAGGGGAGGGGAAGGCATTTATATTCAAATTGGAATCCATTTCTTCTCGTAGGCTAAAATGCTTCAAAAACCAAGGGGCCCTTTTACCAAAGTGCTTAGGCTTGTTAACACGTTATTTTTCTGCTCTGATGTATCATAAAATGCTTGAAGGACAAACTGTTTTTAAGTATTTTTTCATTCTTTTGGATATGTATCTTGTTTGAATGGTTACTATTCTATTTACATTTTGGTGTTGTTTTCTGCTTGTTATTTTAGTCTGTACACTGCCCTGGCCTGCCTATCAGTAAAGCTGGTATATCAAGTACTAATACCTTATAAACTATAAGGTAAAACACATCAACAGCTTACATGGTTTTTTTGTATAGTTAATGTGCAGTAAGTTGCATGTTAAGGCCATGCTTTGGAAAGGGGCAGAACTGAGCAGGGCATGGGTGGAAAAATGGACATGGAGAGTGTTCGGTGCTTAACATGCTGTACTTACCATGCACCAACTAATGCGCAATTAGTGTGGGACTACTTAGTGCCTCCTAAATTGGAAGTGCTGAATTGGTTGCATGTTAACTGCTACCTCATTACCACACACTGATGACTTTGTAATGCAGAATCTGCAACTGAAATACTGGGCACGCCTCCCAATTGCCATCTTAGAATTGCACTTAATATATGTTAATTGCGTGCATTAAAGCGTGTTAACTGCAAAATCTTAGCACTTTAGTGAAAAGGCCTCTAAGTTTCAAAAAACGATTGGCTCTGACTTTTTGTTCTTAAAAATTGCTTGAGAATGCAGGTGGAAGGTATTTTCTCTGCTGGTGGGTTTGCACTGGAAGTGTAAAGGTCCTTCTATTTTCTCTTATTTTTTATTAACTTGGCTATATTGCAGCTTATAATATTCAGTGCTTCCACAGGATATAGTTGATGGATAAAATATGATTTTACCTGTTATAGGGAACAGTTTGTTTGTTTTGCTTAGGAATACCTCTCAGAAGAGGAAAATGGAGGAAGAACTTCATGAAAAAATGATGACCACCATTGATGGCCTGAGTTCTGCCAAGTATGTAATTTAATTTTTGCATATCAGGGTGTGGTATTGACTGGTGAATTTCACTGTAAGTATAAAATGTGGCTAAACCCTTTGTGAAGAATTTTAGACAACCTGCCTAGCTACAGAGTCCTGTCAGCTAATTTTTCAAAGGCAAATTGATTGGATAGATTCTCTGTGAAACTTCTGTGTGCTTTGCATCTGTGCATTTCTGTGGGCAAAATATCACTGGGAAACATTGATAAGTTTGAAAAATCTAATGTTTGCATATTTGCTTTCCCACTCTATCCTGTCCTTGCCCTGGGAATTCAAAAAATCATAAGGCTTCTTTTTTGCTAATTTACGCAATGTCAAACTTTAAAGTACAAGAATCTAGTAAACCGGTTTTATGTGAAACAGATTTAAGGAGGAAAAAAACCTCAGATAATAAATGCTATGGTTAGCTTGCAGTATATAACATATTGCTTTTCCAATTGAGTGTCCTCTTCACTGGTCTAAAAAAGCCTCCTATTTATTCATTTTTAATATATTTTTACATCTTATTTCTTATCTTATCAACATTGAGTATCTTCTCTATAAAAAATTAATTCTATTTTGTCAACTTTTCAGCAATTCAAGTTTCTTTGCTTTTTTTTTCTTTAGAGATAAAAACTGAAAATCAACACTTAACTGGCATGCTGATTTTGCTAATTCGCTCAACAGAGTGCCACTGTTTCACAAAGACTTTTTCAAGAGTGATGATCACATTTTTAACAGTTAGTCCACCAGCAAGTTAGAGAACATCCTCCCGATTGCTAAAGAAAAAGACACGTGGCTCTGCGGTAACAGTTATTGCATGAGCTTGAGTGCTTAACACAGTTAAATAAAAGGGCCCCTAAATTTTTTTGTTGTAAGTACAGTAATATGTTTTATGGATTCCTTATTCAGGGGCCCTTATACTATGCCGTGTAAGCATCTGTGTGTGCCTAACGTGCGCCAAAATGGAGTTACTGCCTGACTACTGCGTGGCTCTTTTGGTAATTTCATTATTGGCGTGCGTGCGATACGTGTTAAAGGGGCGATCAAGGAGGACAAAGCCGTAGCGGAGAAATTAAATGAATTCTTTGCTTCGGTCTTCACCGAGGAGGATTTGGGGGGGACACCGGTGCCGGAAAGAATATTTGAAGCGGGGGAGTCGGAGAAACTAAACAAATTCTCTGTAACCTTGGAGGATGTAATGGGTCAGTTCAGCAAGCTGAAGAGTAGTAAATCACCGGGACCTGATGGTATTCATCCCAGAGTATTAATAGAACTAAAAAATGAACTTGCGGAGCTACTGTTAGAAATATGCAATCTGTCCCTAAAATCGAGTGTAGTACCGGAAGACTGGAGGGTAGCCAATGTTACTCCGATTTTAAGAAGGGTTCCAGAGGAGATCCGGGAAATTATAGACCGGTGAGTCTGACGTCGGTGCCGGGCAAGATGGTGGAGGCTATTATTAAGAATAAAATTGCAGAGCATATACAAAAACATGGACTGATGAGACAAAGTCAGCACGGATTTAGTGAAGGGAAGTCTTGCCTCACCAATCTAATGCATTTTTTTGAGGGGGTAAGCAAACATGTGGACAATGGGGAGCCGGTTGATATTGTATATCTGGATTTTCAGAAGGCGTTTGACAAAGTGCCGCACGAAAGACTCCTGAAGAAATTGCAGAGTCATGGAATCGGAGGTAGGGTATTATTATGGATTAAGAACTGGTTGAAAGATAGGAAGCAGAGAGTAGGATTGCGTGGCCAGTATTCTCAGTGGAGGAGGGTAGTTAGTGGGGTCCCGCAGGGGTCTGTGCTGGGTCCGTTGCTTTTTAATGTATTTATAAATGACCTAGAGATGGGAATAACTAGTGAGGTAATTAAATTCGCCGATGACACAAAATTATTCAGGGTCGTCAAGTCGCAGGAGGAATGTGAACGATTACAGGAGGACCTTGCGAGACTGGGAGAATGGGCATGCAAGTGGCAGATGAAGTTCAATGTTGACAAGTGCAAAGTGATGCATGTGGGTAAGAGGAACCCGAATTATAGCTACGTCTTGCAAGGTTCCGCGTTAGGAGTTACGGATCAAGAAAGGGATCTGGGTGTCGTCGTCGATGATACGCTGAAACCTTCTGCTCAGTGTGCTGCTGCAGCTAGGAAAGCGAATAGAATGTTGGGTGTTATTAGGAAGGGTATGGAGTCCAGGTGTGCGGATGTTATAATGCCGTTGTATCGCTCCATGGTGCGACCGCACCTGGAGTATTGTGTTCAGTACTGGTCTCCGTATCTCAAAAAAGATATAGTAGAATTGGAAAAGGTACAGCGAAGGGCGACGAAAATGATAGTGGGGATGGGACGACTTTCCTATGAAGAGAGGCTGAGAAGGCTAGGGCTTTTCAGCTTGGAGAAGAGACGGCTGAGGGGAGATATGATAGAAGTGTATAAAATAATGAGTGGAATGGATCGGGTGGATGTGAAGCGACTGTTCACGCTATCCAAAAATACTAGGACTAGAGGGCATGAGTTGAAGCTACAGTGTGGTAAATTTAAAACGAATCGGAGAAAATTTTTCTTCACCCAACGTGTAATTAGACTCTGGAATTCGTTGCCGGAGAACTTGGTACGGGCGGTTAGCTTGACGGAGTTTAAAAAGGGGTTAGATAGATTCCTAAAGGACAAGTCCATAGACCGCTATTAAATGGACTTGGAAAAATTCCGCATTTTTAGGTATAACTTGTCTGGAATGTTTTTACGTTTGGGGAGCGTGCCAGGTGCCCTTGACCTGGATTGGCCACTGTCGGTGACAGGATGCTGGGCTAGATGGACCTTTGGTCTTTCCCAGTATGGCACTACTTATGTACTTATGTACTTATGTGCATCTGAAAAATATTTTTTATTTTCGGGTGCGCCTAATGGTCGCGCGCCAAGTGGCATTTGACATGCGTAGGTCATTACCGCCTGGTTAGCACATGAGTCTTTACAGCTAGGGCTAGTGGTAAGGTCTCAGACCCAAAATGGATGCGCGACAATTTTCATTTTGTCGCACGTTCATTTTTGGCAAAAATTTTAAAAAGGCCTTTTTTACAGGCGTACTAAAAAATGAATCTGCGCCCCCCAAACCTGCGTCTACACTACCGCAAGCCATTTTTCAGTGCGCCTTTGTAAAAGGACCCCTCAAACACTTGGCCAAATTATGGCCATGTCAGGTCTTGGAATTGCATCTTTAAACAACAACAAAAAAAATTGCCTCTGGGGGATTGCCTTATTTAAAACATGTGTTTGCTTTATAGTGACCTGTATGTGGAAAGAGGTTTTGGTTAACCAGTGGCTGAACCAAACCAGCACTTTACTGCTGACCAGGAGATATTCCTTTTACAGTCGGCCATTGATGCTCTAGTAATGCATTCATATCGCCACAAGAGAGTAGTTTTATAATGGACTGCCTAACTTATGAAGCCTATAGGGGGAAATTCTATAAATGACAGAAATTTGGGCATTGAAAAAAATTCAACACTAAGTGCTATTCTGTATAAGATGTGCGCCTTATGTAGAATAGTTCTTAAGCGCGGATTCCATGTCTAAGTTTTGGGCGCTGGATTTTAATCTGCTGAAACTAGGTGTAAATGCTGGCACCCAAGTCAGGTGCACTTCGGCTAAATTCTGTAATTCCACATGCAACTTTTTTGGAAGAGCCAG
Source organism: Microcaecilia unicolor (assembly GCF_901765095.1). Taxonomy (NCBI): domain Eukaryota; kingdom Metazoa; phylum Chordata; class Amphibia; order Gymnophiona; family Siphonopidae; genus Microcaecilia; species Microcaecilia unicolor. The sequence goes on along the minus strand of NC_044035.1, from coordinate 307,130,808 downwards.
CTCTGTGTATTCGGTGGGTGCTGAGCACTCCCAATATTGAGCAGGCTTCTTTAAGTGTATCCAGGAAGGGGCAATTTGTATTCTGTTTGGCACCCCCATTCATTCTGAAATGTTGGCACCTTTGCTCATAAATTAGGGCTGCATTTCAATTAAAATTTTAATCACACAATTAAAGATACGTTTATTTAGTTTTGTTCCCACTGGAGCTACTTGTGACTCTGGGCAAGTCATGTAACCCGCCATTGCCCAGAGTCGCAAGGAGTTGCAGTGGGAATAAAAAGTAAATAGCGTACTGTTAATTGTGCGATTAATCGCAATTACAAATTTTAATCAAAATGCAACCCTAAAAATTTAAAATATAAAAAGTAATAAAAAGATAAGAAATGCAAAATAAAAACTGAAAAATTACAAATTAAAGAATCTGAAACAGCATACAAAATAGCTATAAACAGCCTTACAGTTTTCACAGCCTAATTCAGAAATGCAGCCCTACTATACATACATAAATTATACCAGTTTTCCAAGGAAAAGTACACACACTCTTTTCCTTTTGGAAATTCTGTACAAAATGTCTACACACTGTTATAAAAATCACTGTTTTACGCTGTAAATGACATTGAAAATTGTCCCTTTAATGACTTGCCGAGTCTAGTGCTTGTGGTATCTGTGTAACTTGACCTTAGGTGCATGGAAGTGGCATACCATCTGTGTCATAGCAATTATGAGACGTAGCAGATTTGACAAGTTAATTCAATATTGGATCAAATTTCAGTCTACATGTGGTAAACCACACCTTATGGATACTTTTTATTGATAGATTTTGCCACAGTTTTAAAAAGAAAAGTACTGTATATGTGTTCTTTTACTTTGCACTTGTATTTTCCTGTGGGTACGCTTTTTTCATGAAGAACATGTGTAGATTTAAAAATGCAATCTATGTACACTGAGGGCCAGATTCTATATATGGCGCCTAAAAAAAATCTGCGCGGTATACATTTCCACCTAAGTGTATTCTATGAAAGATGCCTAGATTTAGACGCGGTATATAGAATACACTTAGTTGATATCCCAGCGCTTAAAACTACGCACGTCCATTTACACCAATGAAAACGTGGCGTAAATCCTGATGCGAAGATTTACATGCATTGGGCCATATTCTATAATGTGCATAAATTTTGGAATGCCCATGTAACTCCCATCTCCCCGCCCATAGCCATGCCACTTTTGAACTGTGCACTTTAAAATTTAGGCGCAGTTCATTACAGAATCTGCTTAGCGAATTATGTGCATAAATTCTAATTAAGTGCTTTTAAATACGGTGATTGGCTTGCTAAGTCAATTAAGTTACGCGTGTTGTTAAAGAATATGCCTGGATTTCGATGCAGATCTCTAGGCGCTGCTATATAGAATCCGGCAATGTATGTTTTTTCTCCTGAACAAAGCATGGAATGCTACCTCTTAATTTAGCTAAAATATGTGCATTATGAAACACTATGTACTTCTAGTCACTTGAGGAAGGGACATTTTTAGATAGTTTGAGTTTTATGCATTAATCACTCTTTACACACACACATGGCTTTGAGACTTTTTAAACTCATGAATTGAAGTGATGATTTTATCATTTATAGAAAACTGTTACCATCAGTCTTATCAAATTTGAATGTCTTTTTATATAGACCTTGCTTCGTTAAGTCGGATGACTTCTATGGATTCTCTCTTTTCTTTACTGGACCCGAATTTGAGAGAGAGGTAGGTAGAATTCATTGTAAGAGATCACATGACAAGATCATGATGTGTCATTTTCCTTCAGAGATCAAAAGGATAACTTTGTATAGGTTGTCTACACTGGAAAATGGACATTTAGGTCCATGCAGTCCAAAAACCCTAGTATTAGAAAAGGCCTAGTATTAGAAAAGGCTTGACAAAAAAGCGCTCAAAAATGGGAGCTGAAAAAATTGGTGCTAAGCCAGCGGTTCCCAAACTGCGCCACAGCACCCTGGTGCATCGCAGCGAACTCTCAGGGGTGCCCCGTGAGCAGTGGCTAGCCAGAATGTAATTTTTGGGTGGGCATGCATTTCCTCTTCCCTTCTCCACCCACCCCCCTGACAACCCATCTGAGCCCCCCTGCACGAACCAGTCCCCACCTGCCTACCAGCTCCATGATCGACAAGCAGACGACCCTTGTCTTCCATCCGGCACCGAGCCTTTTAAAAAAAACGGAGAAAACCGGAGAAACGCCTCGCGTCTGCTGTGCGCTGCTGTAAAGCAAGCAACAAATCGCTTCGTCACGTCGGCCTTTCCTTCACTGTGTCCCGCCCTCTGATGTAACTTCCTATTTCCGCGAGGGTGGGACACAGTGAAGGAAGGGCCGACGCGATGAAGCAATTTGCTGTTTGCTTTACAGCAGCGCAAAGCAGACGTGAGGCGTTTCTCCGGGGTTTTTTTTAAAAGGCTCGGTGCCGGATGGAAGACGAGGGTCGTCTGCTCGTCGATCATGGAGCTGGTAGGCAGGTGGGGTCTGCAGCGCCAGCAGAGCACCCCCCCCCCACCTGTTGACACCCGTGGCGGACGTTGGCTGGGCGGGCCTGGAGGGAAACTGGCTGGGCCTGGGCCCATCCAGGCCCGGCCGCGGCTACGCCCCTGCCCGTGAGTCCTGCATCTCTCCTTCTCCCTTCCGCCGGCTGTTCTCTGTAGCCCCAGGCCCCTGTACCTCTCTGGTAGCGGCGATTGAGACAGTTTTTCATCAACGTTGGAGCTGCCCTCTTCTCTGGAGCGTCCTGCCTACTTTGTTTCCACTTCCTGTTATCCGTGTAGGCGGGATGCGCCTGAGAAGAGGCCCTGATACTGACGGAAAACTTTCTTGATCATTGACGCTGCTGGATAGGTACAGGGGACTGGAGCTATGGAGGAGAGTTGGCAGAGGGAGAGATGCAGGGCACACTGGGAGTGGGGAAGAGAGTCTTGATTGGAAGAGGAAGGTTGAAGGGGAGAGAAGTCAGACTGTTCGGGGAGGTGGGCAGGCCTGGAAGAGACGTGGCATTCAAGTGGGGTAGGGTGGGCAGGATGGTATGGGAAGAAGGGAAAAAAGAAGGAAGCTGAATATGGAGAGAGACAAGGACAAAGAAAAGATGCTGGGCAGGGAGGAACATTGGGACAGGAAAAGGGGGAGGTGGAGACACGGGGGCAGAGGAGGGCCCCCAGAGCTGCTCCAGGTGAAGGTGAGCAGTGGAAAAAATGCGTGAGGGGGGCAGTAGAGAACTGTGGGGGGTGGAGACCTATGTGGCGGCGGGGGTCGGGGGGGGTCGGGGGCCACAAGAAATTGCTCGGACACTTAAGGGTGCCGTGAACTGAAAACGTTTGGGAACCTCTGCACTAAGCACTATTCTATAAAGCACTGATTCCCATACCTAACACTGGGTGCCAGACTTAGGCCTGCTGAAACCTGGTGTAAATGCTAGCACCCAAGTTAAGGCGCGCTTACCCAGTATTCTATAACTACATGTGTAACTTTTCAGAAAGCTACTGACACTCCCATGTCCCTCCCATGGCCACACCACCTTTTGGGATGCAGGTGGGCCCCTTTTACCAAGCTGCAGTAGGGCTAGCATGTGGGTAGCATGCGCCAAATTGACACTAGCGCCAGGGTAGCGTGGGTGCTCAGCGTTCTGAAGTTGGTGCGTGCTGTTTCCCATTGTAGAAAATAATTTTCTATTTTCTACTGCGGGGGAGCATTCCTGGTGGTAATCGGCAGTATGGCCACATTGTCGAGCCTGCATGATTACTACACGAGTAGCTTGTGAGCCCTTACCACCAACTAAATAGGTGACGGTAAGGGTTCAGGCAGTAAATTGTTGCCACATGGTCATTTGCTGCCCATTAAAAAAAGGCCTTATCTGCAGTGGTAAAAAATGGCCCAGTGCACACCAGTTTCACTTATCCAAACTAACACAGGCCACATTTTACTACAGCTTAGTAAAAGGGCCCCTATTGGATTTAGACACCTTGCCTTATAGAATAGTACGCAGCCAGATGTGCGCATACATTTTAACGAGTGTCAGTATCAATAATTGGTTGTATGCACCCAGTTATTGATGGTTAAGAGCTTGTTGACTAATTAATTTACATGCACATCTCGGAAGGACACCCAGATTTGGGCGCCATATATAGAGAGTATGGGGGTATGTGTACAAACTCCAAACTCTGCCCAACTTTGTCCCTGAAGGCACCTACTTGATACATGTATAAACATAGATATGGGATTGATCCTTGTGTACACTTTTCTATGTGTAAAAATTTGGCAAGTATTGCATAGCTGGATTTTATATGGAGAAAGCCTTTCTAAAATTGCCCTAAGTAGTACCTGTTTGAAAATAGCTGTTTATACATAAACCCCTTATTCTATAAAGGTCGTCAAAAATTGCTTGTACAAATTTAAGCATGTTCCTGGTTTGTGCGCAATTTAATAGCATAATGAGCCAATTAGTGCCAATTGGCTTTTTAACAAGCAATTATTGGCACTAATTAGATTTTATTGGCACTAATTAGATTTAATTGGCACTAATGCATGTAAAGTTATTCATGGGATCTGCACCTAAAATTTACATATCCAACCCAAAAAAAGGGGCGCAGAAATAGAAGGTTCATGGGCATTTTGCGGGGGGGGCGGGGGGAACAGGTGTGGTTTTGAGTTATGTGCGTAATTACAGAATATGGATGTTGCATGCTTACATTTATGTGCGGGCATTTGCACCACATTTTCATTAGTGCAAATGGTGGTGCCTAAATTTTATGTGTGACCTCTCTGCTTAAGCGTTAATTCTATAAACTGTGCCGAACTTTAAGCATTGCTTATAGAATACCTCTTACACGGGTATTTTTTGGCACCGATTTTTTAGGTGCCCTATATAGAATTTAGCCCAAAAGCCCCATTTACACACACCTAAGCCTTCTGAAATCACCTGCTAAATGTCATAAAACACTCTTTACACCAACACTGAAAACCAGACCCAGTTGCCATCCTTGAAGGACCGTTGTGTTTCTTTCTGAGTTAGACGCTGCATCATGCTGTTTCCCCATCTGAAGGCGACTTCTTTCCAGATACATAATCTGAATTCACCTCCTCATTGCTCCCTTGCATAGGGCTACAGATCAGTTACCATAGGGATATGCAAGCAGTGCTAAAATTTCTTCAGTTTAGGTGCTTGGTCTTCCAAAGTGTTCTAATTCATTTTTTTTTAGTTGACTACATTTTCATGTGTATAAATGTAGAAATATATTTACAATAGTACATCAAATGTTAATTTATATTGGATGTTGTAGTATATTAAGAATGCACTGAGAACCCATATTTTCAATTTTTGTTTTGCAGTATCGTATGATAGCCATACCAAAACTCAGGAATTATTTTGCCTGTGCTGCTTTTATATTTCTCTGTATATTACTGATTCAGATATTAGTGGCACCAAGGTAAGTGTTCTTTTCTTTTTATTCAGCTGTCTTTTGTATCTTTTTAAAAATGTATGTCCCCTTACACTTTAGATTCCTCTTGATAATATGAAATGGTTCAAACTTTAAGAGAGCAAACAGCAGAGTTGACTGAAAGCAACAAACCAGTATTGCTCACACAAAAGCTTTATTTCATTAACATAAGCTTGACTCAACCTAAGCCATTTTTAGCTTTAGAGCCTGCTATGGGAGTCTAAACAAGCTGGTTTGTTGCTTCACCTGGCTTTTTGGATTAGGATTTTTTTCTCTCTCTCAGAGTTTTTCTCCCACACATTTTTCAAGACTAACGCTAAGACGTTTTGAGCTAGACCTGTTTTTATAACAAGGCACAAAAAGGTGCCCTAAATGACCAGATGACCACTGGAGGGAATCAGGGGTGACTTCCCCTTACTCCCCCAGTGGTCACTAACTCCCTCCCACCCCAAAAAATATGATTAAAAACATTACTTGCCAGCCTCTATGCCAACCTCAGATGTTGTACTCAGGTGCATTAGAACAGTATGCAGGTGGATCCAGGCCCATACCTCCTCCTACCTGTTACACTTGTGGAGGAAACTGTGAGCCCTTCAAAACTCACCAGAAACCCACTGTACCTACATATAGGTGCCCCTTCACCCATAAGGGCTATGGTAGTGGTGTACAGTTGGGGGTAGTGGGTTTTGGGGGGGCTCAGCAGACAAGGGAGCAATGGTGAGATGTGTACCTTAGTGCATTTTATGAAGTCCACTGCAGTGCCCCCTAGGGTGCTCTATTGCTTATCTGGGATGTCTGTGGGACCAGTGTACTAAAAATGCTGGCTCCGCCTACATCCCAATGGCTTGATTTTGTGCGTCTTGCACTTGGATGTTTTTTTATTTGAAAATGGACCAAAAAATAAAACATCCAAATCACAAAACCTTGTTCCAAACAGTATTTTCAAAAACAAAAGATAGACGTTTTTCTTTTTTAAAAATGACCTTCTTTCCTATTCAGATTTTGGACGTTTTTTTTTAAAACGTCCAAAGTTCAACTTAGACATCATATCGAAAATGCCCCTCCACATCACCTGACTTCATTGCAAAAAAGATAATCCTGTGAAGCTGTTTTAAATGAGCAGATATTACCCAAAATATAAATAAATAAATAAATGCTACACAGTACAGGCTTATTTTGGCAATAAATAATGCCATTTAGCAGTCTGGATTCTTAATTACGTCTGAGGAAGATAACTATATGGTGTGGAAAGTTCATGCATGTCTCTCTTCTTTTCCTCCATTGTCTTTGGACTTGAATTTTAGATGTATTCTCTTTCCCCAATCTGCCCCAGTGGTCTTGCAATCTTAAGTTTTATACTTGAGATAGTGGAGAGTGAAGTGGCCCTATCTGAAGTCACAAGGAGTTTTGGTGAGAGAAGCGAGATTTGAACTCTGGCTTCCTCCGTTCTCAGCCTAATTCCCTGATCGCCATCATACCTATATCCTGTTCAGGTTGTCTTCAGGACAGGTGTAGCTGCCACAGCTCCAATCTGCTGTCACTCAGAGGAACCGATTAGCTGAAAATGTCCTTGCTTTATGAAAATTCCAAATGGGTGTCTCAAACTGTGACACAATTTTTTTTGGTGGGGTGGAGAGAAGAAAAGAATGGCCAGTGGCAGTTTCTGGTTGTAAAAGGTGGTTCTGCGGGGGTCAATAATCTGATCAACCTGATTTAATTGAACTGTTTTACAAGAATATGTTAAAGCGTGGTACTTTCTCCTTTTTTTTTTTTTTTTTTTTTTAGGACTAGAGATGTAGGAATTTCATTTGGGATTGTAGCATCCATAATCCTGTTGACTTTGCTTGTATGCTTCGCTGATAAATGTGCGGTAAGTTAAGAACAGGAGGCAGCACATCTTTATGCAATTTAAGTGGGTGGTGGGGTTGCTCAACCTGGTCAATTAGTCAGTCCCTTGGCAAGACTTTCTTAGACAAAAATGTTCAAACTGTTTGCACTGGGACAAAGTCCATGACTGCTTTATTACCAGTTCCTTTTCCTCCGGATTCTATATATGGTGCGCGCAGCCAATTTATGCGTGCTACTCAGTTAACAAGCTATTACTAATTGGCCAATAACAACCAATTATCAACACATTGGCCTGCGTTGGGCTTACTGCAGCTCTGTAAAAGTGCCCCTAAATTTTCTTTGTATTTTTTGACAAGTACACATGATTTTGACTTAGCTTAACATTTTTCTGAAGGTCAATTGTTCTTTGTCTGTTATTAGGTGTAATGTGGCTAGGAGAAGAAATAATAATATATTTACTTGAGAGGAGCTGGAGTTGGTGGGAGCTGCAGTTGTTGGGGTTGTTGCTTCGTGGTTGGAGAGGCCTGGGAGCAGCAGAACTAGATGGGTCAGAATTCAGGAGCTCTCTATTTTGCCCTGCTGAACCCAGAAGTAGTGCTGCAAGGGGGAAGAGAGGTCGCATTGCTGGGGCAGGATCAAACAGTGACGACCTGGGAACCTGGTATCCTGGCCAGCAGTATATTAGGTGCTCATTGGTGTCGTAGGGCACAGAGAAATACATATGTGCATGCACAGTGGTTGCTGAGGGTGTGAGTTTGAAACAATTGAGGGCCAGAGCTTGCTGGCTGAGGTGCATAGGGATACTGAAGAGTGTAGAAATGGAGGACTAGGACACTGACAGTGTGAACAGAAAAGTAGAGAACGCAGCCTGGAATCAGAGGTATTTTGAGTGAGTATTGCTCACAGGTGCTGGATGATTCAGGAGTGAGAACATGAGAATTAGGTAGAATTGAGCATTTTCAGTGTTTACAAGTGTTTAGAGGAACTAAGGCAGGATCTGGCAGGCATGTATAGTTCTGAGCCAGCACAAGATGGTTCTTGCTGGCTCCTGGCTGCAGGGGGAGTTACTGGATTCTGAAGTGTCAAAAATTGTCAGATGGGAGGGAGCAATCAGAGACAGAGGATGTGTATATATACCTTGTTGCCTGTTTATAACAAGATACTGTTTGTGAAATTTTGAGAGAGTGATAAGATTGTGAGAAATAGGATCATTTTTTTATTTTAATGATTCTGAGCTACTCTTAGTGACAGAGAAGAAACGCTGTGAGAGCTGTGTGTGTGTGTGTGTGGAGAGTTGCTGTGGGATTTAATTAAGTTCTCAAATGAATATGATTAATGAATGTCAAACAAGGAAAATTATTATTCTGAAGTAATCAAATTTGAGAGAAAGGGTTATAGTTACCCGGTCTGTTTTGTATATAAAACAAAATGACCTGAAGAGAGAGAGGGAGAGAAGTCCCTTAAACAAAAGTGGGTCAACAGTTTGTGCAAATTTTTTTGTGAAGGCATTAATTTGGGAGGCAAAAGGAAGTAGGATAGAAAAAGTCTGAAACTTTTGCATTGTGCGAGAAAGCTGAACAGAACTTAAAAGGAAATGTGTTTATTGGATTCTTGCTATTCTGCTTTTCTGTGCTATGACCAAAGTGGTTTACATATTACATACAGGAGGGAGTTCAATTAAAAAAAACAACAACTTGAGTGCTAAACACTATTCTGTAAAGGGAGCGTGCCCTTTATAGAATAGCATTTGACGCGCATCTGATGCCTTACTTTTGGGTGCTGTTCTTGCACCTGCTAAAAGCAGGTGTAAATGTCAATGCCTAGCTTGGGTGTGCTTTGGGTGAATTCTGTAAATCCATGTGCAACGTTTTGGAATGCCCCTGGCCATGTGATTGAAGTTAGGTGCTGTGCTTTATAAATAGAGTGCAGCGAGATGTGAGCGCAGGTTTCAAGGCTGCCAATTAACATCAGAAATTGGTTGTTAGCACCCAAATTATTGATGTTTCTGAGTTTGTCAACTTAGTTGCGCGTGCATCTCTGATGTGCACACAAAGTTGGGTGCATAAATTTGGGCACGACAGATGAAATCCGGAGTACCGTGAATATTTTGAGAGAGGAAGCAACTGCCAGTTGTTGGATAGTCACTGAACCCCCCCCCCCCCCCCCCCACACACACACTATTTGGTTAAGTGCTGCTGAATATCGGCTGATAGTCTTCCCTGGCCACTTAAATCGCTTTGAATATCAACCCCTTAATAGCTATGATTTTTATATCTAGGGTGTATGTTTCATTGTTGTTTGTGTGTTATTTGAGAGAGGTGTTTGTATTCGAGAAGTCCGAGTAATTAGGAAATCAGAAGAAAGGTTACCTAACAGTTCTGATGTACATCCACAGATGATCTGAAACAGTGCACAAGCCAATTTAAAAATTACTCGCTTATGTATGGGAAGCCGATGCAGTGCTATGAGGCTTGGAGAAACACTGTCAAATTTCTTAATTCTATAGATCAACCGGGCTGCAGTATTTTGAATAAGCTGTAGTTTGTTAGATGATAAACCCAAATATAGGACTTTACAATATAGTTCAGATGAAGAAGGATCAACATTTGGACTGACAAGGCAAAAGAAGACTTATCAAAATAACTCCTCACCAGCTGTAGTTGTCTCATCTTACAAACGTTTTTTTTTTTTCCATAAATGGCTTCAAACGATAGAGAAGAATCAAGTAACACCTAGTACCTTAGATTTTTCCTCGACTGAAAAAACATTACCCGAAGGCATAAACTATTGGTCTGCTATTCAAAAGAAGCCATGCACTGACCGCTGGTGAACATATAGCTTTCCTATCTGTATATTTCTGAATCTTACAGTTGAAAATCTGACTGAATAATCTGATTCGATCCATATAACAAGGGACCAGGTTTGGGGTAGAGTGAGGGCAAACAGGAAAATCATAGAGCTGGCAATATTCGGCTGCTGTCCAGATCAGTTATCCATTTAATTTTGGCCTGCTGAATAGCAAATCAAACTGAGTGGACAGTTGTGGTGTGGTACATTCAGCACCACTGCTCGTTTTTATAGTGGTGCTGAATATAGTAACATAGTAAATGACGGCAGATACCTGTACAGTCCATCCAGTCTGCCCAACAAGATAAACTCATTTTACATGGTATGTGATACTTTATATGTACACCCGAGTTTGATTTGTCCTTGCCTTTCTCAGGGCACAGACCGTAAAAGTCTGCCCAGTACTGTTCTTGTACTAAGTTCTGAAGCTAACATCGAAGCCCCTTAAAATTTATACTCCAGCCCATCCCTATCTATTCAGTCACGATCAGGGCGTAGACCGTAGAAGTCTGCCCAGCTCCCGTTTTGTTTCCAATTACCAGCATCATCACCCAATCTCCGCTAAGATTCCACGGAACCATTCCTTGTCATCAAGCAGATGAAGCCATTACGTATGGGTTATGTCCATCAACCAGCAGGGGAGATAGAGAGCACTCAAACTTTCACAGTGCCCTCTTGGCCAGCTAGCTCCACTGCCTCTTCAGTATTCTCTATCTCCCTTAGCAGGGTGGCTACAGCTTGTTGGAGCTCCAGAAAAATCTGCCGGGAGGTGGTTCCTGGCTTGCCAGTTGTTAACCGGGGTGTTGGAGGCTATAGCAGCTTCACTTTAAAGGCACATAGGTTAGCCCTTTCCCTGCCTTACCCATACCTCTGTGGATGTGGACATATTGCCTTGCTTGCCCTGTCCTTACCCACCAACAGTGGATGCAGGCATATAGGTTCGCCCTTTCCCTGCCTTTCCCACTCATCTGAGCCTCCGGAGTCTTCAATACCTCTGCTTTCCTCACAGCTTAAAAAAAAAAAAAAAAAGTCGCGTCGCGTTTTTAAAAGCAGAGACGCTGGAACAGAGGTTTTTTGACCTGATTTTCAGCAGGATCGTAGTTGTACACTAGATCCTTTGAGGTAAGAGTGTTTTCCAACTTCTCCGGGGTGGGCCCGCGATCGGGGCGATTTTGGCGCGAAACCGCCATTTTGGATTTTACCGCCGTTTTTCGGCGATGGCTGCGGACAATGTAAAGCGCTGTTCTACTTGTGGCAAGTGCAAATCAGCAGCAGGGCTCTGTAAATCGTACTGTATTGGCGTAGGAGCCGGCCTGAGCATGGCGAGCGATGTTTCTTCCCGCTCTGAGCTGGCAGCGGGTGCCATTTTGCTTACACCGCATGGCGCGGCCTCCGTGGACACGGAGAGACCTGAGCCGGGTGGGGCACCTCGAGATGAGGTTATTTCAGGAGTGGCTAGCACCGGACAGGATTTGGGTGCCCAGGGTGAGATTTTCTCCCCGGATTTTGTGCTTTTGCTGCATAAAGCGTACATGATGAAAAGAGCCCTTCCTCAAGGGTCGCCTGAGGCTCCTCCGATTGCCCCCCCCGATGGATTCTGGCCTGGGACTGCCCAGTGAGGCTTTTTACCCGGATGCTTGGCCTAAAGGTAAGTGCAGAAGGGTTAATTCCCCTTCAGATTGTGGTGCACCTTCCCCCCCCCCCCCCCCCCCCCCCCCCCCCCGTGGTCGGGGTGTGAGGATTCGGAGAACTCTGACAGACGTTCTTGGTCTGAGGAACCAGAGTCAGGTGCGGATTTACCACAGGATCTGGATGATCCCTCCGCGGTGAGGATTTTCCACTGTGATGAGCTGCCAGTGCTTATTTCAGATACCCTGCAGGCCCTCTCGATTGAAGATCCTGACAGTGGCATGGCCTCCTCGGGTAATCCCAGGATGGCTAGTACCAAGAAAGCTGCTCGGGCCTTCCCTTTGCATGACTCCATCCTAGAGCTTGTTTCGGCTCAGTGGGCTGACCCCGAGGGACCTTTGAGAGTTTCCAGGGCTATGGGGCAGTTATACCCTCTGCGTGAGGGACATATGGCTCGTTTTCAAATGCCTACAGTGGATGCCCTAGTCACTGCGGTGACAAAGAGAACTACCCTCCCTGTTGAAGGAGGTGTTGCCCTGAAGGATGTTCAAGACCGTAGGCTGGAAACAGCGTTGAAACGGTCCTTTGAAATTGCAGGTCTCACTGTTCGGGCGTCTGCATGCAGCTGTTATGCTGTGAGAGCTTGCCTAGCTTGGCTGCAACAGGCAGTGGCTCAGCCCGGAGATGGAGCGGAGCCCTTCTTGGATGTGGCTCCGCGGATGGAGGTGGCCTTGTCCTTTCTGGCTGATGCCCTTTATGACCTTGTCAGAGCTTCGGCTAAACAAATGGCAGTAGCAGTGGCGGCTCCGGGTCTACTTTGTGTTTCCCCCATGGCCCTTGATAGGGCGCCTGCTCTTGCGGATTCGGCTGCACCCAGGAGAAGTGGTCCTCATCGCCCCGGATTGGCCAAGGAGACCTTGGTATGCAGACCTCCGACAGATGCTCCTGGAGGCTCCTCTGCCGTTACCTCTGGTACCGAACCTGTTGACTCAGGGACCGGTAGCCATGGAGGACGCCGCCCGTTTTGGTCTTACGGCATGGCTATTGAGAGGGCGCAATTGAGGGATAAAGGTTATTCCAATAAAGTTATTTCCACTCTCCTGCAAGCCCGCAAGCGGTCCACTTCCGTGGCTTATGCTGGGATTTGGTGCCTGTTTGAGTCTTGGTGTGCTTCCAGAGCCATTGTTCCAATGCGGGCTCCTGTCTCGCCGATTCTGGACTTTTTGCAGGAAGGTGTACAAAAAGGCTTGGCCTATAATTCCCTGCGGGTGCAGGTGGCAGCGTTGGCCTCCCTTCGTGGTAAGGTGGAAGGCGTGTCTTTGGCTGCTCACCCAGATGTGGCACGGTTTCTTAGAGGGGTGCTTCGGCTCCGACCTCCAGTGCGAGCACCCTGTCCAGCTTGGAACCTGGGGCTAGTTTTGAAAACCCTGCAGGCATCTCCTTTTGAGCCGCTTTGGCGAGCATCGGAGAAAGACTTGACACTGAAGGCCGTTTTTCTGGTGGCCATTACCTCGGCGAGACGGGTGTCAGAGCTCCAGGCGCTGTCCTGTAGAGACCCATTTCTGCAATTTTCAGAGTCCGGAGTCACGGTTAGGACCGTGCCTTCCTTTATGCCTAAGGTGGTTTCAGCCTTTCACTTAAACCAGCCTATTTTCTTGCCCTCTTTTTCAGAGGAAGAGTTTCCAGAATCTTTTGGGCAGTTGCACCTTTTGGATGTGCGCAGGACTCTGCTGCAGTATCTGCGAGTTACTAACTCTTTCAGGACTTCTGATCATCTGTTTGTTTTGCTATCCGGTTCTCGCAGAGGGTCTCCAGCGTCTAAAGCCACTATTGCCCGCTGGCTCAAAGAAACGATCTTTTCAGCTTATCTGCTGGCCGGCAGGGTTCCGCCTGTAGCCTTTAAGGCACATTCTACTAGAGCGATTTCTTCCTCTTGGGCTGAAACTGGAGCACTCTCTCTTCAAGAGATATGCAGTGCAGCAACATGGGCTTCTAAGCTCTCCTTTGCCCGACATTACAGGCTGGATGTGGCTGCCAGGAGGGATGCGCGTTTTGGTGCACAAGTGCTAGCGCGTGGTGTTGCTTGTTCCCACCCTATCTAGGGATTGCTTTGTTACATCCCATACGTAATGGCTTCATCTGCTTAATGACAAGGAAGGGAAAATTAGGTTCTTACCTTGGTAATTTTCTTTCCTTTAGTCATAGCAGATGAAGCCATGAGCCCTCCCTGTATGATTGTCTGTATGCTGTGAATCTGTTTTTCAGGTTCTGTTCTAATTTCCTGAAGTTCCTTCCTTGGGAGAATGTTGGAAAACAATCTTCAGGATTCATGTTCAGTTTAAATTTAGGAGGATGTGTTCATTCCCTCCAGCATGTTTTTTTTGGAGGATGTGTTGATTCTCTCCAGGAGGGGCGTGTGTTCCCCTCCAGTTCTATAAATAGGAGGATGAGTTCATTCCCTCCAGTGTGTTGGGAGGATGTGTGATTCCCTCCAGGAGGCGCGTGTGTTCCCCTCCACTTATACAATAAGGAGGATGAGTTTATTCCCTCCAGGAGGATGTGCATTCCCTCCTTTATGAGTTCATGCCCTTGTGATGGGCCATCGTTCGCTGTGAGGAAAGCTCTTGTGATTCCCATTGCGGTTTGCCTTACTGCTTTGGAAGCTTCAAATACTGAAGAGGCAGTGGAGCTAGCTGGCCAAGAGGGCACTGTGAAAGTTTGAGTGCTCTCTATTTCCCCTGCTGGTTGATGGACATAACCCATACGTAATGGCTTCATCTGCTATGACTAAAGGAAAGAAAATTACCAAGGTAAGAACCTAATTTTCCCTTCCTTCTAAACAGGATTCCTTTGTGTTTATCCCACGCATGTTTGAATTCCATTACCGTTTTCATTTCCACCATCTCCCGCGGGAGGGCATTCCACATATTCACCACCCTCTCCGTGAAAAAATACTTCCTGACATTAGTCCTGAGTCTGCCCCCCCTTCAACCTCAGTTCATGTCCTCTAGTTCTACCGCTTTCCCGTCTCCGGAAAAGGTTCATTTGCGGATTAATACCTTTCAAATATTTGAACGTCTGTATCATATCACCCCTGTTCCTCCTTTCCTCCAAGGTATACATGTTCAGGTAAGCAAGTCTCTCCTCGTACGGTTAAGTCTCTCCAGTTAACTTTCTGTCCTACTCCCGTACTAGCTGGCCTGTTTCTACTGTGCCTGTTATCCTTCCGGAAGCTGTGACTACTATGAGAGATCCTGCTTGACCTTTAGTGACCAGATTTCAACTGTCATTAGGCCATCTTTTGTGCTCTTTACAGAATTCATTCTATTAGATCACTACTGAATCTGACAAATTAGTGACACATGAACTTATTAGTGGAATTGACTACGCTAATGAGTTCTACAAAGGACTCGCTTATGGCTCTCTGAAACAGCTGCAGTGTAGATCTTACCTGCTAATTTGCTTTCCTTTAGACCCTCCAGACCGGCCCAGAAAAAGTACTAATACATATTAAAGTGCCAGTTCTACACACCGGCTGCGTAATGACACCTATATTAGCTACAATAAGCAAGAGTTTTACTAATCCAGCTTTGAGGATGATTATGTCCACAATAACACAGACTTATACTGCAGTTTTATAATCCTCCTTTTCCTCCAGAATAAGTGTAGTCTAGCATAATCTGAAAAATGAGCATACATTTGCCACAAATATAGACAGTTTTCTGGTCTTAATCAAGATTGTGTTGGCTTGTGAATAACCTTAAAGGAAGGCTGAGTGATGTCTAATGTTCCCTCTTCCATTCTTTTGACAGAGATGCTGTTCTGAGCGGTCCACTCTTTTGCCTCACCTGTATGCTCTTGCAGAAAAAGTGGAAACTATGCCACTTCTAAGGCTACCTTTAGCCATCATCACCATAGGTTCTTTATTGGTAATAGCCGTTGTTAATTTGGTGAGTATTTAATGGGCACTGGGATGCCTCTCCAGTTCACATTTATTCTTTTGTTATAATTCTTGTATAATGCATATTAACAAAGTGTCCTGAGTATCTGAAGAGAGTAGGGATGGGGATAAAAGAAAATGTAACAAATAAAATCAGCTGTCGGTTAAGAGAGATTTTTGTGTCTGATTTGTGTTTGAAGTAATATAGGCTGTATTGACTTTGTTAGATCCATGCTCTATCCTCCTTCATTTCTTTTCTATACTAGTAATGGTAATAGCTTTTTGGGTTTTTTTTTTTTGTTTGTTTTTTTTAACATTCAAGTTTTTATTGAGAATTTTTCAGTAATATATAGAAACAGCCCAGAAACATCACAAGAACAATATTCCTACCAGTATTTAATACAGATCCCAATAGCAACTCGGAATGGAGAAAGAGGCCCATTCCAGTTGAACAGGTATAACCTCAAGTAACAGAATCATTTCTGAAATGCAACCAAACGTTCCAATCCAACACCCATATAAAACCACCCACACTCCCACCTCCTGACAAACACCCACAGAAGAACAGTAAGAAGTATAAATCTGCATCATGACAGTCTTCCAAGACCCAGCTGGTCCCTCTTACATCTGCCTATTTCTATATCTCCCCCCACCCCCTCCCCTTTCAAAAACGATATGAAGCCCCAACCAATGAAACACAGAGAATCCATTACACGAAACTCTCACCCCCGTTCTCTTACAGTAATAGCATACTAGAGCTCAAGTGAACAAACCTCAGTCCAACCCAATAACACCATCCATCCCAGATGTGAGCTTGTCGGTTCCTCACCCCATGCACAGCCTTAGTAAGTTTATCATAGCCAAGTATAGCCAAGAATAGCCATAGCTATACTGGGTCAATTTCAATGAGTGTATTTGTACTTTTTTTAATGAGTGAAAAAAATCATTCACCTCCACCCGCTCCACACCACTCAGGATTTTGTAGACCTCAATCATATACTCACTCAGCCTTCTCTTTTCTAAGCTAAAGAGCCCTAACCTATTTAACCTTTCCTCATGTGGGAACAGTTCTATCCTCTCTATCATTCTGGTCACTCTTCTTTGAACCGTTCCTAATTCCGCTATATGTTTTTGAGATACAACGACCAGAATTGACTACAATACTCAAGGTGAGGTTGCATTGGATAATATTGTACTAAAAGTGCAGCGAGGGAGCCTTTACACTTTTCCATGCCCTTGCTATTTCCATTTTTGCTGCCAAGAGTAATAGATTGGCCACCCCTTTAGGAGGACCCTCAGAGGGGTCCCACCCCGGAACCAATCCCAACAAACACACCTTAGTACATAAGTGTTGCCATACTGGGACAGACCAAAGGTCTATCAAGCCCAGCATCCTGTTTCCAACAGTAGCCAATCCAGGTCACATATACCTGGCAAGATCCCGGAAAATTCAATACATTTTATGCTGCTTATCCCAGAAATAAGCAGTGGATTTTCCCCAAGTCAGTTTAATAATGGTCTATGGACTTTTCCCTTAGGAAGCCATCCAGACCCTTTTTAAAGCCTGCTAAGCTAACCACCTTTACCACATTCTCTGGCAACGAATTCTAGAGTTTAATTACACATTGAGTGAAGAAACATTTTCTCCGAATCGTTTTAAATTTACTACTTTGTAGCTTCATCGCATGCCCCCTAGTCCTTGTATTTTTGGAAAGAGTAAACGATTCATGTCTACCTGTTCCACTCCACTCATTATTTTATACACCTCTATCATATCTCCCCTCAGCCATCTCTTCTCTAAGCTGAAGAGCCCTAGATTCTTCAGCCTTTCTATCATTTGTCCAATTTTCCCCAGTCCACAAACTCCCACCCAGTAGTTGAGCACCTTGGGGCACATCCACCACATATGGCCAGAGGTTCTCTTCATTCCACAGCCCCTCCAACAAAGCCCTTGAGTGCCATCCCCTGCTTTTTCTCCCTTAAAGGGGGAGCAATAGGTTCTATGCACCAGGTGGTATTGCATTTGCCTGTAATTGGTAATAAAAACATACTTGTGCCTATATAAATATATCAGGGCCCTGGTGTCCTCACCCAAAATTTCCTCCAAGCAGTGTTCCCAAGCCCCAACCATCACCTCTGGGGCTAATAGATACTGAGGGCTACAACAGGCACACCTCACTAAAAGTAGGGTCCAACTGCCCGCTAAGCAGAAAAAGGAAAATGGAGATAAACACACACTCATTCTAACCACACCCAGTGAACTATGGGTTGCTCCCCATAGTGCTCTCTTGAACTGCTCTCAAGACTGCCGCCTGATAATATTGCCTGAAGTTAGGCAGTCCCAGCCCACCCCTATCTTTATCCTGTTGGAGCCCCTGCCATTTGGTCTTTGGTCTCCTACCCAGCCGTACAAAATCTTTAAGCATCTGATCCCAAAGTCTAAATTATTTGTTAGTGATGTAAGTGGGAAGTTGGGCAAACAGAAATAGAACTTAGGTATGATCATCATTTGAATCATAGCTACCCTCCCCCACCATGTCAGTGTGAGACTTTTCCAGCCATCCAAGTTGCCTTTAATTTGCTTAGTAATGTGGCCATAGTTTAATTTTTACAGATCAGTTACCTTGTGTGAAATGTAGACACCTAAATACCTCAACCCATGAGCTGCTACTTTAAACGGAAAAGACTCAGACTCTGAAGTGTCCACATTAAAATGTAGTGCCTCCGTCTTATCAATGTTCAGGGACAGTACATCCAGTAAAGGTGGTAGAAAATTAATAGGATCAGCCATAAATATTAATGTGTCGTCTGTGTAGAGTAAGATCTTATTCTGTTCCCTGCAGACTCTAATCCTCTTGGCTAAAGGCTCAATGGCAATGGCAAACAGTAACAGGGACATAGGGTACCCCTGCCCCTGGACAGCTCAGATTCATCCGATTTAGTGCCATTAACCATAATTGCACTCCTAGGCTCTACATTCATGACCTTAACCCATGTTCCAAAAGGACCACCCAGACCCATTTGATTCATAACCTCAAATAGATAAGGCCATTCCACTTTTTCTGCATCTGTAGCTAGTCATGAAGCCCTCTCCTGTCTACGTTGAATGATGTCAAATCAGATTCAAGGCCCTCTTAGCATTGGCCCCCTGTTGCCTGCCCCGTACAAAACTCGTCTGATCCTAATGAATTAGTTTTGGTAGTATCATCTCCAGGACCTAGCAAAGATCTTCATGTCTGTATTTAATAGGGCTATAGGCTTATAACTGGAACACAGTACAAGGTCTTTACCTCACTTAGGGATCACCACTACATTGGCCTCATACATAGAGGGTGGTAACGAGAAACCATCTCTGGTATCGTTGAAGATCTTTACCAGAAATTGAGAAATCTGTGGGCCCAAAAGTTTGTAATACTCCATTAGGGAGCCCATCTTCCCCTGGAGACTTGGTCTTCGGTAATTCATGGATGATGCACTTAATCTCACGTACACGAACAGGGTCATTTAATGGCCAAAAATTGAACTCAGACACTTTGGAGAGGTCTAGTTGTTGTACAAAACTCCTGATTTCCTCATCAAGGCAAGTAAGCTCTGAAGTACAGAGGTTCTGATAGAAAATTCTGAATGCTTGGACAATATCTGCATTAGCAGTCTTATAAGCCTCTCCCTATGCTTGGAACAAACTCTCCCTATGCTTGGAACAAACTCCCTGAGCCCATACGCAGAGCTCCCTCCCTGCCCATCTTCAAATCCTTACTCAAAGCCCATCTCTTCAATGTCATCTTCGGCACCTAATCATTTTACCTCTATCCAGGAAGTCTAGACTGCCCCAATTGACTGTCTGCTGCACGTGTTGTCCATTAGATTGTAAGCTGATTGCACATGTTGTCCTTTAGATTGTAAGCTCCTTTGAGCAGGGACTGTCCTTCTTTGTTAAACTGTACAGCGCTGCGTAACCCTAGTAGCGCTTTAGAAATGTTAAGTAGTAGTAGGGGTCGCTAGTTTACTCACCCACCGCTCATTAATATGCTTACTCAATTGCCACAAAGAGAGTCCATTCTATTCCCATATTCCAGGAATTCCCTTTTATTTCGCCTCAGGAAATATTCAGTCCAGTTAACATCTAGGATGTCTTTCTGATGCCTAAGTTTTTTTTTTTTTTCAATCTCTCTGCCAAAGAAGTGGGCCCTGCCATCTGTGCACTTCTGGCCAGGGTCCTCTCCATCCCAGCACTCTGCTTCCGGGTCTTCTTAGGGTACAGATCTTTAATCGAGAGACTGCTTTTTATTTTTCAAAACTTGCAGCATAGCTTCATTCCACTACTTCTCCAAGTCTTTCAAAGTGAGAAAATGTCTCTCACTGGCCATAGCAGCACTTTCTCCAGGAGATTCACAGGATAAGATCGGAGCGAGATTAATCACATCCTGCCAGCATGATGACTGTCGTAGAGACTATTTTTTTTAAATTGACCTTTCTTAATTTAAAAATCATGCTAAGAGTGATTACATACACAGTCTGAAGACTTTTTTTTTAATCCCATAGGTGCCTTTTGTCTAAGATATGTTAGGTGCTATCTCATACCTAATGCAACTTAAAATGGCATACTGCGGGATACATTCAGACATCCTGCAGTAAGTGCCAATTTAGCGCACGTTAATCCACAGGCTAAAAACTTTTTTTGGGGGGGGGGAGGGCATGTCAGGGGGTGTTCCTTCATTAATCAATTAGTGCAACTATGTTACTGTGTTCAAACTGGTTAGCACAGGATTACAGCATTAGTCCTTATCGCCTACAAAATGGGTGATGGTAAATGCTCATGCACTATTTATTTTTTAATGGCTGCATGCTAATGGCAACATTAACATCTGACACAAAGGAGACAGCGAAGGTGACTCAATAAAACGATGATGCTGTATTGGTCTAGAAGATTTAATGGTCAACGACTTGACACGGCTGTGTTTTGGCCCACTGGCTTGCTTCAGGAGTGTTCCTATATTGTGTGGATGGGTCTGTCAGTATCGTTTGCTGTAATGAAGTATGTCAATTTTATTTTCTATTGTGGTTTTAAAAAATTGCTGGAAGTACTGTAAGTAGCATTGCACGCCCTTGAAGATCACACTCTGAGTCTAGAGAAGATTCAGAGTGTGATTTTTGAGGGTATGCGGCACTACTTGCAGTGCTTCCCGCCGGTTTTTTGAACCACAATAGAAAATAAAACCTGACATACTTCATTACAGCAAGCGATACTGATAGACTCATCCACAAAACATAGGAAGACTCCTGAAGCAGACCAGTGGGCCGAAACAAGGATGTGTTGAGTTGTTGTTGACCAATAAATCTTCTAGACCAATACAGCATCATCGTTTTATTGAGTCACCTTCGCTGTCTCCTTTGTGACAGATGTTAATGTTGCTATTAGCATGCAGGCATTAAAGGGCACCTGACAAGCTTCCCAAACATTCTATACATGTTATTCCTGGAAAAATGGACTTGGGAAAAATCCATAATTCCAGGAATAACATGTATAGAATGTTTTTGTACGTTTGGGAAGCTTGCCAGGTGCCCTTGACCTGGATTGGCTGCTGTCGTGGACAGGATGCTGGGCTCGATGGACCCTTGGTCTTTTCCTAGTGTGGCATTACTTATGTACTTATGTACATTGTTTTATTGAGTCACCTTCGCTGTCTCCTTAGTGGTATTATCTGTGCGAGGTTTTTTGTTCAACATTAACACATGGCCGTTAATACATAATAATGGAAAATGTAACATTTTACAGCTGCAGCAAAAATGACCTTAACGTGTGAAAACCCACGTAAGGGCACGCTAAGGCCACTTTTTGCTACAGCTTAGTAATATAGGGCCCTGTTTACTAAGGTGCACTAGCGTTTTTAGCGCACGCTAAAATTAGCGCATGCTAGAAACTCGCATAGGAATATATGGGTGTCTTTAGCATTAGCGCTCGCCTACAGCACGGCTTAGTAAACAAGGCCCTAAATTTGTGAAAAATAGCAGGCATGTGCTTTCAATTTCACTTCTTTGCATGTGTTAATATTTTTGTGTGCAATTGCTTCTATGCATGTAAAACTGCTACATGTGCAAACAAACAAAAAAAAGCTGCTTTTTCTGTTTGTTTAAAATCCCCCACATTTTCCCCCACTACACCTCTAACTAGATCTAGAATTCAAATAGTGAAGAAACTTTAATTCCATGGCTAAAAGCCATGAAGATGTAAATGTGAATGTAGTTAAAAATAAGCAATTTGGGGCAAATCTTAACATAGACTTATTAATCGTGTTTTTTTTTGTTACATTTGTACCCCGCGCTTTCCCACTCATGGCAGGCTCAATGCAGCTTACATATTATATACAGGTACTTATTTGTACCTGGGGCAAAGGAGGGTTAAGTGACTTGCCCAGAGTCACAAGGAGCTGCCTGTGCCTGAAGTGGGAATTGAACTCAGTTCCTCAGTTCCCCAGGACCAGAGTCCACCACCCTAACCACTAGGCCACTCCTCCACTTTTGCTATTATTTGAGATTCTACATGGAATGTTGCTATTCCACTAGCAACATTCCAACATTCCATGTAGAAGTCTGCCCTTGCAGATCACCAATGTGGCCGCGCAGGCTTCTGTTTCTGTGAGTCTGACGTCCTCACGAAACAGAAGCCTGCGCAGCCATGTTGCTGATCTGCAAGGGCAGACTTCTACATGGAATGTTGGAATGTTGCTAGTGGAATAGCAACATTCCATGTAGAATCTCAAATAGTAGCAACATTCCATGTAGAATCTCCAATAGTATTTATTTTATTTTTGTTACATTTGTACCCCGCGCTTTCCCACTCATGGCAGGCTCAATGCGGCTTACATTTGTACCTGGGGCAATGGAGGGTTAAGTGACTTGCCCAGAGTCACAAGGAGCTGCCTGTGCCTGAAGTGGGAATCGAACTCAGTTTGCCAGTCCACCACCCTAACCACTAGGCCACTGGTTCTCCCACCAGTGATTTAAAATTGCTTAGTTTGAGCTCTGTCACATTTAAAGCTGCATTGATTACATATGAGTGTGTCTGTAAGCAAAATTACCAGAGAAGAGAGAAACCTACTGTACATTTTTCTAAAATCAAAACACAAAACCCTTTGTTGGACACCCTGATTGCTGTAACAGTGCATTGGTTGTGTGGTGAGTTCACATATAAAATAGTGTTTTGTCTACTGATCAGCCCTGTTATTCTTTCTCTTTTCATTCTTTTTAGCCACTGAACCAGAATCTTAACAAGTGTAATGGATCCATTATTGAACAGGATGTTGAGTGTCAGTGCATTCTTGTGAGTAGAGAACCAGCCTTATTCAGCAGACTGAACACCAGTTCCCTAATGATTTTCTAAATCAATAGAATCATAAAAATATCAAATTTCCTCCTTCTACTACTAATTGTGTTTGCTCTGTCCTTTTTTAATTGCCCATATAAGACCAAATTCCATAAATGGTGCTAAAAAATCGGTCCTGAAAAATAACTTGCTAAGCACTATTCTGTCAATGGCCCTGAAAGTTAGGTGACCAAAATTATTAAATTTGCTCTGAACATTAATCAAGGAAATTCAAAGCAAGGGGGCCCCGTGTCTGGGTTTTATACACTTAACCCAACAAGTACAGTGGTGGAAATAAGTATTTGATCCCTTGCTGATTTTGTAAGTTTGCCCACTGACAAAGACATGAGCAGCCCATAATTGAAGGATAGGTTATTGGTAACAGTGAGAGATAGCACATCACAAATTAAATCCGGAAAATCACATTGTGGAAAGTATATGAATTTATTTGCATTCTGCAGATGGAAATAAGTATTTGATCCCCCACCAACCAGTAAGAGATCTGGCCCCTACAGACCAGGTAGATGCTCCAAATCAACTCGTTACCTGCATGACAGACAGCTGTCGGCAATGGTCACCTGTATGAAAGACACCTGTCCACAGACTCAGTGAATCAGTCAGACTCTAACCTCTACAAAATGGCCAAGAGCAAGGAGCTGTCTAAGGATGTCAGGGACAAGATCATACACCTGCACAAGGCTGGAATGGGCTACAAAACCATCAGTAAGACGCTGGGCGAGAAGGAGACAACTGTTGGTGCCATAGTAAGAAAATGGAAGAAGTACAAAATGACTGTCAATCGACAAAGATCTGGGGCTCCACGCAAAATCTCACCTCGTGGGGTATCCTTGATCATGAGGAAGGTTAGAAATCAGCCTACAACTACAAGGGGGGAACTTGTCAATGATCTCAAGGCAGCTGGGACCACTGTCACCACGAAAACCATTGGTAACACATTACGACATAACGGATTGCAATCCTGCAGTGCCCGCAAGGTCCCCCTGCTCCGGAAGGCACATGTGACGGCCCGTCTGAAGTTTGCCAGTGAACACCTGGATGATGCCGAGAGTGATTGGGAGAAGGTGCTGTGGTCAGATGAGACAAAAATTGAGCTCTTTGGCATGAACTCAACTCGCCGTGTTTGGAGGAAGAGAAATGCTGCCTATGACCCAAAGAACACCGTCCCCACTGTCAAGCATGGAGGTGGAAATGTTATGTTTTGGGGGTGTTTCTCTGCTAAGGGCACAGGACTACTTCACCGCATCAATGGGAGAATGGATGGGGCCATGTACCGTACAATTCTGAGTGACAACCTCCTTCCCTCCGCCAGGGCCTTAAAAATGGGTCGTGGCTGGGTCTTCCAGCACGACAATGACCCAAAACATACAGCCAAGGCAACAAAGGAGTGGCTCAGGAAGAAGCACATTAGGGTCATGGAGTGGCCTAGCCAGTCACCAGACCTTAATCCCATTGAAAACTTATGGAGGGAGCTGAAGCTGCGAGTTGCCAAGCGACAGCCCAGAACTCTTAATGATTTAGAGATGATCTGCAAAGAGGAGTGGACCAAAATTCCTCCTGACATGTGTGCAAACCTCATCATCAACTACAGAAGACGTCTGACCGCTGTGCTTGCCAACAAGGGTTTTGCCACCAAGTATTAGGTCTTGTTTGCCAGAGGGATTAAATACTTATTTCTCTCTGCAGAATGCAAATAAATTCATATACTTTCCACAATGTGATTTTCCGGATTTAATTTGTGATGTGCTATCTCTCACTGTTACCAATAACCTACCCTTCAATTATGGGCTGCTCATGTCTTTGTCAGTGGGCAAACTTACAAAATCAGCAAGGGATCAAATACTTATTTCCACCACTGTATGTCTAGTTGAAGCCACAACAGTCATATGACTTCATGTGTCCAATACTACTGTTACAATTCAGTGAATGCTATATGATTGAACAATGAAAGGGGGAAATGGAAATGGGACTTGATATACCGCCTTTCTGAGGTTTTTGCAACAACATTCAAAGCGGTTTACATATATTCAGGTACTTATTTTGTACCAGGGGCAATGGAGGGTTAAGTGACTTGCCCAGAGTCACAAGGAGCTGCAGTAGGAATCAAACTCAGTTCCCCAGGATCAAAGTCCACTGCACTAACCACTAGGCTACTCCTCCACTAGCAACATTCCATGTAGATGCCTGCCCTTGCAGTGCGGCCGTGCAGGCTTCTGTTTCTGTGAGTCTGACGTCCTGCACGTACGTGCGTGCAGGACGTCAGACTCACAGAAACAGAAGCCTGCGCAGCCGCATTGCTGATCTGCAAGGGCAGGCTTCTACATGGAATGTTGCTAGTGGAATAACAACATTCCATGTAGAATCTCAAATAGCAGCAACAGAATCTCAATAGTAGCAACATTCCATCTAGAATCTCCAATAGCAGCAACATTCCAGAATCTCAAATAGTAGCAACAGCAACATTCCATGTAGAATCTCAAATAGGGAAAGGGAAATGGGACTTGATATACTGCCTTTCTGAGGTTTTTGCAACAACATTCAAAGCGGTTTACATATATTCAGGTACTTCTTTTGTACCAGGGGCAATGGAGGGTTAAGTGACTTGCCCAGAGTCACAAGGGGCTGCAGTGGGAATCGAACTCAGTTCTCCAGGATCAAAGTCCACTGCACTAACCACTAGGCTATTCCTCTTTAACTGAGGAAAGGGGCTACTGTAAAACTGTCCATCCTATATGAGGGTAAAGTACGTACTTAATGGAGTTTGGAACTGGATGTATACTTTTGAATTTTCAGTGGTGTGCATATATATTTCAACATTTTTTATTGATGAAGACAGAATTAACTACATCCAATATCTGATTTAACCATAAATGCCACCATCAAACTTTCAAAATAGAAATACAATAATAAAGTCCATCATCAATCTTTTTGACATTTTCTCCCATCCCCCCCCTAACCCTCCCTCCTCCCCTCTACTTTAATAATAACAGCTTTTATTGATGATAAATCAATACAAACATATTCTCAACAGTAACCATACTTTCCTCTCTATCTCACCTCATACATTAGTAGAATTTAACTCGTATAGACAGTCATCATTTTATATCCTACATATCCCCATCCTTATCTGTTCATCTTCATACATTTTGTTCTAAATATACACACATATTCACAATGCAAAACAAACACAAATAACTTCCAAAGTAACACGTTAGATCATAACTCTTTAATATTATAACTGTTCTTTACCCACTATAACAGTTCCCATCCCAGCTACTCCCCTCCCCCCTCCCTCAGACTCTCTGCTCTTCCCCCCTTCCCTCCATCCCAGTATGGTTACTGAAGGTCATAGGTACTATGCATCTAGAACATTCTTATCACATTGCATCTAACATTAAGACCTACATTAACATAACTGTATCATCAAATCTCAGAGACATTTTATTGATTTTCCCCTTACCCCCCCCCCCCCTTCCCATGCACTCTACCACTTAGCAGTGATGTCTGACTTAACAATGAACTTCACGCTCTTTCCACTCTCGTTCAAGCACTCCAGCTACCCTAAAGTATTCAGGACTTGACTCCTTGCTCGTGGGGATATTTTATTTATATACGCCTTCCAAATTTTTATAAATCGCAGCCGCCTCTTTGGCGTGTTGCGGGCATCTTGCATTTCCCATAACATGAGCTCGTGCACCTTATTTCTCCAATACCAAAACGAGGGACCCTTATCTACAGTCCAACAGTTTAGGATGCATTTTTTCCCCAAAATACAGAGCTTACTAAGAAATATCTTTTCTTCAAGCATTCCCTTATTCCATACCATCATAGAACTCAGTATCATCCCCTCAAAGGACAGGACCACTTGATGCCCTAGGACCCAGCTTATAAATCGGGAGAGAGCTGACCAAAACCCTTGTATCTCTCCACATTGCCACATACCATGGTAAAATGAGGCACCCACTGCCGCACATTTAGGGCACTGACTTGTTTCCACCGCACCTGCGTACTAAGCCTGCTTCACCGAGAAATATGCCCTGTGTACAGTTCGGAAATGACATTCCTGCAATTCAGCACTGTTCACCACCCTCACACCTCCCTGAAGCGCTGCTAGTATCTTCCCTTCTGCTATTCGACTTCCCACCTCCTGACTCCATCTTTCAGCAACCAACTTAACATCTCTTTTGGGTTGTTTCCCCTCCAGTGCTTTATGAAACCAGGACACTGATATCTGTCCTGCTGCGTCCCCAGTCAGGAAGTCCTGGATTTCCTTTTCAAATCCTGGCAAGAGGCTTACAGTGGGGAGACTACGCACATAGTGAGAAAGTTGATGATAAGCTAATTTTGCAAACAATCCTCCCGCGTAGTGTTTCTCAAACTCAGAATAAGGCATTATTGTCCCGTCTTTTAATAAAAAATTTCCCAACAATATCACTCCCCGTTTCCCCAGATCTCTGAAAATTTTACTTTCCCGCCCCGGTGAGAACTCCCCATTACCAACAATGGGTAACATCACACTACTCTCTGCACTATGCCCCCAAAGTTTGGTTATCACTTTCCACAAATGTCTTAAACGCTGTAGCAGTAGGCTGTGTTTAACCTGTTGAGGGAGATTTCCAGTTTTTGCGTGTATTAAGTAATTAAGGTGCCAAGGACTAAAATACTTATTTTCTAACTGTAAATCTGTATACGTACTCGTTCCTAAAATCCAGTCTCTTAAATGTCTTAGGAGACACGCTTGATTATATAGTCGCATGTCCGGCATACCTAACCCTCCGCTCCCTTGAGTCCCCTTAAGGTATTCCCATTTAAGCTTTGCCTTCTTCTCTGCCCAACAAAATCTAGCTACCTGCCTCTGGTGCGCCCTCAAATCTTTTTTCCATAACCATAAGGGTAGTACTTGCAATATATATAACCATTTTGGAAACACCAGCATTCTATATAAATGAATCCTACCGCAAAGTGACAATGGTAGGGAGTTCCACTTGGCCAATTGCTCCCTCGTATCTCGCAATAACTTGGGAATATTAGCGGCATAGAGCTGCATGGGATCCAATGTTAATTGAATACCTAGGTATCTAAATGACCCTGTCGCCCACCGTAATGGGAACTGTACCCAGGCTTCCCTCCTTGTCTCCTGACTCACCAATGCCTCCGATTTCATCAAGTTTAAATGAAATCCGGAAAAATCCCCATATTCCTTTATGCTTTCCATAAGGTGTCTCAAGGAAGTCATGGGGTTCGTCAATAGGACTAATAGGTCGTCCGCAAATGCTGCTATTTTGAATTCCCTATCCTGGATATGGATTCCCGTTATATCAATATTGTTGCTTATCTCTCTTATCAGTGGATCAAGTGTTAAGACAAAGAGAAGTGGTGAGAGAGGGCATCCCTGGCGCGTTCCTCGACTTATAGGGAACCAATCCGAGACTATACCATTTACCAGGATTCTCGCTTTAGGATCAGTATACAAAGTTTTAACTGCTTGCAGGAAGAATCCGCCCATGCCATATGCTTTGAGTGTTTCAAAAAGAAATCCCCAATCCACCCTATCAAATGCCTTTTCGGCATCAAAACTAATTAGCATTGTTGGTAACCCTTCCCGCCGTGTTTTTTCCAACGCTAAGATTATCCTCCTCATATTCTTTGCTATTTTCTTGCCCCTTACAAATCCCACTTGTGGGTGTTCTACTAAGGAGGGAAGGTATCTAGCCAGCCTATTAGCTAGCAGTTTAGCCAAAAATTTTGCCTCTGAATTTAATAGTGAAATGGGCCTATAAGATTCTGGGTATTGAGTCATTTTACCTGGCTTCAACAATACCGTTATATGGGCCTGATTCATATGTAGCGGCAGTAGTTCTCGTTGAACTGTTATGTTAAAGACCTCGGTCAATACTGGGCCAATTTCTGTCTGCAATAACTTGTAGAACTCATTCCTCAGTCCATCAGGACCTGGTGCCTTCCCTAAGGGGCTTTGTTTAATTACCCACATCACTTCATCTATAGTGATATCTGCATTCAGCACCCTCAGTTCCTCATCATCCACTTTGGGTAACTCGACACTAGCCAAATAAGCCGCACTAGGTGTAACCAGATCTTCTTGTGGTTTATATAATTTAGCAAAGAACTCTTTAAAGATTCCCGAGATTTCACTATCTTTATTTGCTAGTGATCCTTGGAGGTCTTTTAATGTAAGTATCTTCTGGTAACCTGCTTTCCTACCCATGATCCGTGCCAAAAAACCCCCTCCTTTATTAGCGAATTTGTAAAGATGGTATTTATAATAGGCCATAGACCTCTGGACTGTTCATTTAGACTCTGCTGCGCCTCTAATAGTTGCACCCTTATTCTCTGTGAGTGGTCTACACTGTATTGCCTCCGTAAATTAGTCACCCTCTTCTCCAATCTAAGGATTTCCTGTTTTCTCGCTTTTCGTTTAAAACTTGTGTAAGCTATGATCTCCCCCCTAAGTACAGCTTTAGCTGCCTCCCAATAGAGCACTGGGTCTGTCCTGTGACTCTCATTATTGGCACTGAAATCCTTCCAACATTTTATCAAGTGAGGTAAAAATTGATTGTCCCGGTACAGCCAAGTTGGGAATTTCCATACAAAAGCCTCTCTCCTTTCCCCCTTTATCTGCAATCTCACCATTACCCAGGCGTGATCTGAGATCATTATTGGCCCAATTTTTGCTGTTTCCACCTGTGTAAACAAGTCCCCAGTTACAAGTATATAGTCAATACGAGATAAAGAGGCATGTGCTCTCGATAAGTGGGTATAATCCCGTTCTAACGGGTTCAAGGTTCTCCACACAACCACCACCGCAAACGCCTCTTCCAACCCTGCTATACCTCTCCCGGGCCTGGCCAGCTCCCTCCTCGATGGGTTGGACCTGTCCAATGATGGGTCCACTGCCTCATTGAAATCTCCTCCCATTATAATCTGGGCCTCTCGTAGTCCTTGCAGTGCTCGGGTTAATTGTAGATAGAATCGCTTTTCATACGTGTTGGGGGCATATATGTTACATAGCACTACTGGTTGTCGATCTAATATTAGGGATGCCAGTACATATCTGCCATGGGCATCTTTTACAATCTTAACAACCTTCACATGTATGCCTTTGCGTACCAGTGTGATCACTCCTCCTTTTCCCCCCACTGCCGGAGATTCGAAAATTTCTCCAACCCACCAGCGCTTCAGTTTGGCATGTTCTGCTCCTGTTAAGTGTGTCTCCTGCAGAAATGCAACTGATGCCTGTTGATCATTAAGTGTTTTTAAAATTTTTTGTCTTTTAACAGGCGAGTGGATACCCCCCACATTCCAAGTTATAATTTGTAATGAAGTCATGTAATCCCTATCTGTCGGTCAGTGCTTCCATACAATTTTCCAACAATCATGCCAGAGAGGCGTCCCAGCCACCACCTCCCCAGCACTAACTTTCAGTCCTTCCACATTCTCCCATCACTCCAGACATCCCACTCAGTCTCCTTACATACACACAGATAGCTTGTATCCCTCCCCTTCCCTACCCCTATCCCTCTCCCCTGCCCCAAGCCTCTTCCCATCCCTCCCTTCTCCCCTCGTCCCCATTTATCACACTTCCAGGTCCCCTCCATACCCTAGACTTCTCTCGCCCCATAAAGCCCCTACTTTAACTATAATCTTCTTATTTCTAAACCCCTCACCCCTCAAGGGAGTATCAACCAATGGCCCAAACAGACCCAATTCCGGGCGAACAGCAACTGCCCCCTGAGTGTATATCATAACATCTGCAACTACTATACATCAATGATCCAAGTCCCGAATAAGGACTTTCAATGCAACTCTTACCACATCCACCTATCCAGGCCCCTCACCCCCTCTCCCCAAGTTAAGAAACCCGGGGGGGGGGGGGGGCTTCAAATGTCCTGCTCAACTCACAGCCCTTCCCAAAGTCATGTATCTGGCTTTTTCATTTCTACATCCAGAAACTGCTGGGCCTCTTGTGCGTTTTGAAAGGAGCGCCATTGACTTCCATGTTGGATCTTTAGGACGGCTGGATAAAGTAGCATAAATTTAGTATTCTTGGATACCAGTGCAGAGCATATTGGGTGAAAACGGCGTCGTTGTTCTTGTACCCCCGCCGAATAGTCCTGAAAAATCTTAATCAGGTTCCCCTCATATGCAAGTGAGTCCCTCTTCAGTCTAAAGCCCCTTAATATCTCTTCCTTATGCAGGTAATTGAGCACTTTAATGATGACTATTCTTGGCCTTTGCAGGCTGGGTTGCCAACGCCCCAACCTGTGGGCTCGTTCAATGCACAGCTCTCCTCGGCTATCAGAGAGAGCCAGTTCTTTTTTTAACCATTGTTCTAACAGTTGCCCAAGCGACTTTTCAGGAATCTTTTCCGGCAGCCCCACAATTCTCAAATTACATCTTCTGGCATGGTTTTCCATGTCTTCTATTTTTTCCTGTTGCGATTTAAGCTGTGCCCGAAGCCTGGCTAACTCTTGCGCATTCTGAGAACAAGAGTCCTCTGCGGCTGCAATCCGATTTTCGGCTTCTCCCACTCTCTTCTCCGTTTCGGCCCCAGACGATTCAAGGTTTTTTAATTGTCCAGCCAATAAGTCAAATCGTGGATTTAGGGCAGCACTCACCGCCGCTGTTATTTGCGCCAATTGTTTGTCCGTAAATTCTCCCTCATACACACTTTTCGAGTCCGCCATTTTGTGGCCAGTCTTAAAAGGTGAAATTTTTTCCTTATCAAATTTTGTTCCTCTGCGGGTAGTCCCTGGTGGCATGGGCTTCAAGTATTGCTCCATACACAATTAAATAAGCCACTTATGACCTCCTCGCACCTTTAAGTCTCGCTGAACTATTATTTATTGCGAGGCCTCTACCAGTACTGCGTCCCGGGCCCTCAAGTTACCTTGTAGGTATATCAAAGTCTCAGTTCATGGCCCTCGCTTCTGGTATGATATTTCTAAAACGTCTTCCTGGTCAGGGCACCTAGGTAGACTACAGAATCATCTCCCAGACTTGCGGGCGTAATTATAAATTCCTCAATCTCAGGGGGTCAAAATTGATCTTGCTTTTGATCCTTGGCTATTCCGCCCTGCGGGCCCCTTAAGCTCTCCCTTCAAAAATTGAAATTGGGCTTACCAACTCTCCCGCCCCACCTCAGTGAGGGCGCCACCCTTACTCGGGTCTTTTTCATGGTCCTCCTCGTTCGCCGTCGCTGCCTTCCACAGCTGGTTCAAGTTTTCCTCCTCCCGTCTGGTTGATCCCTTCTCACGCTCACCACCATGGAGGGCCGTTATGAGCCTCGCGATTCGGCCTCCGCCGCCATCTTGTACAGGCACTCATTCAGTTCAGGTATTGTTTGCCCTTTCGGTGACCGGCCACGGCGTTGTTAGCTTCGCTATTTATGTTCGTCTGGGCCCTTGCCACTCCCAGATATTCATTTGGCGTTCGGGAGCGGGTTCAGTAGCTCTAAAATCGGGGGCTCCATGCGGGCGGAACGGAGCTCACACCGCGACGTCCATCCCGCTGCTCGGCTCCACCGGAAGTCCAGTGGTGTGCATATAATTTTAGTGAGAGTATGTTGGGATGGAGGAATGCCAAGATGCCATGAAGAAATAACAACAGCACAACTCCTTTTGTGCTGTGCATATGATTTTACTCATATGTGCCCTCATAAATTAGACATTATCCCCCAAATTCTATAAAAGGTGCTCAAAATTGTGCATGCAAATTTAGGCATGTGCCCAATTTGTGCTTACAAGTTCATTCAGTAATGAGCCAATTAGCAGCAGTTATAGGGCGCTAATAATTATTGGGACTAATTGGCAACAATTTTAATTTACATTCTCATCTTGCTAGGCACTGTTCTACAAAGATGCATGTGCAAACGTTTTAGCGAGCAACTGAAAAGGCGGCACGGACATGGGTGGGTCAGAAGCATTCACTAAAGATGCGTGCAGTATTATAGAACACAGGAGATTTGCGCCTAATTTAGGTGCAAGTATTTACAGCAGGTTTCAGGTGGTGTAAATTTTTGCATCCAAAATTGGGCGCAGATCCCGGTACTAGGAGCGCTGTTTATAGAATAGCGTTCAGTGTTTATTTTTTTTGGCACCCAAATGTGGGCGCCATTTACTGAATGTAGTCCCACGTGTGTAGCTACGTACTTCACTCTGAAAATTATCCCAGGGAAATTTTGCAATGTCTGCAGAGCGAAAGGTGTTCATGTACTTTTTACCGGTGTGGGTGAATTATCCCTGTGATGGACAATAGCACAGTCATCAGTGTTTATAAGCACCTAAGGAGAAGAAATACCCCATCATACCATCTGCTTCGTAGTGTCTCATGACAGCCTAACGATTGATTGAACATTCTGAGGTCGATTTTGAGTTTGTCATGGTGATGCTGTAATACTTGGTGTTGTCGATATAGAAAAGTTAGTAACTCCAATATGTGTTTTTTTTACAGTATTATCTGTATTGCTGCATGCTGGGGTTTATTGCGTGTGCCATGTTCCTTCGAATGAGCAATGAACTCAAGCTTCTCTTTTTGTTGATTGCTTTTATTGTATATAACATCATCTTCCACTCCCATCCCTATTTGGTAGAGAGCAATCCAAACAGGTAAGAGTCTCCTTGACTTGTTCTTTCATTGGTAATTGCATTTGTTGAAAATCAAACACTTTTATATCAGCAGTGTTTTTTTTTTTTTTTATCAATGTCATCGTTTATCATTTATTAATTTGATATACCACCTCTTTTGAGCACAAATCGAGGCAGTTCACATACAATTGTACAGGTACTTGCACTGTCCCTGAAGGCTTCACAATCTAAGTAGTGTGTATCTGGGGCAATGGAGAGCTAAGTGACTTGCCCAGGGTTACACAGAGCTGCAGAGGAAATTAAACCCGGTTCCTCAGATTCTTTTTCCTATTTACATATTGTTTTGTGTTATCTCTGTACATAGGAGCCAACTTTTCAAAATGATTGGGGGGGGGGGGGGGGGGTGCTGAAATTTTTTTTACAGGTAGTGCATTCCCCCTTCCCCTCCCTCTCCCCCTCCCTCTGAGTTCCAGGCCCCCGCCCCCTCCCAGTTCCAGGCCCCCGCCCCCTCCCAGTTCCAGTCCCCCCTCCCTTCCTTCGAGTTCCAGGCCCTCCCTCCCTCTGAGTTCCAGGCCCTCTCTCCCACCCTCCCTCCCAATTCCAGACCCCCCTCCCTCCCTCCCAATTCCAATCCCTCCCAGTTCCAGGCCCCCTCCCTCCGAATTCCATGGTCCCCCCTCCTCCCTCTCTTCAAGTTCCAGGGTCCCCCCTCTGTCTGAATTTTAAAAGTCATCTTTTAAAATTCGGACGGAGGGGGCCTGGAACTCGAAGGGAGGGAGAGAGGGGCTTCTAAAATTCTGAGCTGGCGAAGGGAACTTCCGGTGGGTGAAATATTGGGGGTGCTCGAGCACCCACGGAGTCGGCGCCTATGTCTCTGTACCATCCCATATTGTGGACTAGAAAAAAAAGGTTTTTTGCATTTATTATCTGTACTAGTGAATGGTTGTGTAACACTGTTTCTTTTGCAAGTTTATGCTTGTAATGTATGTTTGAAATTTGTAAAAAAAAAAAAAAAGATACCACACAGACTCTTATATATACGCCCTTTCACCATGTGCCAGAGGTAATATAATCAATAATTTAGAAGGACCTTCCAGACAGCTTTGAATATTACTCTGGGTTCACTAGTATTGTTTGCTAGATTTTTATTTGGGTGTCTGGTTGAGTTTGGGGGAGGTGAGAGGGTTTTATGGTGTGTTTTTCTTATTTTTTTTCTTCTTTCTATTATCGGTGCGTGGGCGGGTGGGCAGGCCAGCGTTCTTCCTCTCTTGCCTGCTGCACACAAAATGACACCGTCTCCAGATGCTCCTCCCTTCTTCCCATACACCTATCTCCCACCCCTTTTCTTTTTAACCCTTCCCTCCCCACTCCCTCTCTCCCCTCTCTTAACCCACCCCTCCCCCTCCCCTTGTCTTCACCGGCCTTCAGCCCGGTTGTGGTTGGCCCCCCCTTAATGGGTTGGACTAATTCTTCTCATGCATATTCGTTATAGATATCCTGAAAAGATTGGCAAGGGGGGGGTACTCTAGGACCCAGGGCCGCCAAGAGAGGCCATTTCGGGGGGAGGGAGGGAGAACACGTACTGCCACCCATTAAAGTGACCGGTAAGGGCTTCCATGCTAACCAAGTAGTAACCGCTGCCTGACTACCACCGGGTAAGCACCAATGCTACAAAAATAGAAAATATTTTTGTAGCGCTGGAAATGGTATGCGCTGAGAGTGGGAACGATCTCCGGAAATGGCACGCACTGGGGGGTGCGAAATACCACCGGGCTCCAGCGGTAGTTCCAGATTGGCACATGCGGTGCTAACCCTTTAGTTAAAAGGGCCCCTGAGACTTCTCTTCCTTTCTTTTTTAAAAAGTAGTATATTTCATTTGAAGTTCCTTTGAAAGAAATTTTATTTTCTAGTAAAATTTCTTGAGTTTGAGTGTTTTTATATTTTTCACTAGCCCGACATTTTTTTTGGGGGGGGGGGGGGAGGTGGGAATTTTTAAGATTCTCATTAATTTGCATATTGAATTCTTTCATAGAGTATAAGAGTAACCCACAGTAAAAGCTGGAATGGCTCAAGTTGCTGTACAACCAGAGTCTTAAAACATTTCCTGTCAAGGGGCCCTGTTTACTAAGGCGTGTTAGCATTTTTAACATGTCTACAAGTAGTGCACACGCTAACCGTGTAGGCACCTATATGGATATTGTAGATGCATACACAGTTAACGCGTGTGCATGATTAGCGCGGGTTAAAAATGTTAACGAGCGGCTTAGTAAACAGGGCCCTAGGTTAGAAATGATGACGTGAAAGGCCAGGTGAATAGACTACAAACTTTGTCAATTTTGAATTCATTATTTTGTTTTCTTTGGGCCTCTGAAGTTTTGAAAAGTTAATTGTACATTTCTTATATTTCAGGCCTCGAGGAATTATGAAAAACCCTTTGATCATGGCCTGTTTCTATCTTTCTCTGTTTTTTGTAACCTTGGTTGTCTTGTCGAGAGAGGTAGGTAGGCCTAAATAATATAAATGTTGCTGGATATATGAAAATGTCTAGATGTTGGAAATGCAATTCATGTCCACTATCGGTGAAGTTTGGTATAAACTTCAGGAGAGCATCTTTCTGTATGAACAAAGGAGAACATTTTGAAGATTGAGATGTTTCTGCTTTGACTAAACTAGAAACTATCGGATTGATATTCAAAGCAATGTCTTTTTTTTTTTAAACTTTATGTTTTGCAAAGAAAACAATAAAACTTACAGATAAAGCATAATCTCAAAAACATAATATAGTCAAAGCAATTTAACTCCTGTTAAATCGCATGTTTGGGGCTAACCTGTCTTTTTCAGTGGCCCTTAACCAGGTAGTGCCACCGAAAATGTTCAGTTAGTGTATATCTCAGGGGTCCTTTTACCAAGCTGTGGGAAAAAGGACCCTGCGCTAGCGGTGGGAGCCATTTTTTTCCATGTGCCAGGGCCCTTTTTACCGCAGAGGGTAAAAGGACCCCCGGCACACGTGGCCATTCAGTAAGAGAACTCTTACCGCATGGCCATGCGACAAGGAGCCCTTACCCCTTTGAGGTGGCGATAAGAGCTCCTGCGCTAACCCGGTGGTAACTGGGCAGCACGCGGCGATGCCCAGTTACCGCTGGGGTACTGCCATGCAAGCCATTTCTAGGGGTTTTCTTTTTCCCCCAGAAATGGCGCACACTCGGGGCAGGACTACCGCTGGTGGCTGCGTTGGGCCGGCATTAGTCCCAGAAGAGCGAGCGGTAAGCCTGCGTTGGGCTTACCACCGCTCTGTAAAAGGGCCTCTCATTGACTATTTTGGGGGTGTTCTGGGGGCGGAGTCAGCACTTGGCCGGCCAGGGTATCTGCATAAATAGGACCCTGTAAAAGTCAGTCCTATCCTTATGCGGTGCCCCATGGCCGGTTAAGTGCGATAGTCAGCACTTAACCATCTATATTTTAGCTGGCTCAACAAACACAGAAATTCAATGCTGAAGTCCGGACATGGCCCAGAATTTAATTTCTGGGTATAACGCCGGCAGTGGTCAGCAAAATACTGAGTGTCGCCAGCTGAATATCGACCCGTGTGAAATTTAATATGAGGTCCTAAACTTCTCAATCTGGTAATGGAAAAAATTGTTGTTGTGAGGAAAGGAGGAAAATAATAAAGACATTGCTAATTTAAAATAAATGAATTGCAGATAATCTATAGGAAGAGTTTATTTCACCATCCCTTAAATCATCTGCTTTTTAATTGATAGGGCAAGTGTATTCTACATTTTATCTTGATCTATTAATACAATTGACCAAAACCTGGGTTTGTCTGAAATAAAATAAAATGGCTCCTGGGTTAAGTGGGAGAACCTATCACATCTAAATCTGCTGCCAAAGGGACAGACCAGTATGTGACTAGATTTTACCAGAGAGAAATCTTACTACAAACTTTGTAATGTGAATGTTTCTTGCTCCCCACCCCCCTTTTTTTTAAATTAACCTCCATGATTAATTTCTCCCTATTAGACTGCATATTTGGGTACATTTGGGAAATCTTGCCAGCCTAAGGGATGAGGTGGAGGCTCCTACAGAGCTAAACTCCAGCACCACTTTGATTAAAAAAAGCCGCAGTAGCATCTGGCCAGCTTGCTTCCTTCCCCAGCCCCGAGTATAACACCTCCAGGGAGTCCCTAGGCTTTATTAGGGTCCCAAGGTAGAAATATCCGGAACTGGATCCCCTGCATCAGAGTTCTGCAGACCAGCCTCTATGTTCGGTTTTCGAAAGGATTCTGGTAAGGGCTTTTTGAAATTAAATCCTTGCCGGCTTCGCTTTTTGCAGATTGACTTCTATTGTAGGCTAGACTTCCTGTGGAAGAAAAAGTTTAAGAAAGAAGATGAGGAGATTGAGACTATGGAAGACCTGAACAGGCTTTTGTTACAAAATGTCCTTCCAGCTCATGTTGCTGCATACTTCATTGAAGACAATAAGTTGAATGAGGTATTTAACTTACTTTCACATGAGATGCATTATGGATAAGCAGCCATACAGGAGGTGCTATCATTTTGAGTTTCAAGCTTCTACATATTCAATTTAATTTATTCTCGTCTGCTATAAATGATTATAACTTAGGTCTTATAGATTATCACCATGCTGTCTGATAACCAGCCCAAAAGAAGCAATTGGAAATAAATTGGGTTTTTTTTCCTCAACAGATGCATGATTGGTACCATCAGTCCTATGATTGTGTCTGCGTCATGTTTGCATCTGTGCCGGATTTCAAGGTCTTTTACACAGAGTGCGATGTCAATAAAGACGGGCTGGAATGCCTGCGACTCTTAAATGAAATCATTGCAGATTTTGATGAGGTATCCGTCTTAGTCTTCAAAAGCACCAGTGGTAAAAATACAGTATTGGGCTGTTAGGTTCAAATTGTAGTTTGAACTTAATGTGGCAGAATTAGTATAACTAGCTAGGAAGCCATCATTGTTAGATCTGTTGTGTTTCTTTCTTTTTTTTTTTTTTTTTTTTAGGTGAAGTGACAGATTTACGTTTTGCTGTTCATTTTGTTATGGTTTCTTGTTGGCGTTGTTATAAATTTCCTTTAGATTAACTTTGGGAAGATAGTAGTTTTAAAAATAAAGGACAAATGAAAAGTGGTAATGAAACTGTACTGGAAATATAAGATTAGTTAAATAAAACATAGAAGAAGAATTTAGAGGTCAATAAGTACAGCAACTCATGATTTTGATTTTTTTAACCATTCATGTTTATTTTTGGCCTGGCAGTTGCTTCTTACTCCTTTGGACTTCTGGCTTAGTCTGTTTTTATTTGTTTTTTAGCTTTAGCGTTCACCTTTTTTTTTTTTTAGTCTATTTTTGTACCTGAGGGAATAAAGGGTTGAAGGGTCTTTTTATTAAGCCGTGGTAAAAAGTGGCCTGCAGTAGTGTGAGTGCATCTTTTGGATGCGCACTGGGCCAGTTTTTACTACGTCTGGGGAAAAAGGGCTTTTTTTGTTTTTGTTTTCGATGGACCGGTAAAAGGGCCTGCGGTAAAAGGATGTGCCTTTTACAGCTTTAGCCCTTAACGCCACCCATTGGTCTAGCGGTAAGGGCTCACACGCTACATGCACGATGACCGGTTGGCGCACTCCAACTGCCGATTAACGCCAGAAACAGCGTGCGGTAAGAAATTAAAAAAACAATTTCCAAGCATTATGGGCGTGCACCAAATCCGAAATTACCACCATGGGTGCGTGCCTGCCTGGCGGTAGTCTTGTTTTGGCGTGCACTGCATGCATGTAGAACCCTACCGCACCTTTGTAAAAGGGCCTCTATTTAACTTGCCCAAGATCACAAGGATCAGCACTTGAATTTGAACGGGCCTTCCCTGGGGGTCAGCCTGGTGCTCTAACCAGTAGGCTCCTATCAAAAACAACTTCTGCTGGGGCTGCAATGCCAGCAACTTTCATTTGCAAATACCTGAGGTTTTTCCCCTATGTTTTTAAACTCTCCTCTAGCCTGGTTATCATGTTTGATCATCCTTGACATTTGCCAGATACCACAGCTCGCTCTGGAAGCTGTTATGTGTGCAGTTAGAAGTATGGTCAATAATGTTCCTATTGCTTGATATCTGGGGCTCCCTCTCTATCCCCAGGACCTGTGGACACTGCTTGTGCAGTGTTTCTGCCCACTAATGGCCTAAGGAGCAGAAGCTGAGCCTGAGAATTAAGGTCTCCCGCTTAGTTTATTGTTTATTTAATAATTCGATACGGCCATTCGGAAATTCCAGTATAGCAGTTCACAATATCTATGTGTTAAACTATTTAACTGTTTAAAAGAGGAGACATAGCTGTTGTCACTTGTTCAATGTCTTTGGTTGGTTTCACCATGCCGTCCAACTGCCATTTCATTCATTGTCTTCAAAAGTATCCTTGAATAAGAAAGCTTTAGGTCCTTTCTAAACTAAGATGTTTCTATCTGCAAAAATTGTGGCAAATTATTTCAAAGAGTAGGACCTTCTACATTAAAAATAGAATTGTGAATACTGTCAAGTGTATGTCTCAGAAAAGATGGCATTGTGAAAAAGATTCTGCTGAGAAGATCCTAGCGTTCTAGATGAGGAACATGGTACAAGAAAATGTGATAAGGAAGATGGTGAACCTGAACAATTAACTTTATAGACCAGGAAAAGATTTTAAATATAATCATGTGAGAAACTTGAAAACAATGCTCTTCTTTTAGCAATGTAGGTAACATGATCCCATTTTCTCATACCTTTAATCGCTTTTACTGCTGTCTTTTGAATCATTTAAAAACACTGAAGCTCAATCGACTGAATCCCTTTAAGCAAGGAATTGCAGTAGTTGGTTCTGCTCATTACTGTGCCATTGCATTGACTTTTTAATGAAAATGTTGCATCTAAGGCTTTCTTTTCTTTTTTTTCTTCTTTAAAAAAAAAAGAAAAAAAAGCTCTACTTAGATGGAAATTCTGATTTCAAGTTTTAGGTTTTCAAAAGGAACTTGCAGTAAAACATAACTTTCTTTCTTTTCCCTTCAGTGGATGTAAGACATCACAATGCTTACAGAAAAGATGGACATGCCTTTCATGCACTATGCTTCATAGCTTATGACAACTTTCAGCTTTGTTATCAAAAGACCAGAGTCACATGCTTAAAATTTGGCTAAATAGATACTAATGTGCTATACTTGTGATTTTTTTTCTTCCCAAACAGCTTTTGTTAAAGCCAAAATTCAGTGCTGTTGAGAAAATTAAAACAATAGGAAGCGCCTACATGGCAGCAGCTGGCCTCAGTGTTACACCAGGCCAAGAAAATAATCAGGTATGGCTTGTGCGGGGATGCTTGGTGTTTTATTTATGGTTATTAAACTCACCAAAACATTATAATAACATCACCGAGATGTTTCCAAAAACATTATTGCTACAACAAACCACAGTAACAACGATTCCAAATGCAACCATGCAATTTTAACTTCTTACAGATTCCATTTTCAGCCTCCTCCCATTCCCCTTCTTAAGCCAAAGTTGGCTTTGGGTTCTTAGACTATTGAGTCCTTCATTGTATACAATGCTAATACTCCCCTCTATTCTACACCCTTCCCTTACTGTCTCCCCTCCTGTCTCCCCCCCCCCCCCTTCCGTGAGCTGGATCAAGTCTTGTTCAGTCTGTTACAGCATAGAAATCATTCAGTACAGCAATCCTTGCTCTAGTTGATAATACCTGTATGTAGTCACCCTATTGTTCCATAAATCGTTGCTTATGCTTACCCCCCCCACCCCCCCATTTTTTCCATCACCATTAACTGGTGTCATAAAGCTCTCTAGTGCCAGAAGGACGGTGCATCGGGAGTTATCCAACTGCTTAAAATGGTCTTTTTTTCCCCACCACCCTTTTCAAAACCATATCCTTCATCTCTTACCCCAAATTCTAAGACCCTCTTCTTGATAAAAGAGCACTATTTGAGAAGTAATATTAGCCTTTACCTGCAAAATCTGCTCTAAGAAAACATTCATTTCCCACCAAA
Organism: Microcaecilia unicolor; assembly: GCF_901765095.1. NCBI lineage: Eukaryota > Metazoa > Chordata > Amphibia > Gymnophiona > Siphonopidae > Microcaecilia > Microcaecilia unicolor. The sequence goes on along the minus strand of NC_044035.1, from coordinate 307,089,044 downwards.
ACATTTATACTTTGGGGCAGGCCCATAGCATGTTTGTTTATATTTATTGTGGAATTTAATATACCGTCTAATTTGCTTAAAGAGAAAAAACTCCAAAATGCTATAGAAAACCAGAGTAACGCCACAGCATATGACCTAAGGTTGTCTTTTCCCCCTACACTTTAAATAATCTGATGTTTGTGTTGCATCTACTCTATATGCTCTACATGGGGCAAAGATAGCCCTGTGTAACCTTTTATATTGAACATCACATAAGACTGAGCAGTAAACTGACTGGGGGCCCCTTGCCAAACTATGCAAGATATCTTCTATGTGTAATTCTAGCCCCAGCTCGTCATTCTAGTTTATCACCAAAACCTCACAATCAAAGCATGTCATAATTGAATTATCCTAACTTTTCCTACTTCCCCAGAGAAAAAAGTTATCCAAGTCTGAACAAAAATCACTTTTGATTCTATCTTTTCCTAGTGTACTCACATAACTACGTATTTGCAGATAGGCAAAGAGGTCTTCAGCCAGAAGTTGGTACTGCTCTTTCAATTTTTCAAATGACAGAATATTTCCCTCATCTGTCACTACCTGTTCAACAATCACTATTCCTTTCATGCCCCAATTTTGGAACTGTTGTCCCCAAATGCCTGCCAGGAATTAGATTCCCTCACAAAGGCAATGCTGTCCGATTTGTGGGGTAAATAACGAAGCATCACATTTACCCCTTCATTCTTGAACTTGGAGCCTATAGTTACACGCCAAATGCGTGCATGAGTTATAGAATACTAGCACTAAGCAATTTACAATTCACGTAACTTATAAATGCAAGGGGGGTATGCACAAAGAGAGGCACATGAGCAGGGCATTAGTGTGTTTGACAGTTATGTGTATAACTTACAGAATGCTGTAAGTTACATTCTTAAAGTACTGCATTTAGGTGCATGCATTTATGCCTGCTACTGACATGGGGTAAGTAGGCAATCCTAAGTGTATAGATGCCGATTTATGCTAGTATTCTATAACAGAATTTGGGCACCCAGCTGCTGTTATAGAATTAGAATTAGCACTCAGTGCATTCCATCTAAGTGCTTTTAGCTCAGGGTTTTTCAGTCAAAGGTTGATTAAACTAAAGGCTCCTTTTCTTTCTGCCTATCAGTTAATTTTGTGCTCACTGTTGCTCACACAGTAGCACCATTACAGTCATCCTGTTGATCAAATTATCCAGGGTTCTCCATTCTCTCATGCCTTAGATGCATCATCTAACTCTATATAGCTTTGGTGTTCTTTCAAAGTACTTTACCTACTCTATCTAAACTGTTATCCTTAATGAGCATAACTTTAGGTTTAGACCCTGTTCTGTCGCACTGGCTCAAGATTCCAGTTCATGACCACCTTCCATTATCCCTCTTCATTGTCAACCATAGTCTGCCTAGTGGAGTACTTCATCACATTGGAAGATGGCAAATATTTGTTCAATTTTAAAAAAATCAAACTTGGATCTAACTAGTTCCATTAACTACAGACCTGTATCTAATTTATATTTTTTGTACAAGTTGACTGAGAAAGTGGTCTACTCTTAGCGTTTAGCTCATGTAGCTAGGTATTAAATGTAGATGGTGGGGAAGGGGAAGGCAAGAAGCTATGGAAGGAAGAAAGTAAGATGAGGACCATGACAAAGGAAGGGCTCTATTTTGGAGGATATGAAATATCTATTGCTGTGTATGACAGGCCTAACAAAAACTGAGGACAGTTGTTTATGTTTATTTAGACTTCATAAACAACTTGAAAAGCATCAGATATATTATTTCATTTCCTTAAAATTATATTCCAGCTGTTACAGGATAGCGTGTTTTAAGCCTGTAAATTGTATTGAATATTTCTTGAAGTGTATTTCTCTAGTTTGGCCAGCAGGTGGTGCATGTTTGTTTAAAACTGTTACAGAGGAATGACCACACCTTCTTTTAGTTAGCACACATATAAAGGAAATGCCTGTAGTGATGTAACCAGCTATTTTTGAACCTTGTTGTTTTGGGGTCTGATTGGCCCAGGAGCTCATTTCATTTGGATTGTACTGGCTTTTGCTCCAGTTTCAGCCCAGGAGAAGAGAGAGAGAAAGCTCTTTGCTGAAGCCCTATAAAAGTTGTATTTGATAACTGGTGAGCAGCTATATGTCCTGATCTCCCCATGTACTTTCTAGAAAGTAAATAAATGTTTAGTTAGTTTTATAATTGATCCATATTTCAGTTACCTGTTACTGTTTGCTGATCGTACATTTTTTGTTCATTATTCAATTTTTAAGACAATAAACAATTTAGTTTGTTGCCTCTGCCTGTCTAGACTGATAAAGAATTCTGGTGGTTTGTATGTTGGGTCTGTGAGTGCTTTCTAGAAACAGTGGGACCACTGGGAGTGTGGCTCCAGTAACCTAGAAATCACTGGGGATAATTTGAGAGTGGCAGACTTGCCCAGAGGCGGTTGGGACCCAGTCGGTGGGTGGAGGGTGCTAGTATACAGCACAAGCAGCAGGTGAAGGTGGACCTGAGCTGTGCTGGGGATAGTAGACCTTCTCAGTGGCTGCGGGGTAACCCCAGGTGGGTGGCTAGGTGTTTTGTGACATCAGGGTATTAAGAAGTTCCCATTTTTGCTTCATTATGTCTCTCTACAGGACCAAGACAGACAACATGCTCAAATTGGAATCATGGTGGAGTATTCAGTTGCTATGATTAATAAGCTTGATGGTATTAACAGACACTCTTTCAACAACTTCCGTCTGCGTATTGGTAGGTTCAGTCAATGAAAGATGAAAATAGTTTACTAGTTTTCAGGATAGAATCCATTTCAGTGCAAAAGGAAACTAAATGTAGTACTAACCTGTTGGAAAACAACAAAGCAGATCAGTGGAAAACAAACACATACACTTTATTAATAGAATATCATCTGAAAAAAAACATGCCCGACACAGGCTGTGTTTCACCCAACAGGGCTGCATCAGGGGCTACAAAACAAATAAAACAATAACAATGATATGACAAATATAATAAAATAAATATAGTAAACAAAATAAATCAAGATAAAAACAAAAACAATGATATTAAAATGATATTAAAATACAATGATAACCATACATGACATACATGTATAAATTGGTACTTAACCAATGTAGAATTAATATTATAAATAATAAAAATTTTGATAAATTTTTTGATAAAAAAATTTTTGGAGCAGTGGTGGAAACTCAAGCAATTAAAAAAATTATTTATAAAAACATAATCCATAAATCATATTATCTATAACTTATAATAAAACTACACATATAAAGTGATGTAAATAAAATGATGAAAAAATTTTTGATAAAAAATTTTTTTATCAAAAATGTTTAACTGTTTTGAAAATAGTCATCAGTACTACATATAGGACGTGTGGTGCACTCATAAGAAATAATAAACTAATAAATACGTATAATAACATATTATATAATGTGAATCCAATAGCAAAATAATAAAACCCATCATATGTCTATTACAAGGATATAATGAATAATGAAATCTATATCTAATAATCCATCAAGTACTTTAAAAATATGTATTAGTATAATGATAGTAAACAATTCTGTATAAATATAATAATGATGATAAAAACTGATATCTTAATATGAAAATAATTTTTTTTATATTATAAAAAAAGTTTTTCTAATTGGACTCCCACCTACTTAATATTCTTTATTATCAAACCACAAGCTGTGCTAGCCAGTGACTTTAACTAAAAAAGAGGATAGACAACTTGTATTAAAGAAAGAATAAAAAAAAAATTATGAATGGATGAAAACAAGGGTCAAACTCACATATGCAGAAATAATGATGATTGGTATCTTCTCAAACACAATGTCATGGACCAGCACGACAAAAAACAAATGTAGACCTATATCAAGGAAAGTACAGAGTTACAAGTCAAGTGAAAAAATCTCAATCAATCTAACAGGAATCTTAATCAAGTGGAACTAAGTAATGCCTAAACACCAGAGCAATGAATGGCAAGAAACATCATGCCGTCTAGCTGAGATGTGATTTATATGCTCTAAAAATCAAAGTGCACATCTAAGAGGCTTGCTAGAAAATTGTACTAACACCAGACTGAATTATTGGAGTATGTTGACTAGTGGTCCATATACGGTCTTAATCCAATGTCTCGAAAAATGCACAAATATGAACTGTTCCGTTATACGTCGATCAATGACGTCAATGATATGTAAGACACACAAATAATATGCTCATTATCATAGAAACTTGTAGAAGAGGTGTATATTATTTTTTGAAAACAAAATCTCAAACATCAAGTGTCCAGTTATATGACAAATGCGGAACCTATTCAGTCCTCTACTAACTACAGCCTGAAACACGGGCTGGAAAAGTTGCTATTAATGGTAGACCTAAAATGAACCTTAAAAACAGTTAGTCTCAATAAAGTTCTGATATAGTGCACCCGATCATGTAAAACTCCAACTTACACGTCAGAGCAGTGGTATATCCTCATGACTCAGAAACGCTAAAGGGATTGCACTATCCAGCTGCGGCGTAATATACGTGCTGCAGAGGTCAAAGTGCATGGCTGAAAAACGCACTGAACTATTATTATAGTAGTACCTACACTTATGTGAATTTGTAGTCCCTATTATAAATTCTTGATCCAATAACTAAAAAATCCGAGTGGAACACTGGAATTTATGGTGGAACAAAGAGAGGCACTTTGGGATACCCTAACAAATGATTTGCTGCTTATAGGCATGTATTTTGCATTAAACTGTTAAGTGGATCATTTTTTTAGTTGGTCTGTGTTAATATGACAATAGATAACTCTGTGCGTAAAATATATTTTGATTATTCAGGGATAAACCATGGGCCAGTAATAGCAGGTGTAATTGGGGCACGTAAACCACAGTACGACATTTGGGGAAACACAGTCAATGTTGCCAGCAGGATGGAGAGCACAGGCCAACTTGGAAAAATACAGGTAAATGTATTGATGATGTTACTGGGGAAATTTTCCAATAATTTTGGTGATATTTTCCAAAATGGTAATTGTCTTCAGCATTCCTAAAGGCTTTGATTTCTATTCCAGGCTACAGAAGAAACATGCAAGATTTTACAAGGACTTGGCTATTCTTGTGAATGCAGGGGACTCATTAATGTGAAGGGAAAAGGAGAACTGAGGACTTACTTTGTGTGCACAGATATGGCTAAAGCCCAAGGCACTGGACTGAACTGAGCATGCGATTTGGCATGTATAAAATGTTTGACGACCACTTCCCCTTTATTAAACTGGATAATTTCCCACCTGATATGAAGTACTCAGAGAAATCTCATCTCTTAATTCCCTGAATAAAGCAAGATTTAGAAAGAAGAGGAGAAACATTTCATGCAGATTGCTGGTACACCATTTTCTCTTGGAGATGAGAGATGGGGTTCTCTCAAAGTAGCTCAGGTTCTAGAGGTACTGAGCAGAAAAGGAAGTCTTTTCACTACCTGCCTCTTAAAACCATTTGAGGATTTGCCTGAAGTTGCCTCAAAGGTTTTTGCTGACCTCAGAAGTGCAAGACTCCTATACACACTGCCCTGTTGGCTGCCAAGTTATTTATGGAGCACTATGCTCGGATTCATTCACTGCTATAAGTGTCTAAGAATATATTTCATTAGAATGAGAATTCTGGTTCATTGGCTAGACTAAGGAAACAGGAGCAACTAATGCCTTGCTTGACCATCACGTTCTTGGGAGGGAAGGGAAGCTATTCAAAGCAGTATTCATGATGGAATGAAAAGACAGCAAAACATTCAGGCTTTGGCAGATAACTTTGATATATGTTTTAAATATAAATAACGAAGATAAATGAACAATAGTCATGTTTAGCTCATCAGTGCTACCCATCTCCCAGTTATTTTAAAGACAAGGAAGATATTCCTTGGCTGTGATTTAAATGCTAGATTTTCTTGGTACAAAGACCTGAAAGAAGGTTTCTAGTGTAGCAGGAGTAAACCATGATTTGTGTGTTCTTTGCTGCTTCTTGGAATTATTTTTGAGGGGTGGTTGGGTGGGTAGAGGTTAGTAATTGGGGTAGGAGAGCTTTAAACAGACACACAAGGGCAGTCAATTGTGCTGATGGTGACATGTTAACCACTAATTCCGTATGTACTACCATATGTTGCATATACAACTGGATCCTTAGCCTTGGTGCTGTAGTCATGTTAGCTGTTCCAAACTTAATCCTTTTCCTAAAATATTTACATCCTTCTTCTTTAGCTATTCAGTAGTTTCTTTATGGTGCATATTATGGTATGTGCCAATATTCCTTACTTGTGTGTTGGTTTATTCCTTTCTGTACATTTTCCTATGTGATGTCTGGTTCTCACTGCCGCAATGATACAACATATAAATCCACCCAACTATAATTACATAATAGCCTCTAATTTTCTGTTGTAATTATTGCTTTTTACAGTCCCTTTTTTTTTCCCTTTTTGAATGTATCAAATTGGAAAGCATTGTAATGTTGCGATACTCTCTGGATAACAAGCATTCTAGAATTCTGGATCATAAATGCTACCGAACCATGAAGGAGACGTGTGTGCTTTCAAAGGAAGTTTGAGTGACTACATCATGGAAGAATAGAGAAGGAAGATGTTGGTCTCGGATACGAGTCTACAGGGTTTGGGTTTTAGGTAAATAATAGTACTAAATTAGGGTAGAAAGTGCAACACCATGGATAAATGAAAATCTGCCCAATTGTCTTCCAGTGTCTCCTAAACCGGACAAGCAGAACCTAGAATTGAATTTTATTTTTTTAAACAAATGTTTACTAGTCATTAAAAATAGAACTAGCAGTTCTAGGGGGAACATTTGCTCCTATTGAGTTGTGGGGTGAACATATGAGCATGGAAAATCAACCTTTATTATGAGTTCTGTACATTATTGAGGTTATACTAGGAATTGTTCTTGATTTATTTTTGTCTTGTTTGTTTTTTTTTAGCATTGATCTGCACAAATGTTTCATATTGTGAATTAAGATGTGAATATAATTTCACCTGTTTACCCGTTACACTTTTTTTTAAACTCTCGTTTGATGTAGCCAGACTTCCACTTATTGAATTTCTATCAGTTTAGTTTTCTGTGGGATACAGAGGGCAGATACCAGTTAATAACAATTACCATCATGTCAAGCTGAGGGAATTAAGGGCCTCCTGGTGTGGTAATGCCAACAAAGCCCATTCATTTTGAATGGGCTCCGCTGCCATTGTCGTGTGGGAACTGCTATCAGCCAGCAACTGGGAGAAAGGAAGAACTGTTCTGCTGATGGATTAAATAAAAAATGTTAAATATTATGCCTTAGTAGACCTCCAGTTTTGTAGCAAAGTGAAAACAAAATGATAGTGCTGGATAATCCTGTCTGTGCCACAGCATGAATCCTGACTGTCTGTCTTGTGTTTTAACTTCCAAGCAACCACTGCTGTTTTCTAATTACTGTGTAATTTCTTTGCAAGCACAAGTGCTTATGTTTCATAACCGGAACAAAATTTTTAACTTGTGATGTCCTACTATGGATTCCAAAACTATTATGCAAGCCTTGGTCTAGAATAGGTCAATTTTTTTTCCCTTTTGGACCTAAATGAATAATGCAGGTAATATGTTTGAGAACTTTGACTGAAATACTCTTTAGCTTATTTAAAAAGCCAGCTACTAAAAGAAGGAAAGATGTTTACTAGTAAAATAAAACCTGATATGTATAATTTTGCTCTTGTGAAAGGTCACTAATATATATATATATGTATGTATGCTTTTTTTCAAAGGTGTTTGAAAACAGCTTTGCTTAAACTATTTTGTACTGCATATTTGAAATAGTGATGTATTTCTGTTTAATAAATATTTCTTTGACTGAGGTTATTTTATTTAAGAAATTATCTTAGAAACACCTGTAATCAATGCTGTAGCTTTACAGTTTGTTGCCAAAACCATTTCTAGTTTTTCAGAAGTACGTCTTGAAATACATAGCTAGTTCCTTCAATTATGACTAATTGGCTAAGTGTCTAGGACATTAGAATAATTTATTCTGACGTTTTACCCCCCAAACCTTTCCGCCATATATGATTGTGTCTGGTGGCCAAAAGGGAGCATGGCTTTTGGCTCTAAAGGTGCTCCTAGCTAACAGCCAGAGAGAATGTAGCATTCCCCCCCCCCCCCCCCCCCAAATTAAAGAGGTTCCATGGTCTTTCCGAACTTTGCTCTTCCATATGAAAACATAGGTAACGTAATGTGGAGGGGAATAATCGAACGTCGCCGGCGATCTATTTTGGTGGTGGCGCAACAGCTGGCTGGAACCGTATTATCAAAAAGGTGGCTGGCCATCTTTTTTTTTCGATAATAGTTTAGACTGGCCAAATGCCTTGGATGTCGCCGGGTTTGAGATGGCCGGTTTTGTTTTTCAGCAATAATGGAAAAAAATGTCGGCCATTTCCAACCCGGCGACATCTAGGGCATTTGGTCATGGGAGGAGCCAGCATTTGTAGTGTGCTTACATGCCAGGACACCAACTGGGCACCATAGGGGTCAGTGTGGTGGACTTCAGAAACAGCTCCCACATGCATAGCTCCCTTACTGTGGGTGCTGAGCCCCCCCCCAAAGCCCCTACCCACAAATGTGCACCCACTAAAAGTGCTCCATGGACCTGCACACACTCAGGCCTCTAGGACTTGTTGCTGCTGTATAACCTTGGCACAGCAGTTGACACCTGAAGACTAATGTCTTTGAAAAAGTGCTTTATTTGAATAAGCACCTTTACTCACAGTTAACTGCAGATCAGAGGTTGTGCCCCACTGGCAAAGAGTCTCCCTGATACTGAGATTAGCAGTAGGTCCGAGCTGGCAGAATGCTGTACAATGCCCTCTTTCAACAACATTCAAGGTAATAACATTTTCTAACATGGGTAACACATGAAAGGGATCTAAAAAATGTGGCTTACAAAAATGGCCACTACCTCATGGACTACCGGAAACAAAACAGGGCACACTCTGACCCAGTTAGCAGGGGGGGGAAAGCACCATGGGAGTAGAGCCCAGTACCCTACACCCACCACAATGCATTGCTGATGTGACTCTGCAGGGCACCTAACAGAAAAGGTGTCACACTCACCCGAGAGCCACATCGCAACCATGGAAAGGCTGTCAGAGGCTAGAACACATTCTGCTGTCATGGAGATGGGTACGGATTTGAGGATGGCATGCAGGCTGGCAAAAAAGGTTTTCATTTTAACTTTTGTAGTATGGGAGGGGGTTGGTGACCACTGGGGGAGTAAGGGGAGGTCATCCCCCATTCCGTCCGGTGGTCATCTGGTCAGTTGGGGCACCTTTTTGAGACTTAGTCGTGAAAATAAAAGGACCAAGTAAACCTGGCCAAAAACCGCTTAACACCGCTTTTTTTTTTTCCATTATCGCCGAAAGCTGGCCATCTGGTAGATACACCCATGCCCCGCCTTCGCTTCGCCGGCAACACGCCCCCTTGAACTTTCGCCGGCGAGGCGACGGGAAAGCGGCGATGCTGTTAAAAAGCCAGCTTTTGATTATACGCTTTTAGCTGCTTTTGCGAAATCGCCAGCGATCTCCCGATTTGTGTCGGAAGATTGCCAGCGAAAAGTTTCGATTATAAGCTGGATAGTAACATACTATGACGGCAGAAAAAGACCTGCACGGTCCATCCAGTCTGCCCAACAAGATAAACTCATATGTGCCACTTTTTGTGTATACCTTACCTTGATTTGTACGTATGTTTTTCAGGGAACAGACCGTACAAGTCTGCCCAGCACTATCCCTGCCCCCCAACCACCAGCCCCGCCTCCCACCACTGGCTCTGGCACAGACTGTATAAGTCTGCCTAGCACTATCCCCACCTCCCAACCACCAGTGAGAGGCTATGCATTATCTGGATGAGTGGTACTAAAATGTATTTGACGCATCTTTGCTTCAACTCTGTCATTAATTAGAACCTAAGTAAAGTGGGATTTATTCACATTTATTTGTATTTTATGACCAGAATAAACACCAAGTGTGGCAAAAATACAAAACTTTGTAAGAATCCCTTTTGTAGGGAAGATATGTTTGCAGGGGTTTTTCATCAGGTCACACCATCTATTTTAAATCTCCACTTTCAGAATTTGTTTGGGTATCGATATCATTACAAAAATATGCACACTTGATTAGAAACAGGTTTCTGGGGGGGGGGGGGGGGGTGTCTGTGACCTCTAAATCATGATGGGGGTAAAATCAGTGGCAGAAAAGTGTGATCTTGCCTATTGCTAGTATCATGGAGTTGTTACTTGGACAGTTAAGATGAGTGTAGTATCCCTATGTTGAATTCCATTGGCTGGATAGATATGGCACATGCTAATGGGGAAATTAGCACATGGCCATTTTTCAGCTGCGCTGGAAAGTGGCCGTAGCGCATAGCAAACCCACATGTTAATGGCACCTCTGGCCACTTTCTAGTGCACCTTAGTAAAAGGACCCCTTAGCTGGTTAGTGGTGGTATTCAGTCTGCTAACCAGCTAAGTTGGCACTCTGCCCTAACCCCACCCTTGGACCACCCCTAACCTAGGGACCCTTTTACAAAGCTGTGGTAAGCCCATCGCAGGCTTACCGCTCATTAAAAAGGAAGTATCACCAGGCTACCACAGCCCAGTGGTACTTCCCACGCCATCATATCTGGCGCTACAAAAATATATTTAGTTTTGTAGCGCCGGTGTCTACCCGGTGCTAATTGGGCAGTGCCACGCACTGCTGGATTAGCGTGGGAGCCCTTACTATCACCTCAATTGATGGCGGTAAGGGTACTCACAAAATGGCCATGCGGCAAGTGCTTCACTTGCCGCATGGCCATTTCTTTTTTAAAAAAGAAAGACCTACCTTTTACCCACTGCGGTAAAAGAAGGCCTCAGTAAATGATCAGTTCAAAAGCTGGGAGCCTTATGGCTCCTACTGTATATATTTTGGACCCTCTCAAGAAGTGTTTATAAGGATAAAACATCCCCACCAACAGAAGAGCTGCAGCCACCCCCCCCCATGCACCTGACAGCTTCCACCTGGTGGTCTAGAGGCCCTGAACCCCCCCCCCCCCCCCGTACCTTTAGATGACAACAGGGTATAATCCCTTCTCCTTCCAGCAGCACCCTACCTTACCCAGTGATGAAAGATAAAATGGAAAGCCTGTATAAAAAGGCTTGGTGTGTCAACAACAGAATTAAGCAATAAAAGGTGTTGCAAATCAAATCGATCTTATCCAAAATAGATGTGACAACCCTAAGTTGCTTAAGAATTCAAAAACAATAGAAACCTGTTTATCCAATGATAGACAGGAGTCATGATAGACAACCAGTATCTTGATTGTTTCAACCATGTAAAGGGGCTAAAACAGGTAAATGGGCTCTTCTAAAGCACCAGAGTTGTAGATTTATCAGGATTAAGGCCAGCAACGTGGTTTTATACCAGTTCTAGCCAGTTTACCAAGCAATGACAAGACATGCACAAAAGGGTTCTCTGAGCTCTTTTCCTATTACTGTAGCAGCTGACGAAAATGGAATGCAAGGTTATTATAATGAACTATTTACAAATGTGCATGCAAGGCGATGCACAGCATTTCTGACCCGATGCGCAGAAGCAGTCCCTAGTTTTACAGAGGAAAACGTAATGGGTGGTCAGGAACTGTCAGTCCTGCATATGACAGTTGAAACAGTAGAGGGAAGGGGTGGTTTTATTTGTATATCCACAGTTAGAATGTGTTATATTTGTGCTAAAGGGCCACTAAAACAGACATCACAGTGCACACGGTACATTTTGGTCATTGCTTGTTAAATCGTTGCCTGCCTGCCTTTTCTTTTGAAATCAGCTGTTCTAGAACAAGCAAGAACCCAGGGGTGGAAAGCAGCTAAAAGTTTTGGGATCTTCTGCTGCTGCTGCTGTCCCTCCCCCCCCCCCCCCCCCCCCCCCCAAGGAAACTGCAGCACATATTGCTCCATTTCATCTGGTGCCAGGTTCTGGTCTGCCCATGATCTGAAGTAGCAGTGCCTCTGTAACATAGTAGATGATGGCAGAAAAAGACCTGCACGGTCCATCCAGTCTGCCCAACAAGATAAACTCATATGTGCTACTTATTGTGTATACCTTACATTGATTTGTATCTGTCATTTTCAGGGCACAGACCGTAGAAATCTGCCCAGCACTAGCCCCACCTCCCAACCACTGGCTCCACCACCCAATCTTGGCTAAGCTTCTGAGGATCCATTCCTTCTGAACAGGATTCCTTTGTGTTTATCCCACGCATGTTTGAATTCCATTACCATTTTCATCACCACCTCCCGCGGGAGGGCATTCCAAGCATCCACCACTCTTTCCGTGAAAAAATACTTCCTGACATTTTCCTTGAGTCTGCCCCCCTTCAATCTCATTTCATGTCCTCTAGTTCTACCACCTTCCCATCTCTGGAAAAGGGTCATTTGTGGATTAATATCTTTCAAATATTTGAACATCTGTATCATATCACCCCTGTTTCTCCTTTCCTCCAGGGTATACATGTTCATGTAATCCTCCATGCCACCACTCTTCTTCTGCCTCCACAGCTATATTCCCAAAATCGTCTGGCCAAGCACCACAATCAGCAAGTGCAGGCTCACAGCATCACAGTTTATGAAAAGGAATGGGCTGCTCTGCGCATACTCAGCTGGCCAACTGACTTCCCCCATATTGAATGCAAATGAGCTGGGTGACAAAAGCAACAAGTTTATTTGCATGCAATTCTCTTTGGGAATCCATCTGTATTTCCAAATTGACAATTTTTACCAATTTGAAAATACGGATGGATTCTTAATGGGGATCTTAGTGCATCTGGGCCTAAGTTTCAAACCATGTTTAAAAAAAAAAAAAAAGGCCAGACTACTACTATTTCATCGCAATGAATTTCTTAGTGTGCTTTTGATTGCAATATCACACTGTGTCCTCAGTTTTAATCTTAACCCAGCTACAGACAGTTCAGATTAATAATTCTGTTCCCACATTGGATGGTTCAGTAAATGATCAGTTCAAAAGCTGGGAGACTTATCACTCCTACTGTAGATATTTTGGTCCCTCTCAAGAAGTGATTGTAAGAATAAAACATCAGTATAGGAAGTTAAAAACATATGAAGCAAATTCTAATCAGAGGAGAATAGAATTAGTTACATTTTTACCCTTCCTTTTTATTTATATTTTCGCATATTAAAGGTAGGGATCTCCTTGAGTGTGAAAAAGTATAGAAAACCCAATTTAGGGTATTCTAGGAAGAATGATAATGAATATTTTGATGTATAGACAACCTTAGAGCTTCACTGCCAGTCAGCTTGTTCATTACTACTACAAATCATTTCTATAGCGCTACCAGTAGCGGGAAGCATTTAGGCCTGAAGTAATACCTGATAGTTGGAATTCTCTTGCATCAAAGGACTGCCATGGCTTTGTCTTCTGATACTGGATTACCTGGCTGCAGCTGCCCATTTTGTGGGTGCCTTTGACCTGTCTCAAAAATGAAGTGTCCTCAATGGGACTTTCAAGTTCAAGTGAAATTAACAATCTGCAAAGCACAACAACAACATCTTTGCTGCAAAATATGTATATTCCACTATTGCATGATCACATCTTCAGTTAAGTGACCAAAAAAAAAAAAAAAAAAAAAAGGGAAGTTATGTTCTTCAGACAAATTACTGCCTAAGGGTAACAAATGCAGAACAGGTCTCTGTAAAGTAGGTATATACTACACCTGTCATGTGATCCAAGGGCAACCTTCAACTAGGGAGTTCACTGAAGGGCATTTGCTGATGACGGAGTCAGTGTATGGGATTTGGTGGAAGAAGGCATTTTGTGTGTGTGTGTTTTCAAGCAGGGAAAGAGAGACTACTTTGTCAACCCATTTTTATTTCCCACCCCCTTTGTGTTTTCTTTCTCCCATCATCTCCTTTTCACAAGCTCTGCCACCGGTAACTGCTCCTCATCATGTGGCTCCTTCCAATGCCATTGCCAGCAACTCCCAAACTTTGGACAGTGATGCATGGCCCTCCTACTTCTGTGTTTCATATCATGAGTCTTTACACATATGTTTGCAGATATGGAAGCAAGCTGCCATACACCAGTCCTCAACAGGTACCATCACCTGTTATAAAACTTCCTTAAAACAGCTGTACCAGAGATGAATGGAAGCAGCATATGAGAAACAAGGGAGTTAAGTAATGAAAGGCCAGCATACATCGTAACACAGTAGATGACAGAAAAATATTTTTTCTCTAAACTGCCAAAGATGTATTTTGATTATCAGTCAAAGCACCTGAAGTAATGATTCTCCGGTCCTGGGGGACCATCAGCCAGGCTGATTTTCAGGATATCCCTAAAGAATATACATCATCTATAAAGTAACTACCTCACACTTTATTACTTTGAACAACTTCTTTATTGAAAACTCTCAATTAATAGTTTAAAATATCATTACCTAATATTAACCTACACTCTAACTCATTCTCACCATTCATTCCACACTCCCACTTTAAATACCACCAATCATATAAGTACAACAAACATTGGACTATTTAAGCTTCTAATTTCTCAGTTCTTCACTTTATGTGAAATACATCTCCACTCAATAACGAAATATTCACTTTTCACACAGAAAATATTTCAATGCGCAAGTCCCCAATAATTGTCCATCAGTTCTCAAATGCTTTAACTTCAATGTTCACTTAACAATGGCAGTGGTGCCACTGTTCCTGATACCAGTTGGAGATTCATCCTGGGTATGCGGCTGAGAAGGTGCTTCAGAATTATAAGTTAAAACCCCTGAAGATGCATACATGGTTTGAAGTTGGTAAAAGTGAAGCGGATATACGATGGACGGGACCGGAGGCAATAACAACATGAATTTTTCAGTATGAAGAAGATTGCATCAGAGAAATAAGGCATTGTTTGAGATACATGTGGGAACTACAATCATTGGAATGAAAGTAACAATAATAAGTGAACACTGAGGTTAAAGCATTAATTATTGGGGAATTGTACACTGAAATATTTTTTTGTGTGAAAAAGTGGATATTTCGTTATTGAGTGGAGAGGTAGAGAACAACTGAGGAAATTAGAAGTTTGAATAGTCCAATGTTTGTTGTAATTACATGATTGGTGGTATTTAAAGTAGGAGTGTGGAATGAATGGTGAGAATGAGAGATGAGTGTGGGTTAATATTAATTAGGTAATGATATGATTTTAAACAATTTTATAATTGAGAACTTTCAATAAAGTTGTTCAAATTAATGAATAAAGTGTGAGGTAGTTACTCAATAGACGGTATTTTGAATTATAACTAGAGTAGAAGAGGGATACTCAGATAGAGATTTGTATTTAAAGAATATACATGAGAGAGATTTGCATATAATAGAGGTGGTAGGCATGCAAATCTGTCTCATGCATTAATCCTGACAGGCTGCATATAATAGAGGTGGTAGGCATGCAAATCTGTCTCATGCATTAATCCTGACAGGCTGCTGGTCCCCCAGGAAAGGTTTGAGAACCACTGGCCTTAAGGGTATCACTCCCATCAAAGACAGCTTTTGTCCTCCTCTTCCACTATACTACACCCTCCTGGACGCTGAGCATACAAGGTCCCCCCATTTTAGTTTATGCCTAGCACCCCTCCTCTCATTTCAGCTATCAGGTCCCACAAAAATCCACACACTAACACAGAGGTGGACAACCGTGATCCTCAAAAGCAACAACCCAGTTAGGTTTTGAAGATTTTCACAATGGAGATTTAGGAGATTGATGTGCATGTACTGCTCCCAAGGTATATGCAAATAGATCTCATGCATATTCATTGTGGAGATCTTGAAAACCCAACTGGGTTGTGGTCCTTGAGGACCATGATTGTTCACCCCTGCACTAACATCAGCATGGCTATTACCTGAAGATTCAGTCTATTAAGTCCATGTGCTCTTTCTGGACAGTCAACAGGAGGAGCCTGCTAGAAAACCTATGTGAGCATCTGGGTTACATCTAGAACTTGCATCTTGTCCTGTATTTTACAGTATTTACACAGACCATGTGTAAGACTCATCACAGTACGTCTGGATTACAAAACAGATGATGATGAGGATGGCATAGAGAGACCAGTTTGTCCATATATATAGTGTGCTGGATACATTTTAGACAGAGGTCAACTGCAAAGTAAATGTCAAATTTATTTAATGAACAAAAATAAAATGCATTCACTTTCATGCTCCAAAAATGCATTTGCATAAGATAAAAAATTTCAGACATATTCAATAAATACACTCTGAGAAATAAGATATCTAAATAGTCCATGTCTGTGTAGTCCTGAATAAAATTATACAAGAATTAAATATAAAACAGAATGTATGAGTTCTAAGTTCCAACAGGAGCACATTCCCCTACCACGAAATGAGTGTCTCTTCCAGATTCTTGATAATCTGCAAAGTAGAGAGAGAGATGGTTGAAGTGATGCACGGAATTGTGCAAATGATAAATCATAAAAATCTAGGTACAAAAATCACAAATGTTACTATGTAACTTTGTCAGTCTACGTGCTTTGAAAATGAGCACCACTGTATTCTTTAAGCAAAGCTGGTTATTTCTATTAATTCCCTGAAGGAGAATTAGTATAGTACTTAAGGCAAACTTATTTTTCAATAAGAAAATATAAGATTCACAACTTGCATGGAAACATTCTCCAAAATTTCTTTTAGTAGTCTATCTGAAACATCCAATATGAACATGCAGCTGTCGACAGGCAATTATATACTTTTACAGAAATAACATTTGTTTAATTGGAACAGCAGAAAACACCCCAAACATATGAGATTTCAGGGGATATATCTGTAAAATTTACTGTAATGCTGAGTAATTGTTCACTGTTTAAAATATACCGAAGATAGGGAACATTAAAGTTCTTTCTTCCCCTTGTTTTATGCCCAAGTGGTGGGGCAATGGCAGCTCACAGAAAGGGTGGCAACAGAAAGCAAATTTGCTCTCACACTCTATGCTAATATTCTCTTGGCTAATTTGCCCGTCTCCCTTTCACCCTCAGTTAAAATACTAGGTGCGATCTTAGATTTTGTTTTTTTAAATTTATCAGGATTTTCAAATTAAACTCCAAGAATACTCCTGATATAAAGTTAATCTTAATTATCTACATACCTCATATGTTAGTGTCATTACAAATGAAGAATAATCGGTCCCATCAGTAAGCATACATCTAGTAGCGCTATAGAAATGATTATTTTTTAGTAGTAGTAAACTTACAGATAAAAAATCATTACAGACACTACTTCATGCTTTAGTTTTATCTAATTTGCAGTACTGCAATGCCCTACATGTGGTCTGAAATGAGACATTTACAATTAATTCAAAATGTTGCCATTAAACTGGTTACTAGTGTTTTAAAATTTGATCACATCACTCCCTTATTAAAAGCTGAACATTGGTTATTAATAGTCTACTGAATCCCATTTTGGCTACTGATCTTAGTTCATAAAATATTATATTCTGGTGAACCACTTTTTCTGTTTCGTTGATTTTCTATTTATCATCCCATACTTTAAGGTCATCTCAACAAAACCTACTGGTGATTCCTTCTTTTAGGATTATCCACTTAGATACCATCCAGAGAGCCCCCATTAAGATAAGCAATTCTGCTTTTTCTGCAGATCATTGGGGAATATGGTGTCACAAATCCAGGTGATTGCAATGCTGAGGGCCATGCAGGGGTTTGGCTCTTTAGGCATTCTGGTATGTTTTGTTTTTGAGAGAGAAGATGTTAATCAAAGAGTTTTGGTAGTCCATTCATAAGGAAGAATCCAAATAGAGTGCTTCATGGAGGCATGTACAGGTGACCACGTTGCTGCTCTACAAATGTCCGTTACAGAGTTTGATTTGAGGTTGGTAATCATAGCCAAATTTTGCACAGATGGGGCAGTTGGAAGTGGATGCTTACATAGCCTGGAGACAGCATTCTAGCCCTGGAAAAGCAAAATTCAGTGTTCTGCCCTCATTAAATGGGGCAGCTTGTGCTGTGTGTATGTAACAGATTACATGCCTGTATATTTATTATGTGTATAATGGACAAGCTGTGTATAATGGACAAGGCCACTGCATTTCTGCGGTCCTCTGTGATTAGCCTTTATGAACACTTGTGTTCTGTTCTCATGCCTTTTGGATCTTTGTTGCTACTGCCTGCCTCTGAGCATGCTAGGAGAAGAAGATTTTCCCCCTCCCTCTGATTGCTCTTGTAGGGTAAATAGAAAAGGATATGGTAACCTGTTAAGAATGCTGTGCCTAGGTCACAGAGCCAGCGTGTAGAGAGCTTGAACTCTCCATGCTGAAGCAGTAAACTGCTCTTGTTTTTTCCTCTCTAAATTAGTAATCCATAGTGATTTTTCACCTGTTGTGTCTGCTACTGTGTTAGCTGTTAGTGCTGTGTTTGAGTATTTCATATTACCAGCCATTGACAATTCCTCCTCTCTGGTGGGCTGATGCTCAGAACCTAAAACCAGTGCTAGAGGCAAATAGCGCCAGACTTAAGCTGCGCACAATGCTCAGAGGACTCAAGTACCATAAACAACCTGCTCGCCAAAAATTAGCACATATGATATCTAAATGCATGCAAACAGATGTTAAAGAGGGTCATTGGGTGTTCCCTCTCATGCTCAGAGAACAGCGCAGGAAAGAACGCTGCTTGGAGTTGGTGGTAGGGTGCTTGAAGGGAGGTTTTTCAGTGTTACTGTCACACATTTGCTTAGAGAGGAAAAGCTACCTGTGGACGCCTAGCTTGGGCTATGTGTGGATTCTGATCCTGGAATTTAAAAGTGCTGTATGATCTCACAAGTGCTTCCCAGTTTGAGTGGTAATATGCACAAGAGCTGGAGTACAGTAAGGCCCAATGGCAGTCTTAGCAGTGCGAAAAATGTGGCTTGGAAAAAATGACTACAAAAACAATGGATTGGTGGAGGTAGAACTCAGATGTTCTTTAGCAGGATCTTGGGATGGGTGTTTAGTACCACTCTATTAAGGAACAGCTGAGTGTGTGCGAGGAAGGGGGAGGAGGGAGTGAGAAAGGCAGTGAACCAATGCCTGCAATTTGCTAATACTGCTGAGATGATGGCTACTAGGAAAAAACATTTTCCAGGTGAGTTACTGGGGCATCGCTTTGACGAGATGCTTGAGGGGAACTGTCAACTGACGAAAAAATACAAAACAAAACAATGTTGAGGTCCTAGGCCAGATGACAACTTTTATGGAACAGTTCTCAAATTGAGAGACCAGAGAATGTACTGACATCACTTTACTGTCCAAAGGCTTGTGATAGGCTGCAACGGAAGAGAGATGCAAACGGATGCAGCTAGTCTGTAGACAGGAGCAGAACAGGTGGAGAAGGTACATTAACCAATAGAGGAATTTGGCAGCTAGCAGGATATATGGAGAACTGGGTGCAACAGTTTGCAAAATGCTTCCATTTGCAGTAGTAAAATTTGCTAGTGGAGGCTAGAAAATCTAAAGCATTTCCTCATACACCATCAGCGAGGAAATCACTTGCTTTTCAATGCGCATGCCATTAGAGATATGGATATTAGGTTGGGATGCAGTAGATGCCCATTCCATTGTGTCAGGAGTGAGGTCCAGAAACCCAGATGAAGAGTTCAATTTTGATGTGGCCTTGGCCTGGGCCTGGATCATCTTCTGGACAACTTTGGACAAGCATAGAGAAGTCATTGGTTCCAGAAAATGTTAAAAAGTATTGTGTGATCCCCAAGACCATGAAAATACTGCACAGAGCTCTAGAAGGTATGTGAAGATGGGGCAGATGAATACACCATCTGGATGTGGACATGTTTATGGTTAGGATTATGCGGTGATTAGGTGGTTGGAATGAGCATCTGTCCTGTAGACTGCTTGGTATGAACCACCAGCAAAGGGCCTGTCAGGGATAGACTGATCAAGATTCTTGTGTACAATGGCTGGCTAAACTGGTTTGACTGGAACTTTAAGTGCCACTTAAGGCAGCTCATGTGAAGGTGTGCCAGGGCAAAATGTGAACAGAAGATATCATATGTCCCAGGCCTTGCAGATAGGGAAAGACGACTCTTGTTTTACAATATGTGCTATTGCTGCTGCCAGGCATTTTGCGAGGGCAATACTTGGTACTGCTAAATGGTTGCTCTTGCAGATGAGCTGGAGTCACTTTGAGTGAAGAGAATATACAGGAGTATATACATCCCCAGGATCTACCAAGACCAGATTTTTTTTTTTTGGCAGATCGGTCATAATGGTGTCCAACAAGTTCATCTAGAACTTTTGTTTATTTAGGAAGAGATTGATCTCCCGCAGCTACAATAATGGCCAAAGGCACCCTGATTTGGGGGGGGGGGGGGGG
Source organism: Microcaecilia unicolor (assembly GCF_901765095.1). Lineage (NCBI taxonomy): Eukaryota > Metazoa > Chordata > Amphibia > Gymnophiona > Siphonopidae > Microcaecilia > Microcaecilia unicolor. The sequence continues at coordinate 307,068,569 of NC_044035.1, read as the reverse complement.
GGGGGGGGGGGGGGGATAAAAAGTCCCTCAAGTAAAAGCTGTGGCCTCTGCCAGGTACTTGCGACTTGGATTGGTCTCAAATGGAAGCAGGATGCTGAGCTACTACTACTACTACTACTACTATTTAGCCTTTCTATAGCGCTACAAGGCATACGCAGCGCTGTACAAACATAGAAGAAAGACAGTCCCTGCTCAAAGAGCTTACAATCTAATAGACAAAAATAAATAAAGTAAGCAAATCAAATCAATTAATGTGAACGGGAAGGAAGAGAGGAGGGTAGGTGGAGGCGAGTGGTTACAAGTGGTTACGAGTCAAAAGCAATGTTAAAGAGGTGGGTTTTCAGTCTAGATTTAAAGGTGGCCAAGGATGGGGCAAGACGTAGGGGCTCAGGAAGTTTATTCCAGGCGTAGGGTGCAGCGAGATAGAAGGCGCGAAGTCTGGAGTTGGCAGTAGTGGAGAAGGGAACAGATAAGAAGGATTTATCCATGGAGCGGAGTGCACGGGAAGGGGTGTAGGGAAGGACGAGTGTGGAGAGATACTGGGGAGCAGCAGAGTGAATACATTTATAGGTTAGTAGAAGAAGTTTGAACAGGATGCGAAAACGGATAGGGAGCCAGTGAAGGGTCTTGAGGAGAGGGGTAGTATGAGTAAAGCGACCCTGGCGGAAGATGAGACGGGCAGCAGAGTTTTGAACCGACTGGAGAGGGGAGAGGTGACTAAGTGGGAGGCCAGCAAGAAGCAGATTGCAGTAGTCTAAACGAGAGGTGACAAGGGTGTGGATGAGGGTTTTGGTAGAGTGCTCGGAAAGAAAGGGGCGGATTTTACGGATGTTGTAAAGAAAGAAACGACAGGTCTTGGCGGTCTGCTGGATATGAGCAGAGAAGGAGAGAGAAGAGTCAAAGATGACCCCAAGGTTTCGAGCTGAGGAGACAGGGAGAATGAGAGAGCCATCAACAGAAATAGAAAACGGGGGGAGCGGGGAGGTGGGTTTGGGGGGGAAAATGAGAAGCTCGGTTTTGGTCATAAATGGACCTCTAGTCTGACCCAATTTGGTAATTTTTTTTTATGTTCTTCTGTCCTTGTGGCAGTAGCACCTCAACTGCTTTTGCTATAATTTACTTAAAATTTTTGTTTTTTAATTTATATTCCGCTCATTCCCCCTTGAGCTGGGGTAAGAGTGCTCTGAGGCAGTGAAGTAGGTGTGGATGGTGATTAGAAATGGCAAACACTGATCTTGTACCCCTGGGTTCATAATCTTAAGAACCAAACAGTCCATGCTTCTTTGAAGTACTGGTATCTCCCTCTACACTGGGGAGTGATGTCCAACTTCATAATCTCAACTTATAAATGGAGAATGTATAAATCAAATACCCAGAAAGCAGGAAGATCACCAGAGGCAACATAAGGCATCTCAGCTGCTAAAATTGCAATATAACTAGATAATTTTCTTTATTAATTTATACCAAACATTATTTGTTAAAAAAACACTCAGCAAGTTGTTCCACTTGGTTAGTTAATCTGAGGCCAATGGTCACAAGTGGCATAGCCAGACAGCCAATTTTAAGCGGGCATGAAATTTTCTTTCCACCCCTGCCCTCTGCCTTTCTCCTTCCTCTCCCCCCACACTCAAAATATAAATACATTAGCCGGCAGGCATTCCCAAGACCTGCCAGCTGAGCACATCCTCTGAAGACATCCTAAATTCCCTTTTTATCAGGCTTGGAGGCCTACAGTCAGCAGCAGCGGCCCTGAGCCGCCAGCACTGGCACCATGTGCAAGCTCAGTTTTTGTGTATGTGTGGGGTGCCAGCATCAGCGGCTCAGGGACACTGCTGCTGACTACTGAGCTTGGTAAAAGGGAATCTTGTCTGCTTTCAGAGGCAGTCTTCAGAGGGTGGGACCTGGGGATCCCCACCGGCTACAGCAAAGTTTAGGGCTGGTGTTAGACTGAGGCCCAGGCCAGAAAACTAAGGAAGAGGCTCCCCCAATCCCCTCTCCTCCCTGTCCCCCTTTATCTCCCCACCTGCCATTACTACCACACAGAGACAGGCCTTGACCAAATACAGACTAAGGATCACAAATTAGAAATCAAAATATGTAGACAAAAATAGGGGCCCCAAAAAGTTAAAGTTAGCATGTGCTGTAACACTGGAAAAAAAACTAACAGAAATGCATTTCCTTTTGTATTGAACACAATATCAACATTTGCCATACATATTTCTCAAAGCTAAAATATTCCAGCTAATAAATCCAAAATGAAAACTTTTTTCTACCTTTGCTGTCTCAACATTTTATTTTTCCATCCTGTTGGTCCTAGTTTTTATTTTCTGCTTTCTTGTTTGTCTTCTGCTAATTCTCCTTCCAATGACTGCTGTCCACAGGGCCGTGCCTAGGGTCTCTGGTGCCCCCCTGCAGACTATCAGTTGGCGGCGCCCCCCCCCCCCCCCCCCCCCGTCTAATACCATAAATACCAAAATACCATACTGTGCAAAATATAAAGACAGCAGATGTAAATTTGAAAAAACTAACAAGTACCAATCACCACTTTACAAATTAACAAATAGAAATAAAACACATATAGAAAATAAAATAATACCATTTTATTGGACTAATACATTTAGCTTTCAGAGGCCAAAACATCCTTCTTCAGGTCAATACAGTATAGTGCTGTTACAGTATCCTTTCCTGACCTGAGGAAGGGGGCTTTGTTCTCCAAAAGTTAACCAAAATGTATTAAAATTAGTCCAATAAAAATATTACCTTGTTTACATGTTCTATTATAAATATTTATTAACACAGCTACAATACTACTTTATCCTAAAGCAAAAAAAAAAAAAAATATATATATAGATTTTATTTACAGTTTGTTGTCTCTGGTTTCTGCTTTCCTCATCTTCTTTTCACTGTCTTCCTTCCATTCAGCATCTCTTTGTTCTCTCTCTGCCATCCAGTGTCTGCCCTCTCTGCTGTCCCCTCCATCCAATGTTTGCCCTCTCTCCCTGCCCCTTCCATCTACATCTGCCCTCTATCTCTCCATAGAGCCAATGGACCTAGCACCTGCACGCCTGTTCAGCACCATTAGATAGATAAATAAATAAAGTGCATATCCACAGGAATTATAAACAAAAAAATGAACAAATATGTTCATTTATTATCTATTGCCTTTTTTCATAGCACATACATGCAGCTACAATAATAATAATAAAGACAATATCTGAGCCCAGGCAGCTTTTTCTGATTTTATTTACTCAGGATCACACATAGTGGCGATGTGGCAAAAAGCAGGTTTCACAGTTCCCTTTTAACCATGAAGCTGTTTTGTCTACTAGTCCTATGGAGTAAAATCACTCATAATTGATTTAAAAGCAAAAATTAAATATCTCTTTTTATAAAACGTCACCTTTCTGAAAAAATACAAATAAGCTAAAACTGTAATAATAAGTTTGAGCTGTTATGTTTTTTTTAAAGCATACCTGGGGAGGTAATATATTGGTAAAGAAAGGTGGTGTTTAGCAGGTTTTCTTTTTACTGTAAACTGAACAAGTACCAGCCCAGTGAAGCATCCGTATGCCAGGGCTCCCCATTTAATACCCTGCTCTCTGTCATTTCCTAACTCCCATCCTCCCCTTTCGGGAAAGCGGCAAGTCCCTCAGACCCTCTGTCACATGCTCTGCAATGCACACACAGCACTATCTGCCCTGAACAAAGGCGACAGTGCCCACTCGGGCACCTATACAGCGGAATCTGGTATCTTTCCTTCCTCTCCATCCCCTGAGATGCTCTTCACAGTCTGCTCACCCTAGGTCACCACTGTGTGACCCGAGGCCGAGGCCAAATTGGCAAAAGATTTTTGCAAAAAAAGAAAATCCAAGTCTACTCCCATCCGCCCCAGCAACGGGAAATTGAACAGGTTCTTCCCAGACGCCGGCTCTCCAAGATGCCCTATGAACAAAGTAAACTCTTTCTAAGCCAGGTGCTCTACAGCACAGTCCGTTCAAATCATTTTGCCTTTTGACCGAGGAGGTTAAGGCTACCCTGACCTCTGACTCGACCGTGTGTCCCGAACACACATCTTCTAAGGGGGGGGGGGGGGGGGGGGGCTGAAACCAGCACGCCCAATATCTCAGGAGGTGAAGGGACCCTTTAAAAAGACGGCGGGGGTGGGGGGGGGGGGGACCTCTTAAATACCGTTTACACCATGGCTGCATGCTGTGTAGAATTCACTTCCCCTCCCCATCTGAGAACCCCCTCCCCTACCTTTAAACAAAATTTTGTGAAGCCGAGTTGCAGGCAGCACCTCGCGTCTGCCTGGCTGCTTGTAAAACAAGTGAATCTCTTCTCGTCATCGTCGGGCCTCACTGTGTCCCGCCCTCGCGGAAATAGGAAGTTACCTCAGAGGAGGGCGGGACACAGTGAGACCCGACGATGACGAGGAGAAGAGATTCACTTGTTTTACAAGCAGCTGGGCAGACGAGAGGCGCTGCCTGCAACTCGGCTTCACAACTTTTTTTTAAGGTAGGTGGGAGTCGGAGCAGCGGGAGCGGAGCACCCCCAAGCAGTATGGCGGGGCAGCACCGCAGCAGCGCCCTTGAAGGCAGGCGCCCCCCTGCGGTGCTTACCCCACTTACCATGTTGGCATGGCCCTGGCTGTCCATGAGGAGGGGGAAGAAGGCATCTGGCAGGAGGAGAGTATCAATATTAACAGTATGCTTTTTTATGAGGTCAGCGACCTCCTCCACCTTCTCTCCAAAAAGGTTATCCCCATGGTTATCGCCAATCTTTGCTGGAACTTGGGGTCCAAGCCAGAGACATGCAGCCATGAGAGTCTGAGCATTGCTATTTATTCTGGGCAGAGATCCTGGATACAACATCTAAAATAAAGCGCCCCTGGCCAAAAATGTACGACACGCCTTCTGCTGCTTGGCTAGCTGGCGAAAAGATTCGGCCTGCTCCAGTGGGAGAGAGTCTGCCAAATCAGACATACTGCACACGAAGTTCCGCAAGTAAAGGCATGTGTAGAGCTGGTAAGATGTATGTGGGAGATGAGAATAGAGGCCTGATACATCTTCTGCCCAAAAGAGTCCAGGGTTTGAGCTGGGAGTGCCGAAGCAAAGTCCCTGGAACTGCTGGCTCTCTTGAGCACGGATTCTACCATCAGGGAATGAGGCAACTGAGGCTTGTCAAAGCCTGGGTCTGATACACGGTATCAACCTTTTTGGGCAGGACAGGGATAGAAAGAGGGGACTCCCAGTTCTTCACCTGAACATCTTTCCAGAATCTGGTGAAGTGGGACCGTCACAGCCTTTCTAGAAGGAGATGCTGTCCAAGACTTCAAACATACCAGCCCTGGGCTCGTCCTCCATCAGTAAATGCATTGGAATGGCAGATGCCATTTCCCTGACAAAACCTGGGAAGGAAAGGCAATCAGGTGGAGACTTTCTTCTTTCCTCGAGGAGAGGGGTCAGATTGCATACCATAGGACTACTCCTCCAAGAAGTACCTTTGGTCCTCATCAGATGTCCATGAGTGCTCCTCATCGGTATCAGCAAAGAGCTTCTTACAGGAGAGCTGAGACCGAGTCTGCCTCCAGAAAGACGAACCACGTACTTGTCTGGAGAGGCGTCAAGGTGTAGGCTCCACCCGTGACTCTGGCGAAGCTTCCTCCGATGTCAAGGGAGTGCCAGCACATGTGGCTGTTGGCTCTGGTACCGAACGCAACATTGGGGTTGGAGGCCCCACTGTAGGCTGAGGGACTTGTGGGGCAGCAGGAAGTATGGCTGGTGCAAGCACCCCAGACTCTTGATGCAATCTGCTGAAAGAGCCCTACCAAATGCTCATGGAGCATGGACTGGATGGGCAGCCATTGGGAAAGGCTGGGGTGTCAGCCAGGAGGCAGCCTGAACTGTCAGGGTCAGTGTGGGCGCCCGGTCTTGGCTACATGGAGACCCCTGCATTGGCACCTCCTCAATGGAGGGCGAGTGAGCCTCCCGATGCCGACGCTTCTCAGGGATCAGATCCCTACACCACTCATTGAGGGGGATTGATACTCCTTGGTGCTGAACAGGACGACATTGAATCCCTATGTCTCCTCAATGTCAGATCAGATGCTGACCAGTCCCGGGGACCCTGCACAGTAGCTGGCGCTGAGACAGGTACAGACCTGTTTGATGCATGCCCATTCCCTAGTGTCTGACATGGGCCTAGCAGCCATAGAGACCGATGCACTTGATGCAAGGCTCGACACCATACTAATGCCGACGTTGAGGATTCAGACCTCCAAAAAGTTTCACTCTCTGTGCCTCTCTGGACAGCCGAGTCCTTTTCTTCATGTAAAGGCAAAGAATACAGCTGGAGACACGAAGAATGTGTGTCCTTTCTAGAGATGGTCTGATTGTACTGTGCACAGTGCTTGAAGCCACTGGATACTTTCAATGACGTAGAAGGGAAAACAAATGATTCAATAGTGACCTTAAAAAAGGGGTAAGTAAGGGACTGGGGGGGAGTAGGGGGCTGAGGGTAGGAGGGGAAAGGTTGGGGAAAGTGGGAGGATTAGGATGGTTAACACGGTATTGAGTAGGTTTTCGGAAGTTAAGGTTTGGGGTTAACATATGTTGAAGATTTGTAGTATGCTAATATCAGCACGCTGCTCCCACCTGGGGAATGGGGGAATTGTTTAAAGTACAAAAGTTTGATGACGTCCTGATACCAGTGAATTTTCCTGTGGACAGTATCATACTTGACATATGTATACTTGAATTGTGGTTTGTGAAGTTGTAATGTCATCAATAAAAACGTTGAACTATAAAAAAAAGGGGTAAGTCACCAAGAAAAAGAAGCAAGCAACCTGATCGGAACTCAGGCCTAAGAGGGCCTACAGAGACTGAAAAAAATGAAGAAAATTTAAAAGTGGGGATGAAAGAAAACTATAACTGTAAGGGGAAAGAAAAAAAAATGCCAAATTGGGGGGGGGGGGGGGGGGGGGGGGGGGGGGGGGCGCGCGGGGGAACAGGATATTTGGGAAAAATCCTGCAGGGAAGGCACAAAATAGCTGTAGCAAAATCAAACTGCACCAGATGCAGTGAGAGAGCCATGAAGCAGCATGTCTTCTCCTCATAGCAGACTGATGGTCCCGCACTCTTGCGGCAGGTGGGAAGGCACTCGCACATGTGTGGTGGGAACGTTGACGTGTATTTAAAACTGTACTACACTTTTTTAAGCGTTCTACGCCGGGCGATGTGGATGACATCAACCATGAGAAGATTATGGTCTGCTTGTCCTCGGAGAAAGAAGCAGTAGATATTTATGCCTGCTCAGGTGTTTGTGTGTGAAGTACGCACATAAGTGTATATTTTATAAACATTGCACGTACACTGTGATTCCACTTGTTTTCTGTATGTACATGTCTACACCAAGTTGCATAAAAATACATGCATTTTTGTAACCGTACCTTTATGCAACTAAAATGTGGGGTAATTTTATTTAAAATATTTTATGCATATAAAATGGGATTTATGCAAGAAAAAAAAAATCTTTTATAAAATTACTCCCAGCTCATAAGCAAGCCATTTGCTTGCTTATGAGCAATGTTACTGTAATTTCTTAAGTATATACAGGGAGTGTGTGCATATACGCATTATTTATATCTATATGAGCAGCTCTGTGTAAGGTACTATCTACCTCTTATTCAAGATGTCTGCCTTCTTCACTGAAATGGAAGACAAGCCTACATTATATGCTACTTAGAAGAGGCCTGTAAGAATGTGCCCAGTGGTCAATAAAAGAGGGTGCAGAATTTTCCTTCAGCTCTATATTCTGTAACCAATAACCTGCTTTGGAAACAGTTACCTGGCAGGATTTTAGAACTATTCACTTCTCCCGTTATACTATTCCCTTCATTAAGCAAGAACCTGAAAAACTAATCCACAGCAGTACTCACCAGAGGTTAAATCCACAACACTGTCCTCAGTGGCTGGTATGGGAAAAGATATCCCCATTGCTTTCCGAATTCCATGGACGCTCACAATATCACCTGGAGTTACTTGCTGTGCAAGTTCCTTCAGATTACTGGTCACTTTGTCAGCTAGAAACAAACAAACTGTAGCTAAGACAAGGCTAAGTACATTAATCTTAAAAAAAAAAAAAAAAGAGAGAATTTCTCATTTAGGGGACTAATATAAGAAAACCAGTAAGAGGGATTCTTAGCCTGGAGTGAGAACCATTTGTGTGTATTCCAAAACATCTGGTTATTAAAAAAAAAAAAAAAAAAGAAAGTAGTTAACACAACTTTAACAGTGCTTTTGCAAAGGAGCCATCAACAAGCCTACTGCTGTTCTTTTCTTCAATGGTCTGAATTAAACCTACATTCTTTTCTTCAATGGTCTGAATTAAACCTACATTCATACAGTAACAGACAGAAAGCAGTAGGAAAGAGACATTAAGTCTTACCTGATAATTTTCTTTTCATTAGTCCTTCCCATTATTCCAGAACCTGTGGAATAGTTGTGCTCATCAACCAGCAGGTAGAGATAGAGAACGGAAAACTGAGCTGAGGCATATCTCTCTTGGCATCCAGTCCAGCTCAGTATTTATGTAGACAAAAGCAGTACGGAGAAACTCAGAATAAACACAACCACTTTAAAGAAATTCGCTAACCTAACATTAACCAGATTAGCAAACATGTATGGACCTTCTTCATCTCTGGACAACTTGTAGAAACAAGAGATATGCAGGAAGAACCATGCAAGGTGACAGTCGTTATTTGACCCATTATTCTGCACGCACTAACATCTCAGAAACCTCGGACAGGCCTCTGGAATAGTGGGAAGGACTAATGAAAAGAAAATTATCAGGAAAGACCTAATTTCTCATTCCATTATGTAATTTCCACTATTCCAGAATCTGTGGGATGCTCAAAAGCAATTCCTAGAATGGATGGGATCCTGGCGCCACCTGGCCTGAGGATCAAAGCCCCAAAACTGGCTTCCGAGCACACCTTGTCTACCTTGTAGTGCTAGTCAACGGTATGCGGCACTGACCACGTTGCTCCTTACAAATATCTGCTGGAGACAGTAAGGTAGTCTCTACCCATGTCACTGTATGCCTTGTAGAATGAGCTCGCAAAACCTGAGGAGCCTGCTTCCCCGCAAGCAAATAAGCTGATGCGGTAGTTTCCTTCAGCCATCTAGCAACTATGGGCTTGGAAGCCATAAGGCCGAGCCTCTGTTTACCAAAAGCAACAAACAGTATGTCCAATTTGCAAAACTCATTCGTGACATCCTGATATCTAAGCTTTTTGATGTGCTTAAGAGTCCTCAAGGAAGAATACTGATACCATTGTAGCAGAAAGGAAGGAACCGTGTGCAGGGAGATCCCCACCTCCAAAAAGTGAAGGAGCTCCCGACAAGAGAGAGCCTGAAGCTCTGAAACCCTACATGCTGACACAACGGCCACTAATAACGTTGTCTTTAGCATAAGATCTTTCAAGGAGGCCTTCAGGAGTGGCTCAAAAGGAGGCTTCTGAAGAGCCTGAAGGACTAAATTAAGGTTCCTCTCTGGACACAGCGTACTAAAGGGAGGCCACAAGTAGCCCGCTCTCCGCAAGAATCAAACAGTATCTGCGGGTGAGCCGCAAGACATCTTTTGTAGTTGGCCTCTGAAACAAACAACCTGAACTTTTAGAGAACTCAACGCTAATACTTTCTGAAGACCTGCTTGGAGAAACGCTAGGATGTGCGTGATCTGAGAAGAAGGATAGTCCGTGCTCAAAACACCAGCCCTTGAATGCCTTCCGCATCCTCATATATGCCATGGATGCACAGTGCTTCTGAGCTTGAAGCGAGGTAGCAATGATCAAAACAGAATAACCTTTTTGTCTCAACCCACCCTTTTCAATGGCCAAGCCATAAGACCAAAGGGACATGGATACTCCATGAGCACCGGACCTTGCTTCAGAAGGCCTTGTACCTGCGGAAGACAGAGAGGACCCCCATCCAACACTTGACTCAGGTCCATACATACCAAGGCCTCTGTAGCCAATCCGGAGCTATGAGTATTATTCGACCCCAGTGCAATGTGATCCTTTTCAACACACGGTCATGGGTCAAGGAGGGAAAACATATAGTAGATATGACTCCGGCCAAAGCAGCAATACAGTTTATTAAAATTTGATATACCGCCAGGCCTAAACGGATCATGGCAGTTTACAATAAAATTACAAAATATATAAAAGAAAAGAATGCCAGATTTCATATAGGAAACATCTGTATCAAACACAATAAGAAATCATCCATAAAAAAATGAGTTTTCAATAAAATCTTAAATTTTGTTGAAATTCATTTCCTGCTTAATATCTTTAGGCAGATTATTCCATAATGTAGGCACTAAGCAGAAAAAAAGCACTTGAGCGTGTAGAGTCCCACGAGCTTTAGAAATATGGGGCATCATCATCCTTATCGAGCCAGGTTCTTTCTAACAGCTGAAGAACCTGGGCACTTTGGCATTTCTTTTCATTGCCATCAAGTTCAGAAGCAGAGAACCCCATCGGTCCACTATCAACTGAAACTCCTGATTGGATAGGCCCCATTCTCTCAGGTCCAAGGAGTGCCTGCTTAGAAGATCCACCTCCACATTCAAGGACCCCGCGATATCAGCTACCGACAAGTAGAGATGATTTTTCTCCGCCCAACTCTGAGTGAGGCTGCCTCCACCGCCATCAGACAACTGCAGGTCCTGCCTGCCTTGCTTGTTGATATATGCCACCACTGTTGCATTGTTTGAGAAAACCTGGACCGAGGCCCCTGCCAGAAAGGGAGTGAAATCCTGTAAGACGCTCTGCACTACCCTGAGCTCCAAGCGATTTATCAACTTCAAACTCCTGTTCCATTCATGTGCCCTGTGCCAGATGGAACTTGTAATGAGCTTCCCAACCTGACTTGCTGGTGTCGGTTGTCACCACCTCCCAACTGTGTTATCGGAAAGGGAGCTCCCAACGGTCAAATTCCTGGACGGTCACCACCACTGCATACTCCATCTGGCAACCAGCGTCCAAGGAAGATGAAGGTTGTACTTCTGTGACACCAGAGAATAGCGGCTGAGAAGAGATTCCTGTAATGGTTGCATATGAGCCCTTGTCCATGGCACCATTTTCACCTGTCATCACTGATCCCAGAACCTGGACATAGTCCCAGACCTTGGGCCTGCCTGACTGAGGTGGAAAAACTGGCTTTGACCTACTGAGCTCCAGTAAGGAACATCCTCTCCTGTGCTGTATCAAATAGAACGTCCAGATACTCCTGTTGTCTGCGATGGAGTTAGTCTGCTCTTCACAAAATTGATCACCCAACCCAATGACTGCAGAAGATGGACAACTTTGTCCGTTGTGGCCATACTGTCCAAATAGGACATACAAATGAGCTATTCATCGAGATATGGGTGAACTCCAATTCCCTTGCGTCATAGGAAGGACACAGCCGCCGCCACCACCACCACAACTTTGGTGAACGTTCTTGGAGCCATGGTGAGTCTGAAGGGCAAAGCCCTGAACTGGAACTGATGGCCCAGCACTGTACAACGCAGAAACCTCTGATGTGGCGGCCATATAGGTATATGCAAGTACACCTCCTTGAGATCGAGGGCTGTGAGATCGGAGGCAGTAGTTTAGACCTATGAGATCTAAGACTGGAAGAAAGGTGCCTTCCTTCTTTGGGACAATAAAGCAGACGGAGTATCTGCCTTGTCCCTTTTCTGCCTGCAGAAGTGGAAAAATGGCCCGGAGCACCATCAAAGAACCTTCAGTGGCCTGAACCTCTTTCGACAAGGATACTGCAAGGAGCGACCGGGCAGGAGAACGCCAACTTGTAATCTGCTGTAAGAATATCCAGAACCCACACAGTCTGGAATGATTTTGGACCACTCCTCCCACCAGAGGAAGAGAAATGCAGACCAGCCTCGAATCATTGTGAAGTTCGGGAGACATAAGGTGCTCTAGCCAACTGAAAGGAAGACTTCCTGTCCTCACCAAAGCAGACTGGTGTGCCTGAAAGCTGGACTTCTGACCATACTGCTGACGACCAGGCCGGCGCTATCTACTGTCTTGAAATTCGAGATCCAGAGCTCCCTGAAGACCGACAACCAGAGGCCTTCGGCTTATCCTCTGGAACCGATGTGGCTTAGTTTCCCCTAATTATTTCACTAAGCTACTGAGATCTCTCCAAATAGCCACTTGCCTGAAAGGTCAGTTTAACTGGATGTGGACTGATGCAACATCTGCTGCTCAATGACGCAACCAGAGTTGCCAATGTGCCATGACAGCGAAAGACATACTGCAGGCCTTACCTGTAACATGTCAAAACAGTGTCTGCAAGTAGCTAACCTGCTTCAAGCTGGGAATTATGGCTCCAGTCTTGTGTTGCTGATTGCTAATGCCACTTCAGGCATGCTCTTGCCATGAACGAGCTGCACACTGTCGCTTGAAGGCCCAAAGAGGCCACTTCAAAGGCTGTTTCAGCAAGCCTTCTAGCTTCCTATCCTGTAGGTGTTTTAGGGCAATGCCCCCTTCCACTGGCAAGCTGGTATTCTTAGTCACAAGGAGTCCACACTGGGAAGTGGCAATTAATATTTCTCCTCCAAAACAAACGGGATAGAGGCGAGCCATGGCTCTTCCAACCCTCAGCCCATGCCTGGCGAGTCTGATTCTGCTGTAATCAGGCCCTGAATGTCTGGATGACCTCTAAGTCCCTTCACGATTGATGAAGATGGAACTCCTGCTGAAGCAGAAGGTGCCTCAATGGAAAGCATTGCTAGTATCTTAGAATAAGAGTACTAAGCTCTTCTTATGAAATAACCTCAGTACTTTTGGATAATTTCATTCCTCGGGAGGGGCTCTCCCTCCTCTAACAGCTCCTTCAACGATGGTTCCTCTGAATAGACCAAAGCAAGATCAGATAAAGAGAGAGAAGCAGGAGGAAGTGACGACACTGCTGGATTATGGGACGTCTAGGGACTTTGCTCTGCTGTCATTCGAGGAATTAAGGGATAAATTTGGCTTGCCTAGTCAAGAACTTTTAACTATTACAAATCAACATTTATGTCCAATGGGTTGGTTGCAAGAACTGAATGACACTGAACTTTCTGAAAATCTGTGGGCAGCATTGGGTAAACTCCATAGACTGATTTGGTCCTGTACCCTTTCATTAGAGGGAACAGTTTTTCTAACTGTGGGAGAGGGATTTGGGGATTGAATTAAGTGTGAGTGAACGGAAAGCGATTTGTAAGAAAGTGAAAAAAGCTTCGATATGCGTTTTATTAAAGAGAATGCATATAAAATCCTGGCTAGATGGTATTATATGCCTGCCAAGTTAAAAGCCATGTTGTTCCTCACAGCTTCAGATGTTTGCTGGTGATGTGGACTTGAGAGGGGCACTTTTCTACAGTCAGTGGATTTGTGCAAACATCCAAGAGTTCTGGACAATTGTTGTAAAAGCTATTTCTACTGCACTGGGCTGCGTCTTCTCTCGTGAACCACAGTGGTGTCTCTTGGGGTTGGACAATCGGAGTTTGAATTTTACAACAGCTAAAAGGGTTATCACTGCCCACTGGAAACAGACTAAAGGACACACATCCCATGACTCATAGATGTCTTGGGTGATATGTCTGAAACAGCAGAGGAGTGGACTCATCTTGATCAGATGGGTCAAGTGGTGCAGGAGTGGGGTTAGGACTAGATTAATTTGGGGGGGGGGGGTCTCTTTTTATGATGTCTGGGTGCCTCAAAGGGTCAACAGGTGCCTGGAGTTCAGGGTGTTTTATTATGGGTTCCTGGGGGTTGGTTTATAGGAGGGCAAGGGGGGGGGTGAGGGAGGGCTAGGGGGACATTGCTGGGAGAGGGAGGTTTATACCTGTTTTCAATTATTGTTATTTCATCATGCACGAATTGTGGTAAAACTTTGGCTGGTGTTTCAGCTGTTCTTCTTTATTCATGTTTGTACAGAGTAAAGACATTTTCCTTCAAAAAAAGTTGTTACAAAAAAAAACAAAAAAAAGGAGAAGAAGAAGCAGAGATAGCCTCATCTGCCACTCTGGAGGTCTAAACACAATCTCTTAGGAGCTGGAGGGGGCAGCAGGGAAAGAAACTGAAGCATCCTGCAGCAACTCTTGACTATCGTGCTTCAGTAAATAGGCCTGGTGTAAGAGCAATATAACTCCGGAGAAAACAAAGACCGATGCAGCTTGAATGCTCTGTTGGGCCCAAGGCTGTAAAATGGTGGCTGTGCTCTGCGCAAGATCAAATAGAGGCTGCTCCTCACTGTCAGACAAGCCCCAACAAAATGGACACCATTCATGCACTCTCCGTCATCAAACTGCGCACCAGCCCTGAAGGGGAGCCCAAAATCCCTGGCATATTCAGGAGATACACAAATCGAAACGATGTGCTGCTATGACCATTTCCTCCCACGTCCTGCAAGATTCCCGGCTTGCACACACAGCAACACCCCAATGCATGCCAGCAGGTCCCCAAGAAGTTTTGAGTCAAATTTTAGTTGGATATCATTGCTGGCTGCTCACCCCAGACTCACACTCTCCACAAGTCTTATCTCAGATGAGAAAGGATCAGGACTGATACTCTGTCTCACACTTTCCAGTAAACCTCTTACCGGCTCCTTATTTTTTTTTTTTTAAGGTGGTTGTACTGGAAAAGGAGCATGCCACAGGAAATAAAGGAGAGGTGAAGGGAGGAAAGACGTAAATTTGTAGGGTGACAAGAATCTGAAGACCTCCAGATATGACTCTGCAGAGACTGAAGCCACCCGCAAAGCTGAACTGGGGACCAGTTTAACAACTGGATCAGGAAGAAAGCACTCGCAACCAGTGGCTGAAAAGTGGAGCAGGAGTAGATGCCAACAGATATGTCTCAGCTCAGTTTTCAGTTCTCTATCTCCACCTGCTGGTTGATGGACACAACTATCCCACAGGTTCTGGAATAGTGGGAAGCTACACAATGGAAAAGAGGTTTGATAAAAACTTTTCTACACATGATTCAAGAAGATCTTATATAAACAGCAATAAGTCTCTGGACCCTGCGAGGCAAATTCCCTGTTCATATAAGGGAGGGAGGTCTAATCCAGTAAGGTTGTCTGTTGGTATGGGGGGATGGGGCGTGTAATGGGATTATCATGCTTTTTCTTGCATAGTACCTGCTATTTGGATTACCCAACCTTATGTTTGCTCAAGAAATGTGTTTTCCAGTAACTGGATATGAACATTTGTTTTCAATCCGTTGTATATTGAGCTTGTTGGCTGTTTATCCTGTTGAATCATCAATAAAATTGTTGAAACATGAACAGCAACAAGTCTCATGATACCTGTTTTATCCACAACATTCTAGAAAGGCTGGGACATCAGCCATCCAATCCCAAATCGATCATAACATTTAGAGTCACTTACTCACTTATTCCCCCATAGACAATAATGGGAAAATGCCTCAGTATATCAGGCCCTTAATGAATGTTGTCACTACCTGGGATAAGAGCATCATGTGCTATACTACCTAGCAAAGGAACCAACATCACACACACTAAAAATATCTTCTAGACAGTTCTACACTTGCTGTGTCATTTTATCTCCACTCTTTAAAACTATGCCCTTTCTAAAGAGCCACTGAGAAAAGGCCCAGAATACAACCAGTCTTAGGATACATTAACTGTCACTATAAAATGTTTGAAATTTCATGCCTCTGCCATAAAATTAGCAGGGATGATGATTGGGAAGGAAAGCCCACACAAAGAATCCCAAAAACATACCAGCTATCTCAAGCCCAAATTACACTACAACAAAGATCAGCTCTGGTAACCATCTTTATAGTCTACTTAAAAAGCCAATCTAACATCATTAGAAGAAAATCCACTTTAAGATCTTGGCAACGCATGCCAGGATTTAAAAATCAAATAAACAAAAACAATCCAAAATTAAGTGCCAATATTTAAAAAAAAAAAAACAAAAAACAAAAAAACAAAAACCCAAATACAATTATATAGAAGGGGAACCTCTCATCATGAATATCTGAGTCATCTATGTACATTGTATCAACCGCTGTTTAGACTCTTATGATATATATAATCAAAGAACTGCCCCCTATAATCTTTCATCCACAGTGAAAGTGCAATAACTGGTAAACTATGCAACAGTAATCAAATTCCTAACTGAAACTGAGAGGCACTTATCTATGTGTTCGGCTCCTCTGGAATGAAATTCAGTTCTGCAGAGATAAAGAAATCCCCAGAGCCCAACCCAACGGAGTTTTGTGGAGCACTGCTTCAGTGGATGGGGCAAACATTTCAAGATAATCTCTGAACTGAAAACACAGCTGTTAAACACTCCTAACCTTGCTGTTCTAAAGTTATATCTCAAAATGGCAAAATAAAGAGAATCTGATACAGGAATGCACAAATCATTTTCAAGAGATGTGTTCAAAATATACCCACCCAGCTGTATCTCTCTAAAAGAGGGACCCAGAAGACAAATCATATTAGGAGGAGGTCTGGTGCTCAACCGTTCATTCTGAGCCTCCTGAAGGTCTTGCAGCAAGGTTGTGGTTTCGTCGAGTTTCCTTTGGAAGACCTCTGCTTCTACAGTAAGCCCAAGGAAAAGTGTTACCACACAGATACTAAAATACAACACACACCTGTCTCTTGCACACCAGTGCTAACTAATCTCTGCACCCCAACCAACCCCACAGGAGAAAGTCCTACGTGACCTGAGTTTACATAGCTTTTTACACAGTATATCCTAGTCTGCTTCAATAGCAAGACTAAGGAAAGAAAAATAAGGAAGGACAGCAGCTGCAAAGCTGATCAAATTTCTGGACAATCACACACATAACAAACGTTAAAACAGATGTCTGGGACCCTAGATCTGTGTCCAGATCAACAGACTATGCTGCTAGGTGAAAAGAGGTATTAGAAGTATTCCAATAAATCCTCCCTTCAGTTCAATCGTCTTACCGTGGGAGTCAAATGTTTTCTTGTGTTCCTAAACAGGTCACTGCTCTCAGTGATGCAAACCTGCCCTGATTCGAGTCAATCCTGTTTATAACCTCTGTTTCGGTAACCTAGGTCAAGAAAACATGCATAAAAATGTTTTCTAAAGAATCAAAACATTAACATTGTGGCATTAAGAACACAGTGAGATGTACAATTATTTCATTTCAGAGGTGATGATGCAAGCATATAGGTTCATGTAAGCTAATATAAACTTCGGTGGTATTTCCTATTGTGTATAACATTGTGGCCAAATATCAAGGTCTTCAGCACTGATGATACTGTACATCAATGCCAGGATTGTTAACAAATATAAATTGTTATTAAACCAGCATATTTGTGTCATTTATCTTAACTACCAATCAATAAAAAACAAGCAAAACATCCTTTTCTTTTCAGATTTTAACTCATTCTTGAGCTGCTATAAGCTTTTATAGATAATTGCCTTTTTCATGTAGATCCAGTAAAGGGCAACAATCCACAAAGAAACTAGTTTTATTCACGGTCAATATGGGTAGTGAAATTCTACAAAGCACACCTAGATCTGTGCCTTCCTGAGAAAACCAGTTTAGTTAGTGCTGGGCACTGGCTGTCTCAAACGACCCTCCCTATCTTCTCTTCCTACAGGCACAGACTTTACTTTCGGTCAATACAAGCAAACCGAGTGCTGGACAGCTGAAGAGGTATTTGCACAGCTGCAACGTTTTTTTATTCTGTTTCAATTATTATTACAGCTGCTGAAGTTGGAGGAGAGGGCTGAAAATAATTTTCAAGAGCTCCTTGGGTAAACAACATTTCAAAAAATTACTGCCACATTATTTACTGTGTCAACTCTCATGACCACCATAATCTTACAGCACCAGCCTGCAAAGAGGAAGAAATCACATTTACTTTGTGAGACACATGCAGAAACCCACAAAATATTTGCTAACTTAAAGTTCACACCCTACTACAACCGTGTGTCATTAAATTACATGTTGAAAATTACAGTCAAGTTTGAACTGACCATAATAGAAGTGTTGATTGGGAAAACACATGGAAATCAGACACCCTCCCCAGCCCAAATCTACAACTGTGTGACAATTTAAAACAAAGCGAAGATACTTACCTGTAGCAGGTATTCTCCGAGGACAACAGTGGGTGACGCTGATCCGCGTCGCCCGGTCTGGCATTTTGCCAAAGCTAAAGAAAGAGCTTTGTAGAGCGCGAGACACAGTCTACCGCACACGTGAGTGTCTTCCCGCCTGTCGCGCAAAGTGGTCTCCTCAGTTTAATATTAAAGCAAAAAAAAAAAAAAAAAAGCAAAGCAAAAATAACCAAACAGAAAACTCCAAGGGGAGGTGGGAGGGATTGTGAGAATATGAAGCCTGCTGTCTTCAGGGAATACCTGCTACAGGTAAGTATCTTCGTATTTTCCCCGAGGACAAGCAGGCTTCTATATTCTCACAAGTGGGGAATCCCTAGCATCCAGGCTCACCGAAAACAACAAACATTGGTCAACTGGGCCTCGCAATGGCAAGGACATAACATAGATTAACACGAAACTATATAGAATCTGAATGACAGTGCAGCCTGGAACAAAATAAAATGGGCCTAGGGGGTGAAGTTGGATTCTAGACCCCAGATTCTGCAAAACTGACTGCCCAAACCGACTGTTGCGTCGGGTATCCTGCTCAAGACAGTAGTGAGATGTGAATGTGTGGACTGAAGACCAAGTCACAGAATAGCAAATTTCTTCAATGGAGGCTGACCACAAGCGAGCTACCGACGCAGCCATGGCTCTGACATTATGAGCCATGACATGACCCTCCAAGGCCAGCCCAGCCTGGCCATAAGTGAAGAAAATGTAATCTGTCAGCCAAATTGAAATGGTGCGTTTCCCGATGGCGACCCCCATCCTGTTGGGATCAAATGAAACAAAAAGCTGGGTGGACTGTATGTGGGGCCTTGTCCGCTCCATGTAGTAGGCCAATTCTCTCTTGCAATCCAAGGCGTGCAAGTTGCTTTCACCAGCATGAGCATGAGGTCAGGGAAAGAATGTTGGCAAGACAATCGACTGGTTCAGATAGAACTCTAGACACCACCTTCGGCAGGAAATTAGGGTGCGTGAGGACTACTCTGTTGTGATGAAACTTAGTATGAGGTGCATCCACTACTAAGTTCACTGACCCTACGAGCTGAAGTAACAGCCACCAAGAAAACAACCTTCCAGGTCAAGTACTTCAAATAGCAGGAATTCAGTGGCTCATAAGGAGATTTCATTAGCTGGGTGAGAACGACGTTGAGATCCCATGATATTGGTGGAGAATTGACAGGGGGCTTTGACAGAAGTAAACCTCTCATGAATCGATTAACTATTGTCCAAAGATGGGCTTACCTTCTAATTGCACTAAGGTGAACCCTTACAGAGCTGGTCTTTAGACCAGACTCTGACAAGTGTAGAAGGTATTCAAGCAGGGTCTGTGTAGGGCTAAGTAAGGGGATCTAGGGCCTTGCTCTCACACCATATGGCAAACCTCCTCCATTTAAAAGAGTAACAGTGTAATCTTTCCTAGAAGCCAGCAAGACTCAGGGGACACCCTCCAAAAAACCCAAGAAAGCGAGTTCTAGGCCCTCACCATCCAAGCTGTGAGAGCCAGAGACTGGAGGTTGGGATGTAGAAGTGACCCCTCGTTCTGTGTGATGAGGGTCGGAAAACACTCCAATCTCCACGGTTCTTCGAAGGATAATTCCAGGAGAAGAGGGAACCATATCTGCCGCGGCCAGTATGGCGCAATCAGAATCATAGTTCTGCGGTCTCACTTGAGTTTCAACAAAGTTTTTTGCACTAGAGGTACAGGAGGATATGCATACAGAAGACCTGTCCCCCAACTGAGGAGAAAGGCTTTGACACTAGTCTACAGTGGGCCTGAAGCCTGGAACAGAACTGAGGGACCTTCTGGTTGATTTGAGTGGCAAAAAGATCCACTGAGGGGGTTCCCCACACTCAGATCATCTTGCATGAACCAGTGCCCCCTGCTTGTTGGTGTAATACATTGCAACCTGATTGTCTGTCTGAATGAGGACAATTTGATGAGACAGCTGATCTCTGAAAGCCTTTAGAGTGTTCCAGATTGCCTGGTTTCAGGAGGTTGATCTGAACATTTGTTTCCTGGGAGGACCAAGCTCCTTGAGTGTGAACCCCATCTACATGAGCTCCCCATCCCAGGAAAGATGCATCCATCGTCAGCACTTTTTGTGGCTGAGGAATTTGGAATGGAAGTCCCAGAGTCGAATTGGATTGAATTGTCCACCACTGAAGAGAGCGTATAAGCTCTGGGGACACTTGAATGACATCTTCTAGACTCCCTGTGGTTTGATAACACTGAGAAGCAGGGTCCACTGAACTGATCTCATGTGAAGATGTGTCATGTTTATAATGTACACTGTGGAAGCCATGTGGCCCAGCAATTTCAGCATCTGCCAAGCTGTGACCTGCTGAGAGGCTCGAACCTGGGACACCAGCAAGACAAGGGCAGGTAGGTTTGAACCCTGTGTGTCAAGCAGGGCTCCTATGAACGCCAATCGCTGGAAAGGGTGTAAATGGGACTTGGGGTAGTTTAAAACGAACCCTAGTAGCTCTAGCACCCGAATAGTCATCCGCATGGACTTCCGAGTACCGTCCTTTGAGATGCTCTTCACCAGCTAGTTGTCAAGATACAGGAACACATGGACTCCCAGTCTGCGTAGCGATGCTGCAACTACCACTAGACACTTGGTGAAGATCCTGGGAGCTCATGAGAGGCCAAAAGGCAACAAGCGATATTGAAAGTGATGTGTTCCCAGCCAAATCGAAGATACTTCCGGTGGGCTGGAAGTATCGGGATATGAGTATATGCATCCTTCAAGTCCAGAGAGCATAGCCAATCGTTTTTCTGAATCATTGGGAGAAGGGTGCCCAGAGAAACCATCCTGAACTTTTCTCGGACTAGAAATTTGTTCAGGGCCATTAGGTCTAGGATGGGACGCATCCCCCTGTCTTCTTTTGCACAAGGAAGAACCTGGAATAGGATCCCTGCCTTTCTTCCCCTGGTGGAAAGGGTTTGACCGCATGGGCTTTTAGAAGGGTGGAAAGTTTCTCTGCAAATGCCTGCCTGTGCTGAGAAATTTGGGCAATTTGGAGGTTTGATATGCCAACTGAGGGCGTATCTGAGACAAACTATTTGAAGAACCCACTGGTCGGAGGTTATAAGAGGCCACCTTTGGTGAAAACATTTTTGCCTCCCCCCCCCCCCAATCGGCAAGTTGTCCGGAACGGACACTTTTACTGTGGCTATGATCTGCTTGAGCCAGTAAAAAGCCCATCTCTTGCTTTGCCTGGGGAGCAGCATGGGTCTTAGACACACACTGTTGATGTAAACAAGCGCGCTGGGGCTGAGCCTGAGTAGGCTGGTGAGCCGCAGTAGTGTACCTACACCTAGAATAGTAGTAGGAAGTGCTCCTGGGCTTGCCAAAAGTCCTCCTAGCTGAGCAGGTGAATGCAGAAGACGCCCAGTGGGAGAGAGAAGAGATTGTATCAGTGTGTTTCTTGATTTGGTCAGCAACCTCCTCAATCTTCTCTCCAAAAAGGTTACCCCCCCCCCCCCCAAAGAGTATCCACCAACCTCTGCTGAACAGAATGTTCCACGTCAGAAACACACAGCGATGAGAGTCTGTGCATTGCTATACTTTGAGCAGAAATCCTGGATGCCACATCCAAAGTGTTGTAAATGCCCCTGGCCATGAACTTTCGACATGCCTGCTTGACCAACTGGTGAAAAGCCTCGGTGTGTTCCGGAGGGAGCGCATCCACCAAGTCTGATGGCTGTCTCACCGAGTTTCGCAAGTAGACACTCGTGAACAGCTGGTAGGATTGAATGCTGGAGAGGAGCACTGAAGCATCCTCCTCCTAAAAGAATCCAGGGTTCTAGTTTCTCTGCCTATTGGCGCCGAGGCATAGTCCCTAGTACTCCTGGCTCTTCTGAGAGCGGACTCCACCACCATGGAATTGTGAGGTAACTGAGGCCTAACAAAACCAGGTTCACTGTGGATTCAATACTGGGTGTCAATCTTCTTGGGCACGACAGGGACCGACAGAGGGGACTCTTAGTTCCTGTAGAGAACTTCCTTCAGTACCTCGTGGAGAAGGGCAGTCACAGCCTCCTTAGGAGGAGATGCATAGTCCAGGACCTCAAGCATCTTTGCCCTGGGCTCATCCTCCACTTCCACAGGAAATGGAAATGAAAGGTTCTCCGGAGGAGACTGTCTCCTTTCAGGTGGAGGAGAGGGTTCAGAGTGGATCCCATAAGACTCATCTGAGAAGAAGTATCTGGGATCCTCCTCTGAATCCCATGAGCGCTCTTCCTCGGTGTCGGACAGTATCTTCCTATGGGACTGCCGAGACTGAACCTGTCTCGATGCTGAGGAACCGTGCCCTCGAGAGCAGCATCGAGAAATCAGTTCCCATCTCGACTCCGGCGAAGCTTCCTTCACGACATTGAGGGGATGCCAGCTCGGGTGGCAGTCGACACAGGGGCTGCAAGAGGACAGCGTCTGAGGCTGCACCGCAGGCTGAGGGCCAGGCGGGGCCGCAACGGGAGGTATGGCAGGCGCAAGCGCTGCCAATAGCGATGCACACCGCTGCATGAGGCCATCCAGCAGCTCTGGAAGCAAAGCCCGGATGCGCTCATCAAGGGCCGACACCGGGAAAAGCTGGGGTGCCGGTTGAGGTGCAGCTGTCTAAGGGTCTTGAAGCAGCCATGCTTACCGACGCTCCCGATACCGGTGAGATGCTTGACGTCGATGCCTCCAACCTCGATGCCAAGGAACTGGACATGACTCCAAAAACCTTCTCTTGTTGAGACCCTCGGGAAAACAGGGTCCTCTTCTTCATATGAAGACAGCGAACACAATAAGCAGGGCTATGGTTGGGCCCAAGACACCAAGAATGGGTGTCCTTCTTCAAGATAGTTCGATTGCACTGGGTACAGCGATTGAAGCCACTGGGAATCTGCGTGGACGTGGATGGGAAAATTTCACTGGCTAAATCAAATGACTCGATGGTGCCTGAAAAAAGGGGCAAGGCACAGAGAAAACCCAAAGAAAGAACCCGGCCGAAGTCAGGGCCTAAATCTGGCCAGGTGACAACGAAAAATTAAGAAAACTTAAAACCGGGCAAAACGTACTAAGAAAATAAAGCAAGGGTAGAAAAACAATTCTTATGAGAAGAGCCAAAAAGAAATCAACAAAAAAACAGCCAGAAGGCACAAAAAAGAAAGCACTCAGACCAGACGTGTGAGAAGACAAAAACAGCACCTTCTTCTCATGCAGAAAAAAAAAAGAACTAAGGAGACAGCGTTTGTGAGACGGACAGAAAGGCACTCGCCCATGCACGGTGGAGCACGGCTCGCACTCCACAAAGTTCTTTTTAGTTTTGGCAAAATGCCAGACCGGGAGATGCGGACCAGCATCACCTGTGAGAATATAGAAGCCTGCTTGTCCTTGGAGAATAACTATTACACAACAGTGACAGGGAGAAATCAGTATTCAAGGAACTTCAAGTCTTTTTTTGCTGAGAGTCAATCATTTGGATAAAGGAGAACAAAATAGAAAACATGGTATACTCAAGAGATGCTATTATCTTCCTACAGCTGAAATCACATCTTACCAGCTCAAGGTCTTGGAGGGTTCTGGAGTGGCTGCCGTTGGTCAAAGCATCTAGCAAACTATCAGCTAGTCCATATGGGTGGTCCTGAGACTTTGCCAAAAAACTCTGGATACTAAAGAGAGTTATAAAATAAGAACTAGACTCTGTCTGAAGAGAGGCATACAACTTTACACAATCTTTTATTGGCGGTGTAAGACTAGATTTTTTTTTTCAATTGACTACATGCAGTTCCTAGAGATGTAGTAGTATTGGTGCCAACTCCTTATATGAAGTGGACAAGTTGATTATTTGTAACAGAGGTTCCCAGAAAACATCATTCCACCAATGGGTCACAGGACACTACATGCAAGACCTCGCAGAGTCTTTGTTGCACATATATGGGACTTTGTGCTGCTGCAATGTCACAGTTTCATTAAGCTCTTGTCTTAGTTGAGTTCATGAGAAGAGACAGAATATTCCCAGAGGAAAGAATGAGGCTGACACTGGTGAGCTGCTGTCTTCAAATAACTAACTTTTTCTTTTCTGAAGACAGTTACATATATAGTAACATAGTAGATGACAGCAGATAAAGACCTGTACAGTCCATCTAGTCTGTCCAAAAAGATAAATTCATAGTATATGGTACGATAAGTATACTTGATTCTGATTTGTCCTTGCCAGTTCAAGTGCAGTAGAAATCTGCCCAGCACTGGTCTTGTTTCCCAGTTAAGGAAGCTCAATCTGTCCACCTACGGTCAGGGCACAGATGTTTCACTACTCACAGAAGCAGGGCTGTGGAGTCAGAGTCGTGGAGTTGGAAGTAATTTTGGGTGGAATCAAAGTCAGTAAAAATGTACTTTGTCCTGGATCTAAATTTATATATACCAGCACTTTAGACCTAGAACAAAGACAGATGCGGTGTCTGGGAAAAACAGGACCCCCAATTATTATTCCAAATAGTCCAAAAACAAATGTACTATTATATAGAAAATATAACTAATATTAGGAAGTGTTATGGCAATAATGCTAAAAAACTGGATGATCCCTCTTTTCAAAAGGTCATCATTCAGGAAGGTGTCAGAAAACGTAGGGAAACAGGAGGATGCCCTCTACGGAATGCAGTGAGACCAAATGTAAGTAGAGGGTGACAAGACTGTCAAGCACGGACAATACAAATACACTTTATTAGGCATCAAACTGAAGGACTTGACACGAGCCTGTGTTTCGGCGGAAAATCACCTGCCTCAGGAGTTACAAAACTCGATAGGAGTACACTTGTCTTCAAATGGTACCTATAAGTGGCATATGTGCAATGCTACCAAGCAGAGTCAACTCCCACCAAAGAAAAGGCAACTTTAAAAAACGTTACAAAGACATCATAAGATGTCTTTGTGATGAAAGCATTTTTGAAAGTTGCCTTTTTTTTTTTGACAGGAGTTAAGCATTGCACGTATACAGTTTATAGGTACCATTTAAAGACAAGTGTACTCCATTAAGTTTTGTGACCTCTGAGGCAGGCGGTTTTCCACTGAAACAAAGGCCCGTGTCGAGTCCTTCAGTTTGGTGCCTAATAAAGTGTTAGTATTTGCATTCTCCCAGCTTGAGAGTATTGTGTCACCCTCTACTTAGTTTTGGTCTCACATCATTCAGGAAGTGACCATTGCGATACAATTTAGTAAAATAGTGTTTGGCAACAAAGATAAAAGTTAAATTATCTTACATTAAGTTATAAGATTTATAGGACTAGATTCTATATATCGTGCCTAAAAAATTGGCGCAGAAACAAAATACACCTAGATTAAGAATACATTTCTGTGCAGTTTATAAATTTAGTCACAGGCAGATATGTCAAGTAAAATTTGGTGTAGATGCTGACGCCTAAATTATGCGCAGACCGGGTGTATTCTATAACCATGTGCAGAGATTTTAGAAACACCCATGAACGCCCAATCCATGCCCCTTTTCAACTATGCAACTTAGAATTTACACACAACACGCCATAGAATACGGTTAGACAGTTCTGTGCGTAAATTTTAATTAATGTCAATTAGTGTCAATAGTTTATTGCTAAATGGCAATTATCGGTGCTGACTGGCTTCTTAACTAATTAAACTGCGCACGCAAATCAAGAATATGCACAACTTAAGTCACATATAGAATCTGGGGGAAAGTCCACAATTACTTAAGTTCTCTGCAGATTTTAATAATTTCCTAACCAACTAGGACAATACCTAGATAAACATATAATCTGGTTTTAGCTATATACGTGATCCAAAATCATTTAACACAAATTAACAAAACGTCCTTTTGCAGTAATAAACTGTTGAAATAGAAATGTTTTCAGATTTTTCCTGAATAGACAATAGGTAGACTCAAATCTTATAGAGACTGGTAATGAGTTCCAATAGGAGGACCTTGGCATGAAATGGACGACGTAAAATGACCATAAAGCTTAACTGGTTTCAAAGATGGAAAACTAAGTTGCTTTTGGTTCCATAATGAATAGAATTGTCTAATTACAGTTAAATTGATTAGACTTATCAGATACATCGGAACTTGACCATATGAGATCTTAAATATAAAAACACAAAGTTTGAATTTAACCCTTGCCTCTATGGGAAGCCAATGAAGCTTCAGGAGTAAGAGATAGACTCTGTTGTAGTGACTTGCATTATATATTAATCAGGCTGCAGTATTTGAAAAAGAAGTCTAGTACATCCTGTGTACATTATGCTACAATAATCAATATGTGCAAGTATAAGTGTTTGTACAATCAACCGAAAAACTAATTCCTCAAAATTCTTCCAAATGGTTCTCAATTTTTTAAGCATATTGAATTAATTTTTCACCAACTTGTTAACCTAGTGTTCTACAGTAAGCTATAGACTAAAATCCCCAAAACCCGGAGGAATGTTTCAAATTCAAAGTTGTTTCCCAGTGATAGTAATGGCTCTTTTCTAATATTATCAGGTGGGCCGAACCATAAAAATTTAGTTTTATCTTTATTTAATTTGAGTTTATGGGAATAAACCCGAGTTTCCACTAAGTTTAGACAACTTCTTAGGCCTTCACAATCTTTTTTATAATTTGTTACCAAGGCAAACAAAACACAGATATCGTCTGCATAAATAAAATATTCAGTTTTTGCTTTGTCCAGTTCTATCCCTAAATATCTCATTAGGATATTAAAACTCCTCCACATGTAAATGGAGCTGGTGTATTCACAACTCCATTAAAATTTCAATATTTCATAATTTATAATTATGGGACTGAGAAAGTGGCCGCATTAGGCATCACCATCAGTGGCTATGCAGATCCACTGCCAATGCAAAAAGGAAAAGAACAAGACCCAGCCTTGTTGTCAGCCCACCCATCATAACCCTTCTTTCTCTATGAAAACATGACAAACTGGAACCATGAACTATAAATATACTTGAATGAAGATGAATGACCACAAATTTGGAAGTAGGCATATGAAATTTATAATTGCAGGATGAGAGGATTCATGTACAGAAGTTTTCCTAGATTCCCAGTATTGTTTTCTAAGTTCAGTGGTACCAGTTCACCATGCTGAAGGAGTTGTGACTACACCAGCTCCCATTTACATGTGGTGGAGTTCCAGATTCATACTGCTATTCTGATTTTTTTTATGGAGATGGAATCCAAGTTAATTTTACTCCATCATTGTGCTAATGTGAAAAGGCTCATTTAGTTTATTAATAAGGCTAGGAATACTATGGGTTATATTTCAAAATTCAACCCCAAACTGAATGTAGCTTAAATTTTAAATGAGATAAAATTTGACAAAAAAAAAAAAAAAGAGGCCAAGGAGGACAGACAGTCCAAATGTACTATCCTGACAATGATGTGATGTCACTGTATGGAATCAGAGAGGTAAATCTTATATGTGTAACTGACATCATCATGACCCTTACATGATGGGTCTTGACATGCTCCTCTAAGGTCAGTCCTGCACAAACATATCAAAAGATGGTGCTGTCTACTACCCAACTAGAAATAATGTAGTTTGTCATTGCACTGCTAGGTCTATAAGGATCAAATAAAACAAAAGTTGGCTGATTTTTTAAAGGCCTGAATCTACATCAGATAAAAAGATAACAGCTTTTTGTAATCCAAAGTGTAGAAAGCTGAGACACCCTTCTAGGGTATGACCTAGGAAAGAATAGTGGTAGGCTGACTAAGGTGGATAGGTAAGTAGGATCTGCAGCTCATTGATTCTATGACTTGAAAACACTGCCACCAAATAAGCAGATTTCAGGTCAGGTATTCCAGCCCAAAGAGTTCAGAGGTTCAAAGCAGGGTAGTAGCAACTGGGTTAGGAAAACACTGATGCTCCATGACACACTGTGAGCTTTCACCTGAAGGAAGCCCCACATGGTTCTCACAACACAACTGGATTTGAATTTAGCTCATGCCTTTCTCAGTAGTTCAAGGCAAGTTACATTCATGTACAATAGCTATTTTCCTCTCCCCTAAGCACTTATAATCTGTTTGTACCTTATGCAACGGAAGGTTAAATGACTTGCCCAAGATCACAAGCAGCATAATGGGATTTGAAACTTAACTTCTCTGGTTCTCAGCCCACTGCTCTAACCATTGCGCTTCATGCCTTCAAGACTTGAGATCACTGGTAAGGTAGGCTTAGGGCCTCCCCTTCTAGATTTAACTTGACTGAGTGATCTCCCAGAGCCATCAGGGTCAGGGTTCTTCCCACAGAAAAAAGTAACTCATAAGGACATAGATGCCATGATAGGTTTTTCACATGCACTAGAGACTGAACTTGATGTTGCTGGCTCAGTTCGGTAATATGGTGAGAAAAACAGGTGACAAAAAAAAAATAATTTCAGAGAAGAAAAAAAGTGCAAGAGAAAAAAATGACCACAGGTCTGCCTGATGCTCCATATCTCACTAAACAAAGGGAGTGAAGGAGGTGGCTCATTTAGCCCAAAATATCAAGTAAACTAATAAAAGGTTGATTACAAAAAATTAACTAGGGAGCTAAGAAAATGAAAATAACTGGCCAAGCTCAAGAGGAAAAATGAGCTTGAATACTGAAAAAGTTAGAAGAATTCTGGACAGGCCAGCAGAAGAAAGGAAACCAAAAGAAGTTGTGGGCCACCTCTGTGTGGGGAACCCTGCAGTAAAAGCTCTGTCTTTCATTCTATTCTGAACTATGTGTGGTCATATGGCCCACCTGTGAGTCTATGGAACCTGTTGGAGAAAAGGGGGCAACATAGCCATAGACAGTGGAATGCTGAAGACAAAAGCTGACATTCAAAATTACTAGAGTGGTGTGAATATATTTAGGTTAAAAACAAAGCAGATTCCATGATGGTTAAAGGAATTTTTGGATCTGGCAAAATCTGATGCCAATCTCTCCCTGACCCACCCATCCACTTGCCTCTTGCTGATATAACTGACCTCTCCTTTCTGATGTCTTGTTGCCCTGCTGAAGCCAGTATTCTGGCCCTTTACCTTCTACTGCTGACATGACCAAACCCTATACTTTCTACACTACAGGAGGAACGGCTTGAGCAGGTGACACTAGCAGGAGGAAAAGGGTAGATTTCAGGGATGTGCACATGAACTAAGGGAGGAGGAAATAACTAGCAACATGGAGATGCAGAGAGCAGAATGTCAGACCAGAATTGGGGAATAAGGAGGGGTGATACAGCTGCAATATGGGAGAGAGAAAGAACATACTGCCTCCAGAACATATTGCCTCCATACGAAAAAACTCACTCTTAAAAAGAAGTCCTTGTATCAATTGCACGAACCTTCAATATGTTTCTCCTGTTCACTGAATGGCTTAAAAAATTCTTTCAAAGAATTTGTTCAGATATTCAAAACACATTAAGAAGTGGTGAGAAGAAACCAGGGGAGTGTAGTGAATCACACTACCAACAGGTCGTCAATGGTTCTTTTTAATGTTTGTTTAGTACACTGCTTTTACTTGAACAAAAGGTAGAACTCATATTCACCTCTGGGTACACATGGTTTACAGTCTTAGAATTCAGAAATTGTTTTAGGATGTTACTGACAAATAACCCACTTTACTAAAGCTGTGGACTACCTGGAATACCCCTGAGGGGTCGAATCGTCCCCGTAAGTTGAATAGATCAAATCAGAATCATCTTTGCTGATGTTTGCAAACGTCGAGTCGTAGACTGGAGCATAGGAACTGAATGGTCCATAATTCATATACACCACTGTTAAGAAAGAATACAACCATCACTAGAACTGGAGCTGTAACAATGATAGCCATAAAGTTGCTAATTGGTGTTGTTGCATATATCTGAAGAGACAGTATGTAGTAATTATCAAGAAGGTAACTTTCGAAAGTGTTTCTATGGGTAAGAGAGACTTGTATAACGCTCAATGTATGGGTAAACTTATGCATGCACTGCCTGTACATATGGAGTTTTACCCAGAATGCTCAGAAGCAATTCCTGAGAACAGGGGCCGGGGGGAGGGGGGGTTCCATTTATGTGCATACTTATACTTTTGATAATTTGACCATATGCACATAAAAAAATGTGCGCCTGATAAAGAAGAAGTGTAAATATAGGGGTATCAATTCCCCAGCATAATTTTGAAAACAGAAGTACAGGCATAATTTCATTTTGAAAATCTGCTGAAAGCTGCCCAAATATAAGTGTACTTTTTTTGCACATGTAGAGTTATAAAATTATACTACATGTATGTATATTTGCTTTGTCTATATTTCCAAAGAGACCATTTCTTTTCTGCTGACATGCACACAATTAGGCACACAAGTGGGTGACATCATTTCACAGTGGCGGGACAGAACTGTTCTCCCACAGCTCAGAACTAAGCATACATGGCTTTTCCCACACAGAGGTAATCAGTTTTGTTTTCGCCACACAGCTGCATGGATACAAAACAAAGATCTCCTGTTTGTTTCTTTTCAATGTTGTTTTTGATAGTGTTTGCCTTACAAACCCAAAATGTGGCAGAAAAATCCAGAACTGACGCACATATTAATGCCTCTCGTAGGACAAAAGTAGGATTGTAAATACTGTGCTCAAATGCCACCAAGAGCATAAACAGACTGTCAAAATCACTTAAGAGGACATTAAGATGCTGAGAAGCTTCTCCTAGAAAAATCTCACATAAAAAGACCTCTTCTATGTAGAAACCACTTATCCTGTACACACCCATCGAGAATCTTCCGTGGAGGCACCATCAACCTCTAGGTGCAGTGACCCTAAGAGTCCAATTGCCAAAAGAGAGGATGCCCTCGAGTTACCCAAGCTCATAATGAAGTCTCTTTCAGAGTGCCTGCAGATGCCTGACCAGAGACAGGCACAAACTCCAGCCACAACACGGATGAAGCAAAAGCAGACCAGTGCTGATTCTCCTACCAATAAAAGGAGGAGTTTGCACTTTCATTCTCTGAGCGGTGCCAGTACCTCTTGAGCCACCAGATACTGTCAAAGACCTGCTCAGTGCAGACTGTCCCACCACTATGAATTCCTCTGCACAATACACCGGGGACAACATTTTCCTCGTCTACAACATATCAGCAGCCTAAGAATTCTCTTTTCTTCAAAATATGTTTACACACTTTGTGAAGGGAATATTTCAAAATCCATCTGATATTCTTTCCCTGACATGACCTAAAGAGCTATCTCACTCCTCTGGTCTTACTCCTGTGCAGACAGCAATCTATTCAGATCCTTTTGTCTGTTTTCATTAGACTCGAACATAAGCTAACTCATTTGCTTCCATCATTCTCTCAAGACTCACTTTTGTCTAATACTGAGATTCTCCTAGATCTTCTTGATACCCAACTATCTCCTAGAGAAATTGCATTTAACCCTACTCCTCCACCACCGTAGCATAAGTCTCTATAGCAGGACACTTCATACCCAAAGTTTTTCAGTAAAATGAATAAGGACATTCCTTTTCCCCTTCAGCAGGAAATGGAACCTAGATCGGATGTCTCTGGTCTTTTACAATTTACAGATGTCCCTCAGACAGTAGTTATATCTGTTCATGGCATGCTTAAGGACCAACAATTCCTTATGTGGCAGAATTCACTTTCTATTTAGCCTATTTGTAGACATCTGAATATGAAATAAGGTCCAAGCACCTCTACATTATAACAAGGTCCAGGCATCACTCTCTTCATTAGTGGCAGAAACAGCTATGTGGGAAGACAAAACATGCTGGGATTCTAATACGTCCCTTGAAAATGATTCTCAATTGATGAACCATTTGGGGACGTATTTCAAGGAGAAGTATGTGTGAGATCAAGTGCACACCAATTATATATATATATATATATATTTAAATACATGCATTCCATTTTTCAGAAGAGGCAAGTTCTCTCACCTGTTGAAGAGCAGCTGGTTTCCATCAATATATATAAATGGCGAGTGTCGTACTCACTCGCAAATGCGCAGTAGAGACCCTCTCTGCCCCGCCTCCGCGTCAATACGTGATGACGGGGGCGGAACAGAGAGGGTCTCTACTGCGCATTTGCAAGGGACACCGCCGTCGCTAATGCTCCCCCCACCCGGAGTCGCCGCCGCCACCCACCTTCCACCTGGTCAGGCCCTCGCTCCGCTATTGAAACAGCGAGGGCACGCAGCACACAGCTCTGCTGCTGAGCTGCAATCGGCCTTCTTTCTTCTTCTCTGCCTGTGTCCCGCCCTCAACGACATTACGTCACATGACGGCGGGACACAGGCAGAGAAGAAGAAGGAAGGCCACGGCAGCTCAGCAGCAGAGCTGTGTGCTGCGTGCCCTCGCTGTTTCAATAGCAGAGCGAGGGCTCGACCGGGTGGAAGGTGGGTGGCGACGGCTCCGGGGGGGGGGGGAGGGGAACTTGGAGGGGGAGCGGCAGCGGCGAACTCGGCGGCGGGGGGGGGGGGGGGGGCTTTCAACCCCCCCTTCCTATACTAACACGTTTTTACGTATTAGCAGAGGCTGATGATGTGGTACTTACCTTATCAGGGCAGCTTATGATTCCCTTGAATCATAAGCTGCCCTGATAAGTGAATTGATTTTTCACTCTTTCAAAAAGTACAAAGACCAAGGGACACTCAATGAATTTACATGGAAATACTTTAAAAACAAATAGGAGGAA
This sequence comes from Microcaecilia unicolor, assembly GCF_901765095.1. NCBI lineage: Eukaryota > Metazoa > Chordata > Amphibia > Gymnophiona > Siphonopidae > Microcaecilia > Microcaecilia unicolor. Next base: position 307,035,736 of record NC_044035.1, on the reverse strand, counting down.
ATACTTTTTCAGAGTAGTTAAGCTCTGAAACTCTTTGCAGGAGGATGTGGTAACAGCGGTTAGAATATCTAGGTTTAAACCCGGTTTGGAAAAATTTCTGAAGGAAAAGTCCATAGTCTGTTATTGAGATGGACATGGAGGAAGCCACTGCTTGCCCCGGGAATTGGTAGCATGGAATATTGCTACAAACTGGGTTTCTGCCAGGTACTTGTGACCTGGATTGGCCACTGTTGGAAGCAGGATACTGGGCTACATGGATCATTGGTCTGACACAGTGTGGCTATTTTTATGGTTGTGAGCTTCTTGCTCCAAGCTAGCTGATGCGCCTTGTAAGAGAGACTCCCTCTTTAGAAAGAAGGTGAAACAGTGGATATGATTAAAGACTGCTGCTCCACTCTTCACTGTCTCTCAGCAGTTCAACCCTTCACATGAACCACCTCTGTCAGACACACTTCGTTCAACCAATACAGATGTGGTTATCATCATCGTAAGAGATTTTAATACCAGAGACAATCTCAACAGGCTCAGTGTACAGTTGCCTCTAAGTCAAAGCAAAGACAGAGGGCCTAACCTGAATAGTCACCTTCCTTTTAACTAGGTTCCTCTCCTCCTGTCTCTACAAAACATCCATCTTGCCTTCTCTGTGCAAGGCAAAGTTCAATTTTTTCTGTTGGCTTGGAAGATTACTACAATTAATCCAATTAATTTAGTAGAAGGGCAATATGGTCAGCAGGGGTAGAGTTGATAATTGAAAAATGCAAATCCCTACGACAATATACAAAAGCTTAACTGCAAAGAAACCATCAGCAGTGACTTGTTTCACATGAGCCGTATACTCACGGCTCACTTCTGCTCATCATTGGTTCTGTTAAATTGCCCTCTTGTTTTTATCTTTGATATTCTTTATCATACAATTCAATTTAAATATAGTCATCTCATAACTTGTTACTTAAAAAAATTTAAGTTTCAGTATCAAACTAACGCACTTATCTTATTTATCTCCGACTATCTTGGGGGGGGGGGGGGGGGGGGGAGGGACGCAGATAGTGAGACCTGAGTGGGCAGCTCATGTGAAACAAGATACTGCTGATGGTTTCTTTGCAGTTAAGTTTTTGTGTATGGGTGTAGGGATTTGCATTTTTCAGATTACTACAATGGGCACAGAATCCTTAATTCTAGAAGGATAATAATTAATAATAATAATAACATTTATATTCTGTTTAACTACAAAAATCTAAACAGTTTAGATCAACCAAGTTTTCAATTCCTTTCTAAATTTCAAATAGTCTGTTTCACACCTCGGTTCTTGTGACATAGAATTCCATAAATTTGGCATGGCTCCCCTCCGAAGGGACACCACCTTGTAGTGGTGGAGGGGCTTCTGTGTTTCAATGATTCAGAGGGCTATGCTGAAGGGTTACCCATATCAGACAGGCCTCTGAGGAGAAACCAGACAAGGAGTGTCCCAAACTGGGAGAGTGGCAAGATGGCCACCAGAAGTTTGTATGCCCAACGGCCCAGCTGCCCTCTGAAGTTTCGTATTCTTTACGTAAATTTCCTCTCTGCAATTGCAGTTACCTTAACTGAGAGGAAGAGGACAACCAGCGGTCAGCCGCCGATGGCCAACGTTTTGTCCCCTGAGCAGCAAGTGCGGGACTGCTGCGCGACGAACTGCCCACAGATGAAAGGGTTGGCGAGTCCTTCGATTAGCGCCGGCGAAGGAGCATCGACGCTCTTGGACCTTGAAAAAACAACACCATCGCTCCCGAATTATTCAACCACCATGTCAAAAGGCGTGGAGGAGTAAGTTAGAGGCATATGCTGAAACTGAGGACGTTTACAGCAGAACCCGAATCGGCGGAACCACTCCTAAACACCTAAGAGAAATCAACTTGGAGCTTTTGGCTCCCGTGGAGGTTACACTGAATACCATCTGGAAGGCGCAAGAGACCTAACGGTGGCAGTAAATAATTTTGTTTCAGATATAATTTTATTAGAGAGTTGCATGGACAATTTAACTGAACCCTTTCAGAGTGAAAAATTGATATAACAAATGATTCTACATGAGCAAGAAGTGGTTATGATTCTGAAAATGATAACAGACCAGAAACTTTGAATAATAAAATGATTATTATTATAGACTAGTAAAAAAGGCCCATTTCTGACACAAATGAAACGGACGCTAGCAAGGTTTTCCTCGGAATGTGCATGTTTGAGAGTGTGTGTGAGAGATGGAGTGTGTGTGTCATAGAGAGAATGAGAGAGAGACAGAGACAGCATGTGTGTGTGAGAGAGAGAGAGAGAGTGTGTGAGAGACAGAGTGTCTGTGTGTGTGAGACAGAGAGAGATAGAGTGTGATAGACAGGGAGTGTGTCAGAGAGTGTATGTGAGAGACAGTGAGTGAGTGTGAGCCCCCACCCCCCACTCTCGCAGAGTCCCCCTCCCCACCTCTCTGGTCTCAGGACCCCTCCCCACCTGCCTGTCCCCTGCCCCCCCTCCGGCCATCCATGTCCAGCGACACTCCTCTCCCCCTGCCCCCCCTGCAGCTACCCATGTCCAGCGACCTTTCCATCCCCCCCATGTCCAGCAACCCTCCCCTTCCCCCCCCCCCCCCCCCCCCCCCCGGTGCATCAAACCCTCCTCTCCACCCACAGCTGCAAGTGATAACACTGTCCGGCTGCTTCTCCTGTTGAGGAGCAGCAGGTGCCGCTTCAAAAAGGAAAGCGATAAATGTTTTTAAACCCAGCCCAAATCATTTGGAAATGCCCGAATCTTAAAACGCAGTCTCTGCAGCCGCTCCTCCTCTCGCCTCCACGTCACTAACCCTTGAGTAAGACCCCGGAGGAGCGCAGTGACGTGACAGGCGAGAGGAGGAGCGGCTGCAGAGACTGCGTTCTAAGACTCGGGCATTTGCGAATGATTTGGGCTGTGTTTAAAAACATTTTTCGCTTCTTTTCTTTTTGTAGCGGCCGCTGCTGCTCAACAGGAGAAGCAGCAGCGGCTGGACAGTGTTACTACTGGCATCTGCAGGTGGTGAGGGGGTTTGATGCAACGGGGGGGGGGGGGGGGGGGGGGGTTGTTGATGTGCTTCGGGTGGGGAGGGGGTATTTGATGTGCAGGGGGGGAGGCTTGGGTGATGTGCCGAGGGGGGGGGGGGGGGGGGTTCTGTGGTGCCATGCGCCGCTCCCTGCCACTTGCTCCAAAGTGGCAGGGAGCGGCGCACTGACAGCTGATTCCCAGGCAGGGGGAGGAGTAAGGAAACACGTTGGTTGGTTGCCTTGCCTCTCACTGTTCCGCCCTCGACGTCATCACGTTTTGACGCGAGGGCAGGACAGAGAGAGATGGCGACAGACTGACGAACCTAACGAACCTTACAAACCCTTCACTTCAGTGAAGCCACGGAGTCAGCTTCAGAATGTTGGCAGTGGAAATTATTATAGTAGATGATTAATATCGAGATTATTGTTTTTCCTAGAGTTCTGGGTATGACTCCTAAAGTTTTCCTCAGAAATATTTCCTCAATTATTACTTTAAAAGGAGTGAAGTCTGTGAAAACTGGGATTACTTTAATCAGTAGGATTTGAATTAGAGACTTAAGTATATGTATTGTTAACTTCTGGTTTTTAAAAGAGAAAGAATGTAATCAGATGTATTATTTCTAATTAATATTGGACAATAAGTATGTTTTCAATGAAATGATTTGACTATATACCGTATTGGCCTTGAAGAAGCCAACCAGATGATCAATGTGGAATAATGAATTAGACGAGTAATATCTGGGGATAATCAGATTAATACCACTTTTTTTTCTGTTTACTGTTTAATTGATCTCCTTGTCTTGTTTCACTCTCCCTATTTAGTGGTCTAAGGAAGAGAATAGAATTACCTGACTGAAATAATTCCTATATATTACTTTCTCTGTATTTCTGGCAAGTTGTTTTATCGCTTGTAAAAATCTAAATGGTTATAAATAAAAAAAAATATTTTTTAAATTTGGCATGGCTGCACCAAAATTATTTTCTGTATTAGCTAATTTCTAAACATGAATGCTGATGGCAGTTCAAATTTATTTAAATGTATTATTTTATTTCCTAAGCCAAATTTTGTAACAATATTTTTTCCAAATAAAGAGGATAGTCACCATATAGTAACTTGAAAGTATGACATAAGATTTTAAAATCAATACATGCAGCTACTGGGAGCCAGTGTAACAGTCGTAATAAAGAGATATACTCTCCCATTTTTGTTTCCCTAATACAATTCTTGCAGCTGTATTTCACGTCTTTATTGCAATTTGAGAATCTTCCAAATATGAGTTACAATAATCCACAAATGCACATGCCATTTTCTATAGATTTTCCACTGGAAGAAAGTTCTTATGATGCAAAAAACATAATTTTAGAAAAACTAATGATTCAATAGAATAGATTTGTGCTTCCCCTTCTCGCTGAATCCAAACCCCCCAAACTTCTAACCTTAGTATAAAGGGCCACTGACTTTTTTTTTTTTTTTGGGGGGGGGGGGGGGGGGGAAGAGATTAGATTTGCCAACTATCCATAACATAAATTGTTTGCCTCCATAAATTGGAGGAACAGGTACCGACACGATAGTGCCTGCAACTCTGACATGCACCATGCCGAAGTAATGGCCACTAGAAAAAACATCTTTGGAGTTAAGATCCTTTAAGGAGAGCCAATCCAAGGGCTCAAATGGGACCCTTTGGAGCAACAGGTTAAGAATCCAAGATGGCCAGATTGACCGCCTGGGGGGATGCAAATGATTAATCCCTCGCTGAAACCAAACCACATCTAGATGGGCCGTCAAAGACGACTTATGGACTAGGCCCCAAAACAAGCTAAGGTTACCACCTGACTTTTCACAGAATTCAAGGCCAAGCCCTTGTCAAAACTGTCCTGCAAAAACACCAGAATGTAAGCCAAAGATGCAGACAACAGCACTAGGTCTTGAAAGTTCTCCAAACTCTCACAAAAGCAACTGAGGTTCACCATTTCTTTGCCTGGAGTAACATAGAAGTAACGTAACAGTTACCTTCTCTGGATAACCTTTCTTCCTCAATTTCGACCTCTCAAGAGCCAGGCCGTAAGACCAAAGGAGGAGGGATCCTCCATCATCACTGGACCCTGCACCAGGAGACCCTTGTGGCCCAACAGCTGGAGTGAGCTGCCAACCTGCAACTGTATCAGGTTACTATGGCCTTCTGGACCAATCCAATGCCATCAGAATTACTGGTCCCAGATGATGAAAGATGCGGCCAAGAATCCAGCCAACCATTGGCCATGGTGGGAAGATATAAAGAAATGCATTGGACTCCTCACCACATTTCTTCTTTCTTATGAAAAATCTAGGAACCTTGGTGTTGACTCTCCAGGCCATCAGATTCAACACCGGATTTCCCCACTGGGCCGTGATCTGATGAAAGGCTTCCAAGGAGAATTCCCACTCTGTTGGGATCCAATATATTCTGAAAAAATCTGCCTGAACATTCAACTCTCCTTCTATGTGTGACGCCAACAGCAGGGCTGCATCAAAGAACAAACTCTGAGAATGAAGTTTCAGCTCCCACTGCAAAAAAATCACCGAAACCAGCATTGTAGAAAGGTTGTGGAACCCCCATGAAAGAAAGCTAATCAGATGGGGAGGAATCCAAACACAGCCTGACTGACTCAGGGCGTGTCAATGCCTCAAAGATGGCGGCCGCCAACGCATAGGATGAGGGGAGAACTGCGGAGCCTGCCAAAACATCCCCCTTGAGCCTGCTGATGACCCTGGTGCAGAAACTTCGGCCAATGGAGGGCTGTGCAAAGAGGCATGAGTACACATGCTGCAAATCCCCGATGCTGTTCTCCAGTTCCTACACCAGAAGCAGTGCTTAACTGTTTTGGCGGGAGTAGCCATCAAAGCACAGCAAAATACAGTCAACCTGATGTTAGCAGAGGCAGAGCAATGAAAGAAAATTCAACCAACTGCCAAATAGCACTGCTGGCTGTTTTTTAAGTGGCCTCAGCCGGCGTCAGGCTTTCTTTGTTTTTGTTTCCATAGGCAGGAGATGATCCCTATTTTTCTCAATCGCAAGCAGGTAAGCACAGCAACAGCAGAGGGGAGGAAGGTGGGAACAGACCTGGCACCACCAGATATACCCCAGAGGACTCTCAACCCCAAAGCTCAACTGAACCTGTGGGACAGGCCATGAGCCAGTATTAACCAAGAGATGCACAGGTTATTGTCCATCCTCCTGCTAGACAGAATACTGAAAGTGAGGCTGCTGCACAGGGTCTTATGTGGCAGAACTCTGGTGTTCTATTTCCACCTGCTGGAAGATGGGTATAAACCGCAAGTCTCTGGATTGATCTGCTGGACAACATGGAAATTTCAGTATACAATTTAACCGAACATCTATTCTTCAACCCCCCCCCCCCCCCCAAAAAAAAAAAAAAAATAGAACCAAGACAGCACAGATCCCCTTATTCTTATATCATCTAATTTCTGCAACTGAAGATCATGGTCCACCAATCAAAAGAATTAGATCTAACTGCATAAAAAATGCTGTTATATAAGACTATTCACGAATAGTCTTAAGTTCCAATATCAGTGCCAGTAAACAGGTTTCAGTACTATATTTTTTGAAACTTGATTGCATTGGATCAAGTATATTAATTTGCCCAAACATTCCTGAAGTCTGGCTGCCACCAAAGTTTCAGTACTTTAGCCAAAAAAGGAATGCTGACAACCAGTTTATAACTGGAGCATAGATCCATAGGTTTAGAGCTGTCTTTTATAATAGGTGTCAATATTATACTACCAGTCTCAGCAGGAAATTGTCCTGATGAAAACATAAGATCAGAGATTGAAGCCAATAAAGCCCTATCAAAGGTAAAAATTGTACCATATTTGTTGGACAAGGGTCTAAGACAAACATTTTTACTCACTTTTTTCACTGATTTAAGGAAATCAGTTATCTCAACAGGATACTATCAAAGATTCAACAGCTATACCCAGATCATTCTCAACCAAAGACCAAACCTCTTTCTAACCACCTCAATAGTTGCAGGATAAAGTCTACCAGCTTCTTCAAGCCAAGGCCACAGAAGCTCTCCCATCCCAGAACTGAGATTTCTACTTAATAATTTCTCATGCCAAAAAAAAAAAAAGATAGAAGGCTTGTGTTCTACACTCAGTCTCAAATAACTTAACTGTTAGTTTTCAAGGAGAAATTCAGAATTACCATTATCCACTCCACTCTTCCATTGCTTAACAAAGGAGATTGGATGTGCAAACTGGATTGGACAGATGTATAAACACACAATCATACCTCGGAAATTTACTCTTCAATCTAACTATGTTCAGTACAAAGTCCTTCCCTTTGGAATTTCCTTGGCCTCTAGGGTGTTTCTGAAAAGCTTCATGGTAGTAGCTCATACCTTCACAGGTAAGGCTACCATACTTGAATGACTGCCTTCTACTAGTTCTCCTACAGAAGACAAATTACTTTTCTACAGTCTCTGGGATTCCTTGTCAACATTCTGAAGTCCATACTTCACCCAACAACACCACTTCCTTTACAGGAGCAGTATTGGATACCATCTAGCCTAAAGCATTAGATTGTAAGCTCTGTCGAGCAGGGACTGTCTCTTCATGCTCATGTGTACAGCGCTGCATACATCTAGTAGCACTATAGAAATAATAAGTAGTAGTAGTAGTAGTAGTAAAGCCTTTCTTCCACAGCATGGGATCCAAATGCTCATGAACCATGATCATACCATACAATCAGCAACCAAGGCCACAGCTTGAGCTTATTTACAGATGCTGGGGTACATGGCTGTGATCATTTACATCATTCCACCATTGGCTCATCTAAAACTGACATCCTAAGTGCAATCTCAAGTTTCAGTGGAATTAATACACACCTCTTTCCTCCATACTTACCTTCCCGACTTTCCTATTATGGTAGTAGACATAACAAACCCAACCTAAGAGTGGACATTTCTTCTGCACCATGGCTGTATCAATTATTCCTTAGTTCAGATGCCTCAACTTGAGTGTGGGGAGCTCATATCAACAATCAACATTCACAAATGGTCAAGATACGAGACAATTCTTCATATTAATCACTTGGAACACAGGGCAATCTTGTGTGCCTTATGAGCATTCCTTTGCTGCTTTCATATTTCCTTTGTCGTAATTTGGACAATCAAGTAATGATGTTTTACATTAAAAATTAAGGGGGCTCAGGCTCTCTGCCTCTGCTGAGAAGCAGCTGGATCTTTGACTGATTGCCAACCACATCCAAATACAGACTTACATACCCAGTTCACAGAATAAGTTACCCAACAAACTCTGCAGACCTTACAAAGGATCCCCTCTTTCAACGCCTTAAATTATTTATTTCTGCTTGATATACCACCATATGGACTGTTCTAGGCTTCAAAGTGGTTTGGAATACAATAAAATGAGAGAGGCGAAGATTGAGAGAAGAAAGAACCTCTCCCCCCCCCCCCAAAAAAAAAACAGCCTAGTGAAAATCTGAAGCAAAGGCTTGAGTAAACAGGTAGGTTCCTAATGTGAAGTGGAAATGTGTTCCACAGTTTTGGGCAAACATAGCAAAAAGCGGTGGAGCATGAAGAAGGAAGACTGAGTTCCAAAGGTGACAGAAGCCGAAGGTGGTTGTGGTCAGTAGAACGAAGGAAACGGAGGGGAGTGTAGGGGATAAGGAGTTTATGAAGGTAGGCAGGGGCAGAATACTAGTGTGATTTGTAAACTAGCATGAGTAGTTTTTGAAAGCAACACGAACCGTAACTGGGAGCCAATGTTAAAGCTTAAGCAGGAGGGTAACGTGGTCAAAATGGCATGATTTGTAGAGCATCTTAACAGATATGGATTGAATGACCTGTAGGCACTTGAAGGACTGAAGTGAGATGCTGGCATAGAGAGAATTACAATAGTCAAGATGAGTGATAACCAAAGCCAGGACGAGAGGGCGAATAAGAGATTAGAAGGAATGGGCATACCAAACAAATACTGTAAAGAGAAAAGAATGAGGATTGGATGATCGAGTCGATTTGTGGTTTTAAAGTGAGTTTGTTGTCAAAGATGACACCTAAGATCTTGATGGCCTCTTTGAAAGTGAAAGGTTGGTTATTAATGAGAGAAGGAGAAGGAATAAAGCCATGTGGTGGAGAAAAACAAATGGATTCACATTTTGAGGCATTAAGAAAGACCAGATTTGTTTTAAGCCAGGCAGAGACTTTAGTCATTTTAAGCAAAGATTGTAAAACTTCCTCTCTACAGTTCTACTATTCCTTTCCCCTCTACATCTCACAACAGATGCACTGGCAATTCCATGGACTTGGTTGTTTCTTTGCACTTACCCTCCAATTCCACTCATACTCAGAGTACTATACATATTTCAGCAAAGCTGTTGCATAATGATTCCCATAGCACCCTACTGGCCTCCACAAAACATGTTCCCTCTTCTCCAGAACCCTGCAGTTCTACCTCCTTGCAAGCTGCTCCAGTTCCCACCACCAAACACATAACAAGAGGGCTGATGTTTTCATCCAGACCTTGAGTTTTTAGCCCTCAGTCTGGAAACTAAGAAGCCTCTAGCTTCTACTCTTAGCATTCCACATCTCATTCAGGACATCCTGATTGCTCTCCTCAGCATTCCACTACATAGATGTATGCTTTCAATGGAAAGATTTTCAGTCTGGTGCTCTGCTAACAGCCATGACCCTATTACATGTCCTCCTATGAGGATTCTACTTTACCACATACCACCTGTATTGTCTTGTACTCTGATGGAAGAGGTTTGAAGGCCATCTCAGTGCACCCTCTGTGTACCATGCTTCAGTATATAACATTCCATCTTCACAATCTCAGCTGATTGCTCATTTGAAAGGCCTACTTCATGTAAAGCCTCCATTATAAGCCCAGTGTGACTTGGGATCTGAATACAGTCCTTACTTCTCTCATGAAACCTCCTTTTGATCCTTTAGAAATAGTGTATCTCAAATTCCTAACTTGAAAAGTACTCTTCCTAGCAGTGGCATACCTAGGTTGGCTGCCACCCGGGGCAGGTCGCCACTACGCCCCTCTCGGCACATCACCCACCTACCTCTCCTCCGAAGCACATTAGCCTCACCACTTGAGGGTGCACGGAGTAGTCACGGTCTCCTGCCCCAGAACAGGAAGTAATGTCGGGGGGGGGGGGGGGGGGTGCAGGGAACTGGCAAGAGTAGACAGCCGCACAACTGCTCCATGCACCCTCTTGCTGCCTGCACCCGGGGTGGACCACCCCCACCGCCCCACCCTTGGTACTCTAGAGCTTCCTAGTAGCAAACCACTACTCAATTCCACTATCCTTGTTCCTTCTCACCCAGTACTATCCTCACCCTTAATTGTTTTGTCTGTCTGTATTTTTAGATTGTAAGCTCTATCGAGCAGGGACTGTCGCTGTGTCAGGTGTTCAGCGCTGCGTGCGTCTGGTAGCGCTATACAAATGTTAATAATAATAATAATAAATCATTTGAGTTAGGACAGTTAGTGAATTTCAAGCAATGGTATTGTATGAACCATTTACCCAGTTTCTTCACTATGCTTCAGACACATCCCAAGTTTTTACCTAAGGTGTTACACCTTTACACCTGAATGCAGAATAGTGCTTCCAATTTTCTGTTCTAGACTGTAAATGGGCTTTTGCCTGTTACTTAAACTTGTCCAAGGTTTTGTTCCAATGTACTTATATCCTTTGATTATATTACTAACATTGATCTATAATACCAGGAACTACTTGAATTTATCTTTGCCCTCTTTTAAAGGATTGTCCGTTAAGAAAATGTTTTCTAATTCTTTTATCTATCAAACTACAAAAATTTGGAATGCTATGCCATCTTCTACTACTACTCTTTCCTCTTATATAACTTTTTGTAGATCTCTTAAGGCAGTCCTTTTCAGGAAATATGTACTTTGAGGTCAGTGAGGGTTATCTATTATGCTACGATTTATAATATTGTAAATTCCCATTTATTGTACTGGTTTCTGATATTGTAATCCGCTTCAAACTATTTTCTGGTGTGAGAAAATAGAAATCTCTGGTAATGTAATGTAATCATTGATAGTGGCAACTTAACTGTTCATGTTGTTCGATCTAAACAAGACTGGTATGCAAAAGTACTCTAGCAAACTGACTGACCTCTTGCTACAATTCTTCTACGTGTAAGGGGGCTAGGCCCCTGCCTATATAGCTATATTACCAAGCTTGGCTTGACAACCTCTTGCAAGAACAGAGACCAATGCAGGGTGAAATTTAGCCTGAATTCGCTCATCAGCTGGAACTTGATTCTGGACTACTTAGCTGATGTCATGATTGCAGAATCACTGTACCCTGAACTTCTTGTGCAGAGACCAGCTTGACCTTGCCACGTTGGTACCGCAGTCTGTATCTGCAGTGATGTAAAATGTGGTTTCTGAGGTCTGGATGTTCACAACAAAGGGAGGAGCTTGCTTATCTTCAGAGACAGGGCCTTTACCAGAACCATACAAAGATGGAGTTCTGGAAACCAAAACTAACTGGTGTTCCATTCAACCTGAATCATCATCATTTCAGGTTTCAAACAGCCATCCGATCTGCTGCTGTATTGCTGAGACCTGCCAGGGCTTTTCTACATGGACATCTGCATCCAGGTTGCATAAAAGCTCTGTTATTGCTAAAGGGTAACCCACAGGTGGCCTGATTTCAGGACCTTAACCAGGGCTTGTGTGCATTCACTCTAATTTTCTGATAAGAACATCTGTCTTTTACTCCTTCATGAGATACCTCACATTTGCACATAATTCTTAATTATTCGTGTTTCATTTTTGGTTGTTTTACTTGATTATAAATAGTTTTTGTTTAATAATGATTGGCCTGATTCCTTGTTTGTCAATATACTTTAGGAGTTAAGAATTCAGATCTGTATTACCTTTTTTTTTTAATTATTTTTTTTTTTTTGGGGGGGGGGGGGGGGGGGGGGGGTGTAAGTTTACCAAGTGTTTATTACAGAATGCTAGTCAAAAATATATACCATTACATTTTACCTAATAGGCAGTTGCCTGTAATTGCCTCCTTATATATGAACAGGTGGACATTTCTCTTAGCTATAAGGTAATGTCTCAGCAGATTAGAGCTACTGCATCCACAGCCCGATGATCAAAGGTAAATACAGACACTAGAGGCCACTAGCAACGGACTAGCGCCCGCATTTACCTGTACTACCATGATTCATTGGCCTGAAAGAGCCCGAGCAAAGCCATAACGCAGAGCTCATTTAAATTACATTTAAATGAGCTGTGCTTGTATTCTGCCCCTATGACCAGAGAACAGTGCTATGATCGTAGGAGCAAAATAGCACCTTAACCCTATGCCAGCCCAGAGCTGGCATTAGGGTTAAGGCTCCAGCCCTCCCTTATCAGAGTCAAGCAGCCCGGGCTGCCACAGTGTCCTGGGGATCCACAGGATCCCCGGACCCACCTCTCAAAACAAGGCCCTGGTGGCCTAGTGCCTCCCCAAGTATCCATACACCCCTGCCATGAGGACACGCAAGGATGGAGATCTGATGAACCTCCAGCCCCCGACCTCCCCACCACTAGGGTACCCAGCCCCCCTAAAAAATATACCTGGTGGCCCAAGGGGACTGTCGACACAACCGCCCCCCACCCTCCCTGGTGGTCTAGTGGTAAATCCTCTCCTCCACCCCTCCCCCAATACCTCTTGCTAGAAAAAAGAGCAACACTCCCTCCACTTCCAGCAAGTGCAGCCTACAAAATGGTGGTGCCCTGCAATGCCCGATCAATCCCGGTACGGGGGGAGGATTTATCATTAGACCACCAGGGAGGGTGGGGAGGGGATTGCGTCAGCAGCCCACTTGGGCCTCCAGGTATATTTTTTGGGGTGGGGGAACTGGAGATTCACCAGACCTCCAGTCCCCCCATGCTCTTGTGGCGTGGATTGGGGGCAATGTGTACTCGTGGTGGGGAGGGGATGCTTGGGGTGGCACTAGACCATCAGGACCTTGTACTGAGAAGTCTGAGGGTCCTATGGACCTTCAGCCTGTGTTTGACACGTCAGGGTTTTTGGCAGCCCGGACCTGTTAAACAAGTGCAAGAGGATTGTGCCTGGCAGAATCCTCCCTAACTTTCCCAGGATGATCAACACTAATAATGCTCAAAAACTGGCATTAGCGCTGATCATTGGGGAGTTAATTCCCCGCACTGTTCCAGTGCTGTTTTTACGGCGATGTTGCTGTCTTACTGAATACCATCTGTGAAGCAGCTACATGGTCCTCTCTTCACACCTTCACCACGCATTATTGTTTGTACTAAACAGCACAAGAAAGTGCTTTCGGTAAAGTGGTACTAGCCAATCTGTCAACTAACTCTCGCACTCAACTGTGCGGACTGCTCCAAGAACTAAGACAAATCAATGATGAACATTCCTAAGTTTGGGAGTCACCGTCATTAAGAAGGTGGCAGATATGTGCACTGGGTTTGGTTTGAATAGCTTGAGAAGTCGAGAAGAACAGGATTGTGGTTTGAGTAGGCAGTAAGTAGGACCTGACTGGGGTGAATTTAGGTTACCTAGTTGGGATGAGGAGTTTAGGCAGAGTTGGAAGGGGTTTGGGGTGGGAGAGGTGTTGGATCCTTTGCCTACTTTTTGGGTTAGACAGCAGCAATTGGGGTTGATGCCATTTGTGTTTCATAGGATCTGTCGGAGCTTGAGAAGGGGTGGTGCCGACTCCCTGGAAGACAGCAGTGGTACGTCCAATGTTGAAGGGACTGGGAAAAGATATGCTTGATGTAGCCAACTATATTGAATCTAGGCATGATGGCAAAACTAGTGGGGAGAATGGTATTTCCACAGTTGGTGGCGTTTGTAGAGAATGTTGAGACACCGAGTTGCACTTAGTCCGGATTTTGGGAAGGATATGGGATGGAGTCAGTCTTGGCTTTGTTAATGAGTGATAGGCATGGGCAGTTGGATAACGGTAGGGTGGCAGTGTCGTTAGATTTAACAGCCACCTCTGATGTGTTGGACTATGAACTTATGTTGCAGTGTTTGCAGATGTTGGGGATTCGAGGTTTGGCTCTGGGTTGGCTTGAATCTTTTCTTCAGGGCTGTTCGTTCATGGTTTGAGCAGGTGTGGAGTGTTCAGCAGTGTGTGAGTTAATAAAGGGGGTGCTGCAAGGGTCAGCCTTGTCGCCGATACTTTTTAATCTGTTTTTGGCACCACTGTTTCAGGTTGCAGTGCGAGTTTAGTATATGCAGACAATATTTTATTGGTGGGGTTTGTTCACGTGTCTCACCAGATCTGACAGCAATTCAGGATTCTTTGGTGGCTATTAACAATTGGATGGCGCAAAACAGGTTGGTGTTGAATGTGGTAAGACCACAGCTAGTCTGTTGGCTGGTTGGTCATTTGCAATGTCCATCAGTTCCACCTCTATTCTTGCAGGATAAGGTGCAACTTTCAGATGCTTTTAAATATTTGGGGGTCTGGCAAACAGGTTTCACAAGTTGTGTGTGCTGGGTTTGCTTCTTTGAGGGCAGTATGTTCATTTTTCGATGAGCAAGTATTCCATTCTTTTTTGAACTCATTTTTAATGTCGTGATTGGATTACAGTGGCGTGGACTATATGAGTATTCCCTGTAGTTTAGTGAAGTGTCTGCAAACAGTACAGAACGCTGGAATTTAGTTGCTAGGTGGATTATCTATGAGAGATCATGTCACTCCTCTTTATGTCAAATATCACTGGCTTCCAATAGAGTTTTGCTGTATGTTTACCATGGGTACTTGCTATAGGAAAGCCAGGGTATTTGGCGGAGCTGTTACACTCTTATAATCCTACCAGATTGTTGCGGTCTCAGGAGCAGTTGTTATTGGCACTTCCTCCTCATTCCTCCGCTCAACTTACTTCAACTTGGGGTCTTGCCAGGTATTTGTGACCTGGATTGGCCACTGTTGGAAACAGGATGCTGGGCTTGATGGATCTTTGGTCCTTCCCAATATGGCAATACGTATGTACTTATGAAGATGGTTTCTTTTGGCATGTTCCTTATTTGTGGAAACAGTTGCCATTGCATCTTCGAGAAGAAAGACCTTATCAAATATTTAAAACTAAAGTCTTATTTTTTTGATACATTTTTAAGAAGCTGAATCCTATCCGTCCCTGGGTTGGATGGCTCGCAGAAGATTGTTTTGGATGACTGAATGCTGGATGTTTATTCTTGGGATGAGTTGCGTTAGTATTTGACATGGTGTTCCGTTCTATTTGGATTTTAATTGTTGTAAACCATTCTGACTTGTTTGCAAAAAAGGGTGATCTATCAAGTTGTTTTATATTATTAAACCATTTGTGTGACAGTCCTGCTTTTTGAAAGAAAATGCAATGTTACCCATCTGTAACAGGTATTTTCCGTAGACAGCAACATTGATAAGGCATCCAATCCCTCTCACCCCTCCTGAGAGTTGCCTTACTGTTTTTGAGCATTGGAACGAAACAGCTGAACACGGTAAAGGTTATGCATGCTCAGAGAGCAGTTCTCTCCCTCTATAATCGGGGACATTACCCACTCTTGCTGTCTATTGTAAACATCTGTTAGAAGTCAGAAACATTGCTTTTGTTTTATATGAATTAAAGAGCCACTAAAGAAGATATCTGAAAGGGAGAAGGATTTTTTCCAGTTTACCATAGAAGGATACACTTAACATCCGGGATCAAGAGAAATGAAAACGCAAGAACTTAGAAGGTGAAGAGAGAAAGGGTATGTAACAGAGTCTATTAACTGAGGGTAAGCGAAAGGGAGAATAGGAACTGCAGTGTGGGAAAAAGAAGACTTTATTCCACAGAAATTAACATACACTGTACCACTTTAAGCATATGTTCTCAAATTAAAAAAAAACAAAATAACATGGTGCACAGTTCTTTTAATGTAATAAACTATTTAACAAATGACTTAGTTCAAGAGTTCTGAGGGTTGTTATTGTTAGTAGTGGTTAAGAAGCATGGAAGCCACAGAATTCAACTCCTGTTGACACTGCCTGTGACTCTGGGTGAGTCACTTCATTTTCCATTGCTTCAGGTACTACTTAGATTGTAAGTCCACTTGGACAAGGAGCTGATGCATATACCTAATTGTAACCTGCTTTGAGCTTGGGTTTAGAAAAGGCAAGCAATTAAATCTAAAACAATTCTGAAACCAACAGCATGAGACAGCACTAGAGAATAGAATTCTATCACTTACCTGGGGTAACTTTGTTCCTTTTGTCTTCTTTGAAGCCTTGTAATGTATTTACCCCTGACTGAAGCCTTCCAGCAGCTGCACCCAACTTCAAAGGGCAAAGACCTGGCTCTGTAACACAACACATGGAGAGGACATAAAAAAAATGAAGTGAAAAGGCTTATTGAATCTGAAACGCATAGGTTTTGAAGCAGGTTCAGCTTCTGCAATATGTTTCCTGCAAACTTCCTACATTCCTGTGATTACAAAGAATTGAATTCCACATATAGTGTATAAAACACTGAAGAGCATTGTACTCAAGTGTGTTAACATTGGATGCTAATGTGCATAACGCCATATTTATGGTTTCATATTGAGATGCATATGAGGGACATATATTGCACATGGTAAAGTACAAGTAAACATGTAGATGTCAATTCAAGAACTTAACTATGCCTCTAAGTGGTGTCTGTTATGCATCTTACACATTTTAACTGGTGTACTTTATTAGCTATGCTAATAGGTAATGAGA
The DNA here is from genome assembly GCF_901765095.1 of Microcaecilia unicolor. Classification (NCBI taxonomy): domain Eukaryota; kingdom Metazoa; phylum Chordata; class Amphibia; order Gymnophiona; family Siphonopidae; genus Microcaecilia; species Microcaecilia unicolor. The sequence goes on along the minus strand of NC_044035.1, from coordinate 307,018,931 downwards.
CATTTTCTATAGCCTGCATCTCATTAGCATATTTTTGCCATTTACTAAAATGTGTTAACGAACTTGTGATAACTTACTGGCTCAAAGCATGGCTCCCTATAATAAAAAATGAACTTTAAAAAAAATATATTTTCCAGATTTTAAACAATTTGTCTAGTGATTACACTTAGACCAGAAGTGACAGGTTTTACATCCTAAACTAGTGAAAAAGGAAAAAAAAAATTGTAAAGAAATCTAAATAACCTGGATGCATACAAAACACCCACAATAAGAGGGGTGTGTAAGTATAATCCTAATTTAATATTTACGTGCTAAGAAGATTTACTAGAAACAAAAGAAAAAAATGTAAATGAAGTGAACCCAACTTTACCTCAGAAAAGGATGGACAATATCAAACTACGTGGTTCCCCTATAATTAAGGGTTTTAACCCACCCACTTTATGGACTGTTTAGAAACTTCTCCAATTGGGCAGGATTTTAAAAAAAAAACATATTTAGTACCCTGAAACTTTAAAATACACAATAGGAAATTTGAGAAAAAACATTCAGCGTCCAGTTAATAGAGTCAAGAACGAAGAGACAGGAACTTCTACCTTTTGTCCTGTGTCAACCTACAAAAGAAACAGGAGAAAGAATGATCTATTGTTCAAGAAATAAATCTTTACCCTTAAAAAAGGACTTAAAGTTCCTGTGCATTTCCAGTGCAAATGAAAGTACTAGAGTAGCACTCAAAATCTCTGCATCCTGAGAGTTCTCCAGAATTTAAGTCAAATTGAGAGACCTCTGTTGGACTAAAATATTAAGAGATTGCCCTAGGCCAGTGGTTCCCAAACCTGGTCCTGGAGGCACCCCAGCTAGTTAGATTTTCAGAATACCCATAATGAATATTCATGAGAGAAATTTGCATGCACTGCTTCCACTGCATGCAGCTGTTCTTTGCTGGCAGCAAGCAAAAGCAGCCAGTGACTGATGCACACTATTTGCGCCAGCCACACTGCCTGTTTCCAAATAGGCGGGAACATGTCAGAGGGAAGGCTGTGGGACCGGTGGGAGTAGGGTGTATTTATTTTTATTACATTTGTACTCCGTGCTTTCCCACTCATGGCAGGCTCAATGCGGCTTACACGGGGCAATGGAGGGTTAAGTGACTTGCCCAGAGTCACAAGGAGCTGCCTGTGCCTGAAGTGGGAATCAAACTCAGTTCCTCAGTTCCCCAGGACCAAAATCCACCACCCTAACCACTAGGCCACTTGCTGCCATTGAAGAATTGCTGTTTTAAAAGGCAATTTTTTCATAAGCCACATTATTGTTAATGGAATAAAATATTCCTTTATCCATTTGTGGGCTGAGGAGGAGGCAGTGGCAGGGCCCTTAATTGCTTGTCTCAGGTCCGGCTTTGTCTCTCAGTGGCCCTGATGGTGACACTAAAGTCAAATAGGTTTTCAGAATATCTGTATTCATAATGAATATGAGTGAGGTACATTTTTGGACCCATTACATACACATTATTCTAATGAAAACAGTCACAGCGAAGGAGACGAGATAGATGATGACAAAAAACTTTTACTGGACTCAAACAGTTCACAGCAAAAGTTTATTGCTAAAACCTGGACTCGACACGAGTCATGTTTCGGCTACTCCGGCCTGCCTCAGGAGTCCCTGTATTTTATTTCTACAGCGATTTCTGGAAGAAGAAATGGTCCTTAAAAAAATGTGTAAGAATGAAAGGACAATTCAAAAATCACCTTGACTCGAAAGTGCATCATCACAAAATGACGAACATCATCACACAAATTTTTGTGATGTTAACCTGCTTAACTTGAGACTAAAGGCAATTTGAATGACATATTAATAAGTTTCAGGATAGCCCAGGACTTAATAAAAATTTATAACTAGACACTGAATATATAAGAAAGAAAATCAATAATTCCACTAATGGGATAAATCAGGAAAGGTCCACTAGGAGATAAGTGATGCAACTGTCACCAAATCCACTAGCAATCGGTGCATAAAGTGCCTTGTTGTTAGAACCTCCCTTCTCCAGCCAAATTTTCCAGTGAACTATGATACAACATAACTTCTCTTATTACCCTTATATAGTTTTGAGGGTTTTTTTTTTAATTTGTAACAACTCTTTTGGCTTGTTTTTTCTTAACAGTAAGGACATCTTTCAATGCATCAGTTATGTGCTGAGCAGCTATGAACCTTCATACAGATCTTATCACTAGTTGTCCAATCAGATTTTACTGATAACGCACATTTGCAATCTGAAGTTCTACTAAATGCACAATTGCAGAAATAAAAAAATGTGATACACGGAAGAGGAATAAGGAGAAATTAGGTCTTAGCTGATAATTTTCTTCCCATTAGTCCTTCTCACTATTCCAGAACCTGTGGGATAGTTGTCTCCATCAATCAGCAGGTGGAGATAGAGAACTGAAAACTGAGCTGAGATCTCTCTCTCTTGGCATCCAATCCAGCTCCTCAGTATTTACGTAGACAAACAGTAAGAAGAAAGAATAAACACAACAACCTAAAACATTTGCTAACCTAACACTAACCAGGCAAGCAAACAAACAAGTGTGGACCTCTCTCATCACTGGACAACTTGTAGAGAACAAGAGATAAGCAGGAAGCACCATGCAAGGTGCCAGTCAATATTTGACCCATTACTTTGCACTGACTAAACATCTTAGAAACCTTGGGCGATGGGGGAGGAAGTGACGTCACCACCTGAAATGGCTGCCTGAGCCACGAGCTCTGATCAGCCCTAAGCAATCAGGAAACCCACTGCATAAAGATTTCACAAGTGCGACCAAAAAACGCATGAAAACGTCGTTTAAAGCTAGGGGTAAGCGATATATGATGACTTCAAAAACCCCGGCAGTCGATTTACAAACTTTTGCATACACGGGCCCAGCCGCGAGCTCGACTACACCAGCCCCTGAACATCGCCAGCCCGATTCCCGAGGGGGAAGTCCCTCGCCGCTCTCCCCGTCGTTGTTCACAACGGGGGAGGGACGGGTCCCGGAGGACACAAATATGCAAGAAATCCGGGGTTGGTTACAAGAGATAAAAACGGAGATAATCACAGCAGTACGGGCGGACATCGCTGCGATGGGGGCGGAGCTACGCGGAGAAATAGGCGCGCTGGGCCTACGAGTAGCCAAGGCAGAAGACCGTTTGGATGAGCAAACGGAACTAATTCAGACACTCAATTCCCAACAACGTGAGGCCCGGCACGAAACCCAACAAGTCTGGGATAAAATAGAAGACCTTGAGAATCGGAGCCGCCGATGCAACGTGCGATTTCGTGGTCTCCCAGACACACCACACTATACGGATTGTGAGCAGACGGTTCAAAAAATCGAGAGTGCGCTGCTACAGAACATTCAAGTTACAAGAGACCCTGCTACAATCCAGCTGGTGCGTGCCCACAGAGCCCTAGGAACCATAACATCAAACCACCCAAAGGATATTATCGCATGTTTCAGCGATTTTAAATTAAAAGAACAGATCATTCAGGCATCGCGCTCCACGCCAGGATTTGAATGGGATTCGTATCATATTGAATGCTACCAAGACCTGGCTGCGGCTACCTTGAAAAGAAGGGCAGAGCTCCGGCCTTTCACGAGATTTTTGACAGACAAGGGGATTAAATATCGATGGGGCCACCCCTTTGTGTTGCGGTTCTACAAGGAGGGGAAGCAGTACCAAATACGAGATATTGCAGAGGCAGCGCACATCTTTCCGGAAGCAGGCCCCAGCGGAGACATTAATACTCCCAGGAAACGTGTACCATCCATTGGAGACAGACCAAGATGGCAGCGGGTCACAGCGGGAAAAGGCCGGCTACAGCGGCAACACTCTGACACTCAATTAAGAAGGCCTGAAGACAAAGCAAAGAAATGACTGGAGGAACAGACACAATAATGTTTGATCCCTGGCATAAGTTGCAAGAGAATGACTGTAAGATTGAATCTTGTACTGTGATGACCATTTGCTATATATATATTTCTATAAGAAATAAGCGCTTTTCAGTTGCGCATCTAGCATTAATTTGCTCTAAGCAGCGGGGCTCAAATTGTTAATAGATAATATGTTGGGGGGTGGGTCACTTCCCTCTATGACATCCTTATGTTTTTGTTCCAGGGATGTCTTAAAATGGGATGGGAGGGCAAGGGAGTTCTTAGTTGGGGGGAGATTAGCTCAGATTCGATATTACTTGAAGGTTAGGGAGCAGGACTCTCAAGAGGGGATAGATCAGAGGATTGGGAAAGGAAGAGGGATAGAAGAGAGTGTCCCACAATTGAGATGAGTATTGTAAATTGCATGACCCTTAATGTAAAGGGACTTAATTCCCCAGGAAAGAGGCACCTCATGTTTCAGGAGATAAAACGTCTCCATGCAGATATAACATTTATCCAAGAGACCCATTTACTGCAGAAGGCAGAGCGTTGGTGTAGTACTATGAAATCGCAGCAAGTATTTTTTGCATCATGTCTCACAGAAAGAAAAAAGAATTGAGTCCTGATAGTATTATCTCATAAATATCCCTGGCAGGTGCAACGAGTAGTAAGGGACAAAGGGGGTAGATATCTATTGCTGATTGTAAAAGTAGAAGGGGAGTTGCTGACACTCTTAAATATATACGCTCCCAATGATCAGCAAGGTGCCTTCTATTCGGACCTATCAGTGCTCCTCTCTAAGCATGTTGAAGGGACCCTTTTAATGGGTGGTGATTATAATCTCACGCTACAACCAACATTAGATAATTCTACACAAGGGGTACGCTACTCGCAAGCAGATCGATCCCAATTGTATAAATTTATGAGGCAATGGCAACTATTAGACATTTGGCGACACAGAAACCCCCAAACCAGAAGTTATACATTTTATTCAGCTGTACACAACTCTCATTCACGCATAGACTTTTGGATGTGGCATCCGACATTAATGACAAATGCTGTTGATATTCAGATATATCCGAGGACGTGGTCAGACCATGCTCCAGTTGTACTTGAGCTGAAATTGAAGGTAATGAGTCCTGAGACACCACAGTGGCGCTTTAGCGATAAATTATTAGCAGACCCAGTCATAGCTGCCAGGCTAGAAGCGGATATTAGAGAGTACATTGATATTAATGATAATAATGAAGTATCGGCTGGGATCCTATGGGAAGGGTGTAAGGCCGAGCTCCGGGGAAAAGTTATATCCTTACAGATCCACCTAGAACGACAGGTAAGAGCAAGGACCCAACAAATACACGCGGAGTTGAGGGACCTCACCGACCAATCCACTGGGCGGCCGGGGGCGGGAGAAGTAAACCACCGTATGCATGCACTGCGGACGCAGCTTAGGGAAATTCAAATGGCAGAGATAGCAGAGCACCTTCAACGGGTGAGACAAGCTCATTTCGAATTTGGGAATAAAGCTTCACGATTACTAGCATTTAAGTTGAAAAAAACATTATACCCATACACAAGTACCCTCCATCTTCAATAGGGAGGGGAAACTGTGCATAGCACGAGAGGATATCAAGACAGCCTTCTCAGACTTTTACACGACCTTATATAGAACGGAGGGGACTTTAGATGCGCAGGAAGCCCAGAATTATCTTACACGAGCGACGCTCCCCACACTAACAGCAATAGCGGCGGAGGCGCTCTCTGCCCCTGTCACATCAGATGAGGTGGCGTGGGCCATAAGTGACATGCCTAATGGTAAAGCCCCGGGCCCAGATGGATTCACAAACAAATTTTATAAACGATTTAGCAAGCTTTTAATCCCTTTACTGGTTTGAGCATTCAATGAGCTTGACACCCAAGAGGAGTTATTTTATACTTGGCGATTAGCAAATGTAGTAGTTTTGCCTAAACCAGGAAAGAATCCACAGTATTGTAATTCTTACCGTCCGATCTCCTTGTTGGGATCGGATTATAAGCTTTTTACTAAGATACTGGCTAAGAGACTGCAAAGGCTTATGCCGAAGCTGGTACAAGAAGACCAGGCAGGATTCATCATGGGAAGGCAAGCAATAGATAATATTCGCAGGGCACTCCACTTGATTTATGAGGCAACCAACACCCGACAGCCAATGTTGCTTCTTTCTTTAGACGCCGAAAAGGCATTTGATCGGGTCAATTTGGCCTTTATGTTTGCAGTACTAGAACAAATGGGATTTACAGGTCGATTTATAATATGGCTTCAGTTATTGTATACCCGGCCATTGGCAGTATTGAGAATCAATGGATCCAACTCTGACCCGATAACATTAGAACGTGGGACCCGCCAGGGCTGTGCCTTGTCTCCACTACTGTTCGCTTTAACAATGGAGCCCTTGGCTCAATGTATACGTCAACACCCGCACATACACGGTCTTAAGGTGGGGCATCTAGCACACAAAGTCATGCTATTCGCTGATGATATTCTATTAACAGTGACTAAACCAGGTGAGTCCTTGCCTTATATATTACAGGAACTGAATCAATATGGCAATATGTCTGGGTTCCGGGTAAATATTGATAAGTCTGAGGCCTTGGGATTGGGGCTAGCGATAGAGAAGGAAGCCACAATGCGGCAGCAATTTCGGATCAAATGGGTCCAGCGGTCCCTCCGATATCTGGGTATTCAATTAACACCCAAAATGTCGGACCTCCATCAAGTTAACTTTCCTCAGAAGCTTAAAGAATTTTTTCGAGACCTTGACAGATGGGAGGGGTTAGAATTATCTTGGTTGGGACGGGTGGCAGCCATAAAAATGATGATTTTGCCCAAGCTTTTGTACTTGTTCCTTGCATTACCATTACCAGTACCGAAGGGATTTTTTCGACAGCTTAACAGAAAGGTTTTCGCATATATATGGCAGCATAAGCCGCCACGTGTGCGTGCAGCTGTTATGTACCAATCAAAAAAAAGAGGAGGAATGGGGGTCCCAAATTTTGCTTTATATCATCAAGCAGCACAGCTGCGAGTACTAGCGGAGTGGAGCACTGGTAGTATTAAGTCATGGGTCCAAATAGAATAATACTGGATGGGACTAACAAATTTACGCTCTATATTATGGCTACCAAAGAGCCAACTTCAGTCTTATATTAGGAAAGCCCCACTGGCAGTGCAATACCCCTTGTAGACATGGTGGGCGGTCAGGCAAAGGACTCTCCCCAACAGACTACACTTTCAACAGATGACAATAAAAACTGCCCCGGGAAGCCCGCTGGGGATAGACAATCCGCTTTATGGCCAATGGGAAAGGAGGGGTCTTATAATTGTGGGAAGATGATCAAGTAATTCCATTTGAGGAGTTACAGGAGGACTATGGATTACCATCCTCCCACCTGTTTCATTATCAGCGGTTTAGAGATTACATAAATAGGAAGGCAAAGACAGAATTGGTTTTGGAGGAGGTAGATATAGAAAAAGCAATGAGGGCGGGCAGTCATAGGGGGTGTGTATCTCATCTATATGGGGCTCTGCTTGCCGATCAGGGCCCAATACAATATTATATACGATGGGAGCGGGATTTACAAATAACCCTAGATAATACTCAATGGGACAAAGCTTTAGAACAAATGTTACAAGCCTCTGTCTCCAGTTCCCTCACTGAAAACAGCTATACAATACTATATCAATGGTATTATACCCCAAAGAGATTGGTAAAAATGTATGGGAAGGGGTCTGATCAATGTTGGAGAGGATGTGCAATGGTGGGGGATATGCCCCATATTTGGTGGTCTTGTCCTAAGATTCAACTATATTGGGCGGAACTGATTGATAAGTTCGCCCAAGTGACCGGGGTGCGATATCCAGCTAAACCTGAGATATGCTTACTACACATTCGCCCGCCTGGAGTCCGACTTTCCGACCATCGACTTACGTCCATATGGTTTATAGCTGGAAAAATAGCATTGGCGGCAGCGTGGAAAAGTATAATGACACCACCGGTGATTCGAGTGATACATGAGATGGACTATCTTTACCAAATGTCAAAATTGACAGCCTTGAAATCGGGACATATAACAAAATTTAATCTGCTATGGGAACGATATCGAACAAGGAGAGGACACAATGGGATAGATCTTGATGCACCCCACTTGATTGTTCCTAGACTCTGAAAGTGGATTGATCGATCTTAGTAATACTAACCTTCATTAATGAGTAAGAGGTTTATGTTGGGGTAGAGGGGTAGGGACGAAGGAGGGAATATGTTATTTCTTCTGTTATTTGTTATGTAAGTTTTATATATATGCTATGTGATTGATACATGACTATTGTTATATATTGTTATTCAAAAATTTTAATAAACATAAATTTAAAAAAAAAAAAGTGGGTAAGGGGGGTGGGGGGGAGTAGGGGGAGGGGGGGTTAAGGCGTATCGTAATCGGTTAGAAGGGTGTGAACAAGTTGTTGAGGGGTTTCTATACATGTGAGTTTGAGATTAAAAACTTATTGTTTGAAGTGGGGAAGTATTGGATGGGGGGGGGGGGGGGGGGGGAAACTAAAGCAAGATTGAAGGTTGGGTTGCTTTATATGGTTATGGAGGGGGGTTATTTGGTGTTGTTTATCCGACGTGCGAGTCAGGCAATGTATTCTTGAATGTTTCCATGTATTGATGAGTACTTCAATAAAAATTTATCGAAACAAAAAAAAAAAAAAAGAAACCTTGGACGAGCCTCTAGAATAGTGGGAAGGACTAATGGAAAGAAAATTATCAGAAAAAAACCTAATTTCTCCTTCCATTACGTAGCTTCCCACTATTCAAGAACCTATGGGATGTTCAAAAGCAATTCCTAGAGGGGGTAGGATCCTGGTGTCACTGCCCTGAGGATCAAAGCCCCAAAACTGGCTTCCGAGTGCGCCTCAACATCTATCCTGTACTGCTTGGCAAAGGTATACAACGTTGAATATGTTGCTCCTTGAAATATCTGCTGGAGACAATAAGGTAGTCTCCGCCCAGGATGTCGCTGTACACCTCGTAGAATAAGTCTGCAAGGCCTAAGGAGCCTGCTTCCCTGCAAGCAAATAAGCTGACGTGATAGTCTCCTTTAGCCATCTAGCAATTGTGGGTTTGGAAGCCATAAGCCTCTGTTATCAAAAAACAAAAACAGTCTGTCCAATTTGTGAAACTCATTCATTCATGACATCCAGATATCTAATGAAGCTTCTTGATGTGCGTAGAGCCTTCAAGGATGAATACTGAGCTTTTTCATCCTCCCTGTGAAAGGAAGGAAGCTCTATAGATTAGTTGAAATGAAAATGTTGATACCACTTTTGGAAGAAAGGAAGGAACTGTGCAGAGAAACCCCTGCCTCCGAAAAGCGGAGAAAGGGAAACTGAAAGAGACCATAGCTCCGAAACCCTATGTACCGACTTAACAGCCACCAAGAATACTGTCTTTAGCATAAGATCTTTCTAGGATGCCTTCCGGAGTGGCTCAAAAGGAGGCTTCTGAAGAGCCCCAAGGACTAAATTAAGGTTCCACTTTGGACACAGTGTATGGAAAGGAAAGCCGCAAGCGGCCTGCTCCCTGTCAAAACTGAACAATATGCGAGTGAGTCCCAAGAGATGTGTTACGTGGAGGGGCATAATCGAACGCAAACGCATAATCGAACGCAAATGCCTATCTCCATGGGCGTTTATCTCCAAGAATGGGTCCGTGAAGGGGCGGGCCGAACCGTATTTTTGAAAAAATGGACGTTTTTGAGCTGGGCGTTTGTTTTTTTTAGCGATGATGGAAACTAAAAACGCCCAGCTCAAAAACATCCTAATCCGAGCCATTTGGTCCTGGGAGGGGCCAGGATTGGTAGTACACTGGCCCCCCTGATATGCCAGGACAGCAACTGGGCACCCTAGGTCAGTGCGGTGACTTCAGAAAAAGCTCCCACATGCATAGCTCCCTTACCACGGGTGCTGAGCTCCCAACCCCCTCCCCCAAAACCCACTACCCACAAATGTACAACACTACCATAGCTCTTAGGGGTGAAGGGGGGCACCTACATGTGGGTACAGTGGGTTTTGGAGGCCTCCCATTTACCAGCACAAGTGTTACAGGTAGGGGGGATGGGCCTGAGTCCACCTGGCTGAAGTGCACTGCTGTACCCACTAAAAGTGCTCCAGGGACCTGCAAACACACAGGCCTCTAGGACTTGTTGCTGCTGTATAACATTGGCACACCAGCTGACACCTGAAGATTAATCTCTCTGAAAACGTCCTTTATTGGAATAAGCACGTTTACTCACAGTTAACTGCAGAGGTTGTGCCCCACTAGCAACGAGTCTCCTTGGTACTGAGATTAGCAGTAGGTCAGAGCTGGCAGAATGCTGTACAATGCCCTCTTCTTTCAGCCACATTCAAGGTAAGAACTAAGTTGTCTAACGTGGCTAACACAGGAAAGGGAACTAAAACTGGCTTACAAAAATGGCCACTACCACATGGACTACAACAGGAAACACAACAGGGCACACTCTGACCCAGTAGGCAGGGGGAAAAGCACCATGGGAAAAGAGCCTACCAACTACCAACATCGTGAGACTAACACAAGCTAATGAAATCACGGAGTCCAATACCCTACACAATGCAATGCTGATGTGACCCTGTAGTGCACCCGAGAGCCACATCTGACCCAGGGAAAGGCTGTGAGAGGATCGAACACGTTCTGCTGTCATGGAGGTGGGTACGGCATTTGAGGCTGGCATACAGGCTGGGAAAAAAGTTTTTAAAGAGGGGTTTTTTTTGGTGGGAGGAGGTTAGTGACCACTGGGGGAGTCCGGGGAGGTCATCCCCGATTCCTTCCAGGGGTCATCTGGGCAGTTGGGGCACTTTTTTGGGACTTGTTCGTGAAAAAAAAAGGGTCCAAAAAAAGTGACCCAAAATCGGCTTTTGATTATACTGATTTGGGCGCCTTTGCGAGAAAAACGCCCATCTCCCGATTTGGGTCGAAATATAGGCGTTTTTCTCTTTCAATTATAAGCTGGACAGTCAGCCCCTGAAACAGGTCAACTGCAACCTAAACTTTTAAAGAACTCAATGTCAATCCTTTCTGAAGACCTGACTGGAGAAACGCTAGATGAGCATGAACTGAGCAGAGAAGGAAGTCCGCGCTCAGAACACCAGTCCTCAAATGTCTTCAAACCCTTACATATGCCAAGGATGTAGAGCATTTCCAAGCCTGAAGCAAGGTAGCGATGACCAAATCAGAATAACCTTTTTGTCTCAACCGAGCTCTTTCAATGTCCAAGTCATAAGACCAAAGGGCATGGATCCTTCATGAGCACCGGACATTGTTTTAGTAGGCTGTGAACCTGCAGAAGATGGAGAGGATCCCCGTCTAGCAGTTGAATCAGGTCCGCATACCACGGCCTCTGCTGTCAATCGAGGGCTACAAGAGTTATTTGACCCCCGGTGAAACGTGATCCTTTCCTTTTCAACATGCAGCCTACCATGGGCCAAGGAGGGAGGGAAGGCATACAGTAGATGTGTCTCTGGCAAGGGCTGCAGTAGGGCATTGATCCCCACCGAGCCCGGCAATTTCGCGTGGCTGAAGAAATTGGGTACTTTGGCATTCGTTTTTGTCGTCATCAAGTCCCGAAGCAGAGAATCACATCGGTCCACTCTCAGATGAAAACCCTGGCTGGATAGTCCACCTCCACATTCAAGGACCAATGATGTGAGCTACCAACAAGCAGATATTTGTCTCTATCCAACTCATAAGGGGGGCTGCCTCCACCACCACCAGACAGCTGCAGGTCCCACCTTGCTTGTTGACATAAGCCACCACTGTCGCATTGTCAGAGAAAATTTGGACCGGGGCCCCCATCAGAAAGAGAGCAAAATCATGCAAGGCATTCCGCACTGCCTACTATTACTACTACTACTACTATTTAGCATTTCTATAGCGCTACAAGGCATACGCAGCGCTGCACAAACATAGAAGAAAGACAGTCCCTGCTCAAAGAGCTTACAATCTAATAGACAAAAAATAAATAAAGTAAGCAAATCAAATCAATTAATGTGAACGGGAAGGAAGAGAGGAGGGTAGGTGGAGGCGAGTGGTTACAAGTGGTTACGAGTCAAAAGCAATGTTAAAGAGGTGGGCTTTCAGTCTAGATTTAAAGGTGGCCAAGGATGGGGCAAGACGTAGGGGCTCAGGAAGTTTATTCCAGGCGTAGGGTGCAGCGAGACAGAAGGCGCGAAGTCTGGAGTTGGCAGTAGTGGAGAAGGGAACAGATAAGAAGGATTTATCCATGGAGCGGAGTGCACGGGAAGGGGTGTAGGGAAGGACGAGTGTGGAGAGATACTGGGGAGCAGCAGAGTGAATACATTTATAGGTTAGTAGAAGAAGTTTGAACAGGATGCGAAAACGGATAGGGAGCCAGTGAAGGGTCTTGAGGAGAGGGGTAGTATGAGTAAAGCGACCCTGGCGGAAGATGAGACGGGCAGCAGAGTTTTGAACCGACTGGAGAGGGGAGAGGTGACTAAGTGGGAGGCCAGCAAGAAGTAGATTGCAGTAGTCTAAACGAGAGGTGACAAGGGTGTGGATGAGGGTTTTGGTAGAGTGCTCGGAAAGAAAGGGGCGGATTTTACGGATGTTGTAAAGAAAGAAACGACAGGTTTTGGCGGTCTGCTGGATATGAGCAGAGAAGGAGAGAGAAGAGTCAAAGATGACCCCAAGGTTTCGAGCTGAGGAGACAGGGAGAATGAGAGAGCCATCAACAGAAATAGAAAACGGGGGGAGCGGGGAGGTGGGTTTGGGGGGGAAAATGAGAAGCTCGGTTTTGGTCATATTTAATTTCAGGTGGCGTTGAGACATCCAGGCAGCAATGTCAGACAAGCACGCTGAAACTTTGGTTTGGATGCAAGGTGAGATATCAGGGGTAGAAAGGTAGATTTGGGAGTCATCAGCATAGAGATGGTAGGAAAAGCCATGGGATGAGATTAATGAACCAAGGGAAGAAGTGTAGATAGAAAAGAGGAGGGGACCAAGAACAGAACCCTGGGGTACGCCGACAGGCAGAGGGATAGTAGTAGAAGAGGATCCACCAGAGTGAACACTAAAGGTGCGGAGGGAGAGGTAGGAAGAGAACCAGGAAATGACAGAGCCCTGGAATCCAAGTGAGGACAGGGTATCGAGAAGTATGCTGTGATCGACAGTGTCAAACGCAGCGGAAAGATCAAGAAGAATGAGGATGGAATATTGACCTCTGGATTTAGCCAGCAATAGGTCATTGGAGACTTTAGTAAGCGCAGTTTCGGTTGAGTGGAGAGGGCGAAAACCAGATTGTAATAGGTCAAGAATAGCATGTGAGGAGAGAAAATCAAGGCAGCGGCGGTGAACAGCACGCTCAAGTAATTTGGAGAGAAAAGGAAGGAGGGAGATGGGTCGGTAATTAGAGGGACAAGTAGGGTCAAGTGAAGGCTTCTTAAGGAGAGGTGTGACCACAGCATGTTTAAAGGCAGCAGGGACAGTCGCAGTGGAAAGTGAGAGGTTGAGAAGGTGACAGATAAAAGGAATAAGAGTAGGAGAGATGGCATTAAGAAGGTGGGTGGGAATGGGATCAGAGGAACAGGTGGTACATTTTGAGGAAGAAAGCGACCTCCAAGCGATTTATCGACAACCGAGACTCCTGTTCCATCGAGGTGCCCTGTGCCAGATGGAACTTGTAATGAGCTCCCCAACCCGTCTTGCTGCATCCGTTGTCCTCACCTCTCATTTTGTTATCAGAAATGGAGCTCCGATGGTCAAATTCCTGGGTGACAACCACCACTGCATACTTTGTCTAGTGACCAGCATCCAAGGAAGATGACAGTTGTATTCTGTGACACCGGAGACTAGCGACTGAGAAGAGACTCCTGTAATGGTCGCATTTGAGCCCTTGCCCACAGCACCACTTCAGTTGCCACCATCATTGACCTCAGAACCTGGACACAGACCCAGACCCTGGGCCTGCTTTGACTGAGGAAAAGATGAAATCTGTTGAAACAGCTTCAACCTCTTGTGTTCTGTGAGGAAGATCCTCCTCTCCTTTGCCTTGTCGAATAGAACGCCCAGATACTCCACCATCTGCAATAGAGTTGGTCTGCTCTTCTCAAAATTGGTCACCCAACCAGACTACAGAAGATGGACAATTTTGTCCGTTGCCGCCACGCTGTCCCAATAGGATGACACATGAATGATCTAGTCGAGATATGGGTGAACTCTCATTCCCTGGCGCTGAACGAAGGCCGCCACCACCACCATAACCTTGGCAAACGTTCTTGGTGCAATGGTGAGACCGAAGGGCAAAGCCCTGAACTGGAAGTGATGGGCAGCACTGCAAAATGAAGACTCTGATGCGGCAGCCATATGGGTATATGCAAGTACACCTCCTTGAGATAGAGGTCAGTGAGAAATTCTTCCGCTTGAACCAAGGCTATGATTGCTCATACCAAAGCGGGACACTTGGAAGCAGTGGTTTACACCTTTGAGATCTAAGGCTGGACAAAAGATGCCTTCCTTCTTTGGGACAATGAAGAAGACAGAGTATCTGCCTTGTCCCTGTTCAACCTGCAGAAGTGGAATAATAGCCTGGAGCACCAGCAAGGAATCTACAGTGGCCTGAACCTTGATCACTTTGGTTCCCTTTCGACAAGGAGACTTCAAGAACAGAGGAGTGACCGGGAAGGAGAACTCCAACTTGTAACCTTCTGTAAAATATCCAGAGCCCACTGGTTTGATGTGATTTTGGTCCACACCTCCTGAAACTCTTGAAGACATCCTTCAACCAGTGGAAGAGAAGAGTGGACCAGTCTCACATCACTGTGAAGCTGGGGAGGCTGCCATAACAAGGGAGTCCACCCTGGGAAGTTGTACTTTCTCTTTCTCCTCAAGAACCAATGAGTAGAGGCGAGCCATGGCTCTTTCCATTCTCAGCCCCACATCCGATGAGACCCATTCTGCTGTAATCAAGTCCTGAATGTCTGGATGCATCAGGAAGGCCATAGAAGGACCTCTAAGCCCTCTCATGATCGATGAAGACGGAACTCCTGACACCGAAGCAGAAGGCTCCTCAATGGGAAGCACTGCCAATGTTTTAGAAATAAGAGTATTGAGCTCCGCTTTATGAAACAGCCTCAGTACTTTTGGGGTCATACCCCTTCTCAGAAGGGAGCTCTCATTCCTCTAACAGTTCCTCTGATTAAACCGAAGCCACATTAGATAAGTAGGGAGCAGCAGAAATAGACCTCTGGGAGTGGGCAGATGAGGCTAAATGAGATCTCTTAGAAGCTGGAGAAGCAGCAGGGTGAGAAACTGAAGCACCTTGCAGCAACTCTGACTGTCCCCGCTTCAGTAAATAGGCCTGGCATAAGAGAAAACAAAGATCTTGATGATGCTGAATGCTCTGTCAGGCCCTGAGGGTTGTAAAATGGCAGCTGTGCTCATAGTGTGACCAAACAGAAGCTGTTCCTCACTTCCAGTCAGCCCGCATGTTCCTGTGCTCTCCTGCATCAAACTGAACACCAGCCCTGCGAAGAGCCCACAGTCCCCAGCATATTCGATGTTGCGTCAAATCCAAAGAGGTGCTGCCACCGACCATTTCCCTCAGATCCCACGGGATTCCCTGCTAGCACGCATTGCAATGCCCCGATGCTGGCCGGTGGGTCCCAAAGCAGGAAAACCACTTAGCGGGGGTTGCCAATCACCCCGACTGACTTAAGTGCAGCATAATACAGTCCCAAGTGGTGAGTCAGGATCCTTTCCCTACACCAAAGAGAACCTGCAGCCCTCCAAGCGGTTTCGAGTCAAAATTTAATCGAACTTATTACTGCTGGATGCTCTCCCAAGCTCACAGACTCCACAGGTCTTACCAGAGATGAGAAAGAATCAGGACTGATATCTGTCCCACGCTCTCCAGTAAACATCTTTCCTTCTCCTTTTTTTTTTTTTTTTAAAGGTTGCTGTGCTGGAAAAGGAGAGCTCCACAGGAACAATGTAGAGGTGAAGGAACAGAAGAAGTAAATTAGTGAAGCACAAGAGCCAGACATATGACACTGCAGACTCAAGCCACAAAGCTTAACTGGGGACCAGCTCATCAACTGGATCAGGAGCAAATCACTCAGAACCAGAGGCTGGAAAGTGTCCATCCACCTGCTGAAGATAGAAAATACTGAAAAGCTAGAATGGATGCCAAGAGAGATGTCCCAGCTCAGTTTTCAGTTCTCTATCTCCACATGCTGTTTGATGGACTCAACTATTCCACAGGTTCTGGAACAGTGGGAAGCTACGTAACAGAAAATTTATTTTATTACATAAAAATAAAGTAATTAAAGTAGCACTTCAAGATATAAAAGCTGAACTAAAAATTGGATCTATTGTCCATCCTTCAACATGTGGAGTAATATTTCATACAAATAAGCAAAAAGTATTAACTTAAAAAACACAGTTCTTATGCACGTCATGCCCATGTGGAGAAAATATGCTCCTGAAGCATGGTACAAAACAGCATATTAACACTTTAAAAGAGTTTGAACTTGGTCAACATGCATGAAGTGACAATACAGACCTCCTGCAGCCATCTCCACTGGCGTAAGAAGTGCTAGGGTTGTGGTTCCATCAGGCTTTCGTCTTTGAAACTCCAACTAAAAGCAAACATTTAATATCAGTTCTATTCACCCAACTGAAAATTAACTGAGTAAAAAGTTTTCTTTTGAAAATTATTCAACTGTCATACATCTACATATATGTGCATTTTGCAACATAAATACTTTTACTCACACTCAGTGGATGAATTCCAGGGACATGATTTGGTCAGATGGAGGGGTCGGGTAACAATATACAGAGTTTTGCATTTTAAAAACTATGGGGGTTATTTTCCATGGAAAAAGCATCTGTATAAAACTGAGGTGCTCACCACTGTGAGTACTTTTTCCAGAGAACATTTCAAAGGGAAAGTATGCTTGTAAACCAGAATAAAGCACATAGGCAAAAGTACTTGTAAATTCTGTTCCTATGTAAAAAGATATGAAAATTGCTCCTTGCATTGCCTAATGTAACAAATATTTCAAAATATTTATAAATGAAATGGTGAAAAAAAATCTAATGTCAAATTTTTAAACACATAGATTATTAGATTTTTAATGCTAACGTTTTGCTAAATTGTCCAATATATTGCCCACTGCAGGAAGTTATACATTAACACTTCAATCTAGCCGATTTGATAGCCCTGTGAAAAAATTCCTTTCAGGTACAGAGTGGGGAAAACGACCAGTTTATAATAAGGTAAAAGTTGTTCTTATGTACTTTCCTTAAATCCTGATCGACCAGTCCAGAAAAACAAGTTGGGTCACCCAACCCTCAGAGAACACACTTTGTGATGTTTTCACTAGTATAAAGAGTACTGCAGCCCTGGAACTTGTCAGCATGCTATTGCCCAAGCTGAGGCTGAATAAGTTTTAAGGAAACTGCTAAAATATGTAAATCCTATATACGTTGAAAAGTAGCTCCAAATCCTCTGCAAGGATAAAATTATAAAAATTAATAACAGATTCAGAGAATTGAGGGAAGACCCTGAGGGCTGTAATCTTCCTAGGCAGGTCCTGGACTGGTCTAGCAGGACTAAAGTAAAGGAAAATAGCAGGTGAGAACAAATTTTACCTTCCTTATCATCCTGCTAGACCAGTCCAGACAAGTGGGACATACCAAAGCTATAGGACCCTAGGTGGGAGAACAATAAGGCCCCCTTCCGCTAACAGCTTCCGTAAAGGCACCATCCTCCCTATCTCAGATAACCAATCAGTAATGCTTGATAAAGGAACATGTATACCCTGGAGGAAAGGAGAAACAGGGGTGATATGATACAGACGTTCAAATATTTGAAAGGTATTAATCCGCAAACGAACCTTTTCCGGAGATACGAAGGCGGTAGACCGAGAGGACATGAAATGAGATTGAAGGGGGGCAGACTCAAGAAAAATGTCAGGAAGTATTTCTTCACCGAGAGAGTGGTGGATGCTTGGAATGCCCTCCCCCGGGAGGTGGTGGAGATGAAAACGGTAACGGAATTCAAATATGCGTGGGATAAACATAAAGGAATCCTGTTCAGAAGGAATGGATCCTCAGGAGCTTAACCGAGGTTGGATAGCAGAGCCGGTAGTGGGAGGCGGGGCTGGAGGTTGGGAGGCGGGGATAGTGCTGGGCAGACTTATACGGTCTGTGCCAGAGCTGGTGGTGGGAGGCAGGGATAGTGCTGGGCAGACTTATACGGTCTGTGCCAGAGCAGGAGTTGGGAGGCAGGACTGGAGGTTGGGAGGCAGGGATAGTGCTGGGCAGACTTATACGGTCTGTGCCAGAGCCGGTGGTGGGAGGCGGGATTGGAGGTTGGGAGGCAGGGATAGTGCTGGGCAGACTTATACGGTCTGTGCCAGAGCCGGTGGCTGGGAGGCGGGGCTGGTGGTTGGGGGGCGGGGATAGTGCTGGGCAGACTTATACGGTCTGTGCCCTGAAGAGCACAGGTACAAATCAAAGTAGGGTATACACAAAAAGTAGCACACATGAGTTGTCTTGTTGGGCAGACTGGATGGACCGTGCAGGTCTTTTTCTGCCGTCATCTACTATGTTACTATGTAACAATGACTAGGTTGCTACATAACAGACCTCTGGTGCGACCATCCTAGGTTCCGTCCAGGACATCATTTGCACTCTGAGTAGATTCTCAGGCTCAATGACACCTCTCACCGATTCAATACATAAACTGAAGTCTGGGTGATGGAAGGTTTAGAAGCCATCTCACTCTTCTATGGAACACTGAATAAAACAGAGGCAATCCAACTTATGTAAGAAGTTTGTCATCTTCAAATAAACCGAGCAATGCCTGTCAAAGGGTGTGGAGGGCTCCATCGAGGGTTATAAGACAGATTGACAGATTTATCTGGAATGGAAAGAGAACCTTAGGCAAGGAGAAAGGGACCATGCGAAGGAATGCCAATTCTCCATAGAAAGAAAAAAAAAAAAAAAAAAGGGGTCCCTACGCAGAAGGACCTGCAGCTCTGAGATGCACTTGGCTGAACAGACTGACCTTGAAGACAGTATGCTTAGTAAGAGAATTTAGTACCAGAAAGTTTCCACTGAGGAATCACTGAGGAGGCGGGGCTAGTGGTTGGGAGGTGGGGCTAGTGCTGGGCAGACTTCTATGGTCTGTGCCCTGAAAATGGCTGATACAAATCAAGGTTAGGTATACACATAAAGTAGCACATATGAGTTTATCTTGTTGGGCAGACTGGATAGACCTTACAGGTCTTTCTCTGCCGTCATCTACCAGTTAAGCATACCACAGCCTGTGAAAGCCATTCCGGGTCATTCTAGAATGACCAGAACAGAGCGGCCTATGGACAGCCAAGGTAGAAAGATGTTAAGAGGGCCTTCTTGGAGCCATGGCTGAATTAGAACATTGATTCCAACCACATTAGACTCCCACCTGTGACTAGAGAACCTGCTTTGGCTTTCTGACATATCACCATCGACTTGAAGATACCGCCAATGATACTCCCAGATTAGCATGTGGAAGTAAGTATCGGGCAACTGTAAATAAGAAAAAAAAAACCCTTATCTTTCTTGACTGTTGTGATCACAGACTAAGGTTTCCATGCAAAAGTGGTACAAGTAAAGCATGGAATTGAAGCCTTTGAGGTCAAAGATGGGGCCTGAAGAAGCCCTCTTTTCCTGGAATGATTTAGAAAATTGAACACCAACCCCAACCTAGCTCTTTCATAGGAATTGGAACAATGGCATCTAGTTGAATGAGGATATGCTGCATTTCGCTGGCCACTGCTCTCTTGGATACCGCACCTCAAGGCAACACCATAAAGGCATCAGAAATGGATTCTGCAAACTCCAGAGTGTAAACCTGCTGAATTACTTTAAGAACCCATTGATCAGAGGTGAAACAGCTGAAAGGACTCCCCCCCCCCTCCACAACTGCTGCATAGGAGGGAAGGTCCACTATGACTCACTGGGCCCCTTTCCCTCCTCCATATTGGGATTTACAGGTGCCACAAAACTACTGATTTCACTTGAATCTGCCTGATGAATAAAGAGAAGGAAGCCTATTATTTGATTCCCAAATCCTTCTGGAGAAACTGACTTGAGGTACCCTTCAAACAGAAATGAAACCTGATCCTTGGGAAGTCTCTGAGGCACTGCCTCACTAACATCTCTGATCAAAACAAATACTTATCCCCGATGGGGAGATTATTGAGCCTCACTTTAGGAGTTGAATCCACTGACAAATCATGGAGCCACAGCTAACTCCATGCCACAGAGTCCTGGGCCCAATCTGGACTGGACCATACATCAACAAAAAAGCTGCTCCGGACTCCATCTGAGCCAACTCTGGGCTCTCTGGAAAGCTGCTGGGTTCACTGGAGCAGTACGTGGACCATATAACTGCCACAAATTGCTGCTTGGATCACCCCCTAACCTTCTAAGTGGAGGAAGCAAAAGCTTGCTTTAGGAGAACCCCCCCCCCCCCCCACTTTCCTGTCATGTGAGTGCTTCAGGGCAAAGTTGCTCTTCACAGAATGGTGGTCATCTTTGTTACCATTGTCACCAGGCCATCCACCTTGAGAAGGCAGAAAAACTGGCCTATGTTGTCCTGAGGGAGGGGACAGAGCTTCCCCACGACTCTGCTTTCCTTGAAGATAGTTTCATGAAACTCCCACTCTGCAAGGACTATCTTCTTTAGTGTCTAAGTAGGAGAAAGTCCTTTCCTAGCCCTCCAAGGATAGGATCTCCAGCAAGTACAGTGAAACCTCACTATAATGCGATTGGGGTCTATAAATTAACACATAAAAAGTGGGACTGAGTTATAGTGGGGGTCAATGAAAGAAGAACACAACTGAACCACATAGAGGTATATTTTCAAAGCACTTAGACTTACAAAGTTACACTGTAATCTATGGAACTTTGTAAGGCTAAGTGCTTTGAAAATGAGCCCCACATTGATCTGCCACAAAAAATGTATTTGCTAAAAAGCAAGATAGCACTAACACAATTAAGTACATTATGAAACGTCATTCGAGGTGGCTGAACTACTACTTAAATAAATATTTATTAGGATTTATTTATCGCCTTTTTGAAGGAATTCACTCAAGGCGGTGTACAATAAGAATAAATCAAACATGAGAAATAAACAAATAAAAAATATGGCGTGGAGGGGCATTTTCAAAAGAAACGTCTAAGTTGGAATTTGGACGTCTTTGTAAAACGTCCAAAATCGGAGGGGGGAGAAGGTCATTTTCCAAAAAAGATGGACGTCCATCATTGTGTTCAAAAATACCACGGACGTCCTTGGATTTGGATGTACTTGGATTTTCAGCCATTTTCGAAACCAAAAATGTCCAAGTCTAAAACGTCCAAATTCAAGCCATTTGGATGTGGGAGGAACCAGCATTTGTAGTAAACTGGTCCCCCTGACATGCCAGGACAGCAATCGGGCACCCTAGGGAGCACAGCAGTGGACTTCATAAAATGCTCCCCGGTACACAGTTCCTTTACCTTGTGTTGAGTCCACCAAAAACCCACTACCCCCAACTGTACACCACCTACCATAGCCCTTACGGGTGAAGGGGGGCACAGAGGGTTTCTGGTGGGTTTTGGAGGGCTCGCTGTTTCCTTCATAAATGTAACAGGTGGTGGGGGGGGGGGGGGGGGGTATGGGCCTGGGTCCACCTGTCTGAAGTGCACTGCACCTACTACTAAACTACTCCAGGGACCTGCATGCGCTGTAATGGACCCGAGTGTGACATCTGAGGCTGGCAAGTAATATTTCTAATATGTTTTTGGGGGGTGGGAAGGGGTTAGTGACCACTGGGGGAGTAACAGGAGGTCATCCCCAATTCCCTCCAGTGGTCATCTGGTCATTTTGGGCACCTTTTTGTGCCTTATTTGTGAAAAAAACAGGTCTGGGTGAAAACATCCAAGTTTTAGTGCTGGACGACTTTGCTTTGTTCTATTATGGCTCAAAGACATCCAAGTCTTAGGAACGCCCAAATCCTGCCTCAAACACACCTCCGATACGCCCCCTTGAGATTTGGATGTCCTTGCGATGGACTGCAGTTGGAACGTCCAAAATCTGCTTTCGATTATACCAATTTGGACGTCTCTGTAAGATGGATGTCCAAGTGCCGATTTATGTCACTTTTTGGACGTCCTTCTCTTTCGAAAATGAGCCCGATAGTAGACTACTTACAATGCCAACATAATACATAATATAACATTTTAATTGATAAGTACATAAGTAATGCCACACTGGGAAAAGTCCAAGGGTCCATCGAGCCCAGCATCCTGTCCACGACAGCAGCCAATCCAGGCCAAGGGCACCTGGCAAGCTTCCCAAACATACAAACATTCTATACATGTTATTCCTGGAATTGTGGATTTTTCCCGAGTCCATGTAGTAGCAGTTTATGGACTTGTCCTTTAGGAAACCGTCTAACCCCTTTTTAAACTCTGCCAAGCTAACTGCCTTCATCACGTTCTCCGGCAACGAATTCCAGAGTTTAATTACACGTTGGGTGAAAAAAAAATTTCTCCTATTTGTTTTAAATTTACTACACTGTAGTTTCATTGCATGCCCCCTAGTCCTAGTATTTTTGGAAAGCGTGAACAGACGCTTCACATCCACCTGTTCCACTCCACTCATTATTTTATATACCTCTATCATGTCTCCCCTCAGCTGTCTCTTCTCCAAGCTGAAAAGCCCTAGCCTCCTTAGTCTTTCTTCATAGGGAAGTCGTCCCATCCCCGCTATCATTTTCGTCGCCCTTCGCTGCACCTTTTCCAATTCCACTATATCTTTCTTGAGATGCGGCGACCAGAATTGAACACAACACTCAAGGTGCAGTCGCACCATGGAGTGATATAACGGCATTATAACATCCTCACACCTGTTTTCCATACCTTTCCTAATAATACCCAACATTCTATTCACTTTCCGAGCCGCAGCAGCACACTGAGCAGAAGGTTTCAGTGTATTATCGACGACGACACCCAGATCCCTTTCTTGGTCCGTAACTTCTAACGTGGAACTTTGCATGACATAGCTATAACTCGGGTTCTTTTTTCCCACATGCATCACCTTGCACTTGCTCACATTAAACGTCATCTGCCACTTAGCCACCAAGTCTCCCAATCTCGTAAGGTCCTTCTGTAATTTTTCACAATCCTGTTAACGACTTTGAATAACTTTGTGTCATCAGCAAATTTAATTACCTCTCTAGTTACTCCCATCTCTAAATCATTTATAAATATATAAAAAAGCAGCGGTCCTAGCACAGACCCCTGAGGAACCCCACTAACTACCCTTCTCCATTGTGAATACTGCCAATTTAACCCCACTCTGTTTCCTATCCTTCAACCAGTTTTTAATCCACAATAGGGCTTTTCCTCCTATCCCATGACCCTCCAATTTCCTCTGTAGCCTTTCATGAGGTACCTTGTCAAACGCCTTTTGAAAATCCAGATACACAATATCAACCGGCTCCCCTTTGTCCACATGTTTGTTTACTCCTTCAAAGAATTGAAGTAAATTGGTCAGGCAAGATTTCCCCACACAAAACCCGTGCTGACTCGGTCTCAGTAATCCATGTCCTCGGATGTGCTCTGTAATTTTGTTTTTAATAATAGCCTCTACCATTTTCCCCGGCACTGACGTCAGACTCACCGGTCTATAATTTCCCGGATCTCCCCTGGAACCTTTTTTAAAAATCGGCGTTACATTGGCCACCCTCCAATCTTCCGGTACCACGCTCGATTTTAAGGATAAATTGCATATCACTAGCAGTAGCTCCGCAAGCTCATTTTTCAGTTCTATCAGTACTCTAGGATGAATACCATCTGGTTCAGGAGATTTGCCACTCTTCAGTTTGCTGAACTGCCCCATTACGTCCTCCAGGTTTACCGTGAAGTCAGTAAGTTTCTCCGACTCGTCTGCTTGAAATATCATTTCCGACACCGGCATCCCACCCAAATCTTCCTCGGTGAAGACCGAAGCAAAGAATTCATTCAATCTCTCCGCTACATCTTTGTCTTCCTTGATTGCCCCTTTTACCCCTTGGTCATCCAGCGGCCCAACCGATTCTTTTGCCGGCTTCCTGCTTTTAATATACCGAAAAAAAATTTTTACTATGCTTTTTTTGCCTCTAATGCTATCTTTTTTTCGTAATTCCTCTTGCCCTTCTTTATCTGCGCCTTGCATTTGCTTTGACACTCCTTATGCTGCTTCTTGTTATTTTCAAACGGTTCCTTCTTCCATTTTCTGAAAGCATTTCTTTTATCCCTAATAGCTTCCTTCACCTCACTTTTCAACCAGGCCGGCTGTCTTTTGGAGTTCCGTCTTTCTTTTCTAATTAGTGGAATATGTTTGGCCTGGGTCTCCAGGATGGTATTTTTGAACAGCGTCCATGCCTGTTGTACAGTTTTTACACTCTCAGTTGTCCCCCTAAGTTTTTTTTTCCACCGTTCTTCTCATTTTATCATAGTCTCCTTTTTTAAAGTTAAACGCTGACGTACTTGACTTCCTGTGTATAGTTTCTTCAAGGCTGATATTAAAACTGATCACATTATGATCACTGTTATCAAGCGGCCCCAGTACCATAACGTCCCTCACCAGATCATGCGCTCCACTAAAGACCAATTCTAGAATTTTTCCTTCTCTTGTCGGTTCCTGCACCAGCTGCTCCATAAAGCTGTCCTTGATTTCATCAAGGAATTGTTCCTCTCTAGCGTGTCCCGATGTTACATTTACCCAGTCTATATTTGGATAATTGAAGTCACCCATTATTATCTCATTGCCCATTTTGTTTGCGTCTCTGATTTCTTTTATCATTTCTGCATCTACCTGCTCATCCTGGCGAGGTGGACAGTAGTACACTCCTATCACCATCCTTTTCCCTTTTATACATGGAATTTCAACCCACAATGATTCAAAGGTGTGATTGGTGTCCTGCTGAATTTGTAATCTATCTGAGTCAAGGCTCTCATTAATAAACAGTGCTACCCCTCCACTAGTCCGGTCCACCCTATCACTACGATATACTTTGTAAATAAAAAATGCTATCAACAATAAAGAATGACAACTTGGATTCAGCAGCTCATAAGTTTGCTTGCTTTGTTTTGAATGGGAAGGGAAACAGAGACTGACCTACTGGCTTCAACTTTTTGACTTCACCTCGTCTCCTGTTTTCATCCAACCTCCTTGGCAGTCACTTCTATAAGTCCTGAAGGCTGTCTGCTCCCTGTCCCCAGTGGCTGCAACCCCCACCCCCCCCAAAAAACCCCAACAACAACAAGCCTGGGGCAGAATGTGTTGTCGGCTCTGCTGGTCCTCTGCCCCCTTGACGTTAACTTCCAGTTCCAGAGGACCAGCAGAACTGACAGCACATGTTTGAAGGCCTGTAATGCTTAGAAAAAGAATCCAAAGAAGAACACATTTCTGCTTTGCAGATGTCCAAAGGAAGAACCAAGAAACGCTTTGCCCACTAAGCAGCCTCCACTGTATTATTACCTACTGTACACCGCCTTGGGTGAATTTCTTCATAAAGGCGGTTAATAAATACCAATAAATAATAAACAAGAGATTTCAAATGCTCTTGGTTGAACAATTATCGGACATTATTCACCTGACTGTTTACAACCCTTTTGGTTAATCTTCCTGCTGATTCTCGAACAATACGATCAATCAGCTCTTGCTCCTTCTCTGCCAAGTTAGTGCTGATCTTGAATTTATCTTCAAGTAGATCTCTCTCCTTCCTGTAGTTTACCAAAAACAAAAGATGTTACACTATCAAAATTAGAGAAAAAAAAACAAGAGTATACACTGAGAGTCATTTTCAATATGATGTTTAAGTCCAAGTTTGGACGTTTTGCTCAAAACGTCCAGAATCCGTACAGCAAATATAGCAATTTTTCAAACAACAAAATATCTTTTTTTTCTCAAAAATGGCCACTTGCTAGATGTTTTTGTGCTCTGTGCGTTTATTTTTTTGGTCCATTTCAGAAAAAAAAATCCAACTGAAAAACGCACAAAATCAAACCACTGGGATGTAAGAGGAGCCAACATTCTTAGTAGACAGGCCACACAGACATCCCAGAAGAGCAATGGGGCACCCTAGGAGTCACTACAGTAGACTTCACATAAAAACGCCCAGGTACACATCTCACTGTTACCCCCTTATATTGTATGGGGAGCCCTCCAAAACCCACCAAAAACTTATTGTACTCAACTATACACCACTATAATAGCCCTTATGGCTGCAAGTGTAAGTGGGTACAGTAGGTTTTGGGGGGGCTGACACTTTCTACCACAAGTGTAAGAGTGGATTATGGGCCTGGGTCCCCCTCTCCACAGTGCACTGCACTGACCACTAGGCTACTCCAGGGATCTGCTTGCTGCTCTAATAGGATGGGCCATAACATCTGAAGCTGGTATATACTATTTTTTCACATCTTTGGGGGGTGGGAGGGGGAGTCCTGCCTTTATTCCTCCAGTGCTCATCTGGGCACTTTTTTGTGGCTCAGTCATTATTAAAACAGGTCTAGCTCAAACCCCCAGATTCTATATAACGCGCCTAGAGATTTGTGCCAAAATCTGCACAGATTCTAGAACAATACTCATAGCATAACAAGCTGAGCATTGATAACAGCACTTAAGCAATAATGAGCACTAATTGACACTGATTAGAATTTAGGCACACAAGTCGCAAAGCTTAATCTGTAACGAAGTGCGCCTAACTTCTAACGTGCACAGGCAAAAAGGGGCATGGTTACGGGAAGGGAATTGGGTGTTGCAAAATTTATGTACCTAGTTATAGAACATGGCCCAGTGCACCTAAATCTACGCGCTGGGATTAATGCCACGTTTTCGTTGGTGTAAATGGATGCGCATAGATTTAGACTCTGAAATATCAACTAAGTGTATTCTATAATCGGCACCGATTATAGAATACGCTTAGTTGGCACCGATTTTAGTGCCAATTTTTTAGGCACCATATCACCCCCAAAATGTCTTAGTTTTAGTCCTGGATGTTTTTGTTTTGTTCCATGATGACAGAAAAATGTCCAAGTGTTAGGAACACCCTAATCCCGCTCCCTTGTGATGTGGACACACTGCAGACGAAATACACAGATAAACGTCTGCAAAATTGGTTTCAAAAATAGCGATTTGAATGTTTTGGCAAGCAAAACATCCAAATGCTGCTTTATGCCACTTTATAAATGTTTTTCTCATTCAGAAATGAGCCCCGCTGAGTCAGATTAGCATCCTATATCGCTCAAACTACTCATTCAGCCTGTATAGTTAAGCTGCTTTCAGGGACCACCATCATCTCTCTCTCCTTCTGCCTTAGAAGCAAAAAACGTCCATAATAAAAAAACTAAAAGAAGGAAATATTTCTATTTTTTTTCACCACAGAAATATGATCTGTAAACCCATAGTCAACATAAGCTTTTTGTTGCTGCAAATTGTGCCAGACTAACTAGACTGTTTTCCATCTAAGAACTCGAAGGCAATTCTGACCAGTCCAAATGTATTAATATACAATGCTGTTGATCAATGTCAGCTTGCTGGGTAACGTTAGAAAAAACCTATATTCTAAAGTATGGCCTATTACTGCAGTATCTCTTCTTCCAAGCCATTCATATTCTATTTCTGTTCCTGGTTGTGCTTTGGGGAATCAGCTGCTTTCTGATTTGCTCAATGCTTAATTTCATCAATTACTGGCATAAATAATAATGTATAATTTTGGAAGGTCATTATTCAGATTATTTTTCAGAGTAACACAGTAGATGACAGCAATTAGAGTGCCTAGTTTGCCCAGTTGTGTCCATCAAGGTTGTTCGGGCTATATCCCAGCTGTTAGCTGAAGACTGACTGCCTGTAGCATAAGAGCCAACTTTTCAAAATTATTGGGAGGTGCTAAGACCAATGGAAATAACCCCTCCCTGGACACATACAAGGAATTTTCTTAATATTGGGGGTGCTCAAGCACCCACAGAGTTGGCTCCTATGGTCTGTAGGATTGTTTTCCCTATTCAAATTATCTAGGTTTATTCACCTCTCCTAATTTAGGTAAATTATCAAATTAATTCCCATACCCAAGTCAGTATTCGTGCTTCTCCAGATCTTTTATTCAAGGTCTCAACCCATCTGTATCTCCATCTACACTAAGCAAGTTTAAATTCTACAGCAGTAGTGCCTCCACCACCACTGCCAGGTACTTCCAAAAAAGAAATACATTTCCTGAGTCTCCCTTCAACTTCATATCATTACCCCCACCCTTAATTTCTTTTCCTATGGCAAACTGCAGCTTTATTCTTTTAGAACATTTTGAGTCACTGAAAAAAAAAAAAAAGATAGCGTGGAACGGACTCCCTGAGCCCATACGCCAGGCCCCTTCCCTGCCCATCTTCAAATCATTGCTCAAAGCCCACCTCTTCAATGTCGCCTTCGGCACCTAACCACTACACCTCTACTCAGGACATCTAGACTGCCCCAACTTGACATTTCGTTCATTAGATTGTAAGCTCCTTTGAGCAGGGACCGTCCTTCTTTGTTAACTTGTACAGCGCTGCGTAACCCTAGTAGCACTCTAGAAATGTTAAGTAGTAGTAAGTAGTAGTAGATGTAAAAAAATCTTGAGGACGGTGATGCCATTGCTCCAGCATTTACACCAACTGTGGGTGTCAAGTAGGTGCAGTTCAAAGTATTGGTGCTCATCTTTAGGGTGGTAAGGGAGAAAAAGCCAAGCTATTTGGCAAGTAGATTAAAAAGGTATGATCCAGTGAGGGATTTGAGATCAGGCCCATGACTTTTTGCTACAAATTCCTTCTTGGAAGGAATTTAAGGGAATTAGGCTGTGAATAGGATGTTTTCTGCTATGGTGGAACAAGCTCCCTATGAAAATTAGGATGAAAACAGAATGTGGAAAGTTTAGAAGAACAGTGCAAACCACATCTGTTTCCTAGGGAGTAAGACGGGAGGGAGGGATAAACAGAGTGATCTATTGGGCTGAATTACTTGAAGTTACTGTACTTTTTATATTCCTTATTGGGCGTTTTGAACATCTGAACATCCTGCATTTCTATGGAATCTTCTTTGTCTTTTGTATGGTGGTCTTTGGTCTCCTCTGGTAGTTGTGATTCCAGCTTGTCTTTCTGCTTCCCAGGTGTCTGTAAGTCTGCCATGAAGTCTATGCTCTGTTTCAGGCTCTGGATTCTTTCCTTAAACAAATAACCAAAAATATGCCATCAATTTAAAGCTCAGCATCTCTTTATTTTGTTAAGTCTGTCTTTCAGACAATGAGCCAATAATAAGGAATGCTGTGAATATATGAAGAAAGAACATTTATGGTCTCAAGAGCTCAAGTGATATTTTTTGTTGAGCCAACAAAAAGAAAATATCTCAACTACCTCAAATAAAAGAAAGAATAAATACTAGAAAATTCAATAATCTTTTTTTACATTTAAGGTAACGCCATCAATACAAATTCACAACCTGATGTATTAGCAATTAAATCCTAGCCTATAACATATCCAACCTAGTTCACTAGTTCTAGACTACCACAACCCATATGACTTTTCATCCTCACTATATTAAAGAATGTTTTTTGAATTTTTACACAAAGGAATTCCCCTAGCTCAGATCTCTGGCTGCAATAATTCCTTGAGCAGAAAGCAAGCGTATATAGTCACACAACTTTATGTATAGGACTAAATTCTATAAATGATGCCTAAAATATCAGCGCCGGAAAAAAAAGCACTTAGCGCTATTCTATAAATGGTGCTTAAAGTTAGGTGCCACTTACAGAATAGCGCTAAGCACCAGGAACCACAACTACATTTAGGTGTGACCATTTATACCAACTAAACCTTGATGTAAATCCCTGTGCCTAAATTAGGTGCAGATCCCCCTTATTCTATAACAACGCACATAAATTAAAGGAATGCTCCTGATGTGCCCACGGCCCTCCCATGGCCATACTCACTATTTTAGACCAACACATATACTTTATGTGCATTTCCTATACCTAAATTTATGCATATTAATTTTAATTAAATCCAATTAGCAATAATTGTCCTTCTGCCTTAGAAGCAAAAAACATCCAATTAGCAATTGCTTGTTAAAATCTCAATTATAGTGCTAATTGAAAATGCTGCATTTCCTATGATGAGAAACCCTGTGCTAGAAATGAAGAATAGAAAAAAAAAAGATCTTGTAGTGTTGGTAATGAACATAAAACAAAAGTATATTCAGATTACAGATTTATTTTCTAAAGAAGCTCTGCTGAAAAAAAAATTATGGCAACCCCTCAACCTGATTTAAATTTAACACAATTTCTTGAGAGTTCATTGGAAGTTATTACTGAAAGGACAACATTGTTGGTGTCATTTGCTCTAGAACTGAACCGCAATAATATATTTAGACTTTTTTTCCGCCATATCAATACATCTTTCCTTGGATCAAAAATTCAAGTTTTTCCTGATCTCTCTAGAGATACACAAAAAAAAAAAAAAGACTTTTTATTGATGAAAGCAATAGTCCTTCATTTGGGAGGGACCGTCATACTTAAATTTCCTTGTAAATGTTATATTTCTTTGGAATCCACTAACTATATTTTCTTTGACCCAGGAAAGTTGGTAGAATTTATTGTTAGTAAAGAGTAAAGTAGTATTAGCCCTGGCTTATAACACTAAATCAGTGGTGTCAACTTAAATTCCTTCCATCCCTTATAAAATGTTTTCTTTCACAGTTTGTGTTATATATATGGTAATTTCCTAGTTCTTGGACCGCTTAATGTGGACTAACATAATTTATATAGTGCCTCAGTTGATCTATTTTCATAATTTCTTCACTTTTCTATAAATTCAAGATTTATGTATTTTGCATAAATGTAAAGTTGAAAAATGTATAAAAAATAAAAAAAAATTATGGCTTCAACTGAATTAACCACAATCCAAGAAAATACAGTTCACTGTATGACCACCAATGTGTGGCTGATGAAAGAGCATAATTTTTTCTGTTAAGTAACCATAACAAATTTGCTATTAATTATTTGATATCACAGGGACAGATTGTTATACAAACTACACAACTATTATCTAGAAGTAGGGTGACCATATTATTCCAGGTCACGGAAGAGAAGCTGAGCCACCCTGGTTTTATTTCACTGTGTGCAAAGAGATGAGGTTCTGCTTTTCAAAGAAAAACAAAACTGACATTAGAAAGACAAAGTCATGCATGTAGTAGGATAAAACTTTTTATCTGTTCACTGCATACCTTCTTTTCATTATGATGCTATGAACACTAGTAAGCCCAAGGTCTCATTTTTAAAGTGATACCACCAATGGGCTGCTCTATACGTGGAGGCTTCCTTTTAGGTACCATGATGATGCTGTGCAGTAAAAGCATATTCAATAACTGTTCCCGGGCAACTGAGTGCTGTTGTAGATCACTATTGTACCTAGCATTGGTGTGCTTACATGAACTCACCTGCAGTTACACCAGCCATAAACCTGGCATAACTGTAAATATGGCAAGGGCATAACTTACAGTATTCTCTAACTTGTGCACTTTTAAATGCCTCTCCTGTGTGAACGCTCCTCTTGTATTTACATGCGCCCTTACAGAATACCACTTAGTTGCTTTGCTGCGACTGACACCTGTAAGTGTTCACATACCCATGACAGTGCTGGTATTCTGTACATTACACATGCAAGCAGTGTGTACTCAGCTATATAACTACCCCTTTTAGCGTGCAGGCAGAGTTCCAGGAGCTCCGACATCACTGGGACGTATTTTCTCCTCCAAGAGCTTTTTGTTACCTGGCTGAGAATTTTCATCCCCGAGTTCAGTAGTTTCTTTGCAGTTTTGTAGTAAATGGTCTCTGGCTTATTGTAAATCATGGCATTTGTGCACATCTGTTGGAAGTTATCCTGCATGTTGATGGAGGATGAAAGCAGAACGTAACAGAAATATAAACATTAAGAAGTTTGAGCTTAACAGTAAAGAATGCAAATGAAAGTACTTTACACAGATGCAATGCTACAAAAGTGCCACTACAAAATAGGCAAGTCAGAAGTTAATTTTTGTAGGAATCAACTGTAAAATTTGTGGTAAATAATTCAAAAGAATTTAACAAAGTCAATTATGGTTATTTCTGTTTACATTCAGGCTCATTTTCGAAAGAGGACACCCATCTTTCGACACAAATCGGAAAATGGGCGTCCTTCTTACAAGGTTGTTCAAATCGGTATAATCAAAAGCTAATTTTGGGCATCCCCAACTGCTTTCCGTTGCAGGGACGGCCAAAGTGTATCGGAGGCAGGACTTGGGCATGCCTAACACATGGACATCCTCAACCCATAATGGAAAAAAAAAAGGGCGTCCCTGACGAGCACTTGGACGACTTTACTTGGTCCTGTTTTTCTTACAACCAAGGCACAAAAAGGTGCCGAAATGACCAGATGACCACCGGAGAGAATTGGGGATGACCTCTCCTTACTCCCCCCCCAGTGGTCAGTAACCCCCTCCCACCCTCAAAAAATATCTTTAAAAATATTTTTTTGCCAGCCTCTATGCCAGCCTCAGATGTCATACTCCGCTCCATCACAGCAGTATGCAGGTCCCTGGAGCAGTTTTAGTGGGTGCAGTGCACACAGGCAGGTGGACCCAGGCCCATCCCCCTCCCTACCTGTTATGTTTGTGGAGGAAACAGCGAGCCCTCCAAAACCTACCAGAAACCCACTGTACCCACATCTAGGTGCCCCCCTTTACCCGTAAGGGCTATGGTAGTGGTGTACAGTTCTGGGTAGTGGGTTTTGGGGGGGCTCAGCACACAAGGTAATGGAGCTATGTTTCTGGGAGCATTTTATTAAGTCCACTGCAGTGCCCCCTAGGGTGCCCGGTTGGTGTCCTGGCATGTCAGGAGGACTAGTGCACCACGAATGCTGGCTCCTCCCATGACCAAAGGGCTTGCATTTGGTCGTTTCTGAGATGGGTGTCCCTGGTTTCCATTATCGCCGAAAATCAGAAACAACCAAGTCTAGGGACGACCATCTCTAGGGACAACCTAAATTTCAAGATTTGGGCATCCCCGACCGCATTATCGAATGAAAGATGGACGTCCATCTTGTTTCGATAATACGGGTTTCACCACCCCTCCATCGGGACGTTTTGCGAGGATGTCCTCAACAAAACTTGGGCGTCCCTTTCGATTATGCCCCTCTTAGTGTAGCCATAGTATCTCCAATGTGCAAAATCTAGAGGAATACAAAGTTATAAGCACAAAGTGGATCCCATCAACCAGGTGAAACAGGAAAACATAGTCTAGAGATCTCCAGAAATTCAGGAACTTTACAGCACTGAGCTCAAAGAGCTGAAGCTAGAGAGAAACATTTCACTGTCTGGGTATCATTACAGGCATCAAAGACACCTTCTGTAGCCCAATGCTTATTACTGGACCTTACATCATTATCACAAAATCAGAGGTGAAAATCTCATTCTTTGCCTTCACCTACTGGTCAAGACAACAAGTAAATAATGCATTTAACTTTGTATCTAATAAAAGGAGGCCGAGGGTGTAGGGAATGCTTTTTGCTGCAACTCTACAGATCTTGACATGCTTTAAAGATAAAAGATAAAGAAAAATTTCAAACAAGTATTTACTGACTTTGTTCATGCAAATTAAACTGTAGGTGAATGAAAATCACAGGCTAATCTCTGTAGGGTATGGGAGTCATTTACTCTAAGAGCCTTGGATTTGGACTTCTTGGGGGAATTCTGTGCAAAAAAAATTTGAATATTCTGCAAAACTCTTCATACTTTATTTGTAATTTTCTTGTGCAGAATTCCCCTATTATAATGGCCGGCTTCTATCCCCAGGCATGAAATACCCCCTCAGCAGTTTCCTTCCCCAGGTTCCACCTTTTCCATTTCTCTTAGCTAATACCCTTTCCCTGTTTTCAGTCCCCAGCTTTCTCTATCTTTCTCCAGGGTGAATACCTCCAATTTCCCCACCCTTCTCGTTCACCTGCTCTCTTCTATAATACTCTCTCCCCTTCTGTCAGCCTTCACTGCCCTTCCTATGCTCTCCCCCTAACTAGCAGCAAGACCCCTGCTCCGTCTACCCTCCCAAGGTGTCTTCCTCCTTTCCCAGGCAAAACTCCACCTTACTTTTCTCTGCCCCAATCCCCGTGACACCCCCCCCCCCCCCATCCACCCTGCTGCAGCCCTCCTGTGGCACATAGCACCCCATCCACCACGCTGTAGCCTTCCCTTCTACTGTGGCACACAGCACCCCATCCACCTTGCTGTAGACTTCCCCCTTTCCTATGGCACACAGCCCCCCCCCCCACCTTGATGAAGTCTTCCCCCTTTCCCATGGCTGCAACCTCCACTCCCATGTCACACACAACTCCAAACACCTCTTTTCCAGATTTTCCCAACCTACCTCCCTTCTTGCATACACACCACTCCAGCGTGAGAAGCTGTCCAGCTGCACATCGGGCTGCTTCCTGCTCCTCTGCTGTCCCAACCCAGATTGTTCTTGCTGGCCTCCATACAGTTGTACGTTTAAAGGAACTGCTGGGAACCAAGGTGGCAGAGAAGTAGGAAGCAGCCTGATATAAGTGGCGAGTGTGCAGGGAAGGAGGGAGGCAACCAGAAACGAAGCATCTGTGCTACACTGCATTGCAACAGCAAATTGCGGTCTTTGGAGGTGAGGAATTCTGTGCAGAATTCCCCCAAGTGTACACCCTGTAGCAACATTGAAAAGAGCTCAAGCTGAAACAATAACAACCTTTAATTCCTCGATGGATTCATATTCATTGTTCCTGATTTTCTCTTTCATGGTACTAAAATCCATTGGGTGCTTAATGATCATGGAGTAACCAGGAGCGATGAAGTCTGTCACAGGAAAGGAGAAGAATGCGCTTGGGTCCTTTCTGTTAGGATATGAAAAACAGTTACATTCCTAGAAAATAAAATCAGGAGTACACATAGGTGAAATACCCCAAAGATCTGTGTAATGCATTTTATTCAGACACTTAAGAGTCGACTTTGAAATTCAGAAGATCAACAATTTTGACTCCCCCCCCCCCCCCCCCCAAAAAAAAAAAAAAACCATGAAGAGCTTATCAGGAACATTGGTTTCCATATCAATTACCAGACATCATCCTTCCATAAATGAAAATTCAGGTGTATATCACCTTCAGTTTTCTTACTTGTTTGTAAGCATTTTTACATCTTTTTACGGTTTTGAAAACCATGATGACACACGAAGAGGCTCATTTTCAAAGCACTTAGCCTCCCAAAGTTCCATAGAAACCTATGGAACTTAGCCTCCCAAAGTGCTTTGAAAATATGCCTCAATGTAATGCAACCAACACTAATAATATTCAGGCAACATCATCCAGAGCTCATTCTGCAC
Organism: Microcaecilia unicolor; assembly: GCF_901765095.1. NCBI lineage: Eukaryota > Metazoa > Chordata > Amphibia > Gymnophiona > Siphonopidae > Microcaecilia > Microcaecilia unicolor. The sequence continues at coordinate 306,983,477 of NC_044035.1, read as the reverse complement.
CAACCAGAAGAAAATGGCATAGTCTTGAAAAGCTAATTACAAATATATTAAACTACTCAATAAAGTGGTATCATCTACAACTTACTTTACTTTTATGTATTAACCAACTTAAGGGTTTTGAAATCTCCTTTATAAAAAGGTACTATTTTAAGAAAGGGTCATAAAACGTTACTGGGTCAGATCAAATGTCCATCAAGCCCTGCTGACAAGAGGTCAATCCAGGTCACATGTACTTGGAGTCCCAAAGATGATTCAATCTTTGCTTATACCCAGGGATAAGCAATGGTAATTCAAATCTCTAGTACCATATCATAGTCTTGGGCAATGTATTCTGATGGAAAACTATATGTGCAATACAAAGACTCAAATTAATTTAACAGAAAAATGAAAAAGCTATCATGGGCAAAGAAATTAGCAGACATCTGAAGAACCCATGGACCTATAATGAATGATTTGACACTGTCTCTGGGAAAACATGACTAAAGTCGAGGATCCATTCTGAACTTTAGTGCTCAATTTCTCAAAACTTATTTTAAGCAGTCACGTTAGTATGTCTATAACTTGTTTTTTTTCACATAAAAGGATAGGGTTTGGCCTGTTGCATTACAAATTGTTTGTTCTAACAGAATTCATTTAAACTTCAGACACCTCTCCCTTGGTATAATGCAGTACTTGGGAACCATAATCAGTACCGCCTTATAATGAAGGTTGCGTTTTAATGAAAGCAATACCCAATCAAGTAAAGACTCAAGACTCAATTCAATTCAATTATTTAAATAATTTTAATGAACGCAAATTGAATTTACAATGGCAAAACAGGTTAAATAAAATCCTTTTCCTGACTGCAAATGAAACTTACAAACTTTTTTATGAATGCATCAAATTACACATTCACTTAATGAAAAGGTCTAATTCACTACTGGGTCTTCAAGGAATATGATTGACGCTTAGCAAATGTAGAATGCTTCTCAGCTGCAAAACTTTGACAGGTTCTAGATCCTGAGTTTCAATCCATTTTAGAGCAGTTTCTAGCTCATGTACTGCCTCGGATGAAGGCAGCAGTATTTTTCTTCTCTTTCAGATGCCTAGCCTGCAAATGTTTTTGAACAGAAGGAACAAAATCATTATGGAACCAGTCCTGGTTATCCACTGTTATTAACTGTTATCCACAAATTTCTAGAACTGTTACACAAAAAAAAGGTAATGATGTTAACATGATGGAAACGAGGCTTTTGGTACTTCCCAATGCAAAGAGGTGTAAGTTTGTGGCTGCCCATTGCATAGACACAGAACAAGATGGTTAGTCTATCTTTGGTTTGTTTAAATCCTTTTTTTTTTTTTTTAGGTCATCCTTCAATGCAAGTGTTTTAGCTGGCAACATTTTATAGAATACTCTGGTCTCATCAGCACTGTAGACATGTGTAATTTCCAGCCTTGATAATTTCTTTCAGTTTCTGTGGTCAGAAACGAGCAGCTTGCTCATCTGAAGATCTTTTCTCGCCTGCAATCACTGTTTGAGATACCCCGTGCCTTTGCCACCATCTCCATCAACCATCGGTTTGCTTTGAATTGACTGCATTCGCCGTCAAGTCATCTGCATGCATATCATGCGTCCAGAGATTGAAATGTCCTTTTGCTGTTGATGCACGAACCACATGAACAATACTGAATCCAAGTCCACACCTTATGCTAAACTTGCACATTTTCGTTTTGAGACCACATTCTTCCTTGATTTTGTGCAGGTAATCTGTGGTCTTTGGTTGACTTTTCAACCAGCTGCACAGAGTAGATTAAGAAATCTGTAGGTCCCTGGAGACATTTGCTTGGAATTCACCATTATCAATGCACTGTACTGCTATTAGTTTTTCTTCCAATGCACACAATTTTCTCTTCAACGAACCACTTGCCATTTTCTGGAGCAATGAGCTAGAACCACGCTTTGACTGGAAAGACGCATCAACCAGAATGGTGCATTAACTATGTGAGCAGGAAGTGCGCTTCAACCATATGAAACACGACCAAGCGTTAACCATGAGAAAAGGGAGGGAGCTTCAACTGTGTGATTGCGTATCAAAAGACTGCTTATCTTCAACAGCTACAAGCAGGAACCACGTTTCAACCATGTGTTCTGGGACCACTTGTCAACCATGTGAGGTTTTCACACTAGGCTTGTACAGTATAATCACAGAAAAGGTACAACAGTTCTAGGAGTTATACAAGGTATGTATAGTATAATCAAGCAAAAGGTACAAGATTTCTGAAAGCCATATTTGCGCTACCACATTATAACCGAATTTGCGACATAACAGTGTGCATTATAACGAGGGAGCGATGTATTTTGTTACTGGTGACTTTAGTCATGTTTTCCCAGGGATGGTGAAAAGAAGCCAAAAAACAGATGACCAAAGACCAGTGTGGAGCCAAAGCAGTTTCTTAAAAAATCTTTAATTGACAACAGTTAGCATAAACCCACTTGGAGAAGTACACATCTGCTAGAGGGACTTGACAAGGGCTATCTGCAATAATGCCTGCATCAGGAGTCCACAGTACGCAAGTCTGGGCAAGAACAAAAGTTCAAATTAAAATCACAAATATCATTGAATTTCACGTGTGGTTAAATACCAGAGGCCCCGGTTTGAAATTCAAGATGAGCTACAATTTTTATGAAATTTAAATTTTGGACATTCTGATTAGGAAAATACAATACAATTTCAGTACGACAATTTTCAAAAAAACCTACGGATAAGAATGCCTATCTTCATTTTACCAGTTATCATAGGAGTCTGAAATACAATTTACATTAATGTCAATTTTTAAGTCTATGCAGGATTTGTTCTGACCTACAAGATTTCCACACACAGGCACATACCATGGCAAACAGGTTCAGACAAAGAGGATACCCAGAGAAATGTATTAAATCGGGAGCACAATGCAGAGACAATTTGCTAGCACCCAAACCCACAAAAGCCAAACTAGATATAGTCTGCACTTTACGCTTTTCTCATCAGGCTAACCAGATTTGCAAAATTATCAGAAAACACTGGTACATTCTAGAAGGGCACCCCTGCATTAGAGATAGGAAACCTGTCATTGCTTATGCACAGCAATAAGAATTTAAAAGAGAAACTGGTACCCTCTCTGCTACCAGAACCCACTACAGAAGAGATCATACACACAAGTCATTCCCAGTGTGGCTCTTGCTCTGTCTGCAGACATGCATTAACTTTATCCGTTTTCACACACCCAATCACCAAATGAGCGGAGAGGGTGGTTGTTGCCTGGAATGTCCTCCCGAGGCAGGTGGTGGAGAAAAAAAACGGTGGCGGAATTCAAAAAGATATGGGATGAACACAGGGGATCTCAAATTAGAAAATGAATGGTATGTTAAGTGGTGCTTAGATGGCAACTTTGGCAGTAAAAACTAAGGCCGGTGTTGGGCTGGCTTGTATGGTCTATGTCCCGCATAAAGCAATCCAGTTTAGGATGGGCTGCAGAGGGCTTCGACGGAGACTCCAGTAATTTGGAATGTGAGGACAGTGCCAGATAGACTTTTATGGTCTCTGTCCCGCAAATGACATGACAGATCTGGATAGGCTGGAGTGGGCTTTGACGGCTACTCCAGTATTTGAAACATAAGGACAGAGGCGGGCGGACTTCTACGGTCTATGTCTCAGAAACACCAAAGAAAGACCATTATCAAGTATATAATTTCACATTGTTAATTTTAAACTTGAATTGACAATGAACGTGACTGTTGGGCAGACTGGATGGACCTTTCGGGTCTTTATCTGCTGCCACTTACTATGTTTTATCATCAAGGGGAAAGCGCTTTTTAAGTTCCCCTATGTAAATCCATAATTTGTGAATGTTTCAACACCAATCATGACAAGTTCCACATTTTTCCCTATTTTCTCAGACATCAACCAAAGTGCTGCCAAAAAAGCCGATTTGTTCTATATGCATGTTATATATTTTTTTCTTCCCTCCTTCAAGGTAAATTCATTCCTATATTATACACTGTTACATTGGCTGTCTGCCCCTTGCTTCATACGCACTTATTTCATTTATATATTTGTGTATTTTTGTAAATGGAAACCTGCATCTTACTGTCATGGTTTCTTCCCATTTTGCTTCTCACACAGGTTGGTTGCTATGCTTTGTGAGTTATACACAACACTTTCTGCACTTGATGTATGCACCTTTGGGTATGTTTTCTCTTACATTTACATACATTCATCCATGTGTTTATTCACTTTCTCAATATTTTATTTATATTGGCTTTAAATAATATTCTAGCTTGGTCTTTTTTCTAATGATACTTACATTCATATTTATACATGTCAATCTTTTATATATATATTTCATATTTTTTAAATACTTTTTTAGTGATATGTGGAGGAGTAGCCCAGTGGTTAGTGCAGTGGACTTTGATCCTGGGAAACTGAGTTCGATTCCCACTGCAGCTCCTTGTGACTCTGGGCAAGTCACTTAACCCTCCATTGCCCCGGTACAAAATAAGTACCTGAATATATGCAAACTGCTTTAAATGTAGTTGCAAAATCCTCAGACGGTACATCAAGTCCCATTTCCCATATTTATTTGATTTTAATTTCAACTTTTGTTTTGGCTCAGACTTATGTACTGCGGACTTCTGATGCAGGCACTATAGCCAAAACACGGCCCATGTCAAGTCCCTTAGAATTGTGTATTTCTCCAAGTGTGTTTATGCTGTTGTCAATTAAAGATTTTTTAAGAGACTGCTTTGCACTGGTCTCTGGTCATCTCTGCTGTTTTTTGGGCTTCTGCTTCCTGACCCGTGGAGATTTGTCCTTCTTTTGCTTCTCTTTGTTCCCAAGCACAGTCACATTTTTCCCTTGTATGTTTAAATCTATTTATTGCAAATAGGATACTACAAAATGCAAATACAGAAAATCAACAGCTGTAAACAATAGTAAGAGAATATATTTTCAATAAATGCACCATTTGAGGTATCAATTTTTCCACTCCTTCCTTCCTTCCCCTAAACAAGGCATGCACAAGATAAGGCCTCTTGCAAAGTCCTTTAATTCATATAGCCTCCTGCATTCTTATCAAGGAACTAACCACCCTCCATCAACCCAACATCCTTCCCACTCTTCCAGCTTCCCAAAAACATATGTGGATGATCTAGAATATATCACTATAAGGATAAAACGTTTAATAATGGGCTCCCTCACTTTCAGGGAAGTTCTTGTATATAAGGTCCCCAAGCCATTCAAAACTGTTTCTTCCTTTTCTCCAAAAGGCATCACGAGCCTCTAACAACATAAGATGTAACTTTCCCTTCTAATATAGAAAGAAAAAGACTCCACTTACATCCACACATTTGACACACCTGTTGTAGACCACATGAAGTAAGCATATGCTATTCCAGGAAAAGGGGTGGGGGGGGGGGGGGGGGGTGGGGGGGGGGGGGAATCTAGGCCCTGGGTTCCTCATGCACTTTAAGGAGAAATTATGTCTTTGCTTTCCTTTAGTCCTTCCAGACTGGCCCAGAAAAATGACTGATGGGTTGTGCATGCCTTCCAGCAGGTGGTGACTGAGAACTCTGACTCTCGAGAGAGCCAATAAGAGCCCTGGCTAGGTAGAGTTAGATTCAGTATTATTTTAAAAAAGCAGGAGAAGAAAAAGAAAAAGCAAGAATCTGTGCAACCAGGAAACTGGAACAGTCACCTATGGGACACATACACACATGTATGAGGCAAAAGCATAAATTGAAAATTGTCTCTAATTTTTTTTTTCTGAACTGTAGATAAAAAACACAAACGGACAAAGCAGCTCTGTGCTGAACTGAAAGAACAGAAAACTAAATTCACAGAACACCATAGCAGAGGGAGGGTTCTGGGCTGATCTAGAGGGACTAAAGGAAAACAAATGAGCAGGTAAGACCTAATTTCTCCTTCCTTAGCGTCCCTCCGGACCGGCCCACAAAAATGATTGATGGGAAGTAACAGAGAAAGTGCATTCAAGGGAGAAACCCTAATAACCCCGCTGTAAGCACACTCACGCCAAACACCGTGTCCTGACAACACTGAACATCAAGCCTGTAATGCTTAGAAAAAGAATACAAAGAAGAACACATTTCTGCTTTGCAGATGTCCAAAGGAAGAACCAAGAAACGCTCTGCCCACTAAGCAGCCTGACCTCTGGAACAGTGCACTTTCATGCCTTCTGGAACAGGCTTACCTGAAAAAAGATAAGTTGGAAGCAATAATTTCCTTAAGCCATCTAGATATGGTGGGTTTAGATGCCTCCAAGCCTTTGCGGGAACCCCTAAGAAACAGAAAAAAATGATCCAATCATCCAAATTCCTCCGTAGTCTGCAAAAAATGCTTGAGCACTCTTCTTGCATCGATCCTCTGATCCAGAGGAAGAGGCTAGCACTGGCAAAACAAGAGCCTGGTTCAAATGAAATCTGGACAATACCTTAAGAAGAAAAGAAGGTACTAGACGTAAAATGACCCGGTCTTTAGAAAACTTGAAGAGGACAGCGCCTTCAACTCCGATACATGCCTAGCTGAGGCAATCACTACCAAAAACATCATCTTGAGAGTTAAATCTTTGAGTGCACAATCCGACAAGGGTTCAAAGGGAGGCTTAGTAAGAACCGAGAGAACCAAATTGAGAACCCAAACAGGAAAAAACGATCTAGGAGGAGGATGGATCAGAGCGGACCCCTGCAAAAAACGCACGCCGTCCAGGTGACTAGTCAGAGATTTCCCTTTTGATTCGCCAGTGAAAACAAGCCAACGCTGCAAGCTGTACCTTAAGAGAAGACAGCACCAATCCTTTATCAAACCCAGCCTGCAAAAAATCCAAGACCTGTGCAACGGAAGCCCAAACTAGAGAAACAGCCCGTTCAGACAAGCAGGCCTCGAAAATGCGTCAAGTTCAAACATAATTCAGAGAAGTTGACCAACACCATGAATGAAGCACTGTTAGAATCACATTTGCTGAGTATCCTTTCTTCTTGAGCTGCGCCCTTTCAAAAGCCAAGCTGTAAGACAAAATTGAGCCAGATCTGGATCAGGAGACCTAGAGACTGTGGAAGTTTCAGAGGATCATCCAAGAGAAGACGCACCAGATCAGCATACCAAGGCCTGCAAGGCCAATCCAGAGCTACAAAACACAAGTCCTGTATGCGCCTCGATCCTCTGAACTGGATGTCATAGAATAGGCCATGGAGGGAACACGTAAAGAAGGTCTGCTGGCCAAGGCTGAAGAAGAGCATCTATGCCCTCCACCTTGCAATCCTTCCTCTGACTGAAGAAACAAGGTACTTTGGAATTGAGTGCGGTCGCAATAAAATTCATGACCGGAAGCTCCCCCAGCGATCGACTACAGTTTGAAATGCAAACACACTCAGCATCCATTCTCCTGGGTCTAGAGCGTGATGACTGAGGAAGTCCACCTGAACATTTCTTGCTGCTGCTACATGAGCCACCGACAGAGCAGACAGATGATTTTCCGCCCAAACCATGAGAAATGCCGGCTCTTGTTCTTCCTCCTTGGTGACTGACATAAGCTACCGCTGTGGCAGTATCCGAGAGGATGTGCACTGGTTTGCCTTTGAGGAGAGACAAATGCCTCTAGTGCCAAGCGAATAGCTCTGGTTTCCAAGAGATTGATCGGACAGCACGCTTCCTGCCATGATCACAGCCATTACAGAATGCGACCAAGACAGAGAGCTCCCCAGCCCGAGACTGGCATCGGTTGTGACTATTATCCACTAAGGTGGATCCAGAGGAACTACTCTGGTTAGATTGGCCATCCAAAGCCACCAATGGAGACTGCCTCACTCTCAATCTCTGAGTGACAACCTGACATTCAGGGTGTCTGTCTGTAGAAACCTGAAGATAATCCCTCGCACACGGCACCGGTGTCCAGAGTACAAATCTGATCATGAAGCTTGAGAATTCTGTTCTGTGGAAGAAACACTCAACCCTGAAGCATAATGGAAGGACACCCCAAGATACTCGATTGTCTGAGACAGAATCAAGCGACTCTTGAGGAAGTTCACCACTGGCCGAGGGAATGAAGAAACAGGACTACAAGAGCCGTGACCTGTAGACTCTCCTGATACGACACTGATCCGATTAGTCAATCATCCAGTTATGGATGCACTAAAATGTCTTCTTTCCTGAGAGCCGCCGCCACTACTATTATAACCTTCGTGAAGTGAAGGTATGAGGAGTTGTAGCGAGTCCAAAGGGGAGAGCACGAAACTGATGCTGCTTGCCCAAAACTGCAAAGCGAAGAAAACGCTAGTGGACTGGACGAATTGGAATATGCAGATAGGCCTCTGTCAAGTCTAATGCGATCAAAATTTCTCCAGTTCGGACAGCCACTATGACTGAGTGAAGGGTTTCTATAAGAAAACTGGAGACCCTGACAGACCGACGGACCGCTTTGAGATCCAAAATCGGATGGAAGGAACCCGCTTTCTTTGGGACGACAAAGTAAATGGAATAACGTCCCTGTCTGATCTCTGAGGGAGGAACCGGACAGACAGCTTACAAGTCAAAAAGCCTTCCTAGAATATCCCTGACTGCGCCTGCCTTGAGATGAGAATGACAGGGAGACTCCAGGAAAGCATCCGGCAGATGCCATGCAAACTCTAAGGCTTACCTATTGTGAATAACCTCGAGAACCCACTGATCGGAGGTAATCTGGGCCCACCTCCAACAGAACTGTGTTAAGCGAGCTCCCACAGGAATTAGAGGGTGGACCCAAGAACTGTCATTGGGATGGACGGGCTGAAGACTGGAAGGAAGAACCTGGCTCTTTACTTCCTCCATGCCGGGCATTACAAAAGGACTGGAACCTCTGAAAAAACCGAGACCTCCGAGTAGTAGCCCCTCTGTCTGTTCTGAACCAACAAAAATCCTGCCCACGGTTTTGACTAGCAAGACTACTACTACTACTAATCATTTCTATAGCGCTACTAGATGTACACAGCACTGTAAGACCTTGACTAGCCGACTGAGGACGATCCTCTGGGAGTCGAGGAACCTTGATGTCTCCTAGACTTCTACTCAACTTGTCCAACTCCTCTCCAAACAAAAAAGAGCCTCGAAAGGGAAACTTGAGTTAGAAGCTGTATCACCTCGAAGCCAAAGCGAATGACGTGCGACCACACCTAAGGCCACAGACTTAAAAGAAGCTCTGAGCAAATCATATAAGGTATCAGCCAAAAAAGCAGAAGCCATCTCAATCTTAGCCACTTCGGCCTCTATAGAGGCCAAGTCATCAGAAGTCCTATCCAAAACTCGAAAATATGCCCTGGACACCAAGGAACCACAAATGGCTGCCTGAACTGCCAGAGCAGAGAGATCAAACCTATTTTTTAAAAGAAACTCCATACGCCTACCTCGAACATCCTTAAAAGCCATGCCCCCATCCACAGGCACAGTATTTCTCTTGGTAACTACCTAAACAACTGCATCCACCACAGGAGGCCTGAGGAAAGATAGTGAATGATACATACCTGTAGCAGGTGTTCTCCGAGGACAGCAGGCTGATTGTTCTCACGACTGGGGTGACGTCCGCGGCAGCCCCCACCAACCGGAAAAGGCTTCGCGGGACGGTCGGCACGCAGGGCACGCCCACCGCGCATGCGCGGCCGTCTTCCCGCCCGTGCGCGACCGCTCCCGCCAGTTGAATGACAAGCAATAAAATATGAAACACAACTCCAAAGGGGAGGAGGGAGGGTAGGTGAGAACAATCAGCCTGCTGTCCTCGGAGAACACCTGCTACAGGTATGTATCATTCACTTTCTCCGAGGACAAGCAGGCTGCTTGTTCTCACGACTGGGGTATCCCTAGCTCTCAGGCTCACTCAAAACAAGAACCCAGGTCAATTGAACCTCGCAACGGCGAGGGTACAACAGAAAATTGACCTACGAAGAACAACTAACTGAGAGTGCAGCCTGACCAGAATAAATTCGGGTCCTGGAGGGTGGAGTTGGATTTACACCCCAAACAGATTCTGCAGCACCGACTGCCCGAACCGACTGTCGCATCGGGTATCCTGCTGGAGGCAGTAATGTGATGTGAATGTGTGGACAGATGACCACGTTGCAGCCTTGCAAATCTCTTCAATAGTGGCTGACTTCAAGTGGGCCACCGACGCTGCCATGGCTCTGACACTATGAGCCGTGACATGACCCTCAAGAGTCAGCCCAGCCTGGGCGTAAGTGAAGGAAATGCAATCTGCTAGCCAATTGGAGATGGTGCGTTTCCCGACAGCGACCCCTAGCCTGTTAGGGTCGAAAGAAATAAACAATTGGGCGGACTGTCTGTGGGGCTGTGTCCGCTCCAAGTAGAAGGCCAATGCTCTCTTGCAGTCCAATGTGTGCAACTGACGTTCAGCAGGGCGGGTATGCGGCCTGGGGAAGAATGTTGGCAAGACAATTGACTGGTTAAGATGGAACTCCGACACCACCTTCGGCAGGAACTTTGGGTGGGTGCGGAGCACTACTCTGTTATGATGAAATTTGGTATATGGAGCGTGAGCTACTAGGGCTTGAAGCTCACTGACCCTACGAGCTGAAGTAACTGCCACCAAGAAAATGACCTTCCAGGTCAAGTACTTCAGATGGCAGGTATTCAGTGGCTCAAAAGGAGGTTTCATCAGCTGGGTGAGGACGACGTTGAGATCCCATGACACTGTGGGGGTCTTGATAGGGGGCTTTGACAAGAGCAAGCCTCTCATGAATCGAACTACTAAGGGCTCTCCAGAGATGGCTTTACCTTCCACACGATAATGGTAAGCACTAATCGCACTAAGGTGATTCCTTACTGAGTTGGTCTTGAGACCAGACTCTGATAAGTGCAGAAGGTATTCAAGCAGGTTCTGTGCAGGACAAGAACGAGGTTCTAGGGCCTTGCTCTCACACCAAACGACAAACCTCCTCCACTTGAAAAAGTAACTCTTTTTAGTGGAATCCTTCCTAGAGGCAAGCAAGACACGGGAGACACCCTCAGACAGACCCAACGCAGCGAAGTCTACGCCCTCAACATCCAGGCCGTGAGAGCCAGGGATTGAAGGTTGGGGTGCAGCAACGCTCCGTCGTTCTGCGAGATGAGAGTCGGAAAACACTCCAATCTCCACGGTTCTTCGGAGGACAACTCCAGAAGAAGAGGGAACCAGATCTGACGGGGCCAAAAGGGCGCCACCAGAATCATGGTGCCGCGGTCTTGCTTGAGCTTCAGTAAGGTCTTCCCCACCAAAGGTATGGGAGGATAAGCATACAGGAGGCCGGTCCCCCAATGAAGGAGAAAGGCATCCGACGCTAGTCTGCCGTGTGCCTGAAGCCTGGAACAGAACAGAGGCAGCTTGTGGTTGGTCTGAGAGGCGAAAAGGTCCACCGAGGGGGTGCCCCACTCTCGGAAGATCTTGCGTACCATTCTGGAATGAAGCGACCACTCGTGCGGTTGCATGACTCTGCTCAGTCTGTCGGCCAGACTGTTGTTTACGCCTGCCAGGTATGTGGCTTGGAGAAGCATGCCGAACCGGCAGGCCCAATTCCACATCCCGGCGGCTTCCTGACACAGGGGGCGAGATCCGGTGCCCCCCTGCTTGTTGACGTAATACATTGCAACCTGATTGTCTGTCCGAATTTGGATAATTTGGTAGGACAGCCGATCTCTGAAAGCCTTCAGTGCGTTCCAGATCGCTCGGAGCTCCAGGAGGTTGATCTGCAGATCCTTTTTCTGGAGGGACCACAGACCCTGGGTGTGAAGCCCATCGTCATGAGCTCCCCACCCCAGGCGAGATGCATCCGTCGTCAGCACTTTCGTGGGCTGTGGAATTTGGAATGGGCGTCCCAGGGTCAAATTAGTCCGGATGGTCCACCAGAGCAGTGAAGTGCGGCAACTGGTGGAGAGGCGGATGACATCTTCTAGATTCCCGGTGGCTTGGAACCACTGGGAAGCTAGGGTCCATTGAGCAGATCTCATGTGAAGACGAGCCATGGGAGTCACATGAACTGTGGAGGCCATATGACCCAGAAGTCTCAACATCTGCCGAGCTGTGACCTGCTGAAACGCTCTGGTCTGCGAAGCCAGGGACAGGAGGTTGTTGGCCCTCGCTTCGGGAAGGAAGGCCTGAGCCGTCTGAGTATTCAGCAGAGCTCCTATGAATTCCAGAGACTGCGTTGGCTGGAGATGGGACTTTGGGTAATTTATCACAAACCCCAGCAGCTCCAGGAGTCGAGTAGTGCACTGCATAGACCGGAGGGCTCCCGCCTCCGAGGTGTTCTTGACCAGCCAATCGTCGAGATATGGGAACACGTGCACTCCCAGCTTGCGTAGGTAGGCCGCCACCACCACGAGGCACTTGGTAAACACTCGAGGGGCAGAGGCGAGCCCAAAGGGCAGCACACAATACTGAAAGTGCCGTGCGGCCAGGCGGAATCTGAGATACTGTCTGTGAGCTGGCAGTATCGGTATGTGAGTATATGCGTCCTTTAAATCCAGGGAACATAGCCAATCGTTTTTCTGAATCATTGGCAGAAGGGTGCCCAAGGAAAGCATCCTGAACTTTTCTTTGACCAGGAATTTGTTCAGGCCTCTCAGGTCTAGGATGGGACGCATCCCCTCTGTTTTCTTTTCCACAAGGAAGTACCTGGAATAGAATCCCTGCCCTTCCTGCCCGGGTGGTACGGGCTCGACCGCATTGGCGCTGAGAAGGGCGGAGAGTTCCTCTGCAAGTACCTGCTTGTGATGGGAGCTGAAGGATTGAGCTCCCGGAGGACAATTTGGTGGCAGGGAGGCCAAATTCAGGGCGTATCCGCACCGCACTATTTGGAGAACCCACTGGTCGGAGGTTATGAGAGGCCACCTTTGGTGAAAAAATTTTAACCTCCCTCCGACCGGCAGATCGTCCGGTACGGACACTTTGAGGGCGGCTATGTTCCCATGGATCCAGTCAAAAGCCCGTCCCCGGCTTTTGCTGTGGAGGCGCAGGGGGCTGCTTAGGCGCACGCTGTTGACGGGAACGAGCGCACTGGGGCTGTCCCTGTGCCTGACGAGGCCTTCGGGCCGGCTGGTTGTACCTACGCTTTGCAAAAGAATAGGGTGCAGCCTGCCGGGCCCGGGAAAAACGTCCACCTACTGAGGTGGATGCTGAAGGCGCCCGGTGGGAGAGCTTGTCGAGAGCGGTTTCCCGCTGATGCAGTTGGTCCACCATCTGCTCGACCTTCTCACCAAAAATGTTATCCCCCCGGCAAGGGACGTCGGCCAGTCTCTGCTGGGTGCGGTTGTCCAGGTCAGAGGCACGCAGCCATGAGAGCCTGCGCATCACTATACCTTGGGCCGCAGCACGAGATGCCACGTCACAGGTGTCATAGATACCCCTGGACAGGAACTTTCTGCACGCCTTCAGCTGCCTGACCACCTCCTGATAAGGCCTGGACTGCTTCGGCGGGAGCTTATCGACCAGGTCCGCCAGTTGTTGCACATTAGTCCGCATGTGGATGCTCATATAGAGCAGGTATGACTGGATGCGGGTCACGAGCATGGAGGATTGGTAGGCCTTCCTCCCAAACGAGTCCAGAGTGCGAGACTCCCGCCCCGGGGGCGCCGAGGCGGTATCCCTCGAACTCCGTGCCCTCTTGAGAGCAGAATCCACGACCGCCGAGTCATGGGGCAATTGGGGCCGCATTAACTCTGGGTCAGAGTGGATCCTGTACTGGGACTCTGCTTTCTTGGGAATGGTGGGGTTAGTTAACGGTCGCACCCAGTTCAGAAGCAGTGTCTCCTTGAGGACATTGTGCAGCGGTACCGTGGAGGACTCTCTAGGTGGTGATGGATAGTCGAGGACCTCGAGCATCTCGGCCCTCGGCTCTTCCACAGAGACCACGTGAAAGGGAATGCTAATAGACATATCCCGCACAAAGGAGGCAAAGGAGAGACTCTCAGGAGGTGAGAGCTTCCTCTCCGGTGAAGGCGTGGGGTCCGAGGGAAGGCCTGTAGACTCCTCTGAGGAGAAATATCTAGGGTCCTCTTCTTCCCCCCACGAGGCCTCATCCTCGGTATCGGACATAAGCTCGTGTAGCTGAGTCCTGAACCAGGCCCGGCTCGACGTCGAGGCACCGAGGTCTCGGTGTCGTCGAGCGGTGGACTCCCGCGCCGGCGGGGACGGAGCTCCCTCCATCGACGTCGACGGGGACTCCACCTGTGTGGCGGTCGAGACCGGCGCCGCAAGCGGCGGCGGTGTCGACGGCCCCGGCGCCGGGCTAGAGCTCGCCGGCGCCACAGACATCGGCGCCGAGGGCGCAAGCACCCCCGGCGCCGGCACAGCCTGGCGCATCAGCCCTTCCAGGATCCCCGGAAGGATGGCTCTGAGGCACTCGTCCAGGCCCGTTGCCGGGAAAGGCGGTGGGGCCGGTAAGGGCGTCGGTGCCAGAAGCTGATGGGGGCCAGGAGACGGCACCGAGGTGCCGGAACCCTGACGCGTCGGTACCTCCACAACCGACGGGGACCTCTCCTCTCGACGATGACGCTTCGGCGTCGCCTCCTCTCCGATGTCCGGATGCACCGAGGGCGACCGGTGACGACGCTTCTTGTTTTTCTTTCGATGCGCGTCACCGGCGCCGGGAGGTATGGAGGAGGAGGAGGACGATCCCCCTCGGTCCCGAGGAGCCGGGTCAGACAGGGTTCGGTCCCGTGGGCCACGGGCTGAGGGAGTGACCAGGGCCGACTGCCCACGCGGCCGCTCACCTCTACCCTCGCCGGCGGACCGGCGGGCCGACGGGACCTGTTCTCCTGGGGTCGATGCCATCGGTGCCGATGTCTCGGGCATCGATACCGGTACCGAAGGACCGGGCGTCGATACCGATGCCGTCGAGGTCGACGTCGAGGGGCCGGCGCAAGTTCCAAAAAGACGGTCCCGCAGAACTTGCCTCGCAACCTGAGTCCGTTTCCGGAGACCGAGACACAGGGAACACGACTTGATATTGTGCTCCGGCCCGAGGCACTGGAGGCACCAAGCGTGGGTGTCGGTCTGCGAGATCGGCCGGCCGCAGCGACCACACTTTTTAAATCCACTCGGGACCTTCGAGGACATCGATGGAAAAATCGCGTCGGCAAAGTCAAAGTCGTCAATGGTGGCTGAAATCACACCTCGAAAAAAGAAAATGACCGTGCGGCCACTAGGCCGCAACGCGGCGTCCCCGCTGGAAACGAGGGAAAAAAGGGAGCGCGTGCTCCACACGCTCAGGTTTTTTTTTTTTTTTTTTTTTGAAAAAGAAACCGGCGGTAACAAAAAACTAAGAGAAAAAGCAACGATCCGCGTAAACGCGATCGAAAATCCGGCGGCTGAAAACAGAGAGAGCGGCAAAGCACAACTCTCTCCAGACGCGGAAAAAAAGGAACTGGCGGGAGCGGTCGCGCACGGGCGGGAAGACGGCCGCGCATGCGCGGTGGGCGTGCCCTGCGTGCCGACCGTCCCGCGAAGCCTTTTCCGGTTGGTGGGGGCTGCCGCGGACGTCACCCCAGTCGTGAGAACAAGCAGCCTGCTTGTCCTCGGAGAATTGTCCTTATCAGGAACCACACAGAGACGAATCATGGAACGAGAGAGCTGGAATGGAATGTGCCTGGATGATATCGCTAATATCTTGTTGCATAGGAAATGTCTTGCCAGACCTTCTAATACCCTTTAACAGAGGATCCACCTTACGTCCTACCTTGACTGTGGATTCTTCCTCAAAATGCAGGGTAGAACAAACTAAAGAAATGAGTTCTTGCAAATCTTCCTTATGAAAAATTCATACCATGGAGGGATCTCCCCAGGAAGCAGCGTCTCTGTGCTTGGATCTGCAGTACTAGGGTCTTCAGAAAGGGGAGCGTCAAGAGAGAGCATCTCTGGATCTGTGTCTGAAATAGGATTCTCTTCCAGATCCCAGGACACTCTAGGCCTCTTAAGAGTGGACAAAAAGCTTGTCTGATATCACAGAAGGAGCTGCTGAAACAGGACTAGTTTTATTCAAGAAAAAAGCCTGATACATCTGAAGAACAAATTCAGGAGGGAAACCTCCCTCAGGAACTGCTGTTTGCTCAGCCATGGACAAAGCAGAAGGCTCAGACAAGTGCATAGGAACTAAAACAGGCCGCTCCCCAAAGACAGACTGCTGTTCCAAAATGGTGGAGTTTCCTGCCAAAACGGTAGCCTGCGTTTTATGGGCCCAAGTCTAGCTGAGCCTCAAATGCGGAGGAAGAAGCCAACACAGTATCCGACGACACTAAAATGGGTGGTAGCTCTGCTGCAGTACAATACTTACACACCCTGGTGGCAGCAGTGAGTCCCTGCCACTGACACACAGCACAGCATCAGAGCTTCTGAGCCCTAGCTTGGGCTCTAATGCTTTAAAAAAAAAAAAAAAAAAATTTTAACAAGCTCCCTGAGAGGAACAGAGAAAGAAAACCACCACCAAGCACGCAGAGCAGAAGAGACAAGCAACTCACTGAACCACAGTGAAGGCTGAAATAGAGTTGCTCCACTCATTCGTGTCTCAGTTTTTTTCCTTTGTTTATAATGTGGCTGTCTCTCTCAGGCCTGCAAACAATCTTACCCCAAAGAGGCTGAGACTTGTGTTTCACCACACGAGTAAAGCAGCTCTTGCATGACAAAAAAAAAAACAAAAAAAACACAATAGGAGGATGCGGAGAGGGGGGACTCGGACACCCAAGTGTGATGCCCCTGAGGCGGGTCTCAGCCTCTGAGTTAAACAAGATGCTGGTGCACAGAGAAAGAAAGCCTAAAAAGTAGACTTTCCCCTTCTTCCCTCACAGAATGAAGGAAACGCTTTTTTTCTTTATTTTTTAAACAAAACAGAAAGAAGGGCCCACCATCTTCCACCTGCTGGAGACTGAGAATACTAAATCTAACTCTAACTAGCCAGGGCTCTTATTGGCTCTCTCTCGAGTCAGAGTTCTCAGTCTCCATCTGCTGGAAGGCGTGCACAACCATCAGTCATCTTTCTGGGCTGGTCCAGAGGGACGCTAAGGAAGAGAGTAATTTTACACCAGGGCACCTAAGTTAAGACACTAACTGGGTGCCTGCTTAGGTGTTATTTTATGGTGACACGTAGGTGCCTACATGCTTTTATAAAATACTAGACTAGGTAGCAAAAAGTCATGAATGCAGGTGTGGACATTTATACTTGCTCAAGAGCAGGTGTAAATGCTCACACATACATTTTGTACATATGTGCACAGATTAGCGCATTTTAGAATTAAGTTGTGTACTTGAAAACTCAGCCTGCACTCCCAGCAACACCTACAGTAAAATTACATGAGTTCATGTCAATGTGCCTGGCGCTATTTTGTAAGCGTATATTGCCACATATGTGCAAAAATTACTTTATAAAATCACCCCCTGAAGGTCAGCACTTGGTGCCTGCCACCAAACCCTAATAAAAGAGCTGCCACTCCTATTGGGTGGAAGACTGCAGAAAAAGAGAGAATGAGGAAAAAAAGGTGAAGGTTAAAAGCAAAATAAGTTTAAAAAAAGTCAAAAGACAAATAAGTGAAAAGGAAAAAACAAGATATTTTTTCTCCCTCCTCACACTATAATTCTTCAGAAACCTACTATGAATTACAATCACAAATATTTGATCTCAGTTCTTGAGAGGTGACCACAGGCAAGGTTAACCCTGGAGGGGCAGGAAGGTATGTGGGACGCGGGAGAACCTGTCAGAGCAAGTTTCCACTCAAAATTGTAGAGAGGGCCCAACTGTACCTTGGGTGTCCGTAATGACTGAAGATACTGCTGCAAACCCTGCCCTCTATGGATCAGAAGGCTACTGAGATAACAAACGTCCCCCCAACTTGCAGTATCTGAAGCAATCACCCCAATTCACCACCCCACCCCCCACACCTGAAAAGCATCCCTGCACATAGGTCTGGTGTTCACAATAGCTACAGTTCATGCATTCCATGTGAGCTACAACAAATGATGAATCTAGATATATTTCTTTCCATTACACACTGCACCAGATAGAAAACAAGGGCTCTCACCTCTGCAGCTGTCTCACTAGTTGATTCAAAGCCTCTTGCAGGGGGGTTTGTTCTTCTGTAGAAGGAAGAAAATACAGAACATTTTAAGAAGAACAGTTCCTTAGTACTTAATTAAACTGTATAATAGTACCTCAGAAAAAGTTAAGAACACTGTCAAATATTTTTAAATTAAACAGAAGTCAACATAGCAGGTTATCATGAAGAAGGTAAGTAGAAATTATTTTTCAAATGTAAGAATGATTCTGTTTCCTGCAATAAATACAAAAGTTGGGAGATGCTTTTCTTACCCGTGAAAAACATTGTCCAGTGTTTTAAAATGAATATGATTTGTTCTTACCTTCTGGTTTTGCTAAAGAGGAAGAAAGTAGTTTTATGGGGGGCAGTTCCACTCTCATAGGGGTCAGAACTTTGTGCTCTTTTTCGAAATCTGTTTCAGCATGTCCTCGCTTCTTTTTCTCATCCTTCAAATAAAAAACAAAATGATAACTCATGATTTAAAAAAATCATTAGCACTTAAGGAGGAGGAGGAGCAGCACAGCAGGATACAAGAGCTCATGTTATTATTGTTCATACACATATACATGCTGCTTCCTACAATAGGCATCTGACTTATACGTCCAGATATTTTAGCTTAGAACTAGTTTCTTCCATGTATCAATCCTGGTCTGTGTGTTTCTATATGGCAAACAAACATAATGGCAAATTTATGCTAAAACTAAAACATATTTCTCACTCATGGCCACCCTTAGCCTTTAATCATAATAACCACCTTTAGAAATCTAAAGCACTCTCCTTTCTGGCCTGAATGATGGTCCTCAGTGTGGCTCAGGCGTCAAAAAATAAGTTTTAGGCATTATGCAATGGGTCCATTGCGCAAACCCAGCATAGGATAGTCAGTCTGCAGCTATGCAAACATTTGGATAACATACTTTAACACAATCAACTTTTGGGAGTGGTGGGAAAAACAGTTAAAACAAAGGTTGGGAAGCACGGTTCCAGGATCCAATGTTCAGAGTAAAATAGAGACATAACACTGGTGTTATCTAAGAAACTTTAGAGTTAAGCTGAACCTCTATTTTTCAAAATCTCACTGTTTAAATTCAAAAAGTAGCCCAGCTCAGCCACGTTAAAAAAAAAGAGGCAGATTCAGGGACATCAAGGGTGGGCTTAAAACTTAGCTGGGAAATCCCAGCCACACAACAGCAGTCTAATTTTACCCAGCTAGATTTAGGAAATTTTCAGCTGACAAACTAGACAGTTAGGTTCTGCTGAAACTTTGGTTGTCAGAATCTCACTGAAAATCTCCCAACCAGTGTGACATCACATATAAGCAGGGGCGCCATGAGGAAGCAATTATCACATAGTAACATAGTAGATGATGGCAGAAAAAGACCTCCACGGTCCATCCAGTCTGCCCAACAATATAACTCATATTTGCTGCTTTTTGTGTATACCCTACTTTGATTTGTACCTGTGCTCTTCAGGGAACAGACCGTATAAGTCTGCCCAGCACTATCCTCATCTCCCAACCACCAGCCCTGCCTCCCAACCACCGGCTCTGGCACAGACCGTACAAGTCTGTCCAGCACTATCCCCGCCTCCCAACCACCAGTCCCGCTTCCCACCACCGGCTCAGGCACAGACCGTACAAGTCTGCCCAGCACTATCCCCGCCTCCCAACCACCAGCCCCGCCTCCCGATCTTGACTAAGCTCCTGAGGATCCATTCCTTCGGCACAGGATTCCTTTATGCTTAACCCACGCATGTTTGAATTCCGTTACCGTTTTCATTTCCACCACCTCCCACGGGAGGGCATTCCAAGCATCCACTACTCTCTCTGTGAAAAAATACTTCCTGATGTTTTTCTTGAGTCTGCCCCCCTTCAATCTCATTTCATGTCCTCTCGTTCTACCATCTTCCCATCTCCGGAAAAGGTTCATTTGCGGATTAATAGCTTTCAAATATTTGAACGTCTGTATCATATCACCCCTGTTTCTCCTTTCCTCCAGAGTATACATGTTTAGTTCAGCAAGTCTCTCCTCATACGTCTTGTAACGCAAATCCCATACCATTCTCGTAGCTTTTCTTTGCACCGCTTCAATTCTTTTTACATCCTTAACAAGATACGGCCTCCAAAACTGAACACAATACTCCAGGTGGGGCCTCACCAATGACTTATACAGGGGCATCAACACCCCCCTTTCTTCTGCTGGTCACACCTCTCTCTATACAGCCTAACAACCTTCTAGCTACGGCCACCGCCTTGTCACACTGTTTCGTTGCCTTCAAATCCTCAGATACTATCACCCCAAGATCCCGCTCTCCGCCCGTACCTATCAGACTCTCCTCGCCTAACACATACGTCTCCCCTGGATTTCTATTCCCTAAGTGCATCACTTTGCATTTCTACGCATTGAATTTTAATTGCCAAACCTTAGACCATTCTTCTAGCTTCCTCAGATCCTTTTTCATGTTTTCCACTCCCTCCCGGGTGTCCACTCTGTTACAGAGCTCATCGCTTTACTGCTAGTGATCATTAGGGCCTCTGCTACACTCAGAAGTGGACTCTCATTCCCTCTGCCCAGCACAATCAATGGTTTCACAGCATAGCTTTCCTCAGAGCTGCTGCTCCCACTCGGCATGTTCCCTCTTATGTGGCTGTTATACATGATACCCCCACAATGCATTTACTACTCATGTGGCAGTTGCTCCTGCAACAATTTCCTGATTCCATTATAAATGATGTGTTACTATGACCACATGATTTTGGGACCTGCAAGCCAACTCATTTGCTCAGATGGCTGCTATCTCACGTTCTCCGTGACTTGGCTTGTTTCGGGCCTGACTACACCTGTCCCAATCCCATCCCACAAAAGAAAAGCTATAGAAAAAAAAAAGCAGGTAGTCAGAGTCTGCTGCACCTCCTTAAAGAGAAGAGCAGCTACGCAGGAGCGGCAGCAACTCCTGAGCAGAGCAGCAGATAGTGAAGCTGACTCCTACAGGAAGAGGAGCTGTACACTGCGGAAAAATAAAGTACCTATTGGGATTGGGGCAAGAAAAAAATACTGACTCCAGAGTCTGCAACAAGGTATGCGCTAACATAAATGGATAAAGGAAAGGAGGAGTACATCAAATTTAGCTATATATCAAATTAATAAATCAAATTCAAATTCAGGGACAGATGGAGATGACGACATGATGGATGATGGAACAGAGAGTAAGGTATAAGTGGTGAAAGAAAAATGTGGGGAGGAAGGCCAGAGATTCAAAAATAGAGAAAACAAAGAAAATGGAAGGGAAAATACATTTTAAAACAGAAAGAATAAGGGGAAGAGATGAGGGATGAAAGAGATAACAATGCCATGACACGAAAAAGTAGGAAAATACTGACTTAATTAACATGGACTAGTAATCTTACTTATTTACAAAGCACGTAACAAAATTATAAAACAAATGGATTGGGGGACGGGGGAACAAGAGCAGTTGCCTTGGGCCCCCAAACCTGCCTGATGCTGAAAACAAGATAACTTAAAGGCAGGCTTCTATACCTGGTAAAGTGCTTAATAAAGGTATACAATGTAACAGACCTTTTTCTTTTTCTTTTCCTTTTCCTCACTGGCAGTCTGCTTCTCTCCTTTTCTTTTTTTCTTTTTCTTCTTGTCTTTGTGCTTTTCATGCTCTGATTTGTCTTCAAAGAAGTTGGAATCATGCCCTGAGCTCCCTGTGGAGAACTCCTTCACTTCTCCTCCTCCCACTTTCAGCACCAATTTTAGAGGCTTTTCGATATACTCTGAAAATGGCGACAAAAGAAATACAGCAAACATACACGCATTGGTACAACCAGCTATTCTATATAATAACATGGTGTCTCTTCTTTCTGGTATCTGTCGTGGTGGGGCAGGGCTGATAAATTTTTCAAACAGCTCTCTCTTTGAAAATCAGTCTAAAGTACGCATGTCACAAGTAGCAACACATTTTGAGCTACTTTTTTCTGCAGGCTAATTTCGGTCAAGAAGTAACAGGTGTACTTTTCAAAATGTCATACACATGCTGTTGTCCCTTGGCAAACACATTATCTCTTTAATCCAGCTATATTGGAAATACCTTTTCTTTTTTTTTTTTTTTTTTAAGAGGGCTGAGGGTGGGGCATCTTCAAACTGCCTATATATTGCATAATAAGAACATATAAGAGTAGCCATACTGGGGTCAGACTAATGGTCCATCTAGACCAGTATCCTATTTTCCAAACAGTGGCCAAGCCAGGTCACAAGTACCTGGCAGAAACCCAAATCATGGCAACACTCCATACTACAAATCCCAGGGCAAGCAGTTGCTTCCCATGTCTGTCTCAACAGCAGACTATGGACCTTTCCCCAAGGAATTTGTTCAAACTTTTTTAAAACCCACATACACTAACCGCTGTAACCACATCCTCTGGCAAAGAGTTCCACAGCCACTATTTGTTAAGTGAAAAAATATTTCCTCCTATTTGTTTTAAAAGTATTTCAATGTTAACTTCTTCGAGTATCCCACAGTCTTTGTACTTTTGGAACGAGTAAAAAAAATCGATTTACTCATTCTACACCTCTCAGGATTTTGTAGACCTCAATCATATTTCTCCTCCTCAGTCTCTTTTCCAAGCTGAATAGCCCTAACCTCTTTAGCCTTTCCTAATACAAGACGAGTTCCATCCCCTTTATCATTTTGGTCGCTCTTCATTGAACCTTTTCTAATTCTGCTATATCTTTTTTGAGATACGGCGACCAGAACTGAACACAATACTCAAGGTGCAGATGCACCACGGGGTGATACAAAGGCATTATAGTATTTTCGGTCTTATTCACCATCCCTTTCCTAATAATTCCTAGCATCCCATTTGCTTTTTTGGCCACCGCCGAACACTGAGCATATTTCAGCATATTATCTAACGATACCCAGATCTTCTTCTTGAGTGCTGGCTCCCAAGGTGGATCCTAGCATCAGGTAATTATGATTCGGATTATTCTTTCCAATCTGCATCACCTTGCATTTGTCCACATTAAAATTTCATCAACCAATAATCTAGGGCTCTACCGTGCTAAATCCTACTGAAATAAACAATCTCTATTTCACATTGCTTCTTTTATTATTATGTTAAAGCTCAATGCCCATTATTTGTATTTTCAGCTGAATAATATTTTTCATTAGGCAGAATAGTAAAATATGCTATTCGGTGTGTGTGTGTGTGTATATATATATATACATATACATACACACACATATACAGAATTTAGCTCTCACCTTTCAATTGAGATATATATATATACGGTATATATATACACACATATATACAGAATTTAGCTCTCAATTGATATATATATATACGGTATATATATACACACATATATACAGAATTTAGCTCTCACCTTTCAATTTATATATATATATATATACGGTATATATATACACACACATATACAGAATTTAGCTCTCACCTTTCAATTGATATATATATATATATATATATATATATACATACACGCATATACAGGATTTAGCTCTCATCATTCAGTTGAGAGGAATTACATTCAAGTACAATAGGTATACACCTGTTGTACTTGAATGTAATTCTTCTCTGTTCTTAGTTCAGCGCAGGTATTAGAGGAGTGTAAACAGAGCAACTTGTCCTGGGCCTCCAAAGCCTATCTAAAGCAGAAAAAGATACAGCCAGCTGATGGGATGTGGGAAAACTATCTTGGGACCAGCACATTTAACACAAACCCTGAGACAGTTTATAATCCATGGACTAAAGTGTACTACCTTGTTAACGAGTCCGGCTGTGTAAAGCAGGACCTGCAGTAATACATGCATACAATAGCGCCTTTCAGTAAAGCATGTCCTAACTTTGTACCCAAGGCAGTTGAGGGTTTAGTAACTTGTCCCTGGTCCTCAACCCGTTGATCTGACTAATCTCTACCTCACCACTCCACTGGCTAAGATTACAAAACAAAACAACAACAAAAACTGTTCCCTGGCTAGGGCCCTCCCGGACTCAGGAAGCTTCTTTCTCCACAGGATCCCATTATGACCTATAAAAACCAACATCAGAACGTATACAGATGAAAACCCACAAGGCAGTGCAGGCTACTGAACTCTTTACAGTCCAACCGAGCGCCTGAAAGCTAATGCAACTCCAGCGCTCACGCCAGAAAACGGGGAAGAGGCCTGAGAAAGGCGATGCTCCCTTTCCGCGCTCACCCTCATAACTGTGTTTATCGGACTTGTGTTTTTTGTGCTTCTTGCCCATTCTCGGGCAGTAGTCGGAGAGCACAGGCCACTCTGTTGTGCTGAGACGGAGAACCATAGAGAAACACTGCCGAGCAACAGTCCGACGAGAAACACCGAGCGAACGGAGAATCGGGGCGCAAGCGCAGATCTCGCGGACTCGCTCAATTCCGCCTCCTGGCGACTGGAGGACTAAAGTGCAGGGACGCGTGGGCAGACTGGTGTGTATGCTCTGGGGAAAGCATAAGAGCGTAGGGTTAAGGAGTACGTAAGCAGTGAATGGACGGGGTCGGGGGAGAAAAAGATTAAAAGAGAGTGGCTGAGGAGCAACAAGTGACTGTAAATTAAAATGTATGTATGTATAGGTCTACCATATTTGTAGAGATAAAAAAGGACACAAAAATTAACATGCTGTCCGACCCCTGCCACCGCACCCTGCTGCACAGTCACCTTGCCCCTCCCCCCCCCAAGAAAGTTAGATTCTATAGGTAGTGAAAATACTGGTAAAAGTAACAGAAATGCATTTTCTTCCATACTCTGCTAGATACACAATTAGAAAAGATGTACATTTCCAAAAAAGCAAACATCCATAAGCAGCATGTCTCCCTTTCCTTTCCCTCCCATTCATGTCTCCCTATCCTTTCCTCTCAGACCCTTTCTATCAATGTGCTGTATTTCCTTCTTTTCCCTTCCCCCCTCGATGTATGTCCCCATCACCAATCTTTTTTCCAGCCCACCTCCTTCCACCCACCCACATGACTCCATTTACATTACCCTCACGTTTTTCTCCCAATTACTGCTCCATGCAGTTTACCCCAGTGTTATTCATAAAGGGCAGTTATTGGAAAAGATTTAAAAATTAGCACGTGACACGGTAAGCAACGACAAAGATGCCAAGTTACTTAGTTCCAGGCTGTGGGTTTCTGACACGTCATCCTGATGCATTATGACTTGCAGCACTGATCAGGCATTATAAATCCTACAGTGCTTTGGGATATAAGTTCAAAACCAGAACTGGCCAAAAGTTCTCCAGCTTAGAATTGGGTAACTTGGCATCTCTGTGACTCACCACACAGTTCCGTGCACCAGCAAGCTCCTCGGGTCAGTAGCCAAAACCAGGGTCTGAGCTGGGCATAGGTCGGGTCCGGACTTACTCCGGTAAGCCATATGGTTTTAAACCACACTTTATTTAGATTTCTTTACTGGTCTGGGAGCAAATTAACGTCACTATCACTCTCAAAGAAAAGCTCCAGTCCAGGTTTTATGAAACAAACTTAGGGCCCTGTTTACTAAGCAGCGCTGTAGGTGCACCAACTTTTTAGCACACACTAATGCTAGAGACACCCATATATTCCTATGGGTGTCTTTAGCGTTAGCGTGCGCTAAAAAGTTGGTGAGACTACAGCGTTGCTTAGTAAACAGGGCCCTTAAACTTTACATGATTGCTGCAACAGGCAGTTTATCCAAATTTCATACTCTCTGGAAGCAAACAGTTTTTTTTAATATCAAACAGGTCAATTTGTATCCAAACCAGATAACTTGTTCAAAAGAAGGTTGTGCCAGTTCAAGACTCTTGGTGTAATTTAATTGTCCATTTATAAATCCTAGGGTATTTACATATTTACAGCCCCTCCAGTCCAGTACCCATCCTTTTTGGGCAGAATAATCTAAGGCTGTGTTTGCACCACGTTTGCAACAAGCTGCCTCCTCTTAGGACCAGACTTTCTTGTCTGTCCTTCTCGCCAAAGGTGCACTTTTCTGAGCTGCTGCTTTTGGTACTGAACAGGCTTTTCCTGTTCCACTCCTGGGCTGGGTTAATCCCTCTACCCACCCAGAACACTCCTCAAACTTCAGTTAGTTGGCAAAAACCTCCTAATCCAGCCTTAGGTTATTGGGCCTATCCAGGACACCCCCTCTCCTCATGAGTCCTGGCAGGGGTGAAGGCAACCAAAGACCATGTGCTCTGTACAACTGCAGTTTTTATTAACCTCAAACAACCCCCCCCCCCCCCGGGTAATTCAATAACCAGAAACATTTCCCTCAGAACGTTCCCATAAATACTTCCACTTGGGGCCGGGCTTCTCACTCTCTCTTTCCAACCAGTTCCCTCCCCCCCCCCCCCCCCCCAGTAACTCTGAAGGAGGGTCTCTCATCAGTTTAGTAATCCCCAGTAATAATGGAGGATTACATATGCAATTGGACTGGTATTGCAGCATGCTGGTAGAACAGAAGGGGGGGGAAGTAAAACAAGTCACCTACAGGGATGCTGTTCACACAGTAGCAGAAGAGGTCAGATTGCTGGAGCTGCTGTGGTAGTGAGAGCTAATAAGTACATAAGTACATATGTATTGCCATACTGGGACAGACCAAAGGTCCATCAAGTCCTGGATCCTGTTTCCAACAGTGGCCAATCCAGGTCACTTTACCTGGCAAGATCCCAAAAAAGTACAAAACATTTTATACTGCTTATCCCAGAAATAGTGGATTTTCCCCAAGTCCATTTAATAATGGTCTATGGACTTTTCCTTTAGGAAGCCGTCCAAACCTTTTTAAAACTCCGTTAAGCTAACTGCCTTTACCACATTCTCTGGCAACGAATAGTGGATTTCCCCCAAGCCCATTTAATAATGGTCTATGGACTTTTCCTTTAGGAAGCGGTCCAAACCTTTTTTAAACTCCACTAAGCTAACCGCCTTTACCACATTCTCTGGTAACGAATTCCAAAGTTTAATTACACGTTGAGTGAAGAAACATTTTCTCTGATTTGTTTTAAATTTACTACATTGTAGCTTCATCGCATGCCACCTAGTCCTAGTATTTTTGGAAAGCATAAACAGATATTTCACATCTACCCGTTCAACTCCACTCATTATTTTATAGACTTCTATCATATCTCCCCTCAGCCGCCTTTTCTCCAAGTTGAACAGCCCTAGCCCTTTAGCCTTTCCTCATAGGGAAGTCATCCCATTCCCTTTATCATTTTCGTTGCCCTTCTCTGCACCTTTTCTAATTCCACTATATCTATTTTGAGATGCGGCGACCAGAATTGAAATCAATATTCGGGGTGCAGTCGCACCATGGAGCGATACAAAGGCATTATAATGTCCTCATTTTTGTTTTCCATTCCTTTCCTAATAATACCTAACATTCTATTTGCTTTTTTAGTCACAGCAGCACACTGAGCGGAAGGTTTCAACGTATCATCAACGATGACACCTAAATCCCTTTCTTGGTCTGTGACTCCTAACATGGAACCTTACATGACTACTACTACTACTACTTATCATTTGTAAAGCACTACTAGACGTACACAGCGCTGTACACTTGAACATGAAGAGACAGTCCCTGCTCAACAGAGCTTACAATCTAATTAGGACAGACAAACAGGACAAACAAGAGATAAGGGAATATTAAAGTGAGGATGATAAAATAAGGGTTCTGAACAAGTGAATAAGGGTTAGGAGTTAAAAGCTGCATCAAAAAGGTGGGCTTTTAGCTTAGATTTGAAGACGGCCAGAGATGGAGCTTGACGTACCGGCTCAGGAAGTCTATTCCAGGCATATGGTGCAGCAAGATAAAAGGAACGGAGTCTGGAGTTAGCAGTGGAGGAGAAGGGTGCAGATAAGAGAGATTTACCCAGTGAACGGAGTTCCTGGGGAGGAATGTAGGGAGAGATGATAGTGGAGAGGTACTGAGGAGCTGCAGAGTGAATGCACTTATAGGTAAATAAGAGTAGTTTGAACTGCATGTGGAAACGGATAGGAAGCCAGTGAAGTGACTTGAGGAGAGGGCTAATATGAACATAATGACACGCCCATTTTTAAAAAAGGCTCCAGGGGAGATCCGGGAAATTATAGACCGGTGAGTCTGACGTCGGTGCCGGGGAAAATGGTAGAGGCTATTATTAAAAACAAAATTACAGAGCACATCCGAGGACATGGATTACTGAGACCGAGTCAGCACGGCTTTTGTGTGGGGAAATCTTGCCTGACCAATTTTCAATTCTTTGAAGGAGTAAACAAACATGTGGACAAAGGGGAGCTGGTTGATATTGTGTATCTGGATTTTCAAAAGGCATTTGACAAGGTACCTCATGAAAGGCTACAGAGGAAATTGGAGGGTCATGGGATAGGAGGAAATGTCCTATTGTGGATTAAAAACTGGTTGAAGGATAGGAAACAGAGAGTGGGGTTAAATGGGCAGTATTCACAATGGAGAAGGGTAGTTAGTGGGGTTCCTCAGGGGTCTGTGCTAGGACCGCTGCTTGTTAATATATTTATAAATGATTTAGAGATGGGAGTAACTAGCGAGGTAATTAAATTTGCTGATGACACAAAGTTATTCAAAGTCATTAAGTCGCGACAGGATTGTGAAAAATTACAAGAGGACCTTACGAGACTGGGAGACTGGGCGGCTAAATGGCAGATGACGTTTAATGTGAGCAAGTGCAAGGTGATGCATGTGGGAAAAAAGAACCCGAATTATAGCTACGTCATGCAAGGTTCCACGTTAGGAGTTACGGACCAAGAAAGGGATCTGGGTGTCGTCGTCGATAACACACTGAAACCTTCTGCTCAGTGTGCTGCTGCGGCTAGGAAAGCGAATAGAATGTTGGGTATTATTAGGAAAGGTATGGAAAACAGGTGTGAGGATGTTTTAATGCCGTTGTATCGCTCCATGGTGCGACCGCACCTTGAGTATTGTGTTCAATTCTGGTCGCCGCATCTCAAGAAAGATATAGTAGAATTGGAAAAGGTGCAGCGAAAGGCGACTAAAATGATAGCGGGGATGGGACGACTTCCCTATGAAGAAAGACTAAGGAGGCTTGGGCTATTCAGCTTGGAGAAGAGACGGCTGAGGGGAGATATGATAGAGGTATATAAAATAATGAGTGGAGTGGAACAGGTGGATGTGAAGCGTCTGTTCACACTTTCCAAAAATACTAGGACTAGGGGGCATGCGATTAAACTACAGTGTAGTAAATTTAAAACAAATCGGAGAAAGTTTTTCTTCACCCAACGTGTAATTAAACTCTGGAATTCATTGCCGGAAAATGTGGTGAAGGCAGTTAGCTTAGCAGAGTTTAAAAAGGGGTTGGACGGTTTCCTAAAGGACAAGTCCATAAACCGCTACTAAACGGACTTGGAAAAATCCAAAATCCCAGGAATAACATGTATAGAATGTTTGTACATTTGGGAAGCTTGCCAGGTGCCCTTGGCCTGGATTGGCCGCTGTCGTGGACAAGATGCTGGGCTCGATAGACCCTTGGTCTTTTCCCAATATGGCATTACTTATGTACTTATGTAATATTAGTCGTGCAGCAGAATTTTGAACTGATTGAAGAGGAGAGAGATGGCCTTGCCCCAGCCCAGTCTCTTGGCGGCCCTTCTTGGCCGATAATGGAAAAAAGAAGGGCGTCCCTGACGAGCATTTGGCCCACCAAGCCTCGAAAAGGTGGCCAAACTGACCAGATGACCACCGGAGGGCATCGGGGATGACCTCCCCTTACTCCCCCAGTGGTCACCAACCCCCTCCCACCCAGAAAAAAAAATTAAAAAACATTTTTTCCAGCCTCTATGCAAGCCTCAAATGTCATACCCAGCACCCTGACAGCAGTATGCAGGTCCCTGGAGCAGTTTTTAGTGGGTGCAGTGCGCTTCAGGCAGGCGGACCCAGGCCCACCCCCACCCCCTACCTGTTACACTTGTGGAGGTAAATGTGAGCCCTCCAAAACCCACCACAAACCCACTGTACCCACATCTAGTTGCCCCCCTTCATCCCTAAGGGCTATGGTAGTGGTGTACAGTTGTGGGGAGTGGGGTTTGGGGGGCTCAGCACACAAGATAAGGGAGCTGTGCACCTGGGAGCAATTTCTGAAGTCCACTGCAGTGCCCCCTAAGGTGCCCGGTTGGTGTCCTGGCATGTCAGGGGGATCAGTGCACTATGAATTCTGTCTCCTTCCACGACCAAAGGTCTTGGATTTGGTCATTTTTGAGATGGGCGTCCTCGGTTTCCATTATCACCGAAAACCAAGGTCGCCTATCTCTAAGGTCAACCTAAATGTTGAGATTTGGGCGTTCCTGACCGTATTATCGAAATGAAAGATGGACGCCCATTTTGTTTTGATAATACGGGATGCCCGGCCCTTCGCAGCGTTGTCCTTAGAGATGGGCGCCCTTAGAGATGGTCGTCCCCATTTGAAAATGCCCCTCAATGTCAACCAGCTCATCTTTATCCACATGTTTGTTTACCCCTTCAAAGGAATGTAGTAGATTGGTGAGGCAAGATTTCCCTTCACTAAATCCATGTTGACTTTGTCTCATTAATCCATGCTTTTGAATATGCTCTGCAATTTTGTTTTTTGTAATAGTCTCTACTATTGTGCATGGCACCGACGTCAGACTCACCGGTCTACAATTTCACGGATCTCCTCTGGAACCTTTTTAAAAAATCAGCGTTACATTGGCCACCCTCCAATCGTCCGGTACCATGCTCGATTTTATGGATAAATTACATATTACTAACAATAGCTCCGCAAGTTTATTTTTCAGTTCTATCAGTACTCTGGGATGAATACCATGCGGTCCAGGAGATCTGCTATTCTTCAATTTGTAGAACTGCCCCATTACATCCTCCAGGTTTACAGAGAATTCATTCAGTTTCTCCGACTCGTCAGCTTCGAATACCATTTCTGGCACCGATATCTCTCCTAAATCTTCCTCGGTGAAGACTGAAGCAAAGAATTAATTTAATCTGTCCGCTACGGCTTTGTCTTCCCTGATCGCCCCTTTTACCCTTCAGTCATCTAGTGGTCCAACTGATTCTTTTGCCGGCTTCCTGCTTTTAATATACCTAAAAAAATGTTACTATGTGTTTTTGCCTCCAACACAATCTTTTTTTTCAAAGTCCCTCTTAGCCTTCCTTATCAGTGCGTTGCATTTGACTTGACATTCCTTGTGCTGCTTCTTATTATTTTCGCTGATTCCTTCTTCCATTTTCTGAAGGATTTTCTTTTAGCTCTAATAGCTTCCTTCACCTCACTTTGGTTGTCATTTGGTCTTCCGTCATCCTTTTTTAATACACGGAATATATTTGGTCTGGGCTTCCAGGATGTTGTTTTTGAACAAGAGTATTAGGTTCCCAAGGCAAACCTTCAGCTTTTCCCTCCCCACAGTCATGGCTGGTGTTAGACATAAAGGGGCCCAGAGCAGAAACTGGGAAGGGGACTCCAAAGCAACTTTCAGGCTTTGCCTCTTCGACTGAACAGGCTTAGGGACCTGGGGCAATTGCTCTGGTCACCACTCCCTAACACTGTCCCTGTCCCCAATTAACCTTCAAATCTGCTCTCCCTCCTGAGATTTTTGATATTTAAACTAAATAAACCATCCCACTTGCAGAAAACAACATCATATCCATACTACACAATCATCATAGATTGATCAAATACACCACACCTCACCAAACTGTTAACAACCTAAACAAAGGAAGAATACTTACATGTGAACGACCACAACAGAAGGGAAAGAAGGGCCCAAACAAAATCACCTCAACAAAGAAATGACAACTAACAAAAGTTCACTTAACACCAAATACAGAAGACCCATTCCAAACAATCCAAGTGGGCTACGTCAACGCCAGATCCGCAGTAAATGGATCATGTCAGAAAACCTCGACCTATTCTTCCTCACTGAAACTTGGATCCATGACCAAAAGGACCCTATAATCTTAGACCTGTGCCCTCCAGGATACAAAATCACACACTGGACCAGAAAATAAAAGAGAGGTGGAGGCATAGCACTAATCTATCAGTCCCACTTTACCACCGAAACCACTGCCGAGTCCATAACACCTCAACTTGAAAATGCCTCAATCAGAATCCACAACAAAACCCTACGCGATCATGTGAATTGTGTCTTGTTTTACAGACCTCCAGGTAATTGGAACAAAGGCCAGACCAACTTTATGGACTTCATTTCAAACACTTCTGTAACCAACTCCAATATACTAGTATTAGGAGACATTAACCTTCACCTAGAAGACCCAAACTCTACCAATGCATGAGAATGCAAGGAATTCCTCCACTCATGGGATCTTAAATGGCCACACATGCAAGCAACCCATGTCAAAGGGCACACACTCAACCTCACAATCTGTCCACAGACCAGAACCTAATAATAACAGAAATTAAATGGACAGAAACACCATGGACCGACCACTACAAACTGAACCTAAAAAAAAATATAAGCTGATGCACGCCACCACCTTCTCTTGCATGAGCATGCAGTTGTGGAATGCATTACCTACAGCCCTGAGAACCATTGACGAAATAACTAACTTTCGCAAATCTTTGAAGACACATCTCTTCAATAAGGGCTACAAAGAGAACCCATAGCCTTACAAAACTACCTCACCAACCCACCCAGTTATTAAAATCCACCATCTATACTATCCTGCCTAACACCTTCCTTTTCTCTTCCCTTTCTTAATCTCTGTATATTACTAATTGTATCTGATATCCTGGAATGACTATGTCATAACAAAACTCTGTAAGCCACATTGAGCCTGCAAATAGGTGGGAAAATGTGGGATACAAATGCAATAAATAAATAAAATGGCGGAAAAAGGGTTCACACCATATACAAGAACACACAACCTACAGCACAAGAGGCCAAATAGACTCGGAAATATTCTGGCAACAGATATACAAAAACGAATGGACAGCACAAACGGACTCTATATACTACGTCTTAGAATGGGATGAAAGATGCAGAAGCATACTGGACGAAATATAGAACCCTTACGAACAAGAACCTCACGTAGGCATAACTCGATGCCATGGTTCAACGAAGAACTGAAAAAAATAAAAACATAATCCAGGAAACTCGAACAAGCTTGGAAAAAAATAAAAGACGAACACACACTCAACGCATGGAAACAAATACAAAGAAAATACAAATACGCAATAAGACAGACCAAAAGGTCATACTATAAAACTAAAATAGGGCCAGATTACAAAGGCACGAAGAAATTATACCAACTCGTGAACAAACTACTAGACATCACCTTGGTCACCACAACCAATACAGACATCCCATCTGCAGACAACCTTGCTAAATACTTCAATGAAAAACTTGCAAACCTACGTAACACGCTACCTCAGGACAACACCGATATCGAAAATTTCATCACTGGGTTGGACCCAACCCCTGGTGAATACCCAGTGGACCGAACCTGGTCAAACTTCGCTCTCCTCACCGCGGAAACAGTCACCCAGGCAGTGGCGTTCCTAGCCTGGCTGACACCCGGGGCGGATCGCTGATGCACCCCCCCGGGTGCAGCGCGACCCCCCCTGGTGAAACTATACCCCCCTGGGTGCAGCACGACCCCCCCCGGGTGCATTTTTACCTGCGGGGGGGGGGGGGGGGGTGCCACATGCCTGTTAGCTCCGATTCCGCTTGTTCCCTCCCTGCTGCTCCCTCTGCCCCGGAACAGGAAGTAACCTGTTCCGTGCAGAGGGAACAGCAGGGAGGGAACGAGCAGACTCGGAGCCAACAGGCATGTGGCACCCCCCCAGCAGCGTGCACCCGGGGCGGACCGCCCCCACCGCCCCCCCCTTGGTACGCCACTGCACCCAGGCAATTAATAGGTTCTCCAACTCTCACTGTAAATCGGATACCTGCCCCAGCTACCTAATAAATTCCGCCCCCACCGCTTCATAGCATACTTTACATCCCACTTAAACTACATGCTTCAACAAGGTCTCTTCCCTAAGAAAAATGACAATATCCTACTCACCCCAATACCAAAAGATCCCAAGAAAAAATCAAACGAAATCACTAACTACTGCCCAGTAGCATCAATCCCACTGGTGGTCAAACTGCTGGAAAGCATGGTAACCAAACAACTTACTGATTCTATAAACAAATTCACAATATTACATGAATCACAATCAGGATTTCGCCCCCTCCATAGCACTGAAACAGTACTAATTACCCTCCTAGCCAAATTCAAGCAGGAAATAGCAACAAGCAAAAGCATACTTCTCCTCCAATTCGACATGTCCAGTGCGTTTGACATGGTAAATCACAAAATACTACTAAGACTCCTAGATTACTTCGGGATTGGCGGCCACATACTTAGTTGGATCAAGGGTTTCCTAACCACTAGAACATATCAAGTGAAATCAAGCTCAAACATATCACCACCATGGAAAGCAGAATGCGGAGTACCTCAAGGATCACCACTATCATCAATCCTTTTCAACCTAATGATGACCCCACTAGCCAAATCCTTATCCAACCAAGGCCTTAACCCTTTCATCTATGCAGACGATGTCACAATATACATTCCTTACAAATGTGATCTGACAGAAATCACCAACAAAATCAAACTTGAATATCATGGACTCATGGGCAAATGCATTTCAACTAAAACTCAACACAGAAAAAATACACTGTCTCATCCTTTCATCCCAATACAATACGAACAAACCCACAAAGATAAACACCCCAGAGTATACCCTCCCTGTCTCAGACAGCCTGAAAATTCCTGGTGCTGCAATCAACCGTAACCTCACACGACAGAACCAAGTGAAATCTACAACAAAGAAAATGTTCCACTCAATGTGGAAACTCAAACACGTGAAACCATTCTTCCCGAGGGACACAACTTGATACAATCAATGGTACTAAGCCATGTAGACTACTGCAACGGAATTTATGCGGGATGCAAAGAACAAATTATAAAGAAACTTCAGACCGCTCAAAACATGGCAGCTAGGCTTAAATTTGGAAAAACACGATTCGAAAGCACCAAACCCCTCCGAGAAATACTGCCCTGTCTCCCAATCAAAGAACATATTGCTTTCAAAATCTGCACCCTGGTTCATAAAATTATCTACGGTGAAGCCCCGGGATACATGACAGACCTCATAGACCTACCAACCAGAAACAACACTGTTTTAGACTTTCCTCTTCAAGTTGCCACCCTAGGTGACCACCTAGTCCTGCCTAATGCTTAAACCAGCCCTGGTGGTGGTGCTGAGGCAGTAGAGAAAGAAATACGTAATTAGCATTGCAATGATGCTGTCAGTAAATGTGAATTTTGGGGCACGATTGTATTTGGCCACAGCTCAAGGACAGACTCTAGAGCAGAGTTTCAGAATTCTTCAGTAATTATAAGGTAATTTACATATTGAATTTTTATTTTATAACAGTAAAGCCATTTTCTGACATTCTAGTATGTGAAGTAAATTGATGTGGTCCAAGTTTTGGCGAAAATGGTCCTTTCCCTCTCTTTCTACATCCAACTCTGATCCCCTCTCTCTCTTCCAGCTCTATTCACTTCACTTCACTATCTCCCCACCCCCTAATTTTCCAATTTCCTCAAATCTCTCCTCTTCTCAGCCCTTCTGATCTCCCCCCCCCCCCCCCCCCCCCCAACCACTCACTTTCCTTCTGGTTCCTTTTTTTTTTTTTTAATTTTATTTTATGAATTTTCATTTTACATTCATGCCTAAACACAAACATATAGTAATCCAGAAATATTCCAAAAACAAATATTATTAAAGAAGAAAAATAAAATCATTCACATTTAGTCCACAATCAAACATATTTTCAAAGCACTTAGCCTTCCAAAGTTCCATAGGTTTCTATGGAACTTTGGAAGGCTAAGTGCTTTGAAAATATGCCTCATGTGATCCAAGTACAAAGAAATTCAACAATAAGCAAAGGAAAAGATAGTTAATAAAGGCAGAAGCATATATATTTGAGCTCAGCCGATGCATAGTATTATCATTCAGGGATTAGACACTCACTCTTTACCAGATAAGAATTCAAGTAACTTTCCTGGGTCGAAGAAAAGATAATTTGAAGCATTATATACAACTAGTAAAAAAGCCCCGTTTCTGATGCAAATGAAACGGGGGCTAGCAATGTTTTCTTCTGTGTGCATGTGGGAGTGTGTGTGTGTCCCTGCCCTCTGGCCTGTCTCCCCTCCCCCCTCTGAGTCCTTCACTGTTACAGAGCCAGCGATTTGATTTCGTACTCTGCTGTTTTCCTTCACTGACTGTGTTACAGAGAGGGCGGGGCAGACACTCATAGGGAAACCGGATATCTCGCCCCCTTCACACTTCCGGCTGGAGGCTTCATAGAACGTTGGTGTTGCCTTTTATATAGAGAGATCATGCATCTGCAGGGATACCTAAGCAGAAAAGTTCCCCCTAAATTGAGTACCCTAGATTTCAACTGAAGAAATTCTTTCCTTCTTTTCTGGGTATCTCTGGACAGATCAGGAAATATTTGAATTTTTGAGCCAAGAAAGTTTTCATTTATATGACGGAAATACAATTTGAAAATGTTATTACGGTCGAGTTCGAGAGCAAATGTTACCAGCATAGTGGTTCTTTCTGTTATTGTTTCTAATGAATTTTGAAGAAAATCAGTCAGGTTCACTTGATTTGAGGTGGAATCTCTCACATTTCTAACACCCGATATATATTGAACCCTAGTAATAGGTGGAAAATTGTCTGAGGAAATCAATAGGACTTCTGTTAGATATTTTTTAAACATCTCCAGTGGGGAAATTAAAGGTGATTTTGGAAAGTTTAGTATCCTTAAATTATTTCTTCTAATTTGATTTTCCAAATACTCAAATTTTCAAAACTGGAAAATTTTATCCTTAGAAACAGCCGATAAGAAATTTTTTAAAGTCTGCATATCATTTTCCAGTACCTGTAGTTTGGTGTCTATAGTCTCGAATCGAACAATATTCTGTTGCTGTACCTGTTTCATCTCTGCCATTTCTGCTCTTGTGGAAATCATATTTTGTTGCAGGGTGAGACTCAAGCCCTGAATTGCTTCCCATATAGTTTCTAGGGTTATTACAGACGGTCTTATTAACCCTCGAGAATCACCGGTGGAATTATCCTGTCGTGGAAACGGTGAGGGTATGGAATTCCTACCCTGTCCTCCCGCATCAGTTATATTCACAGGAGAGGAAGTGGCTACTGGGCCTTCTACTTCAGCTACCAGGGTTAAACCACCGTCGGACGTTCCTGGTTGCTGCACCTCCGATGCCTCTCTTTCACCTCCGGGTCTCGGGGGAGCTGTATTCGAGGGAGGACTCAGCGTCACTGCCTCGATACTATGTTCCAGATCTTGAGACAGGATCACCGAAGAGTTCAATATAGATGCCGGTGCCCTTAGCACCATCGAGTCCAGAGTCGCTTGTCGCATGGTTGAGGAGTCTGTTCGGCCTGAGGAGGTAGGCACGACAGCTTTTCTCTTCCTTTTCCCCATATTGGGTTAAAGGAAGCCCCAGGCTGTTAGCGTTTCTCTGGCAGTCCGGAGCTATCGTAACGCACTTCTGCTTCGGACGCCATCTTGGATCTTTCTGGTTCCTTTTATCCTGCCCTGCCACTCAGGCTCCCATCTCATGCTCCTATACCAACTTGGCTATAGGGAGGATAGCGGCAGTTCTCCGGTGCCTGTGGCCAATGTATTGCTTTGAACTGTATGGGGCACCATAGTATTGTGCTATTCAAAGTGTGTTACTTGGGGCCTGGTAGCAGAGGAGAAGGCCCAATGCCCTGTACTTTTGTTGTCTTTTTTCTCCTAAAGGGATCAGAGTGAGGAAGAGGGAGAGATAAGGAGCATTGCCAACCCTCTGGCTCCTGATCTACCATAGTAGCTCTGTTGGGACTGGGGAATTCCAGGGGAAGGATCAGATTTTGTGATCCTGTTATTACCACAAAATTGTGTAGACCAGGGGCCCTGAATATAATATGATTATTAAACTTCATTTCCCATTATGCAGATTTCCTTAGCCCAGAGAACGGACTCACTTAGTCATATCTCGTGAAGGTGTCCCTCTTTTTTTTTTTTTTTTTACAGCTTCTCCTATGTACTGGTATAAAGGTCTGAAAGAGCCAAAGTTGCAATTCACTTGTTCTGTGGAGCCTGAAAGAGGAAAAAAGAACAGAAACTAAAACTAGTCCAGTAGGTGGCACAGCATGCAAAGTAAAATTAATATATACAATCATTTTATACAAACTGCTAGCAAATAAAAAAATGCACAGAACATAGAAGCAGCATGAGATAGAGTTCATGCATTTTAAGTTTAAAAAGCCTAGGAAAAAGTTAATTGTTGGAGGGGGTGGGTGGGGCAGTGTTTAGCACAACATTTTTTGCAAAAATTCTTCTTTTGATTTTTGTTCAGGTCCCAGTGGGTCTTTTGATGGCATTACTGTTTATGTGATTGCAAATTTAGTTTGCCGGTGTAGCCCCTAAACTATATAATTAAGTGAATTGGAACCTCAAATCTCCAGATAGTGAACAATACAAATGTATGAAAAAAATCACTATCTCCATAGGAGTCCTTTAATATTATTGGTTCCAATAAAGAATGAAAGGGAGGAAAACCAATCAATCGCAAAAACTCACTCAAAGTGAGAAAAACGAATTATTTAAAAAAAACTACCCTCACTTTCTTTCCATGCTACATACTAAATGGGGCACACCAAACACCAAACTAAAGGAAAATAAACTGTATCCGGCTCAAATGAATATGGCAGACAGCACCAATTACCACCTGAATACACCCCAACCACTCCTACATGAATCGATCCAGGCAAAAAAGAAACCCTGCAGACCATAGAAATGGAATCCAAGCAGCTGTCAGAACTTAGCTTTGAAGGGTAAAATTGTTCCTAGACGTCCAGGGTGTAGCGTTGATCAGTTCAGTGAGCAATAATGGCAGCTCCGTGATGTAATCGGCTCCAGCTCCAGCTTCCTATAAACCCTTCAACAAGTGCGCCTTGTTTCGCTGTTTCAAAGGCTGCTTCAGGAAGGGTGTTGAACTTTATCCAACAGCTGAAAACGACTTAAAGATCTGAGTCCCGGTCGCTATACTCCCCGCGAGGGGAAAGATCCAGGGACAGGGAGGAGAGAGGGAGAAATGTTGCATTTTTTTTTGGGGGGGGGGAGGAAAGGGGGAGAAATTAGTTGCATCTAAGGAAGATATGTGGGAACCAGGGGCAGAGGGGAGGGATATGGGACCCAGGGGCCGGGAGGGGGACCCCATGACCCTCTTATTGCCTGAGAGTCCAGATCCCTGTCATTCCACCCCTGTACAGTACTGATTGTTTTTATTTTATTTACAAATGTGTTAAACTGTTTCCATTACTTAACAACCAGGCAGTTTATAAAATAAATAAAAGAAGTACATGGTAATAGTCCAGTCCGGTATAAAAATGATAAATAAATGTTAAGATTATTTATATTGTAAATAAAAATAAATATAAAATATTATTTTAATTTCAATTTGGGTTTTAAAATGATTGTTCTTACCACAATTAAATGGACCTGCGGTAAGTCTTCTCCGGCTCCAAACCCACTTTAACTGCTGCTGGGATTAGCCACAAGTCTGAAGGCAGTGCCTTAGAAAAACTGGGCTGGTGCTACAACTGGATCGCAGTTTTCATAGAGAGGAAGGAAGCGGTTCGCTAGCCTGACTTGCTTGAAGAGAGCAGCTGCTGCCTGGGCTACGCGCTCAGCGTTTGGTTCCTGCGTTTAATCACAGCTACCTGCACTTCTGGACTCAGCCACAGTTTTGTCACATGGCTGAGCTACAAGTGCAGCTGTGAATGGTTGTCAGGAAGCCTGGCGCCTAAAAGGGCGCTCCTAATTGGATGATTCTGACGAACAGGACTGCTGGTTACCGACCATGCATCAACTCTGTCTCCAAGGAAAGCTAAAGCCAAGGCTGTGGTTCTGACTCTGGGGCAGGGCGGGGGGTTCTGATTCCAAGGAGGATTCTGAAGCTGCATCAAGAACACCAATGCTGGGGCCGTGGGGCCCATGGGAATGTGAGGCCCTGTGCGGCCGCCCCTGTCACCCCTTCTTAAGACCGGCCCTAATTGGTTCAATAGTTGAAAATCCAGTTTCTTGCCCTGGTGTGGCATAGCTAACCACATTGGTTCCCATATTTTCAGATATTTTATCCACTTTAGTGGCTGAGTCCATTCCACCCTATAGCACTCTGTAATCATCATAGTACGTAAAAGATTTGTTTTCCACAGCTTTTCTTATTTACTAAATGGTGCACTTTAGAACAGAAGACTAATGTAAATGAGAAGCAGCTTCTATACTACCTGTTCCTTTTGGCACTTAATCTTATTGCAATAGCGCAGTGTTCATCCGCCTAATGTCATATTTAATCATTTAATAGCTTCTAAAAACTGGTTTTAATATCCAATTAACTAATACAGCTATGCCCTTTTAGTAAACTGGATGTTAAAATCATGGCTAAAACCTGTGTTAAAATCCTCCATTAATGAACTTTACTAACTAAAGGGGTCTTTTTCTAAGCCGCGGTAGCGTTTTTAGCTCGCGGTAGAAATCAGCTGGCAGTAAATACCGAGACTCCTATTATAATCCTATGGGCATCTCGGTGTTTACCGCCAGATGATTTGTACCATGAGCTAAAAATGCTACCTTGGCTTAGTAAAAGACCCCCCTTATCCCCTTCGTTTTTCATTCATTCATTATGCAGTGAATAGGAATGGAAAGATGTCGCAGAAAAAAACACAGAGAATGTAAAAACAATTATTAAGACCACTGGGGGGCATAATCTGCAAAGTAATGTGTATTTCATTTTAATTTAGCTCAGACATGTAGATATTTGTTTGCTTGTCAGATTAGAACTATTGGTAAGAGGTCAGAAAAAAATATATTCCCTGTCCTGGACCCCAAATATGTTTTAAAAATAAATAGAATTAGTGGTGTGTGAGCCAACAAGACAGTTTAGGAGCATTCAAGGAAGTTAACACTGTGTCCCATCTTTCCCCCTTTTTTCAAAAAAACAAAACCCAGTGAGGGAAGACCCGACGCAACGTCGTGACGTCGACGAAGAGGTTTGAAGGCGCTTTCTTTTACAAGCAGGCAGGGCAGACACGAAGCATGTCTGCCATGCCGCTTTTCAGATTTTTCTTTAAGGCACAGCAGGATGGAGGCAGGAGAGGCAGGAGACGCGGGCTGCCTGCAGTGCCGACGGAACACCCCCCCACCCACTGATACCCGGGGCGGACCGCCCCCCCTTGGTACGCCACTGCACACACTCTCTTAAACATACACACTACGATGAAAACCTTGCTAGCGCCTGTTTCATTGGTCTCAGAAACGGGCCTTTTTTACTAGTAAACAAATAAAATTAAAAAAAAGATTGAAGTGGGATTTAAACATGGGCCCTTTGCTTTTCAGTCCACTGCACTAACTGTTAGGCTGCTTCTCAGATCTTCATGCTGCTGTGTTAAGAATGTTCATAGTATCTGAAGCTGTTGCAGAGCCTGGTTTCCCTTTCCCATTTCACATTTGGGGAACAGGAAGGGGGTACAGCAGCCACTGGGGGATTAAGGAGGTGTTATGCCTTAATCCCTCCAGAGGACAGCTGCTCAATCAGAGCACCTTTCTGTACCTGGACTTGCCATGTACCAGGTCTAAATAGCAACGCCCATCTTTTAAAATATGGATGTCCCTTCCCCAGGAAGCATTATTTATTTATCTGATTGATTTGATATTTATTCCATCAAAACAAGAGTCTCAGAGTGGGTTACAAAACAACATACATAAAGTTAGAACCACAAAACAAGAACATAAAAACATCCCAGCTCCACATCCCATCCCAGCAGCAACAACCCTTGATGGACAAGTCAGAGCTGCCTTGTGTTGAAAGATACACATTAGCAAAACAGGACAGTTGTTAAATAGCAAGAATTAGAGAGCAGGCCTGCTTCTGAACAGAAGAGCTTGCATTGTTAAAGGGTGAAGTAGAAAAAGAAGGGAAAGAAAGATCCAGAGAGGAAGAGAGAGGAAAACAAAGCTTTGAAAATAAAGAACACAGTTGATATCTAGGGAGGTAGTTACTGATGTGTATTAAGAAAATAATGCACAATATTTGCCTCTTAACATGCATTAAATTGCTCGTATGTTATTTTACCATAACACCGTACCTCTTAGTTTAAGGTATCATGGGCTACATAATACAGTAATAAGATGCAAAGCATGCAAATGCCTCATTATAATGTAAATTGAATAATGTAGCTTGTGATGAACTTTGCTGGATTGTTGTCTGCCCAAGAGCATCAGAGCATTAACATGTGCCCTGATACTCCTCAGGAGCCCTTCTTAAATGTTACGTTCTCAATGCAGCAACTAGGTTTGTGAACCCTTGGACCACTGCCGAGGAGGAGCAGCAGCGGCAGGCAAATCACCCAAGCAAAAAGCAAGGTTGAACATAACAGGCAGGAACCACAGGATAACTAGAAGAGACTTTAATAGTAGGCAGCAAACAATCACATCCAGGCAAAGTCTCTAGGCAGGTGGCTACCAAAAGCAGTAATCAGGTCCAGGCAAAGTCTCTAGACAAGTGGCTAACAAAAGCAGTAATCAGGTCCAGGCAAAGTCTCTAGACAAGTGGCTAACAAAAGCAGTAATCAGGTCCAGGCAAAGTCTCTAGGCAGGCGGCAAACAAGGGTAATCCATAAACTAACCAGAATCTTTAGGCAGGCAGAAATCAAGAGATGTCCAGGAACAGGCAGGGTCAAACACACAGGAAACTTTCAGAGCAGGAACTTGAACAAACCAACAGGAACTCATGGAAGACCTTTGATACCAAGGCCAAGCAAGCAAGGCTCACAGAAGCTAATAAGCCCATCAGCAGCTGACACTCAGCTGCAGCAATCACCAGCCAAGTAAGGTTGCTGTTCAAGGACAAACCAGCAGAGCAAGTCTGGCAACCTGGAAAATCCGGACCAGACTCTCTGAAGTCTGGAACATGGAAGACAGCAGAAAACAGTCCATAGCAGCCACCAGTTCTGGCCACCAGCAGGCGAGGAGAGCACCCACATGGAAAGCAGTCACAAACGTGACATTAAATGCCAGCACTATAAAATAGAAGCATAGTCTGAATCTTTATATGGCAACCGTACCTCTAGTGGTAGTACCATGAGACTACTGCTAGCGTTTGCTTGCACCATTATGAACCCAGTGCAAGTAGGGACAGAAGCAACTGAGGATCACTCCTTTCTCATTCCTCAAGACTAGTGTTTCCCAAGTCCGGTCCTGGAGTACCCCTTGCCAGTCAGGTTTTCAGGATATCCACAATGAATATGCATGAAAGAGATTTGCATATAATGGAGGCAGTATTGAGAAACTATAATTGTACCTGTATTTGGTAAGAAAATGATATGCAAATCAGGTTCATGCATATTCATTGTGGATATCCTGAAAACTTGACTGGCAAGAGGTACTCAAGGACAGGACTTGGGGAAACACTGCCCTAGACCACCACCAGTTTCTTGTGGTAGGCCTAGGGGAGCCTACAGAGGGGTGGGAGTGGAATTTTGTTGAGGGGTCCAGAAGGACCAACAGGGTGGGGTGTGGATTGAATGTTGCATAGCTAATATATCTTTGGGGTGGTGGGATTTTGGGGATGGGATATAATTGTTCTAGAGTCTTTGTAGGGAGAGGGAAACTTGGACCACATTTCTATTTTACAGTGGCAGCTCCTTTAAGAAAGGCTCCCTAGGAGTATCAGGCTGCTTGTTAGGGGCCTGATGCTCCTTGGGAAGCAGAATAACAGAGCTTTTATGTAAGGGTGATTGCAAATTGCATTAATTCTTTATTTCGGGAGTCAATAAGCTGTGGTACTGCTCTTTGGGCTACAGTTACTAAAGTGCCT
Organism: Microcaecilia unicolor; assembly: GCF_901765095.1. NCBI lineage: Eukaryota > Metazoa > Chordata > Amphibia > Gymnophiona > Siphonopidae > Microcaecilia > Microcaecilia unicolor. The sequence continues at coordinate 306,939,417 of NC_044035.1, read as the reverse complement.
CCCACATTAGTACATGCTAACACTCATTAATATGCATTACCTATTTCAGGACCCTTCATATGCAATGGGGCCTATTTAATATTGATGCTCCATAATGTTATTAACATATGCTAAGGAGGTAGCACACTTTGTTTGCCTTGGAACTGTGTGACAAATATACTAAAATATTTCCACTGGGAGATGGAAAGGCCTGTAATTTATAAGTCTCCATTAAATTTTTTTTTTTTGGAAGGCATCTTTATTGTTCATTATCTCAATATTTTCCAACCCTCACTTGCTCTTTCATGTACTGTAGAATGTCCAGCTGTTGGGAGTAATGGTTGTAGGTGCTTTGCATGCGATCTATGGCTCATGGCTCTGATTTCAGGTCAAAAGACCTTTCGCTGTCAGACCCAGCTACCATTACATCAGACCTTTAGCCAGCTGCAGAAACAGATGGAACAAAAGCTTTGTTGCAAATCCATCGGTAATGACCTGCGGACCTTACATACCCAAGGCTTATAAAACTCAGCACAGGAAACTGTGAAGGAAAGTTATCTATTGCCAATTGAAAAGCTGTACTGGAAATGGTTGGGCAGAATAACTTGCTCTATTGAGCCACATGGGTATATGAAAAAAATAATAACCGAAATAAAAATATAGGGGTCGGTCTAGAAATTTCAATTGCAAAGAAGAGTGATATTTGCTCTCTATGAGCTGTGCTCACATAATCTGTGGCTTTACTGCATCGGATCCCATCCTCCCCATCAATTCTTTGAAATTGGAGAAAGCATACGTACTAAGCCAATTGACTGCACCTGTTCAGATCCCTAAGAGAATCGATACTGCTTGTTAAACCTTGGAGGAAGTCACAAGCATAGAAAAGCAGGAAGTTGACAGTTAGGAACCCACTGTATGACTTGTTATTACCATTAATCATTGCTGACATGAGTTGATTTGGAAATAACACTGTTGCTACACCTTCCTTCCTCTCTCTCCCCCCCCCCCCCCCCCCCCGACACATGCTCTCACTCTTTATTTGGCTCAGTACCCAAGGCTCATGTTAGATTATATACCTTGTTGTATTAACTCCATCTTGAGCAATAATATTTATAACATACCATTGGTCTTTTCGTATTACCAAAAACCTTCATGCCCTCATTAAGAGGGTAATGTTATAATAGGATGTCTAAGTTAGTAGGTGCATGAACGGACCTGTTTTATAAATAGACATAAAATATACCAAAAATAAACACCTTCCTAACCTATAACTTAGGCGTCCTGCTATAAAATTATCCTCTTAAGGGTGAATTCTATATATGACGCAAAAAACAAAAATGGTGCCGAAAAAGCACTATTCTATAAGCCATGCTCAAAGTTAGGCATGATTTATAGAATAGCACGTACGCCCAGGAATCGCACCTAACTTTAGGCGTGGCCATTTGCACCAACTGAAACATGGTGTAAATCTTTGTGCCTAAATTAAGCGTGTATCCCCATTATTCTGTAACTACCCATGTAAATTTTAGCAATCTAGATTGCTTTTCTCATGATCCAGCTGTAATTTTACACAAATAGTCTTTCTAAAGACCATCACAACCAATCGCCGTTAATCCTGGGCTCTCATTTTTTTGAAACATATACACAGACTCCTGATGCAGGCCCTCTGGCCGAAACACAACGTTGTGTTGAGTCATTTTGATTTTCAGTAAATACTGCTTCACTTTAGAACTTCTGTGGTCCTGTCTTTGGAAATCCTGGTTTTCATTCCCACTTTCCTCCTTGTTTTGAGTTTCTCCGTGGGATTTCTTGAGTTCTCCACGTAAGTGGATTCTCTTTGGTCTGTAGGAAGGTACAGGGGAAACTGCTGTGACTATGGTAATGGTAGTGGTGGTGGTGGGGAGATATTTAATGCCGAGAGAGAGATGCCAGCCCGTATGATGGAGGAATTCTGCACAAGAAATAAAGTGTGCAGAATTTTCAAATTTTTTGCACAGAAATCACCCTGGAGTACTGTCTTTATAAAATACTATCTCAAATCCTGCAGAAATAGCACCTGGACTGTAGCTGTTGACGTTATGGCTGTTTGGGAGAAGGCCTAAATGTTAGCACCTGGGGAGAATTCAATAAATGGCGCCAAAGTTAGGCGCTGAGAAGATCCATGCTAAACTAGTATTCTATGAAGGGTGCCCTTTATAGAATATTAGGTTAGCACGTCTCTTGCACCTAACTTTGGGTGTGAGCTCTTGCACCTGCTGAAACCTGGTGTAAATGCTGGTGTACAACTGATGTAAGGCTGCCAACTGGATCCAGATTTGCAGGACAGGGTTGATCCAGTTCTGAGTTTACTCGGTTGCACTTAGAGACTTGTAGTTCTGATTTTCCCAAAGCAAGACTACAAGGCCCAGTGTGCACTTGTAAACCCAGGACTGGATCAACCCTGTCCTGCAAATCTGGATCCAGTTGGCAGCCTTAAACTAATGGCAATTGGATGCATAAATGACACTATTCTATAATACTGCATCAAAATTATGGGAACACGCCTGACCCGCCTATGCCCCTCCCATGACCACACTCCCTTTTTGAGTTGTGCACCTACATTTTTATGGTGCTATGGAGTGCAGAGCAGATCTGTGCATACCTCCAAATGAGTGCCAATTAACAGCATTTATTGATAATTGACATCTCATTAACTAATTTGAGTGCAGATCTGGGATCCACACCCATATTTGTGGGCCCATCTTTGGACAAGCTATATAGAATCCAGGTAATAATATACTCACATATGCACATAATTTACTAAATACTCATATAAATCAAGACTCTGACACATTCCGCCCAAACTCCTCCCCTGAGCATGCCTACACACACTGCACATATTTTTAGGAGTGACCTAATTTTATAAGAGGCCTTTTACACATATGAAACTGCATTTCATGCACAAAGAATATGCATGAGATAGATTTGTATGCATAGAGACTGAACTATATGGAAATTTATCTCATATATATATTCAGTGTGGTAATCCTGAAAACCCAACTGGCTAGGTGTGCCTGTAGGGCTTGAGAACCACTGCTCTTGAGAGCTAATTTTATAAGTGACTCAAGATACAGAACAGTGTTTTACATGCTCAGGTAAGAAAGAGTTTATAAAACTGCATCAGCAGGGCCGCTGAGAGGGGGGTGGGGGAGGTAAGATTCCCTGGGCCTGGCCTCCAAGGGGGTCCCGGCTCTGGCAAGGCTTCTGGAGGCAGGCAGGTTTTTCTCCCTCAGTCTGTCTCTCTTCTGCTCCTGTGTGTTAGAACCCAGGTGACTGCACTAACGCATTAACCCGGGTCCTGGCACAGAGAATCAGGATAGTGACAGACCTAGGGAGGAGCAGAAGCAGGAAGGCATGGGGGCAGGGGACGGCGGCAGCTAAAGTGGGGGGGCAGTGGTGGTGGCCCAAGTGGAGGGGGCAGCAGCTGCGACACAAGGGGGATACAGCAGCTGTCGCAGCCCTGCTCTGGGCCCAGCTCTGTCTCTTGGTGGCCCTGTGCACCAGTGCATACATGCATAAATTTAGCTACTCAGAAAAACAGCATTTGCTTCTGTGCATTAAGGGGACAATTTTATAATTGGGAACTTCCAGTTAGGCACTAGGAGCTTTCGAAGAGGCTATTTTATCAAGTTGCATAGGCACATATGTTGCCTTCCCTATCTAAGTGCCCATTTACAAAATTAACGTCTAAATAATCTTCTAGGACGCATTTTTAGTATAGTTTCAGGAAACAGTGTACAAACCCTAGACAGCTGTTAAAGAAAAATAAAGGGCGTTAGGATCTGGATTTAGCTCATCTTAACATGGGCGCTAAGCTCAGATTCACTGATTTAGGACTTTATTTTTTTGCAGGTCCCATACTAATTTTTTCATTAGCAGATAGGGCTTTCAAAAAATAACCCAGGAGCATTTAGCACTACCTAAGTTCTCCCGTGTTAGCTTAGCCAGTTAGCAAGTGCTAATGTGAATGCACTAGCTGGTTAACACTTCCATGCCCATTCTCTTCCCATGACTTGCCCCCTCAAAGAACCCAAAGAAACAAACAAACAAAAAAAACCCTAAAACATGCGCTTGGTGCACAGAAAAGGGAATATTACCGAAGCATTGTGCGGAAAGCGTTTTCTTGCATGTTAGGCTCAAAGGGCCTCTTTTATCAAGCTACACTAGCGGTTCCCACAAGGCAACGCTGACAAAGCCCATTCAGAGTGAATGGGCTTTGTCGTCATTGCTGCACCGGGAACTGCTAGCGTGGTTTGATAAAAGAATCCCTAAGTTAGTCCAATAAAAAAAGTATCACCTATAACTTATCTGATATTAGGAGTAGCCTTTCCCATCCAAGCGGACTAAATTGGGACTCACAATTTCTCTTCTCAAGCTTGAGTAAAGTGGTGTGGTAGCCATGTTAGTTCTACTTTTAAAGGTAATAAATAGAAACAAATCAAAACATAGAAAAGAAAATAATATGATGCCTTTTTTTATTGGACTAACAATACATTTTTTTGATTAGCCTTCAAAGTTAATGTATCAAGTTAGTCCAATAAAAAAGGTATCATCTTATTTTTCTTTCTATGTTTTGATTTATTTCTATTTATTATCGGCTCAAGCTGAATTTTTGAAAAGTACAAAACAAATTTAAAAAAATGTTCTGCCCTCAGCAGGACTGTGGCAAGCTATAGTTGTGTCCTGTATGAGTCACCTACTGGTGCCACCCCATCCCACCCACTTTGCCACCGCCAATCAGAGGAGAGGGTGGGCTGGGAGCAATTTTTGTGCCCCTCCTTATTAGGCCCCTGTGTGGCTGCATCACTTGCACAGCTCTTGGTCTGGCACTGGCCTTTGGGGCGCTGAAACCATTTATGCTGTGTTTTGTTTACAAAACTGTGATCAAGGGAAAAATGTTACTTTACAAAGATGTGCCTCATGATCCACAGTTATGATGGAACTCTATAAATGTTATGTTCAAATATGTTTATTGCATTTTAAATAGAAAATAATAACAAAATCCAGGGTACAAGCAGTACACAATCAAGGATTACATAGGAATCACGTAATCTTGTGGCCATGACTGTATCACATCATAAATCTATATAAATAATTCTCACCTCAAACATTCTGAAAATCACTCTGTGGTAGGGAAACACTGAAGCCCTGCACTGTTGGTAGGCTAGGCTGTCAGCACCACTCACTCTCACTCCACTGTCACTCATAGACCCACCCTCAGCCACGCCCCTTCCGGACATAATTCGCAACTCCAACGTTCTAATCCAAGCTGCAACTTCCAAGGTGGCAGAGATCGGAATTTTCCCCCATGAGTGTCTGCCCCGCCCTCACGTCTGAACGTGATGACATCAAGGGTGGGGCTATGACACTCAGCGAATCGCATCGCCGCACCCAATACTGAAGCCTCAGCGCAGATCGCCGCCACTCCCCCTCCCTCCATCAGACGTCAGCTGTTTTGTTTTCACGCATGGCGAGGGGTTTGTTTTCATGCCTCTGGCGGCCGCCTGAAACAGAAACTGTAAGTATCTGCGGGACCAGGTGAGATTTGGCGCTCTGAGAACTCACGCTCCCCCACCCCCCTTTCTATTTTCCTCTTGCCTCCGTTCTGCGCTCCTACAGCAACGTTGCCGTCACACCGAGCCAGCCCGTATCCACCACTGAACCCTCAGCCAAAGGCCACTAATTCTGTAGCCTGCTTGCCCTCAACGTTGCCTGCCAGGACCAGCACTGAAAACCTTACTAGCGCCCGTTTCATTTCTGTCTGAAATGGGCCTTTTGTACTAGTCTTTAATATATTCCCAAAAATCACTCCAGGTTTGTGTTTTCTGCTAGAGCCACTTTGTATTTTGTATGTCAAGCATTCAGAATTCCATCAGAAAGTGTCATTGAGCAGGACACAGATTTCCTAATAATTCAAAATATTTTGACAATCCGTAGATATTATATGGGAGTGGGTAGCCTGCACAGAGTAGCAGTTGCAACTCTAACCATGTGACTGGGCAGACTAGATAGACCAAGCTGGTCTTTATCTGCCGTAATTTATTATGTTGTTATAAATCATCAGGAGGAGTTATAAATTGCAGTTCATAGTAACGTGGAGGCATATTTTCAAAGCACTTACACTTACAAAGTTCCACAGAGGGGCATAATCGATCTGCGCCGGCCATCTATAGGGGCGGCCATCTATATGGCCGGCACCGCAAAGAGCAGTCCCGAACCGTATCATCGAAAAAGGTGGCCGGCCATCTTTCATTTCGATAATAGCCAGGTTTGAGATGGCCGGCATCGGTTTTCGCCAATAATGGAAACCGATTCCGGCCATCTCAAACCCAGCCAAATCCAAGGTATTTGGTCGTGGAAGGGGCCAGCATTTGTAGTACACTGGTCCCCCTGACATGCCAGGACACCAACCGGGCACCCTAGGGGGCACTGCAGTGGACTTCAAAAATTGCTCCCAGGTGCATACGTCCCTTACCTTGTGTGCTGAGCCCCCCAAATCCCCCCAAAACCCACTCCCCACAACTGTACACCATTACCATAGCCCTTATGGGTGAAGGGGGGCACCTACATGTGGGTACAGTGGGTTTTGGGGAGGGGGTTGGAGGGCTCCCATTTACCACCACAAGTGTAACAGGTAGGGGGGGATGGGCCTGGGTCCACCTGCCTGAAGTATACTGCTGTCAGGGAGCTGGGTATGACATTTCAGGCTGGCAAAAAAATATATATATTTTTTGGGTGGGAGGGATTTGGTGACCACTTGGGGAGTAAGGGGAGGTCATCCCTGATTCCCTCTGGTGGTCATTTGGTCAGTTGGGGCACCTTTTTGAAGCTTGGTCCTGAAAAAAAATGGACCAAGTGAAGCCGGTGAAATGCTCATCAAGGCCGGCTTTCTTTTTTCCATTATCGGGTGAAGCCGGCCATCTCATGACCATGCCCATGTCCTGCCCTGTCCCGCCTTCGCTACCCTACCGACAAGCTCCCTTGAAGTTTGGCTGACTCTGTGATGGAAAGCAGTTGGCACCGGCCAAAATCGGCTTTCGATTATACCGATTTGGCCGGATTTGTGTCGGAAGATGGCCGGCGATCTCCTTCGAAAATAAGCAGGATAGTAACCTATGGAACTTTGTAAGTCTAAGGAGTCCTTTTACTAAGGTGCATTGAAAAATGGGCTGCACTAGTGTAGGCAAGTGTTTTGGGCATGCGCAGATCCATTTTTCAGTGTGCCTGTATAAAAGGCCTTTTTAAAATTTTTGCCGAAAACGGTCGTGCGGCAAAATAAAAATTGGCGCGCGTCCATTTTGGGTCTGAGACCTTACCGCCACCCATTGACTTACGGTAAGGTCTCACGCGGTAACTGTGTAGTAATCATCTACATGTGTAGAATGACGATTACTGCCTGGGTTCCGCCACGCTCCAGAAAATAAAAATTATTTTCTGGTACACGTAGCGGACGTGCATAAAAAATGAAATTACTGCCTGGGCCACATGGTAGCCAGACAGTAACTCCAAATTGACACGCATTGGGCGCATGTAGGCCCCTCAGTGTTTTCAAAATGAGCCTCTGTACATGACGGCAGATAAAGACTTGAATGGTCCATCTAGTTTGCCCAACAGTCACACTCATTATGAATTCATGATTAAACCAACAACGAATGTAGTATAAAAATACTTGATCCTGGTCTTTCTTTGCCATTTTCAGGAGACCATAGAAGTCTGCCTGGAGTCATCCTTATGTTCCAACTACATGAGTTCAATAAGACAAATCAACCTGTGTGTAAAGAACTTCCTTAACCACACTCAAAACATTTTTGCCAAAACATCTGAATGATTGGACCTAAAAAAATGTGATCAAGAGTCCCCCACCTCCTTCAAACAAAACCAGCATGAATTAGAAGAGCTACCTTTATGAAATTTGACCAGAGTTCAATTCATTCCATGTGCAAGAAATAAAAATTACTGAGTCAATGATGTTAAAAGAGAACATCTCCCTATCTGTTCCCACTGCTTCTGGGTAATATCAGCACCTCCCTAACATTTCATGCCTATTTGCAGGCTCAATGTGGCTTACATAGTTTTGTAAACTTACATAAACTTACAAAAGTACATAAGTAATGCCACACTGGGAAAAGACCAAGGGTCCATTGAGCCCAGTATCCTGTCCCCGACAGCGGCCAATCCAGGTCAAGGGCACCTGGCAAGCTTCCCAAACGTACAAACATTCTATACATGTTATTCCTGGAATTGTGGATTTTTCCCAAGTCCATTTAGTAGTGGTTTATGGACTTGTCCTTTAGGAAACAGTCTAACCCCTTTTTAAACTCTGCCAAGCTAACCGCCTTCACCAAGTTCTCCGTCAACGAATTCCAGAGTTTAATTATGAATTGGGTGAAGAAAGATTTTCTTCGATTTGTTTTAAATTTACTACACTGTAGTTTCATCGCATGCCCCCTAGTCCTAGTATTTTTGGAAAGCGTGAACAGATGCTTCACATCCACCTGTTCCATTCCACTCATTATTTTATATACCTCTATCATGTCTCCCCTCAGCTGTCTCTTTTCCAACCTAATGATGACCCCACTAGCCTTATCCAACCAAGGCCTTAACCCTTCCATATATGCAGACGATATCATAATACACATTCCGTACAATACCAATCTGACAAAAATCACCAACGAAATCAAGCTCAGCTTGAACATCATGGACTCATGGGCAAATGCATGTCAACTAAAACTCAATAAAGAAAAAAACTCACTGTCTCATCTTCTCATCCCAACACAGCGCGGACAACCCTGCAAACATCAACACCCCAGACTACACCCTTCCCATATCAGACAGCCTGAAAATCCTCGGAGTTACAATAGACCGCACCTTATCACTACAGAGCCAAGCGGCATCCACAACAAAGAAAATGTTCCACTCAATGTGGAAACTCAAATGCCTGAAACAATTCTTCCTGAGGGATACATTCCGCAACCTGATACAATCAATGGTGTTAAGCCACGTAGACTACTGTAATGGAATTTATGCAGGATGCAAAGAACAAACATTAAAGAAACTACAGACCGCTTAAAACACGGCAGCTAGGCTTATATTCGGAAAAACGCGATTTGAAAGCACAAAACCCCTCTGCGAAAAACTACACTGGCTCCCAATCAAAGAACGCATTGCCTTCAAAATCTGCACCCTGGTCCACCAAATTATCTACGGTGAAGCCCGGGGATACATGACAGACTTGATTGACTTACCAACTAGAAACACATTAGAATCAACACGATTATATCTAAATCTGCACTACCCAAGCTGCAAAGGACTTAAATACAAATCAACTTACACATCCAGCTTTTCCTACATAAGCACACAATTGTGGAACGTACTACCAAAAGCCTTGAAAACAACGTACGACCACCTAAACTTCCGGAAATCACTAAAAACTAACCTGTTCAAAAAGGCATACCCTACCGATCCAATGTAAATGCCTGATCCCTGCAACACAACAAAACTAAAGTACGAAATGGACAAAACTCAACTCTTCAGATGTACGTTTCCCCAATGTGGCCATGCCACATGAACTTAATCTTACCATAACATCACTTTGTATTTGTTCTCACCAGAGTCTGCAAATGCCTCTCCGGTACTATGTAAGCCACATTGAGCCTACAAATAGGTGGGAAAATGTGGGATACAAATGCAACAAATAAAATAAAATAAATAAAAATTGTTGTGCGCTAACTGATTAACATAGGATTACCACATGAGCCCTTACTGCCTACAAAATAGGTGTTAGTAAGTGCTCCCACACTAATTTTTTTTTTATGGCCATGTGCTAATGGCAACAAAAAAGGGAAAATTGGCCATTTTACTGCTGCAGTAAAAATGGCCTTGGTGCACAGGAAAAACCTGTTTCAGGGCGTGGTAAGGACACTTTCTACTGCAGTTTAGTAAAAGGACCCCTTGGGTACAAAATGGGCTTCTTAGCATTTAGTGCATGCTAATTACATTAGCGCATGCTAAGTTTTAATAAAAAGGCCACTTAGCTGATATTTCCACAGAATCTGTCAAGTGTAGCCACAAGATGGAAATAAGCTCTTGGTTCATTTAGATCCTTAGCTAGATTTCATGTGAAATGTTTCACTCATTGCCACAACCTGAAAAGTTGCACATTCTGGGCTGAAGCAACGTGTAAGAAAAAATGAAATCTAGAGCACGAGTAAATTAAAGGTCCCACTGGCCTGAATTGGAGTCCCTCCCCCCAGATTCTCTCCCCCCCAGAGGCATCTCTGATCCATGAGGGTCCAGAGGATTTCCCTCCCTTCTCTCCCCAGCCCTGATGCAGGGTGAGAATGCATAAAGGATTTCCCTTTGAAGCCCAACCTGTTGCTTAGTAGAAAGCTAGCTCTTTCCCCCATTTCACCTGAGACCATGGCTCACCTCAAGGGGTCTGGAAAGCAATGAGGACTCAATTTGCTCCTGTCCTGATGGCTGTCTAGTTGAAAATGGCATGAGCTGATTCCTGGCAGTAGTCTCATGAGGGGGATTGGGATGGACCTCCAATTCAGGCCAGTGATCCTTTTAATTTTCTCATGCTGCCACCTCCAAACAAAAGGCTACTTTTTGTTTCCTACCAGTGTTTGAAAAACTATCTGTAGCTCTTAAGCTGCAGCTATTTTTTTTTCTGTGAAAACAGGCCTGCAAAGCCTTTTTCACATGCTTTTTTCACTTTTTTTTTTTTGCGTTAATGAGCTGTATTGCATGATGTTGCATCAGAGCAGCTCAGTAATGCAAGAATTACATGAAATTTTACGTAAAATGTACATCTCTGAAGTGACTTCTCAAAAATGCACTTCAAGCAAAAAATAGTGTAAAGTTTCTGAACCTCCGCATTATTGTGTGTTTTCTCTGACTCTCTCTCAAACTTTTATTGGCAATCATGAACTTTACAACATTTATCCGTTCCAAAACCACAGAGCCCGAAATACAATAATACAACAAAAACCATCTACCCCTCCCTATTCCACTAAACAATTCTCCCTCCCTCCCCCCCAAAAATATATAGTCATAAGATAGTAGGGTGGGACAATGTGTCCAGTTAACCAGTTAAGAACCATCACTCTGGCTGTTATCCTAATTTCTCCAGCTGATATATATAAATAATAGGTAAATAAATAAATATGTTCCAAGTTTTATGAAAATTGATCAATTGACCAGTCCAGAGTGCTGTCAGTTTAGTTGTTTGGCAAATACAATCCATTTAACTTAGCACTAGTTGTAAAGATGAGTTGGATTGTTTCCAAGCTGCTGTGAGGACTATTTTGCTTGCAGTAAAAAGGCTGGATGTTAATTTATGATGTTCTGTTTTTACTCCAAAGGGTTTGAAATGCAACAGACAATACTCTGCCTTGGCAGGGTAGTGTATTCCAAGTATCTGGTGAATCAAAGCCAATACCTGAGTCCAATAAGTTTGCACTTTAGGGAAAGAACACCAGAGATATGATACGTATCACCTAATATTCCACACTCCCTCCAACACAATCCAGAGCCATGCTTAAATATTTTAAAAAGTTTATAAGGAGTGTAATATCATCTGTACGTAATTTTATATTCATTTTCTACCAAATAAGTGGCTATAGAGACATTCAATAACTATTGAATGCATTTCCCATTGCCTACTTTCAAAAGAAGTCCCTATATCCTTCTCCCAACAATTAGTGTAGTGTGTCAACAGTGTGCTGAAGGAAAGCAGGATACCATACAAGTGAATTATACACCCTCTGCCACTGCTTCCCCTCAGGGTCCCCTCTAATAAAGTCTTGGCTAATCCAAGTTCTCCACGTGCCCTGCATTGAAGATAATTCCAAATTTGTCTATTTATTTATTTAAATTTTGCTCACACCTTTTTCAGTAGTAGCTCAAGGTGAGTTACATTCAGGTACACTGGGTCTATATTGAAAATGGTGGTGTGATGACATCTCATATTCTTTCTGTAATTCTGAGAAAGGTAAAATTTCCCCTTCTTCCCAGATGTGTCCTAGTGTGTGGAGTCCTTGCAATTCCCATATACCAAAAACCAGATCTATAGTCCCCAGAAGAAATCCTGATGCAAAAAGTATGGCCATATGTAGAAAATAAGTTCTATCTGGGAAATATTGTGCTTGGATTTTATATCATGTCATAAGGGGATGACCCACTCCCAAAGGGGCTCTTTTAATAATCTATAACAGATGTTGCTTAGGGAGCCACACCACCACCCAGAGTGGTTCAGTTTTTATCCAGCCTTGTTCTAATTTGACCCATATTTTTTCTGCGTTATGAACCACTCGGTTAATATCCGGAGCTGGGCCGCCTGATAATATAGATAAAAAGTTGGAACTCCCATTCCCCCTTCCTTTTTTGGTTGAGACAACATCATCCTATGGACCCATACTATGTCACTCATGATCTTTATGTAATACCTCTTGTATCTCTCACTCTGGAATGGTGATCACCATGACGGAACAATGTAAGCCACATTGAGCCTGCAAATAGGTGGGAAAATGTGGGATACAAATGCAGCAAATAAATAAATATGGAAGGTGTTTTTCCAGATATAAGAAAAGGCTCTCCTTTGAAGCTCAACAAAAAACCTCTTCGGTATAGGCAAAGGCAGGGCCAAAAAACAGATATAAAAAGCTTTGGTAAAATCATCATTTTAACAGCCTAGACTCTGCTAAGCCATGAGATGTTTAACCCTTCCTATCAAAGTCCTCAAAATATTCTCTTAGCTTTGGGGGAAAGTTAGCCTCGTATAGGCCCACAAGTGTCTTTGCATCCCCTTTATCATTTTGGTTGCTCTTCTTTGAACCTGGTTGCAGGGGGCCTGGCTATTGTGGGGTGGGTCCCTCAATGATCACCCCACCCCTGAAGGGTGGCCTGGCATTTGAGTACCAGCACCTTTTTCGCTAGAAAAAACACACTGAGTAATAATCTTGAGGTAGTTATAATTTCTTAAACACATGTTATAGCTTTAATCTCCTTCTCCTCTCCTGGCAAAAAGGCTTGATTTTCTCTTGCACTCCTCTCCACTCACTTCTTTCTAAGATCTACAGGCAGGTTCCTAGGGCTCTAGTGCTGGAATTTACTAAGCCGCTAGTGTGGCTGGCTACGTGCTAGTGCCGACACAGCCCATTCACTTTGAATAGGCTATGTTGGCAATGCCGCACAGAAGACGCTAGCATGGCTTAGTAAACAGACCCCTAGATGTGTTAACTGGAGTAGGATCTTTATGGGTTGCAGGAGTATCTCCTGAGGACTAAGTCCACCTCTCCTCAGTTTTGATATGAATGGACCTCTAGGCACCCATCTTTGACAGTTCAGAGACCCCACTGTCTTGTGCTTGTCTAGTGTTCAGGCCAGGTTGGTAGAAAAGGGAGCCCTTCAATGTGGCTGTTTCCATACTGTGTCTGTAGTGATTGCTGAAGTGAGTGTGAGAGCTGAGCCAGAGCTTCCATGCCAGCTTGCAGAACTACATAGTCTATTGTTTCTCTCCTCTTTATCGAAAGGAGCATTTCTCTATTCCAGGTCCTACTACCTGAGTGAGACAGACAGGGCAGATTGCCTTGGGTTACTAACCTTCTAGCTGTCAGGGTTCTGGAAAAAGACATTTCTCTTTAAAACTATGGGGATTAATAGTGTCAACAATTACCGTCCCAGTCCCTTCTATGGGGTTGGGTTTCATAGTTGCTCTATGGAAAATTATTAGATGTGAACTTATGTTGATTCCAGTGCACAGACTTCCTTGCAACAGTCAGCATGTCCAGAGATAGGGACCAACTCCAGACATTAGTGATACTTGGATAAGAAATATATTAGATCAGAAATATAATAAATACAATTTAAATAATTATATAAATTGTATTTATGGAATGATGGTGGTTTTGCTTAATACCCTTTAAGCTGCCAGGCTTTTTTGTTTTGGATACCTGCCCCCTGCTTCCTATTCCCCAGCATTTCAAATCACCAAAAGATCCATACTCCGAGAAGGGCCCTTGGCTCAGCAAAACTTCAAGGAGGACACTTCTCCAGCCGTCTTGGTGATCTCATGTAATGTATGAAGCCCACATTAGGCAGGCGAAGCAGCAGCAGGGCTGAGAATGATAGGTGGTACACTGATGCAAGCTGTGGGAGCATGTGGTCAAATAAGTATGTGTTTGTGTGTGTGTGTGTGTGTGTGTGTGTGTGTACACGTGCTATTGTATATGCATGCATTCTTGCATATATGACAATATGTGCTCACTTATGTATATATATGCATGTGTGGGGGTGTATATTGGGGGTGGGGAGGTACTGCAGGAGTCGTACAATTCTTTGCAAGGCCTAAAGCATTTCTGGTAAACTGGAGGCTATATTTCTGGTGACCACCTGTAACTTCAAGGGTATCTAACATGCAAAGAGGTCTGACACTTGCTCATATGGAGTGAAAGCTCTTGTTTGGAATAAGAGGCCTTTCAGGGCAGAGCACTGTTTGATCTTAGTGCTGCTCTGAACTGGGGGCCTGTCTTCATGCATCTGCTCTGCTGTGCTGTTAAGCCAGAAGAGAAGGGGAAAATGCTGGCATCATATTTTCCGAAAACCTGTATCTGTTTTTCACATGAGCCACAGAGAGATGTATGTATGGAATTTTACAGCCTGTGCATAGCATTTGCCTTGGTTACTTGCATTATGGAGAGATGCGTGCTTGCTGTAACTCACACTGACCTGGGTATTAGAGCCATGAGTAATGTTCTGTGAAAGAGTACAGCATGCTGAAATGTTTTTTCCTGCATAAATGTTTTAACTCCTGCTGACAGCTGACTAAAATAACCAAACACACTCATTTTGTTTCACTGTACTGGCTGAAAAAAAAGAAAAAAAGAAACTGGATTACAAGAATATTAAACATATTTGAATAGATTTTACAATCTCTTGTTTGCAGCTGAGGCAATGGAGGGTTAAGCCTCTTGGGTCCTGCGCATGGAACGGGGAACATTTTTGAAAATGTTACCCTGGAGGATCTGGATTTCAGTTTTCTACCTAAGAGCCTAAATTTGGCTTCCAGGCTTCCAGAACCTCTCTCCCACATTTTCCCTTGTCATTGGTACCCATATGAACCAAGACAACTGGCTCCTCACCAGCATTACCTAAAATTCTTCGCATCAGTCAGGCAAGTGATCCTCATGCCCACCAGCCACCCAGTTATCTTCATGCGTAAAGATCGAATCACCAACCACAGCATCTGTCCTACCCCTTCTCTTCTGGGCAGAAGCTCCTGGAGATACATCTTCAGTATGAGAGAATATTGCTTCCCTTGGCAGGTCTTGACTACAGAATTACTTCCTACTTCACCAGGGTGATGCTCTCCTTTTATGAGACCTCCTTCCTCTAAGGCAGCTCAGGGGCTGCCAGATTGGAGGTGGGACTTCTCTACAATGTCCATTTAGGCCTCCTCTATATACCTCTTTATGTTTCCCTCAGCTCCTTCAAGTCTGCTACTCTAGCCTCAAGAGAACAGACTCATTTTCTGAGAGCTAGGAACAGACAGGCAGCAGGCAGGGGAGTAATCCAGGTATGGGCAATGTCAATAGGCAGGCAGCAGGTCAAGAGAGTAATCCAGGCACGGGCAAAGTCTGTAGGCAGGCAGCAGGTGAAGAGCGTAATCCAGGTACAGGCAAAGTCAGTAAGCAGGCAGCCAGCAAGAGAGTAATCCAGGTACAGGCAAAGACTGAACTAGGCCCTATTAATGCTGTATGCTGTGGCAAAAAGTTCAAGTTTTAAAACTGTGGGGAAAACGTTATGGAAACTAGTTAATAAAGTTTGCTTTTAAACCCCAACCTTTAAATCACTAAACCACAGAGTAAAACAATATTTGTTTACCCAGAGAAATGTCCTCGTCTCTCAGAAGTTCTCAGAAAGAAGTTCACAGTGCTGCCAGCTGGAAGGAGTAGAAAAGGGAGCTGTTCTTGCCACTGGAGAACCCCTGCAGCAGGTGGGGCTTGGGGATCTCCACCAACAGTAACAAGGCTGCTCGAATTTTGGATGGACCTGAGTCCAAAGTGGGTGAGCCCAGGCCCACCCGTGACTATGCCACTGCATGGGATGGCAATTTTCTTCCAAATCTGATATTGGCTGAGGTGGTATGAGCAAAGTGGGAACTTCTGTGGAAAGTGAGACATTCAACTGAAGCCACAGGGCTGTTCTAACACTGCAGGCAGCGAGCAAATCACTCGGGCATACAGGGGGCTGTGGCACAATGAACTCCAAAATTACTGTGTATCAGGTTTGCATAGTACTTCCCCTAAATAGCAGCCTTGCATTCCCCAGAGTAAACAGAGGGAAAAATGGATCATGCATGCCTCACTCTGATGCTACCTTGGAGCCACAAGACAGAAAGATTTTAGAAGGCATTGGTAGATCTTTCACTTCAAGGATGACTTTTCCCAGTATTATACAATAGTTTTGTAACATTGAACTCCATTGTGAATGCTCTGGGGTAGAACTAGAATTCAAGATCAGTTACTAGTTGCATCTTATTTTGATGACCTGGTTTAAGGTCACTTGGATTTATTCATACCCACTTCTAATCATATTCAAAAGTAATTTTGTAAAGGACCAGTTCCAGATCTTCCATGTGTCAGGACCAGTCAAGCCTGGGATATTGCAGAGACTGTGTGATCACAGGGAAAGAGGGAGGTTTGCTGCTGTTACTACAGTGGCTTCTGAGAACCAAGCAGTAGTGAGAGTGAACCTAAGATGAGGTGCCCATCAAGCCCTTATGCTTTCAAAGGTCATGCTATTTGAGGGGTTGAGAAACAATTGAGGGGAGAAGAATTGGACTAAAAGCCAAAATGAGCATACTTATTTAGATTTTGCTCACACTTTTTTCAGTAGTAGGTCAAGGTGAGTTACATTCAGGTACACTGGATATTTCTCTGTCCCAGGAGGGCTCACAATCTAAGTTTGTACCTGAGACAATGGAGGGTTAAGTGACTTGCCCAAGATCACAAGGAGCAGCAGTGGGATTTGAACTGGCCATCTCTAGATTGCAATACTGGTGCTCTAACGAGTGGCGTAGCCATGGGTGGGCCTGGGTGGGCCAGGGACCACCCTATTTGGACTCAGGCCCACCCAAAATTTTGGCACTCTTCCTATGGCTGGCAGAGATCCTCAAACCCCACCAGCTGAAGATTTCCTCCTCTTCAGGCAGCTGGTGCTCTTTCAAACCGCAACTGGCAGAACTTGCCTCGAGCTGACACCAACATCAGCCCCTCTGCATGTGCTTAGTTTTCATGCATGCACAGCCTGCTGGCCGTGGCATCAAGGAAAGTGCTGCTGGCAGGAAAAGTGTTGACTGTCTGAGCAGGAGGAAATCTTCAGCTGGCGGAGTTTTTTAGATCCCTTCTTGCTCAGGTATTTAATATCTTGGGCTTGCAGGTTTAGGGAGGGACAAAGAGCAGAGAGCGGAGCAAATCAGAGCAGAGGGGGGCTAGGGACGGGGGAGCATGAATTCCGTGCCCACCCACCTTGGACTCAGGCCCACCCAAAATTGGCTGTCTGGCTATGCCCCTGGCTCTAACCACTAGGCCACTCCTCCACTATATAGTAGTCAAGCTATATCACACTACCTCACATGCTCATTCAGGTTTTGAGGAAGCTGCTTTTCATGTCTAATACAAATCCATTTCACTAGTACAGAGATTACATGTGTAAGGAACACTGCCTGACACTACATTCATTGCTAGATTTGGTTCTCAGGATTCAAACACAGTGTTAGATAATTCCCATAGTTGCCCCCCCCCCCCCACCAAACTTTCAATCTGCATTTGTACAAGGGGAATATATGTGATTTTCCTAAGGTCATGTAATGAGTTTATAATGTAATCATATTGTAGTCTTCAGGTGTTGCAGTTTTGGGAGCTCACTATGTGTCACACCCCTCACCTGTGGCGTGCTCCTCGCGGCCGACCCACTCTCCGGCTCCGCATCTATAGGGGGAGGCGTCGGCCATGCTGGCTGGGCCAACGCTCCGAATCCCCCCCATCATGCCTGGCTTGCTCCGCTGGCTGTCGTGGCAGTGCCGGCACCCCGCTCCTACCCCGTTGCTACTGGAGAGCGCCGGCCATTTTGGCAACACCGCTGTCCCTGGGGAGTTGCTCCTCTTCCGGGTGCGGGACCCGGGAACTTGGACCACACCTCCAATGCCCGGATTGGCCACTCGTGGCTGACGCCGCCCCCTCCTGCTGGCTGGCCAATCCGGGTTTCCTTGCTTGTTCTCCTGTCATCCTGCCTCCTGATCTCCCTACCTCCTGCCAGCTGTTACTTCTCTCCTTGATGGTAGGGGATATTTAAGGAGCAGCGTTTCCCCACAAGCATTGCTTCGGCTTCTACTTCGGTAGGTTTGCTTGTGCTGTTGAAGACTTAGTCTTACTCTCTACTTGCTGCCTGATTTGACCTCTGCCTGGACCTTGACTTCTCTTTGCCTTCTGCCTGACATGACCTCTGCCTGGCTCTGGACAACTCTCTGCTTGCCGCCTGACCTGATACCTGCCTGCATCCTGTCTACTCGCTGCTTGCCGCCTGACCTGATACCTGCCTGTATCCTGTTAACTCTCTGCTTTTTGCCTGACCTGATACCTGCCTGCATCCTGTCAACTCTCTGCTTGCCGCCTGACCTGATACCTGCTTGATTCCTGACGACTCTCTTCCGGTGCCTGACCTAACTTCCGCCTGAATCTGGTCTGCTCCTTGTCTGTTGCCTGCTGCCGTCTGACCCCTGCCTGTATCCGGAAATCCTGTCGGCTGCCTGCACCTGGAGGCTCAACCCTCGGGGAACGGCGGTCATCAGGTGAAGCTGCGGGGTTGTTCGGCTGCCCTCTGGAGCACCAGTTTAAGGCCTCGCCTCTGGGCTCTCGTCGGGCACAAGAACTCATGAACACGACACTATGTTACTGTCACGACTATGGCCGTGACTACCCTCATACTTACCCTGTTTCAGGGAGTCAGTGGCTGTGCTGGCTTCTGCTTGTCTCTGTGTCTGTCTCTGTCTTAGTTTCTCTCTGGCTCTGTGTGCTGATTGCCCTACTGAATCTCACCTGTGTGGGCTTTGCCTCTTCCAAGATGGCTGCCGCCTCTTCGTCTCTGCCAGTATCCAAGATGGCTCCCGCTGTTACTTTCTATGGGATGCCTGCTCTGAGTGTCAAGCCTCTGTTTGGTTGCAAGGTGATTGCTGCACCTGTGGCTCTGGTGTTGAGGGGCTTTATTAGTGACTTGGAAACTACAGTCCTGGCCTTTGCATTGCCATTTCCTCCGCAGTGCCTTAGGTCCCGAGGTTAGTGTGCTGTTAGCACCGTTTGCTTTCCTTGTCTTTTGCTCTGTGGGTTTTCTGCCCTTCTGTGTTTATCGCTTGTGGGTTTCCAGCCCTTCTGTGTTTATGGCTCTGTAGGGTTTCAGCCCTTCTGTGTTTATTGCTCTGTGGGTCTCCTACCCTTCTGTGGGTTTTCAGCCCTTCTGTGTTTATCGCTTGTAGGGTTTCAGCCCTTCTGTGTTTATTGCTCTATGGGTTTCCTACCCTTCTGTGTCTAGCTCTGCTAGTTCTCTGTGTTTGTTTCCTGTGTATGACTTGTTAGCTTGGGCACAGCTTTGTTGTTAGCTGGTGTATAGCTTTACTAAGTCTTCTGAGTTTGCTCTGTGTCTGTTTCCAGTGCATGACTTGTTAGCTTGGGCACAGCTTTGTTGTTAGCTGGGGTATAGCTTTACTAAGTCTCCTGAGTTTGCTCTGTGTATGTTTCCAGTGCATGACTTGTTAGCTTGGGCACAGCTTTGTTGTTAGCTGGGGTATAGCTTTACTAAGTCTCCTGAGTTTGCTCTGTGTATGTTTCCAGTGCATGACTTGTTAGCTTGGGCACAGCTTTGTTGTTAGCTGGTGTATAGCTTTTCTAAGTCTCCTGAGTTTGCTCTGTGTATGTTCCTGTGTATGACTGGTTGCCTGGGTATAGCATTCCTATTAGCCTGGGTACAGTCTACTAGTCATTGTGTTGATTCCTGCTGACTGCCAGAACCCGGACAGTTCCTGCTTGTCTGCCTTGCCTTCTCCTAGGTGCCGGGGGGCACTCCTGGATCTTCATTCCTGCTGTTCCTGTAAGTCCTACCGGCTGCCAGAACCTGAGGGCTCAACCCGAGGGGGAGGCAGTCAAGTGTAGGTGAAGCTTAGGTCCAGGGTGTTCCAGTTCCGTTCCAGTGTGTTCCAGTCCAGCGGGTTTCACTCCGGTATGTTCCTGTCCAGTGGGGCCACTCCGGTGTGTCCAGTCCAGCGGGCCCCACTCCAGTGCGCACCTGTCCGGTGCGTTCCAGTTCCGAGTGTTCCAGTGTAGAAATCCAGTCCGGAGTTCCGGTCCAGTTTTGTCTCCTCTCTACCTGGAGGGTGATTTTGCCTTAAAGGACTCACAAACCCCGCGCTCCCGGGGAAGAAGCCTGAAGGTATGCAAAGGACCTCGAGAGCGCGTCCCGCATGGGCGGGCACGCGACAGAATGCAAAGGCCATGAGTCCGGCAAGATCAGCCGTCCAGGTTGGCTACCTGTCCACAGCTTCGTTCCCTGTGGACAATCCAGGGTCCAGCACCAGTGCAGTTCCTGATTATGGTGTGGATTTCTACAACCCAATTTTTTCTCTGAACCCTGTTTTGACGCTCCATGATTACCGGGAAATACTTTTGTCTGATCCTGCCCTGAAGGATACTCCTGAAGCAGCAGCTGAAAGAAAGCGTCTCTGGTGGCGTCTGGTCCGCCATAGCCCAGTTTCTGACATGAATCCTGCTATCTCGCTCTGGGATTACCGCCTCAGACTTCTGGAGGAGCCAGCTCTGCGGGATACTCCGGAGGCTGAGGCCGAAAGAAGACGCCGGGGAATTCCTCCGCTCAGGCCCCCTCAGCAGAGCAGCCTGCGGTACCATAGCGGGTTAGTTCCTATTCAGGATTACAGTCCACCAGCGCTGAGTCCAGTCCGAGGAGGGTTTCAAGCAGAGCCTTCGAATCCTGTTCGAGTGAAGCCGCCAGCTAAGCTTCTGAGTTCAGCCCGAGGGACGGTTCTATGCAGGTCCATGAGGTCCGGCCAAGTGAGACGGCGTACCAAGCCTCTGATTCCAGTCCAAGAAGGGCCGACACCTAGGTCCCTGAATCCAGTCCAGGGGGTGCTTCATACTGAGCCTCCGATTCCAGTTCAGGTAGCGCTCCCAGTCAAGCCTCTGAGTCCAGTCCGAGGGACGCTGCAAATTGAACCTCCGATTCCTGTTCGAGTGGCACAGCTGACCGAGCCTCCTGTCCTCCTTCAAGTGGCAAGCCCTTTGAAACCCCTGAGTCCAGTCCGAGGGATGCTTCTGACGGAGCCTCAGATTCCTATGCAAGTGGCGCTCCAGGTCGAGCCTCCAGTCCTCGTTCAAGTGGCACGCCCTTTGAAGTCTCCGAGTCCAGTCCGAGGGAAGCCTTCGATGGAGTCTCCAAGGCCTATGCAAGTGGCACTCCGGGTCAAGTCTCCGGTTCTTGTTCAAGTGACCCGTCCAGTCAAGCCACTAAGTCCAGTTCGAGGGGGGCTTCTAACCAAGCCTCCGATGCCAGTCCACAGAGTGGTTCAGGTGGCACCTCCGTTTCCAGTCCAGAGGGCACCTCCAATCACGCTCCGAAGGCCAGTTCGAGTGGCGCTTCAGATCGAGCCTCCGATCCCTGTCCAAAGGGTGTTTTCTGCCAAGCCTCAGTTAAAGTTCCATCCCTGCCAGGAGGCAGAGGGCACCTCGAGTTCCTGTGCCAGTCAAGCTTCTGATACCAGTCCGGGTCCCGGTCCCGGTTCAGCTCCTGTCCAGAGTTCCCGCTCCAGTCAAGACTCTGATTCAAGTCCGGGTCCCAGTCCCGGTTCAGCTCCTGTTCAGTCCGAAGCAATAGCTGAGAGAAGATGTGTTCAACGGCTTGGGGCCCGGAGAAACCCATTTTCTGCATTTCAGCCTGCTAGCATGCTCTGGGGATCCCAGGGCCGTCTCCTCTTGAACCCTGCTCGGCAGACGCTGCCTGAAGCTAATGTTAGAGAGACGTCCCAGTCCGGCCAGAGGGGGGCGCCCAGCCTTGCAGCTGAATCTCCTCCGAGTTCCAGTTCCAGCCAAGATGCTGAGCCTGCTCCGAGTTCCAGTTCCAGCCAAGATGCTACACCTGCTCTAAGTTCCAGTTCCAGCCAAGATGCTGAGCCTGCTCCAAGTTCCAGTTCCAGCCAAGATGCTGAGCCTGCTCCGAGTTCCAGTTCCAGCCAAGATGCTGAGCCTGCTCCGAGTTCCAGTTCCAGCCAAGATGCTACACCTGCTCCAAGTTCCAGTTCCAGCCAAGATGCTGAGCCTGCTCCAAGTTCCAGTTCCAGCCAAGATGCTGAGCCTGCTCCGAGTTCCAGTTCCAGCCAAGATGCTGAGCCTGCTCCGAGTTCCAGTTCCAGCCAAGATGCTACACCTGCTCTAAGTTCCAGTTCCAGCCAAGATGCTGAGCCTGCTCCAAGTTCCAGTTCCAACCAAGATGCTGAGCCTGCTCCGAGTTCCAGTTCCAGCCAAGATGCTGAGCCTGCTCCGAGTTCCAGTTCCAGCCAAGATGCTACACCTGCTCCAAGTTCCAGTTCCAGCCAAGATGCTGAGCCTGCTCCGGGTTCCAGTTCCAGCCAAGATGCTGAGCCTGCTCTGAGTTCCAGTTCCAGCCAAGATGCTGCATCTCAGACTCTAAGCCGGCATAGTGGTTGCCCAAAAAGACTTCCTGGTTTCAAGGGCCACTCCTCTTTTCAAGTTCCAGTTGTGCTTGCTACTGCCAGTCCAGTGATTCATGTTGGTGTGTTGAAGCCCATCAGGAGGTTTCACCACACTTACCCTTGGACACCTGAATCCCCTGTGGGGACCGGGAGGGGGGTCTTGAGGGGGAGGTACTGTCACGACTATGGCCGTGACTACCCTCATACTTACCCTGTTTCAGGGAGTCAGTGGCTGTGCTGGCTTCTGCTTGTCTCTGTGTCTGTCTCTGTCTTAGTTTCTCTCTGGCTCTGTGTGCTGATTGCCCTACTGAATCTCACCTGTGTGGGCTTTGCCTCTTCCAAGATGGCTGCCGCCTCTTCGTCTCTGCCAGTATCCAAGATGGCTCCCGCTGTTACTTTCTATGGGATGCCTGCTCTGAGTGTCAAGCCTCTGTTTGGTTGCAAGGTGATTGCTGCACCTGTGGCTCTGGTGTTGAGGGGCTTTATTAGTGACTTGGAAACTACAGTCCTGGCCTTTGCATTGCCATTTCCTCCGCAGTGCCTTAGGTCCCGAGGTTAGTGTGCTGTTAGCACCGTTTGCTTTCCTTGTCTTTTGCTCTGTGGGTTTTCTGCCCTTCTGTGTTTATCGCTTGTGGGTTTCCAGCCCTTCTGTGTTTATGGCTCTGTAGGGTTTCAGCCCTTCTGTGTTTATTGCTCTGTGGGTCTCCTACCCTTCTGTGGGTTTTCAGCCCTTCTGTGTTTATCGCTTGTAGGGTTTCAGCCCTTCTGTGTTTATTGCTCTATGGGTTTCCTACCCTTCTGTGTCTAGCTCTGCTAGTTCTCTGTGTTTGTTTCCTGTGTATGACTTGTTAGCTTGGGCACAGCTTTGTTGTTAGCTGGTGTATAGCTTTACTAAGTCTTCTGAGTTTGCTCTGTGTCTGTTTCCAGTGCATGACTTGTTAGCTTGGGCACAGCTTTGTTGTTAGCTGGGGTATAGCTTTACTAAGTTTTCTGAGTTTGCTCTGTGTCTGTTTCCAGTGCATGACTTGTTAGCTTGGGCACAGCTTTGTTGTTAGCTGGGGTATAGCTTTACTAAGTCTCCTGAGTTTGCTCTGTGTATGTTTCCAGTGCATGACTTGTTAGCTTGGGCACAGCTTTGTTGTTAGCTGGGGTATAGCTTTACTAAGTCTCCTGAGTTTGCTCTGTGTATGTTTCCAGTGCATGACTTGTTAGCTTGGGCACAGCTTTGTTGTTAGCTGGTGTATAGCTTTTCTAAGTCTCCTGAGTTTGCTCTGTGTATGTTCCTGTGTATGACTGGTTGCCTGGGTATAGCGTTCCTATTAGCCTGGGTACAGTCTACTAGTCATTGTGTTGATTCCTGCTGACTGCCAGAACCCGGACAGTTCCTGCTTGTCTGCCTTGCCTTCTCCTAGGTGCCGGGGGGCACTCCTGGATCTTCATTCCTGCTGTTCCTGTAAGTCCTACCGGCTGCCAGAACCTGAGGGCTCAACCCGAGGGGGAAGGCAGTCAAGTGTAGGTGAAGCCTAGGTCCAGGGTGTTCCAGTTCCGCTCCAGTGTGTTCCAGTCCAGCGGGTTTCACTCCTGTATGTTCCTGTCCAGTGGGGCCACTCCAGTGTGTCCAGTCCAGCGGGCCCCACTCCAGTGCGCACCTGTCCGGTGCGTTCCAGTTCCGAGTGTTCTAGTGTAGAACTCCAGTCCGGAGTTCCGGTCCAGTCTTGTCTTATCTCTACCTTGTAGGTGATCTTGCCTGCCACTGCCGCTCCACGGTAGTGGTCCAAGGACTCACGAAACCAGTGCTCCCGGGGAAGAAGCCTGACAGTGTGCCAAGGTCCTCGTGCACGCGACAGTTACACCATGTAGCTGAAAGAAACTCTAAACCTACTTTGCTACACTAATATGGAAAATAACCTTGTCTCTCTTTTTCTTTATGCTTCTGCTTTTGCAAGGCAGAATCCCAAACAGCTTTAGCAACTCATAGCTGACATTGTAATATGCATATGGCTAACCACTGTGTGAATTCCTTTTTAATGTCAGTTTCTCTTTGGGAGATTAGCCACCACAGATGTTACAGATCCTGCGAGTACATTCCGAGATAAAAAAGGAAAGCTGGCATTGCAACTGTCATTTAAAAATCACCAGACTCACTAAGGTACAGAGGATATGCATGGGGGTCAGGTAGGATAAAGCATTTGTTTTTGTGAGTCAGGGATGCCCACATCACTCATTGAGGAGGTAGAACTGCAGCAGAGATTTGAGGAATCTTTTCTAATGAAAGAAAATAAAGGCTGTGCTGGATTCCAGAGCATCAAATTATTCTGTAATTGCTGCTTTGTTTTGTGCTTAAACACACATCACACGTTTTGTTTTAATTTCTGAGATGTGCTGCATAGTTCACTTAAGGACCCTTTTACTAAGGCACGGTAGACCTACCACGGGCCTACCATGTGCTAAAGGAGCAATACCACAGGACACATTGAGGTACCCCATGGTGATGTTCTGCTTAGCGTGCGCTAATCCTGCGCTGGAAAATACCTTTTATTTTTCAGCGTGGGAGGTGTATCTGGGGGTGGAGAGTACGCATACCTGTGCTAATCGGGAAGCATGGGTAGTACATTACCGTGTGCTACCTGATTAGTGCGGGACAGGGCTGCCGAGAGACTGAGCTAGGCCCGGGGCAGAGCTGGCGCCGGGCCCGAGGCACGGCCACCGCCCACCCAGGATTGCCACTGCTGCCGCCCTCTCACTGCAACTACAAATACCTTGGCTGGCGGGGATCTCGAGGCCTGTTGCAGAGTTTGGTATCATCTGCAAAGAGACAAATCTTACCAGACAGCCCTTTCGCAATATTGCTCACAAAGACATTAAAAAGAGCCGGCCCAAGGACCGATCCCTGCGATACTCCACTGACAACATCCTTTTCTTCAGAGCAAGCTCCATTTACCACTACCCTCTGTCTCCTTCCATTCAACCAAATTTTAATCCATTCACTGTTCCAGAACACTCCATGGTTAATGTTGGAGGAGTGTCTCTGTTTTATCTTTAGCCAGATCCTGTCTGCACTAAAATTTAAATCCTGGATGTATTACATGGACATACCATCAACTTTACACAAGAAAGCCTGTACATTTGATGATCTGACCTATGCAATCTGCAAACTGAGTTATTAGTTAAGCTACAAAGACTTTCATACTGTAGAGCTGACTTTGATTACCATGATGTGCACGTTGCTGATTACCATTTTGATTTACATGATAATGTGCTTACTACATTTATCATTCTTTGCATCATCACTCTAGGGATCATACTATTCATGATTCTGACCTACCTGAGTCAATGGGTATTACCCTCATACACCGTGCTTTCTTTTCTGCATGTGGTTGCATGAACTCAGGGACCCCCACCAGAATGCTTAATTATGCTATGTACAAATATTGCTGACATTGACTTTTAATCTTGCTTTATTACAGTTTGATTATGTGCTTTGTGAGAGGGTAGGTGAAAGGGGATCTGGGAAGGCCCACAGAAGGGGGGTGCAGGCAGCCGGGGAACCCCAACGGGGCAGACTTCATGTGCACAACACCCACATTCAGAAAGCTGCTCTACCGGAGGCAGAGAGGTTGGCCAGGTTAAGGAAGAAGAGGAGGAACTACCAGTCCCAGAATCCCTCTCTTCCCCACCCAGCTGTGCAAGAGTTAGGGGAGGAGATAGAAGATTGGGAAATGGTCTCTGAGGGAGGTGATGAGGGCCAGCTGGAGAGGTTGGGGGTGGGGGAAGTTGAAGAGGAGGATAAAATGGAGGTTACTGAAGGACTAGAGGGGGAACAGATGGAGATTGGAGCTCTTGCTCAAACCCGAAAAGCTGCTGTAAGAGGGTGGCTAGCTGTGCCTTGGAGAGACTGGTGGAAGACCAGAGGAGAGAGACTGAGGCGCTGGGGGAGATCTCCACTAAAGAGGAAACAGGTGCAGCCCCTGGGAGAGAAAGAGGGCTGGGCACAATTGAAACCCCAGTCTGAACCAGGTGGGACCAAAGCTGTGTAGCTGTGCTGTAAGAAAGACTGTGTAAACTGTTTCATACTGAAATGGTCTGGGCCTGCAACCTACCAAGCTATTGTGTTTTCTTTCTGATAATGTACTGTTCCCTAAAAGAAGTAATTTTGGCTAAAGTGAAGTTATATGGACTGTTTAAACCCTGAATGAGACTTTGGGCAGCAAACCTTAACAACCTGGGAGTAAGGTGTTTTCCTTTTGTGTCTATGCTGAAGGGAAGCAAGAAAATAAAGTTGTTTTTTTTATAAACGTTTTGCCTGGATTGAGCCTCTGTGGAAACAATAGAGAGAGGAGGAAGTCCTGCAAGCTCTCAGGGGGTCTGGCGCTGAGTTCCCAGAACAGGCCAAGGTGGTGTGGAGCGAGGCAATGGTCGGGTGAAGAAGGAAGCTAAGCAGGGTCGAGCCCAGCTGGGTCCTGGAAGGGGGACCCAGCTACAGCTTGAATACATTGCCTTGTATCATATAAGTTTCATTATATCATGTACTGAATAATGTTTATATGCACATCTATTTCAGTGTTATGCATTGCATTTACTGATTTACCTTGTCATGCACCACCTTAATATTATGTACTACTAGTAATATCAATCACAGATAACAATATTGACCATTGTAACAGCTGGTCCTACCCTGCACAGTTCTATTGGTAGTTAGGTTAAGGTGCACCCTGCCCATTTGTGGCAAGCCCACCTTAAATGTGGGTGGGGTGTGGGAATAGAATGTAGGTCACTGCCTAGCCAGCCATTTGGTGTGCACCAGATGGAGGGGAGGGCAGAGGAGAGGAGAATTGCTGGACATGAATGGATGAATGGGGACAGGGAAGAGAGAAAATGTACAGGATATGGGTGGATGGAGGAGAGGGCAGGGGAGAATGGAGAGTTCCTGGACATGGATGGAGGGGAAGGGAGGGCAGGGGAGAGAGGATAATTGCTGGACATGGATGGATGGAGGGGGCAGGGGAGAGAGGAAATTTGCTGGAAATGGATGGATGGAGTAGAGGGCAGGGGAGAATGGAGAGTTGTTGGACATGGATGGATGGAGGGGAGGGAAGTCAGGAAGGAGATGCACATGGATGGAGGGCAGGGAAGAGAGGAGAAATACTGGACAAGGATGGAGGGAAGGAAAGACAAAGGAAGGAGATGCACACGGATGGAGGGGAAGGGAGAGAGGAGAAATGTTTGACATGGATGGAGGGGAGGGAAGACAGAGGAAGTACATGCACATGGATGGAGGGGAGGGGAGTGAGAAGAAATGCTGGATATGTATGGAGGGGAAATTGCTGAATTTAAGGGCTGGATTGAAACACTTTGAGGGCAGATGTTGAAACTGGAGAAAGGATAAGGACAGGGTTACAGATGGTAGACAGGACGCATAAGGACACAGAAGGATGGTGGACATGGTGAGAGAAAAAATATCAATTGGAAAGAAGACACTGCATAAAACAGAAGACACTGGGACCAAAGCTAATAGAAAAACTAAATGCTCAGACATCAAAGGTATAAAACATTTTTTAATTCAGAATTTATTAATTGGAATATGCCAGCTTTTGGAAATGCAACAGCAAATGGGGTTCACAATTTCCACAAAAGTTCAACAACACAAAAGAAGTGGAAAAGAAACCAACTTCAAGAGATCAATCCAAACACCAAGATCAGATGCTCCAAGAACAAACTTTATTTGGACCCTACACGGTCCGTGTTTTTGCACAAGTTTGTGTATAGTGTTTTGCAGTGGAGAGATTGTGTGTTGGCCTTACTGAGGTGGCACCAAAACATCAGACAGGGTGTAGAGCCTAAATCATGACACACTACCTCTTGAAGGATCTACATATGGTCGTTAATAAAAGGAGCTCATTGTGAACACTATCTACCCTAAAAGGGTGTTTTGTGGCTCTACATGAGAATTGTGATATTATGATCCCTTGTTTCATATTGTTGACAGTCTGCATTTTCTGTATGGGTGGCATATTGGTGTATTAGGGTCTGCCCAGTGTAATATTTATGGTACAATAAGGTTCTGAGTGTGTTTTTGCACAAAGTTGTGCATAGTGTTTTGCAGTTGAGCAATTGTGGTTATTCCAAAATCCCAGGAATAACATGTATAGAATGTTTGTACGTTTGGGAAGCTTGCCAGGTGCCCTTGGCCTGGATTGGCCGCTGTCGTGGACAAGATGCTGGGCTCGATGGACCCTTGGTCTTTTCCCAGTATGGCATTACTTATGTACTTATGTACTTATATGCTTTGAGCAACCACTTCATTCTTTGACATATGATACATATCTAATATCTAAATTTAATAAAAGGTATTGTGACTATTTTATTTTTACTTATTTTATTTTCTGTGTGTTGTCAGACAGTTATGGATGTAA
Source organism: Microcaecilia unicolor (assembly GCF_901765095.1). Classification (NCBI taxonomy): domain Eukaryota; kingdom Metazoa; phylum Chordata; class Amphibia; order Gymnophiona; family Siphonopidae; genus Microcaecilia; species Microcaecilia unicolor. The sequence continues at coordinate 306,910,212 of NC_044035.1, read as the reverse complement.
GCTCCGCCCCTGGCCCCACCTCTAACCCCACCCCCTTTAGCCTCCCCAAACAGTTGGGCCACCAACCGCCTATGCTGCCTACCAACAGCTTCAGTTCCAATCTTGCTAGCTCCAGTCCTGCTCGTACCAGCCTGTCTGTGTTCAGCCTCGCTTCCTGTTTTGGGTGATTCACCTGCTGCTGCCGGTCACTGGCAGTATGGTCCAAGGGCTCACTACTCCGGACTTCCTGATAGTTGTGACACCCACCAAATTTGTCTCGTGTTCCATCTTCCACTTTTGACCTATTCTAAGAGGGAGATCCCTCCTGTCCAGCCTGATGCAGAAATCCTGAAATGCAGAATCGGCCTATCATACACCCACAAGTAATAGGTACTTGCTAAAGGAGCAAGGATTCAAGGATCAAATGAGAAGTAACAGGCCCAAAACTCAGTTGCTGGCTCATTTTAGTGGGAAGGTATGGGGGAACTTTCCCAACCCTGTGTAGTCCAGGGCAGAAGGAGAGGGGAATGTATTCATGGTACCAGTGGTGACATCCGGGCAGCCTGCAACTTATGATCATAGCAAGCAGGAGGAGAAAAGATCTGTTTAACATCTATTACATTCTTACTGCAGAGCCACAGTGTCTATCACCTAGATATCAAGGAGCCTGTAAGTGATTACTAACTAATTGACTTTTCTTAACAGTTAACATCTGCTTGAGAGTAACAGCAAGTGAATTGTGCAAGCCAAACCAAGCTCTCATCACACTAGCGGATGGTTGGCGTAACAAGGAGAATAGGGAGAAGCTGTTTGTAATTTTTGTGCTTTATTGGAGGAGAGGAGAATGCTATTGTAAGTAGTTGGCCATCTGTGTTGAAAGGGTTGAAGCTGTACCCTGATCAATTTCAGCAAAAGATATAGTGGAATTAGAAAAGGTTCAAAGAAGAGCGACCAAAATGATAAAGAGGATGGAGCTCCTTCCATATGAGGAGAGGCTAAAGAGGTTAGGACTCTTCAGCTTGGAAAAGAGACAGCTGAGGGGTGATATGATTGAGGTCTACAAAATCCTGGACTGGTGTAGAACGGGTAAAAATTAATCGATTTTTCACTCTTTCAAAAAATACAAAGACCAGGAGACATTCAATGAAATTACATGGAAATACTTTTTTAAATAAAAAAGAGGAAATGTTTTTTCACTCAAAGAAGAGTTAAGCTCTGGAACTCATTGCCAGAGGATGTGGTAACAGTGGTTAGTGTATCTAGGTTTAAAAAAGGTTTGGAAAAGTTCCTGGAGGAAAAGTCCATAGTCTGTTTTTGGGATGGACATAGGGGAAGCCACTGCTTGCCTTGGGATTGGTAGCATGGAATGTTGCTGATAATTGGGTTTCTGCCAGGTACTTGTGACTTGGATTGGCCACTGTTGGAAGCAGGATACTGGGGTAGATGGACCATTGGTCTGACACAGTATGGCTATTATTATGTTCTTATGTGGTCTCCATAATTCTGTGAAAGTCTGGTGCAGAGCTTGCTCGGCCTCCTAGGTATATCCTAGTCCAGTTCTGATCACAACAAATAAATAATAGTGTATATCTTTATTGTCCACCTATCCTGGGCATAAGCTAAGCAGCCTCCTAGACCACCTTAAACAAGAGAGGTTACACTTATAAAGGTTGTTCTGTGCAGAATGCCCTTTACAGAATATTAGCTTAGTCTAACTTTTGGCATCGTTTATTAAATTCCCCTAAGTGGATAGTCTC